>NC_138302.1:91686271-92373771 GCF_965601325.2 Salmo salar | reverse complement strand
GTTGCAGAAAACTCCACTCAGGCTATACAGTATCTTTCCAAATCCACACTATTGTTTTGGGTTCAGCAGACAGCCAGGTTGAACATGACATGTCATTGATGCGCGTGTGTCTCATCATCCAGAACACACAATCTATAAATTATACTTAAACCTTAATATGCTCATCCATTAGGGCCGGCAGGATTTCAAAGTGCACATCAGGTAGCATGTTTCTCTGGTTATTCCAATCTACGTGGGTAATCCTGTGTCCCTATTTATTCCAATCAAATAATCCTATAACTCAGAACACAGAACACACCTATCTCAGGAGAGACCTTACACACGAGAGAAATTCTGGGACAGAGCCAGGAGGATGTGACGGCTGTGGTACATCCTGCCCCCTTCAGAGATTAATATCTTTAGGTCAATGTGGAAGGGAATCCATTTTCTATCTCAACCTAGTTGAATGAAGCCTATGACTGAGGTGAACTCTCTGTTTCCAGGGTCAGATTGAGGTCAGACTGAAGCCTCTGAGAGATTTCGAAAGTCTTTCCACCCACGAGAGAAATTGCCCAGGATTATTATGAGATGATAATAAGCAGCCTGTTCTCCATACAGATTTGTAACAATAGAGCATTTGTTTGGTATTTGAACACTGTGGTCGTATGGTCACACAGTGGGATGAAAGTGCAGCTTGAGTGAAAAGACAACGTGATGCGGAATGAGATATGTTGGGGTGGGAGTGGGCGTAAATATGCTGGTATCACATTCTCACAGTCTGAGAGTGGCAGCGGTACGAATCCAGCTGTGTCATTGATTTTGGTCGTTTTTTGTTTTTCTAATCTAAACCTATTTTTGTTAACAGAACCCTGCCCCTAATCCTAAACCTAACCTCAATTTCAGTGGCTAGAATACCTCACTTCAACCCAGTAACTAACCCCTAACACCTCACCTCATCCCAGTAACTAACCCCTAACACCTCACCTCAACCCAGTAACTAACCCCTAACACCTCACCTCATCCCAGTAACTAACCCCTAACACCTCACCTCATCCCAGTAACTAACCCCTAACACCTCATCTCATCCCAGTAACTAACCCCTAACACCTCACCTCATCCCAGTAACTAACCCCTAACACCTCATCTCATCCCAGTAACTAACCCCTAACAGCTGACTATTTTACACCATTTTAAAGACAAGACTCTCGTTAATCTAACCACACTGTCCGATTTCAAAAAGGCTTTACAACGAAAGCAAAATATTAGATTATGTCAGCAGAGTACCCAGCCAGAAATAATCAGACACCCATTTTTCAAGCTAGCATATAATGTCACATAAACCCAAACCACAGCTAAATGCAGCACTAACCTTTGATGATCTTCATCAGATGACACTCCTAGGACATTATGTTATACAATACATGCATGTTTTGTTCAATCAAGTTCATATTTATATCAAAAACCAGCTTTTTACATTAGCATGTGACGTTCAGAACTAGCACACCCCCCGCAAACTTCCGGTGAATTTACTAAATTACTCACGATAAACGTTCACAAAAAACATAACAATTATTTTAAGAATTATAGATACAGAACTCCTCTATGCACTCGCTATGTCCGATTTTAAAATAGCTCTTCGGTGAAAGCACATTTTGCAATATTCTAAGTAGATAGCCCGGCATCACAGGGCTAGCTATTTACACACCCACCAAGTTTAGCCCTCACCAAAGTCAGATTTACTATAAGAAAAATGTTATTACCTTTGCTGTTCTTCGTCAGAATGCACTCCCAGGACTTCTACTTCAATAACAAATGTTGGTTTGGTTCAAAATAATCCATAGTTATGTTCAAATATCCTCTGTTTTGTTCGTGCGTTCAAGACACTATCCGAAGTGTAAAGAAGGGTGACGCGCACGACGCGTTTCGTGACAAAAAAATTCTAAATATTCCATTACCGTACTTCGAAGCATGTCAACCGCTGTTTAAAATCAATTTTTATGCCATTTTTCTCGTAAAAAAGCGATAATATTCCGACCGGGAAAGCGTGTTTACGTTCAAAGAGAGAGAAAATAAAAACATGGGATCCCCTCGTGCACGAGCCTCAGTCTGATGGTCCTCTGATAGACCACTTACCCAAGGCGCTAAAGTTTTTCAGCCAGCGGCTGGAATTACATCATTCAGCTTTTTCCCGGGGTCTGAGAGCCTATGGGAGCCGTAGGAAGTGTCACGTTACAGCAAAGATCCTAAATTTTCAATAAACAGAGCCAAGAAGCCCAAGGAATGGTCAGAGAGGGTACTTCCTGTACAGAATCTTCTCAGGTTTTTGCCTGCCATATGAGTTCTGTTATACTCACAGACACCATTCAAACAGTTTTAGAAACTTTAGGGTGTTTTCTATCCAAAGCCAATAATTATATGCATATTCTAGTTTCTGGGCAGTAGTAATAACCAGATTAAATCAGGTACGTTTTTTATCCGGCCGTGTAAATACTGCCCCCTAGCCCTAACAGGTTAATCTTTATATCTGTAAAATACTAAAGATGTACTAAAAATGCCTTTTTGGCACATTTTTCATTGAATAAAACTCATATCAACAATTCTAACTGGGCAAGTCTGGAGAATATATCTAAGGATAACCACACAAAATGTGGAGAATGTAGATGCTTCTAATGTAGAGAAAAATGAGTTGGCTCGTGCGAAGAGTCTGACTTTCGGGAAATGGCAAAAACAAGTATTCTGAATTTAGACTACCAAGCGCCAATCATCTATTTAGACACAATCACCATCTCTTCAAAGTAAGCTGCTACATATATTCCAGTTTGCAACTCTCAATGAAATTGGCTTTTAAATTATGTGTAATTTAAATGTAGTGAGCTTTAAAATAATTGATGTATTTCAATTTTTAAGTGGTTAAAATTCATTAAAATGTTAATGAAGGAAGTATGAAAAACAAAAGAAAATATACACATTTTTGTGATGTTTTTCACACTTTTTGAAAATAGTAATAATAATGGACCAACATACAAATCTCAAAATTGATATGTAGATGCAAAAACATCATGGTGCCTCACCTTAATTAACCAGAGCAATCCCAATATTAAATCTGTAGCACTAGCTTCCTCTATTCCCTTTTTCATGTACTGTATCATACCTGGTTGGCCCTGTCCGGGGGTATCGTCGGACAAGGCCACAGTGTCCCCCGACCCCCCATGTCTCAGCCTCCAGTATCTATGTAGCAATAGTCTATGTTCCGGGGGGCTAGGGTCAATGTGTTATATCTGGTGTAATTCTCCTGTCTTATCTGGTGTCCTGTGTGAACGTAAGTATGCTCCCTCTAATTATCTCTCTCTCCCTCCCCTTCCAGAGGACCTGAGTCTTAGGAACATGCCTCAGGACTATGTGGCCTGATGACACCTGGCTGTCCCCAGTCCACCTGGTTGTGCTGCTGCTCCAGTTTCAACTGTACTGCCTGCGGCTATGGAACCATGACCTGTTCTCCGGACGTGCTACCTTGTCCCGGACCTGCTGTTTTGACTCTCTCTCTCTCTCTCTCTCTCTCTCTCTCTCTCTCTCTCTCTCTCTCTCTCTCTCTCTCTCTCTCTCTCTCTCTCTCTCTCTCTACCACACTGTCTGTCTCAACCTCTGAATGCTCGGCTATGAAAAGCCAACTGACATTTATTCCTGAGGTGCTGACCTGTTGCACCCTCTACAACCACTGTGATTATTTTTTGACCCTGCTGGTCATCTACAATATGAACATTTGGACATCTTGAAGAACAATCTGGCTTTAATGGCCATGTACTCTTATAATGTCCACCTGGCACAGCCAGAAGAGGACTGGCCAGCCCTCAGAGCTTGGTTCCTCTCTAGGTTTCTTCCTAGGTTCTTGCCTTTCTAGGGAGTTTTTCCTAGCCACTGTGCTTCTACATCTGCTTTGCTTGCTGTTTGGGGTTTTAGGCTGGGTTTCTGTATAAGCACTTTGTGACATCTGCTGATGTAAAAAGGGCTTTATAAATACATTGGATTTGATTTGATCTGTGGTTAATATTCATTAATTCATTCTACGTCACACAATAATCAGGGTTTCCTATGTCATTAATCATCAATATTACAGAATATTGCAGCGAGCTAGTCTAGTTACAAAAACGACCTGGTACCTTGTTCTATAGTGGAATAAAATGCATATCCATGTGAAGCTGTTACCACATCCGGTTAGAAAGGGTTTAGATCCCATCCTGTTAGAAGGGGTTTAGATCCCATCCGTGGCCAGGCTATGTCCTAATTCAGAATGAACCGTGGTAAATCTATCTCCCTAGCACATAGTGTAGTGTGGACAGACGGTTGGGTGGTTACAGTTTGGGAGGTCAATAGGCAGGACATATGTGTTCTGTGATATAATAACAACAACACGATTACAATTCATTTGGCCAATTCCCTGAAATGGAAGAAATCCTCATGTGGTCCATCAGGCGTTGCTTTCACATTCTAGACAGACAGCACTGCATCTGGTGTTAGTACAGTAATACTACTAATAGTAAAGTAGCATTGCTAAGACTAATCTTTTTGCACTACTTATACTAAGGATACTACAGCTAATACCAGGAATACTTCTTAATGTACTGTCTATCTCTATCTGTCTTCCTGCTAGTCTGTGCGTCCGTCAGTCCCCCCGCCTACCTGCCTGCTTGCCTGCCCGCTCGCCCGTCCGTCTGTCTGTCTCCCCATCTGTCCGTCTGATGATCTTTTGCCATATGCCAGTGTTGGTGCAGCGAGGGGCTCCTTTTTCCCACTGCTAGTAAAGTCCTGTAAGTGACCTACCTGTTTTTCTGTCTGTCTGCCCGCCAGGTGCCATTGGGTCTCTATCATATTTCACACACACACACACACACACACACACACACACACACACACACACACACACACACACACACACACACACACACACACACCCACACACACACACACACACACACACACACTTAGGTCATTTTTCAGCTCTACCCTCACCTTCATGGCCTCATTCCCCTTATTGACACTATCTCTACACTGCATAGATAAGTAAGGGTAAAGATAGGGACATGGTTGAAGCGATTATCCTGCACACAGTGTATTTGCAAATACTAACATGTACTGTATTAAAGTGCAATGATGCAGTCACATCCCTGTCTGATGAAAACCTTGTAACTGCATTTTTTGCCAATTTTCATTTAGTCATGTATTGAAAGCAGTAACTATCCTCAATGTGCTCTGAACATTTCATGACTCTAGAACCAAGACGATGTATTCAAAATAGCTTCTGAAGTTTTAAAATTGTATGTTAGTTTATGGTCAAATATGGCGCTGGATGGCGTCACAAGGTGCTGAAAAGCTGCATGTTCTGGACAACAGAGGGACAGACGGACACTCCTGTCCTGTTCTTATTGTTGTGATAGGTATTCTATCACCCCACTGACTGAACACATCCCACCTAAGGCAGGTATGGTGTAATTTCAATGGTATGTCTCACATGTGCAGTGTTTGCAGTGTTTTGCAGTGTTTGCAGTGATACACTGTCTCACAGTTTGTGTTGCTAACTCCCTGTGTTCAATAAAATTATCAAATCAAATCCAATTTTATTTCTCACATGCACAGAATAAACTGGTGCAGACTTTACTATGAAATTCTTGCTTAAATATAGTTACACAAGAGGAGTAAAATAAAATATACAAGAATGGAGATATTTCCATGGAGAACCAGACCAATGTGCAGGCGTATGAGGTAGATATGTGCATGAAGGCAGGGTAAAGTGACTAGGCAGCAGGATAGATAATAATAAGGTATTTGAGGTAGATATGTACACGAAGGCAGGGTAAAGTGACTAGGCATCAGGATAGATGATAAGAGTAAAATAAAGAACATAGTAGCAGGAGCATATGATGAGTAAAAGTGTGTGTGTGTGTGTGTGTGTGTGTGTGTGTGTGTGTGTGTGTGTGTGTGTGTGTGTGTGTGTGTGTGCGTGCGCGTGCGCGTGCGCGTGCGTGTGTGTGTGTGTGTGTGTGTGTAATGTTTGTATGCATGTGAGTTGATTTTGTGTGGGAGTGTCAATGTAGTGTGTGTGAGTGAGTGTTTATATGGTGAGTATAAAAAGTATTTTGAGTGTGCGTAGAGTCAGTGCAAGATAGAGTCAGTGCAAGATAGAGTCAGTGCAGATGGTTTGGGTAACATTCATTGACTATTTCTGTTTGAGGTGGCAGGTAGCCTAGTGGTTAGAGTGTTGGTCTAGTAACTGAAAGGTTGCAAGATCAAATCCCCAAGCTGACAAGGTAAAAAGCTGTCTTTGTGCACCAAAACAAGGCAGTTTACCCAAAAGAGCAAAAAAAAGTTAATAAAAACAATATGGGAATGAGGTAGGTAGTTGGATGAGCTATTTACAGATGGGCTGTGTATAGCTGCGGCGATCGGTAAGCTGCTCAGACTCCTGATGCTTAAAGTTAGTGAGGGAGATAAAAGTCTCGAACTTCAGCAATTTTTGCAATTCATTCCAGTCATTGGCAGCAGAGAACTGGAAGGAAAGGCGGCCGAAGGAGGTGTTGGCTTTGGGGATGACCAGTGAGACATACCTGCTGGAGCGCGTGCTATGGGTGGGTGTTGCTATGGTGACCAGTGAACTGAGATAAGGCAAAGACTTATAGATGACCTGGAGCCAGTGGGTTTGGTGACAAATATGTAGCGAGAGCCAGCCGACGAGAACATACAGGTTGCAGTGGTGGGTGGTATATGGAGCTTTGGTGACAAAACGGATGGCACTGTGATAGACTGCATCCAATTTGCTGAGTAGAGTGTTGGAGGCTATTTTGTAAACGACATCGCTGAAGTCGAAGATAGTCAGTTTTACGAGGGTATGTTTGACAGCGTGAGTGAAGGAGGCTCTGTTGCGAAATAGGAAGCCGATTCCAAATTTCATTTTGGATGGAGATGTTTAATATGAGTCTGGAAGGAGAGTTTACAGTCTAGCCAGACAGCTAGGTATTTGTAGTTGTCCACATATTCTCAGTCAGAACCGTCCAGAGTAGTGATGCTAGTCGGCGGGCGGGTGCGGGCAGTGATCGGTTGAAGAGCATGCATTTAGTTTTACTAGCATTTAAGAGCAGTTGGAGGCCACGGAAGAAGAATTGTATGGCATTGAAGCTCGTTTGGAGGTTTGTTAAAAACCTCTTACATCTAGATGTTCCGCTAGCGGAACACCGCTCCAATATCCAATGATAGGGCGTGGCGCGAATTACAAATTCCTCAAAAATCCCAAAACTTCAATTTTTCAAACATATGACTATTTTACACCATTTTAAAGACAATACTCTCCTTTATCTAACCACATTGTCCGATTTCAAAAAGGCTTTACAACGAAAGCAAAACATTAGATTATGTCAGGAGAGTATCCTGCCAAAAATAATCACACAGCCATTTTCAAAGCAAGCATATATGTCACATAAACCAAAACTACAGCTAAATGCAGCACTAACCTTTGATGATCTTCATCAGATGACACTCCTAGGACATTATGTTATACAATACATGCATATTTTGTTCAATCAAGTTCATATTTATATCAAAAACCAGCTCTTTACATTAGCATGTGATGTTCAGAACTAGCATACCCACCGAAAACTTCCGGTGAATTTATTAAATTACTCATGATAAACGTTGACAAAATACATAACAATTATTTTAAGAATTATAGATACAGAACTCCTTTCGGCGAAAGCACATTTTGCAATATTCTGAGTACATAGCTCGGCCATCACAGGCTAGCTAATTTGACACCCACCAAGTTTGGGGCTCACTAAACTCAGAATTACTATTAGAAAAATTGGATTACCTTTGCTGTTCTTTGTCAGAATGCACTCCCAGGACTCCTACTTCAACATCAAATGTTGTTTTGGTTCCAAATAATCCATAGTTATATCCAAATACCTCAGTTTTGTTCGTGCGTTCAGGTCACTATCCGAAGGGTAACGCGCGAGCACATTTCGTGACAAAAAAATTCAAAATATTCCAGTACCTTACTTAAAAGCATGTCAAACGCTGTTTAAAATCAATTTTTATGCTATTTTTCTCGTAAAATAGCGATAATATTCCAACCGGGCGACGTTGTATTCATTCAAAGGCTGAAAGAAAAACATGGAGAAGTCTCGTGAACGCGCATCTTACTCTCACTTTCCCCAGGCTGACCACTTACAAACTCTGCTGCTGTATTTTGCCCAGAGACAGCAGACACCCCATTCCACTTTCTGGCGGCTTTAGAGAGCCAATGGAAGCCTTAGAAAGTGTCACGTTACAGCACAGATGCTGTATTTTCGATAGAGATGCAACAGAAGGACAACAAATTGTCAGACAGGGCACTTCCTCTATGGAATCTTCTCAGGTTTTGGTCTGCCATATGAGTTCTGTTATACTCACAGACACCATTCAAACAGTTTTAGAAACTTTAGAGTGTTTTGAGTGTTTTAGAAACTTGTGAGTGTTTTCTATCCAAATCTACTAATTATATGCATATTCTCATTTCTGGGCAATAGTAGTAACCAGTTTAAATCGGGTACATTTTTTATCCGGCCGTGAAAATACTGCCCCCTAGCCCCAACAGGTTAACAGAGTCGAAATCCTTTGTCAGGTCGATGAAGACAGCTGCACAGTACTGTCTTTTATCGATGGCGGTTATGATATTGTTTAGTACCTTGAGCGTGGCTGAGGTACACCCGTGACCAGCTCGAAAACTGGATTGCATGGCAGAGAAGGTACGTGGGATTCAAAATGATCAGTGATCTGTTTGTTAACTTGGCTTTCGAAGACTTTAGAAAGCCAGGGCAGGATGGATATAGGTCTGTAACAGTTTGGGTCTGGAGTGTCACCCCCTTTGAAGAGGGGGATGACCGCGGCAGCTTTCCAATCTTTAGGAATCTCGCACGATACTAAAGAGAGGTTGAACAGACTAGTAATAGGGGTTGCAACAATGGCCGTGGATAATTTTAGAAAGAGAGGGTCCAGATTGTCTAGCCCAGCTGGTTTGTACGGGTCCAGGTTTTGCAGCTCTTTCAGAACATCAGCTATCTGGATTAGGGTGAAGGAGAAGCTGTGGAGGCTTGGGCAAGTTGCTGTGGGGGGTGCGGAGCTGTTGGTCGGGGTTGGGGTAGCTAGGAGGAAAGCATGGCCAGCCATAGAGAAATGCTTATTGAAATTCTCGATTATCGTGGATTTATCGGTGGTGACAGTGTTTCCTAGCCTCAGTGCAGTGGGGAGCTGGGAGGAGGTGCTCCTATTCTCCATGGACTTTACAGTGTCCCAAAACATTTTGGAGTTAGAGCTACAGGATGAAAATTTCTGTTTGAAAAATCGAGCCTTAGCTTTCCTAACTGACTGTGTGTTTTGGTTCCTGAGTTCTCTGAAAAGTTGCATATCGCGGGGAGTATTCAATGCTAGATCAGTACGCCACAGGTGCTAAACAAATCAAAATATATTTTATATTCGAGATTCTTCAAATAGACACCCTTTGCCTTGATGACAGCTTTGCACACTACTGGCATTCTCTCAACCAGCATCACCTGGAATGCTTTTCCAACAGTCTTGAAAGAGTTTCCACATATGTTGAGCACTTGTTGGCTGCTTTTCCTTCACCCTGCAGTCCGACTTATTCCAAACCATCTCAATTTGGTTGAGGTTTGTTGGATTGTGGAGGCCAGGTCATCTGATGCAGCACTCCATCACTCTTCTTCTTGGTAAAATAGCCCTTACACAGCCTGGAGGTGTGATGAGTCTTTGTCCTGTTGAAAACAAATGATAGTCCCACTAAGCCAAAACCAGATGGGATGTCGTATTGCTGCAGAAGGCTGTGGTAGCCCTGCTGGTTAAGTGTGTCTTGAATTATAAATAAATCCCAGACAGTGTCACCAGCAAAGCACCATAACACCTCCTCCTCCATGCTTAACGGTGGGAAATACACATGCAGAGATCATCCGTTCACCTACACCGCGTCTCAAAGACATGGCGGTTGGAACCAAAAATCTCCAATTTGTACTCTAGACAAAAGGACACATTTCCACCAGTCTAATGTCCATTGCTTGTGTTTCTTGGCCCTAGCAAGTCTCTTCTTCCTATTGGTGTCCATTAGTAGTGTTAGCTTTGCAGCAATTCGACAATTAAGCCTGATTCACACAGTCTCATATGAACAGTTGATGTTGAGATGTGTCTGTTACTTTAACTCTGTGATGCATTTATATGGGCTGCAATTTCCGAAGCTGGTAACTCTAATGAACTTATCCTATGCTGCAGAGGTAACTCTTGGTCTTCCATTCCTGTGGCGGTCCTCATGAGAGGCAATTTCGTCATAGTGCTTGATGGTTTTTGCAAGGGCATTGGAAGAAACGTTCAAAGTTCTTGAAATTTTCCAGATTGACTGACCTTCGTGTCTTAAAGTAATGATGGACTGTCGTTTCTCTTTGCTTATTTGAGCTGTTATTGCCATAATATGGACTTGGTATTTTACCAAATAGGGCTATCTTCTGTATACCCCTCTTACCTTGTCACAACACAACTGATTGGCTTAAACGTATTATTAATTTTTTTTACTTATTGTATACATCATGTTGCTGCTACCGTCTCCTATGACCAAAAATAACTTCTGGACATCAGACAAGCGATTACTCACCACGGACTGGAAGAAACCTTTTCCTCTAATGAGTCTGATGAGAAGGATATCCTGCTTTCACTGGAACAGGCCCAGATCCACACCTTTTGCGTGAAGAAAAGACCCCGGAAAAGGGGACGCAGGTCGGGCATCCTTCTGAGAAGCCGGAGGCGAGCGAGTAAACTCCCAATGACTTCCATTCTCCTTGCTAACGTGCAATCGATAAAAATTAAATTGATGACCTATTATTAAGATTATCCTACCAACGGGACATTGAAAACTGTAACATCTTATGTTTCACCGAGGCGTGGCTGAATGAGGAAACGGACAATATAGAGCTAGCAGGATTTTCCATGCACTGGCAGAACAGAGACGCTACCTCTGGTATGATGAGGTGGGGGTGTGTGTATTTTTGTCAATAACAGCTGGTGTGCGATGTCTAATATTAAGAAGTCTTGAGGTATTGCTCGCCTGAGATAGAGTACCTTATCTTTTTAAGGTATAGGGGGCAGTATTTTCATTTTAGGATGAAAAGCGTGCCCAGAGTAAACTGCCTAATACTCGGGCCCAGAGTCAAATATGTGCATATTATTAGTAGATTTGGATAGAAAACACTCTGAAGTTTCTAAAACTGTTTGAATGATGTCTGTGAGTATAACAGAACTCATATGGCAGGCAAAAACCTGAGAACAATCCAACCAGGAAGTGGGAAATCTGAGAATTGTAGTTCTTCTTTTGAATCCCTATCGAAACTACAGTGTCTGTGGGGTCACGTTGCACTTCCTAAGGCTTCCATTGGCTGTCAACAGCCTTTAGAAACGTGTTACATCATTCTCCTGTTACTGGGCAGAGAATAGTAGCTCAGTCAATGAGTGGACTGCCTATGGACAAAGGGCTTGGGTATGCGCGAGCCCACGAGTGTGCCGTTCCTTCTTTTTCTCCTGGAATGAATACGCTATTGTCCGGTTGGAATATTATCGATGTTTTATGCTAAAAAGACCCTAAGGATTGATTGTAAACAACGTTTGACATGTTTCTACGACCGGTAATGGAACATTTTGACTTTTCATGTCCTGATTTACGCTCGCGCATTATGCCTTTCGATAGTGATCTGAACGCACAAAGAAAACGGAGGTATTTGGACATAAATATGGAGTATTTCGAACAAAACAAACATTTCTTGTGAAAGTAGGAGTCCTCGGAGTGCATTCTGACGAAGATCAGCAAAGGTAAGAGAATATTTATAATACTAATTCAGAGTTTTGTTGATGCCAGAACTTGGCGGGTAGCTGTATAGCTTGCTTCGTTGGCTGAGCTATGAACTCAGAATATTGAACAATGTGCTTTCTCCGTAAAGTCATTTTGAAATCTGACAAAGCGGTTGCGTCAAGGAGTAGTGTATCTATAATTCTTTCAATAACTGTTGTCAATTTTATCAACGTTTATGATGAGTATTTTTGTAAATTGATGTGCACATTCACTGGAAGTTTTGGTGGGAATACATTTTCTGAACATCACGTGCCAATGTAAAAGGCTGTTTTTGGATATAAATATGAACTTTATCGAGCAAAACATACATGTATTGTATAACAGGAAGTCCTATGAGTGCCATCTGATGAAGATCATCAAAGGTTAGTTAATATTTTAGCTGTACTTTTGGTTTTTGTGATGCATGTCCTTGCTTGGAAAATGGCTGTGTGGTTTTTCTTGTGAAGTTTATGTCCTAACATAATCTAATTTTATGCTTTCGCCGTAAAGCCTTTTTGAAATCGGACAATGTGGTTAGATTAACGAGAGTCTTATCTTTAAAATTGTGTAAAATAGTTGATTGTTTGAGAAAATGAAATTATGAGATTTTTGCTGTTTTGTATTTCGCGCCATGCTATTTCACTGGCTGTTGAATAGTGTGTACCGCAGGTGGGACGGTAGCGTCCCACGTAGCCCTGAGAAGTTATGATAAGTTTTCAACCACACTATCTACCAAGAGAGTTCTCATCTGTACTATTCGAAGCCATCTATTTACCACCACACTAAGACCGCTCTCAACCAACTCTATAAGGCCAAAAGAAAAAAAGAAAATGCTCACCCAGAAGCAGCGTTCCTAGTGGCCAGGGACTTTAATGCAGGCAAACTTAAATCAGTTTTACACATTTTTACCAGCATGTCACATGTGCAACCAGGGAAAAAGAAAATCCTAGACTACCTTTACTCCACACACAGAGATGCAAACAAAGCTCTCCCCCGCCCTCCATTTGGCAACTCTGACCACAAATCTAACCCCCTGATTCCTGCTTACATTCAAAAACTAAAGCAGGAAGTACCAGTGACTCGCTCAATACAGAAGTTGTCAGATGATCCGGATGCTACACTACAGGACTGTTTTGCTAGCACAGACTAGAATATGTTCCGGGATTCATCCAATGGCATTGAGGAATACACAACCTATGTCATCGGCTTCAACAATAAGTGCATCGATGACGTCGTCCCCACAGTGACTGTATGTACATATCCCAACCAGAAGCCATGGATTACAGGCAATATCCGCATCGAGCTAAAGGCTAGAGCTGCCGAGCAAGAGACTAATCCTGACGGTTATAAGAAATCCCACTATGCCCTCTGATTCACATTTTAGTAATTTAGCAGACGCTCTTATCCAGAGCGACTTACAGTATTGAATGCATACATTTCATTTCATACATTTTTTTTTTACTATTATTATATTTTTTTCTTCTGTGCTGGCCCCCCGTGGGAATCAAACCCACAACCCTGGTGTTGCAAACACCATGCGCTACCAACTGAGCTACAAGGAAGGCCATGAACCACTAAACACGCAAAGGGTCAATACAGGACGAAGATCGAATCGTACTACACCAGGTCTGATGCTCGTCAGACCTCGTGGCAGGGCTTGCAAACCATTACAGACTACAAATGGAAGCACAGCTGTGAGATGCCCAGTGACACGAGCCTACCAGACGAGCTAAACTGCTTCTATGCTAGCTTTGAAGCAAATAACACCAAAACATCCATGAGAGCACCAGCTGTTCCGGGAGTCTGTGTGATCACACTCTCCACAGACGATGTGAGTAAGAGCTTTAAACAGGTCAGCATTCACAAGACCGCAGGTCCAGACAGATTACCAGGACGTGTAATCCGAGCATGCGCTGACCAACTGGCAAGTGTCTTCACTGAATTTTTCAACCTCTCCCTGTCCGAGTCTGTAACACCGACATATTTTAAGCAGACCACCATAGTCCCTGTGCGCAAGAAAACATAAGTAACCTGCCTAAATGACTACCGAAATGTAGCACTCACGTCTGTAGCCATGAAGTGCTTTGAAAGTCTGGTCATGGCTCACATCAACACCATTATCCCAGAAACCCTAGACCCACTCCAATCTGCATACCGCCCCAACAGATCCACAGATGATGCAATCTCTATTGCACTTCACACTGCCCTTTCCCACCTGAACAAAAGGAACACCTATGTGAGAATGCTATTCATTGACTACAGCTCAGTGTTCAACACCATAGTGCCCTCAAAGCTCATCAATAAGCTAAGGACCCTGGGACTAAACAGCTCCCTCTGCGACTGTATCCTGGACTTCCTGACGGGCCGCCCCCAGGTGGTAAGGGTAGGTAACAACACATCTGCCACGCTGATCCTCAAAACAGAGGCCCCTCAGGGGTGCGTGCTCAGCCCCCTCCTGTACGCCCTGTTCACTCATGTCTGCGCAGCCATGCACGACTCCAACACCATCATGAAGTTTGCCGATGACACAACAGTGGTACTGTAGACCTGATCAAAGACAACGACGAGACAGCCTATAAGTAGGAGGTCAGAGACCTTGCCGTGTAGTGCCAGGACAACAACCTCTCCCTCAATGTGATCAAGACAAAGAAGATGATCGTGGACTACAGGAAAAAGAGGACCGAGCACGCCCCCATTCTTATCAACGGGGCTGTAGGTTGAGAGCTTCAAGTTCCTTGGTGTCCACATCACCAACAAACTAACATGGTCCAAGCACACCAAGACAGTCGTGAAGAGGGCACGAAAAAAACCTATTCCCCCTCAGGAGACTGAAAAGATTTGGCATGGGTCCTCAGATCCTCAAAAGGTTCTACAGCTGCACCATCGAAAGCATCCTGACCGACTGCATCACTGCCTAGTATGGCAAATGCTCGGCCTCCGACTGCAAGGTACTACAGATAATGTTAACTTTCACTGCTATGCGGATGACACACAGCTGTACATTTCAATGAAACATGGTGAAGCCCCAAAATTGCCCTCGCTAGAAGCCTGTGTCTCAGACATAAGGAAGTGGATGGCTGCAAACTTTCTACGTTTAAACTCGGACAAAACAGAGATGCTTGTTCTAGGTCCCAAGAAACAAAGAGATCTTCTGTTGAATCTGACAATTAATCTTGATGGTTGTACAGTCGTCTCAAATAAAACTGTGAAGGACCTCGGCGTTACTCTGGACACCGATCTCTCTTTTGACGAACATATCAAGACTGTTTCAAGGACAGCTTTTTTCCATCTACGTAACATTGCAAAAATCTGAAACTTTCTGTCCAAAAATGATGCAGAAAAATGTATCCATGCTTTTGTTACTTCTAGGTTAGACTACTGTAATGCTCTACTTTCCGGCTACCTGGATAAAGCACTAAATAAACTTCAGTTAGTGCTAAATACGGCTGCTAGAATCCTGACTAGAACCAAAAAAATTTATCATATTACTCCAGTGCTAGCCTCCCTACACTGGCATCCTGTTAACCTGTTGTGGTATAGGGGGCAGTATTTTCACGGCCGGATAAAAAACGTACCTGATTTAATCTGGTTACTACTCCTGCCCAGAAACTAGAATATGTATATAATTAGTAGATTTGGATGGAAAACACTCTAAAGTTTCTAAAACTGTTTGAATGGTGTCTGTGAGTATAACAGAACTCATATGGCAGGCCAAAACCTGAGAAGATTCCATACAGGAAGTGCCCTGTCTGACGATTTGTTGTCATTCTGTTGCATCTCTATCGAAAATACAGCATCTGTGCTGTAACGTGACACTTTCTAAGGCTTCCATTGACTCTCTAAAGCCGCCAGAAAGTGGAATGGGGTGTCTGCTGTCTCTGGGTAAAGTACAGCAGCTCTGTTTGTGAGTGGTCAGCCTGGGGACAGTGAGACTGAGATGCGCGTTCACGAGACTTCTCCATGTTTTTCTTTCAGTCTTTGAATGAATAGAACGTTGCCCGGTTGGAATATTATCGCTATTTTACGAGAAAAGTAGCATAAAAATTGATTTTAAACAGCGTTTGACAAGCTTCTAAGTACGGTAATGGAATATTTAGAATTTTTTTTGTCACGAAATGCGCTCGCGCGTTACCCTTCGGATAGTGACCTGAACGCACGAACAAAACGGCGGTATTTGGATATAACTATGGATTATTTGGAACCAAAACAACATTTGTTGTGGAAGTAGAAGTCCTGAGAGTGCATTCTGACGAAGAACAGCAAAGGTAATCCAATTTTTCTAATACTAATTCTGAGTTTAGGTTGTCCCAAACTTGGTGGGTGTCAAATTAGCTAGCCGTGATGGCCGAGCTATGTACTATATTGCAAAATGTGCTTTCGCCGAAAAGCTATTTTAAAATCGGACATAGCGATTGCATAAAGGAGTTCTGTATCTATAATTCTTAAAATAATTGTTATGTATTTTGTCAACGTTTATCGTGAGTTATTTAGTAAATTCACCGGAAGTTTTCGGTGGGTATGCTAGTTCTGAACATCACATGCTAATGTAAAAAGCTGTTTTTTTATATAAATATGAACTTGATTGAACAAAACATGCATGTATTGTATAACATAATGTCCTAGGAGTGTCATCTGATGAAGATCATCAAAGGTTAGTGCTATATTTAGCTGTGGTTTTGGTTTATGTTACATATATGCTTGCTTTGAAAATGGCTGTGTGATTATTTGTGTCTATGTACTTTCCTAACATAATCTAATGTTTTGCTTTCGCTGTAAAGCCTTTTTGAAATCGGACAATGTGGTTAGATTAACGAGAGTCTTATCTTTAAAATGGTGTAAAATAGTTGATTGTTTGAGAAAATTGAATTGTGGTATTTTAGTTGGTTTTGTATTTCGCGCCATGCGATGCCATTGGCTGTTGGCTAGGGGTTCCGCAGGCGGAACGGGGTTCCGCTAGCGGAACGTCTGTCCTCAACAGGTTAACAGCTTCTACCCCCAAGCCATAAGACGCCTGAACATCTAATCAAATGGCTACCCAGACTACTTGCATTGCCCCCTGTTACAGTATCAATCAATAATGACAAACCTCTTGGCATTGACAACTTAGATGGAAATCTACTGAGGATGGTAGCTGACTCTATAGCCACTCCTATCTGCAATATATTTAATCTGAGCCTAGAGGAAATTCTTTGTCCTCAGGCCTGGATGGAAGCCAAAGTCATTCCGTTACCCAAGAGTGGTAAAGTTTCCTGTAATGGTTCTAACACCAGACATATCAGCTTTCTGCCAGCTCTTAGAAAAATGCTGGAAAAAATTGTGTTTGACTAAATTCAGTGCTACCTCTCTGTAAACAAATTCTCAACAGACTTTCAGCATACTTATAGAGAAGGGCACTCAACATGTACTGCACTGACTCAAATGACAGATGATTGGTTGAAAAAAATTGCTAATAAGATGATTGTGGGAGCTGTACTGTTAGATTTCAGTGCAGCCTGTGATATTATTGACCATAAGAAAATGTATTTGATATGAGTTTTCAATCCATATCGTGGATTCAGAGCTATCTGTCTAATATAATTCAGAGGGTTTTCTTTAATGGAAGTTTCTCTAATGTCAAACATGTTAAGTGTGTTGTACCACAGGACAGCTCTCTAGGCCCTCTACTCTTTTCTATTTTTACCAATGACCTGCCACTGGCATTAACCCTTTTAATGCCAGTCAAAAATGACCCGCCACTATGTTTAACAGCAGAGAAAACCCCCATAGTTAACTTTTTGCAACTTTAAATTTGATTACTTTCCTATAGTGACCCCAACATTAGAAAAAGTTAAACATCGCCTATGTTCATATTTCCATGAACGCTGTACACCACCAGGGTACAAAGACTGTTTTAGGGTCATTTTTGACCCGACAGTTTTAAAATACTTTACACACCACAAAAACCACAAAGACACACACACACGCACACGCACACGCACACGCACGCACGCACACACATGCACGCACACACGCACACACACACACACACACACACACACACACACACACACACACACACACACACACACACACACACACACACACACACACACACACACACACACACACACAAATGAGAAATTGAGATTGTGTGCTACTGATTGAACTCAGACAAAACTAAAACTTTCTTGTGCATGTGCAGCATCTCCCCTCCACGACCCATTACATTACATTACATTTAAGTCATTTAGCAGACACTCTTATCCAGAGCGACTTACAAATTGGTGCATTCACCTTATGATATCCAGTGGAACAACCACTTTACAATAGTGCATCTAAATCTTTTAGGGGGGGGGGGGGGGGTCAGAAGGATTACTTTATCCTATCCTAGGTATTCCTTAAAGAGGTGGGGTTTCAGGTGTCTCCGGAAGGTGGTGATTGACTCCGCTGTCCTGGCGTCGTGAGGGAGCTTGTTCCACCATTGGGGTGTCAGAGCAGCGAACAGTTTTGACTGGGCTGAGCGGGAACTGTGCTTCCTCAGAGGTAGGGGGGCCAGCAGGCCAGAGGTGGATGAACGCAGTGCCCTTGTCTGGGTGTAGGGCCTGATCAGAGCCTGAAGGTATGGAGGTGCCGTTCCCTTCACAGCTCCGTAGGCAATCACCATGGTCTTGTAGCGGATGCGAGCTTCAACTGGAAGCCAGTGGAGAGAGCGGAGGAGCGGGGTGACGTGAGAGAACTTGGGAAGGTTGAACACCAGACGGGCTGCGGCGTTCTGGATGAGTTGTAGGGGTTTAATGGCACAGGCAGGGAGCCCAGCCAACAGCGAGTTGCAGTAATCCAGACGGGAGATGACAAGTGCCTGGATTAGGACCTGCGCCGCTTCCTGTGTGAGGCAGGGTCGTACTCTGCGAATGTTGTAGAGCATGAACCTACAGGATCGGGTCACCGCCTTGATGTCAGTGGAGAACAACAGGGTGTTGTCCAGGATCGCGCCAAGGTTCTTAGCACTCTGGGAGGAGGACACAAGGGAGTTGTCAACCGTGATGGCGAGATCATGGAACGGGCAGTCCTTCCCCGGGAGGAAGAGCAGCTCCGTCTTGCCGAGGTTCAGCTTGAGGTGGTGATCCGTCATCCTCACTGATATGTCTGACAGAGATGCAGAGATGCGATTCGCCGCCTGGTTATCAGAAGGGGGAAAGGAGAAGATTCATTGTGTGTCGTCTGCATAGCAATGATAGGAGAGACCATGTGAGGATATGACAGAGCCAAGTGACTTGGTGTATAGCGAGAATAGGAGAGGGCCTAGAACAGAGCCCTGGGGGACACCAGTGGTGAGAGCGCATGGTGCGGAGACAGATTCTCGCCACGCCACCTGGTAGGAGCGACCTGTCAGGTAGGACGCAATCCAAGCGTGGGCCGCGCCGGAGATGCCCAACTCGGAGAGGGTGGAGAGGAGGGTCTGATGGTTCACAGTATCAAAGGCAGCAGATAGGTCTAGAAGGATGAGAGCAGAGGAGAGAGAGTTAGCTTTAGCAGTGCGGAGAGCCTCCGTGACACAGAGAAGAGCAGTCTCAGTTGAATGCCCAGTCTTGAAACCTGACTGATTAGGATCAAGAAGGTCATTCTGAGAGAGATAGCAGGAGAGCTGGCCAAGGACGGCACGTTCAAGAGTTTTGGAGAGAAAAGAAAGAAGGGATACTGGTCTGTAGTTGTTGACATCGGAGGGATCGAGTGTAGGTTTTTTCAGAAGGGGTGCAACTCTCGCTCTCTTGAAGACGGAAGGGACGTAGCCAGCGGTCAAGGATGAGTTGATGAGCGAGGTGAGGAAGGGGAGAAGGTCTCCGGAAATGGTCTGGAGAAGAGAGGAGGGGATAGGGTCAAGTGGGCAGGTTGTTGGGCGGCCGGCCGTCACAAGACGCGAGATTTCATCTGGAGAGAGAGGGGAGAAAGAGGTCAAAGCACAGGGTAGGGCAGTGTGAGCAGGACCAGCGGTGTCGTTTGACTTAGCAAACGAGGATCGGATATCGTCAACCTTCTTTTCAAAATGGTTGACGAAGTCATCCGCAGAGAGGGAGGAGGGGGGGGGAGGGGGAGGAGGATTCAGGAGGGAGGAGAAGGTAGCAAAGAGCTTCCTAGGGTTAGAGGCAGATGCTTAGAATTTAGAGTGGTAGAAAGTGGCTTTAGCAGCAGAGACAGAAGAGGAGAATGTAGAGAGGACACATGACTCAAGACCCCACACATGACTCAAGTTCACAGACAAAATAAAAACAATTTCATACAAAATAAGGATGTATTGAAAGCTTTGTTTACTAATGGGGAATGCAGTCAGAGGCTATAAAGGTGCTGCAGATGACAGTCCCCCCAGTTCTCTTTGCTGAAGCCATGAGTGCGCGTTTCAGTGCCCAACAGGTTGTAGATCTGATTTTTTCAGATGTCCAGGAGGAACAAGAGAACAATGATTTATAAGAGGAGGAGGTATCTCAAGAAGAAGATGGGGAAGAATACAACCCAGAACGCGATGCATCGTCTTCAGATGAAGAAGAAATCCCCCAAGCTGAAAGAGAGACATTTTTGTCAAAGAACAGCAAAATAACATGGTCCTTGTCACCATATGACAATCAGGGCAGGATGGCAGCACAAAATGTCATAAGGATGACCCCAGGGCCCACAAGACATGCAGTTGCCCAGGCCCAGGACATTGCCTCAACATTCTACATGTTCATCACACCAGCCATAAAAAACATCATCCTGGAGTAAATATGGAGACAACTGGAAAAGGATGGATGAGTTTGACCTGCGTGCCTACATACGGCTGCTAATCTTAACCGGTGTGTATAGGTCCCGAGGCGAGGCTACACGTAGCCTCTGGGATGCAGAGAATGGAAGGGTGATTTTCCGTGCCACGATGAAACTGAAAGTCTTTCACACTTTCTCAAGAATGCTACGATTTGATAACCGTGAGTCAAGACCTGCAAGAATCGTGAGAGACAAGGTGGTGGCCATAAGAGAGGTCTGGAAGAAGTGGGTGGAGCATCTGCCATACCTCTAGAACCCTGGGCTTGAAGTAACAGTGGATGAGCAACTGGTTCCATTCAGAGGTACATTTTTAATTTCATAACTGTAATGTAAGTGATTTTCACTGTTAATTGTATTATGTATTGCTGTAATATCATTGATTTATGTGATTGTTTTCTGTGACACTGATACTAATTACTGATAGTAATCTCTTTTGTCAAAAGGTCGTTGTCCTTTCCAGCAGTATATGCCCAGCAAGCCAGCAAAGTATGGTATCAAGATATGGGTGGCCTGTGATGCATAATCCAGCTATGCTTGGAAGATGCAAGTCTACACAGGGAAGCCGACCAGTGGAGGCCCAGAGAAGAACCAGGGGAGGAGGGTGGTGCTTGATGTGACAGATGGACTGAGGGGGCACAGTGTCACGTGTGACAATTTCTTCACCTCTTACGAACTCAGCCAGCAGCTCCTGAAGAGGAAGATCACCAGTTAGAAAGAACAAGCCTGAGCTCCCCCTGCACTCCTCGCAACAAGGGGGAGAGTGGCCTTCTCATCAAAGTTTGCCTTCACCCCCACCACCTCCCAAAGAAGAACAAGAATGTGGTCCTCCTGAGCACACTGCACAAAATGGCTGAGATCAGTGATCGTGAGGACAGGAAGCCAGCCATCATCCTGGACTACAACCACAACAAAGGAGGCATGGACAACCTGGACAAGGTGATTGGAACTTACAGCTGCTGGAGGATGACTGCCCGCTGGCCCCTGGTCATCTTCCATAACATCATTGATGTGTCCTCATACAATGCCATTGTGATATGGAACAAGATCAACACTAGCTGGATACCTGATAAGCGGAACAAGAGGAGGGTGTTCCTGGAGCAGCTGGGAAAGGCACTTGTAACCACACACATTCAAAGAAGGGAGCGCCTCCCCTGCCCAGCAACCTCTGCAGCGCTTGTGGAAGCTGTTCAGGGAGCTGAATCTTGTCCTGATCCACCCGAGGCTGCTGCTGGGGCAGGCAAGAGGAGGAGATGCCAATTCTGCCTCCCAAAGAAGGACTGTAAAACAAAGACTATGTGCTGCACATGTGAGAAATACATCTGCAAGGTCCATTCACACACACTTGCATACTGTCCTACATGTGCTAATTACAGTTGATTGATTTATGATCTTCATGTTGCCAAAAAAGTTCAAGACTGTTGTTTCCCTTCAATAAATGCATTCAAAACTACTTTCTGCACATTTCTGCTACTTTCTTAGGCTATACAAGTGATATCTCTTGCTAAAAAAATTATGTTTACACCTATGCAGTACCTTTAGCAACAATAATAATAATAATAACCCTCTACTTTAGTAAAGAAAACAATTATGACAGGTGTGTTGTAATAAAAATGATTGGTGTCCACTGATTAAAGGCAGTCTTTCTGTATTGTGAAAAGAGAAAACCCAGATATTCACAAAGTTTGTGATGAATGACAGGTTGTTTCTTCATGCAAAATAGATTTGGGACAAGGGGAGTATACAGAATGTTAAGACTACACAAGGGTTAAACAAAGCATGTGTGTCCACGTATACTGGTCATTCAACCATATTCAACCACATCAGCAACCACAGCTAATGATGTCTTTGAACGTTATTAATGTTTTCTTGGGCTTTTAATGAAACTTTTTTTAATGTTCTATGAACATGACTTTAAATAGAGCCAACCATAAGAAAACCGGTAGAAAACATCATGCTGAAGTACTGAAATTCCCACAGAAGAACATTGTTTCTAAATGTTCTCTGAAATATTTAAGAACATTCCTAATGTCAAAGCAGTTGGAGAACATTCCTAGAACATTACCAAAAATGTAATTAAATGTAACTGTGTTTGAACTTTTAGGAAACGTTTTGTAATGAAATACCAAGAAAATTATGTTTTTTTTGTCAAATTCCTTAAATGTGATGAGAATTTTCCAAAGCCAAGCAACTATCCTGCACCATTCTCAGAAAGTTGTGGGAAGGTTGTATGCAGAATTACCATAGGACAACCACACTCTCACCAAGATCTAAGAAAAATATGGTTCTCAGAACATTATGTGCTAGCTGGGCCCCCTCTGTTAATTCTCCTTCTCCATAGGCCACTTTAATGGTGGAATAGAATGAAACGTTATTGGAGATGACTCTCATTTGAAGCAACATTTTTCGTCATGTTCTTTAAGAAAGACCTGCATACATAATGAATGGATCGTTCCAGAAGATTGTCACACATTCTGTAAGTACTCCTCCTTCACAGACTCAGCACAAGTTGGCTGCTGTGTGGTGGCTGAGGGCTATTCTGGGCTCTACATTGATTCAATGCCTGGCTGGTACATTCTAAATAGCCATTAGAGTTGTGTAATTTGAACTTCCCCTGATCATACATTTTACATTTTAAATTTGTCCAGTCGTATATTTGAAAATTATATTTGTCCAATCGTTAATTTGTCAAATCACACACCCAAGATCCATTCATCAATATGGAGAGAAAAAAATATAGTATCAAGAAAGCTAGCTTTATTAAAAAATATATACAATACCTCCACTCAATCACACCTTTTTTCTCCAGGGATTTAGGGATTTATTGAGATAGGACAGTGAAGAGGAGACAGGAAAGGTAAGTGTCACGCCCTGACCTTAGAGCCTTATTCTCCGACGATGATCCACGGTCCGGAGTCCCTGGCGACAATCTATGGTCCGGTTCCTCAGGCGACAATCCACGGTCCAGTTCCAAGGAAGTGGGGGGAGCCTCAAGCGGAGCGGGGTCTGCGTCCCGCACCGGAGCCTCCACCGAGAGGAGATGCCCACCCGGACCCTCCCCTATAGGTTCAGGTTACGTTCACAAAAAGCAGAACAATTATTTTAAGAATTATAGATACAGAACTCCTCTATGCACTCGATATGTCCGATTTTAAAATAGGTTTTCGGTGAAAGCACATTTTGCAATATTCTCAGTAGATAGCCCGGCATCACAGGGCTAGCTATTTAGACACCCAGCAAGTTTAGCCTTCACCAAACTCCTATTTACTATTAGAAAAGTTTGATTACCTTTCCTGTTCTTCGTCAGAATGCACTCCCAGGACTTCTACTTCAATAACAAATGTTGGTTTGGTCCAAAATAATCCATAGTTATGTTCCAACAGCGGCGTTTTGTTCGTGCATTCTAGACACTATCCGAATGGTAAATAAGGGTCACGCGCACGGCACATTTCGTGACAAAAGATTTCTAAATATTTCATTACCGTACTTCGAAGCATGTCAACCGCTGTTTAAAATCAATTTTTATGCCATTTTTCTCGTAAAAAAGCGATAATATTCCGACCGGGAATCTGCAATTAGGTAAACAGACGAAAGAAAATATATCACTGGGTCGACTTGGGCACGCGCCTAATTCCTTTGTCCTCTGATCGGCCACTTGGCAAAGGCGATAACGTGTTTCAGCCAGAGGCTGCCTCGATATCGTTCAGCTTTTTCCCGGGCTCTGAGAGCCTATGGGAGCCGTAGGAAGTGTCACGTTACAGCTAAGATCCTGACTCTTCAATAAACAGAGACAAGAAGAACGACCACTTGTCAGACAGGCCACTTCCTGCATGAAATCTTCTCAGGTTTTTGCCTGCCATATGAGTTCTGTTATACTCACAGACACCATTCAAACAGTTTTAGAAACTTTAGGGTGTGTTCTATCCAAAGCCAATAATTATATGCATATTCTAGTTACTGGGCAGGAGTAGTAACCAGATTAAATCGGGTATGTTTTTTATCCGGCCGTGTCAATACTGCCCCCTAGCCCTAACAGGTTAATGTGCACATCAACTGACAAAAATACTCATCATAAACGTTGATAAAATTTACAACAGTTATTGAAAGGATTATAGATATGGTTCTCCTTAATCCAACCGCTGTGTCAGATTTTAAAATAACTTTACGGAGAAAGCACATTTTTCAATATTCTGAGTACATAGCTCAACCATCAAAGCAAGCTATACAGCTACCCGCCAAGTTCTGGGGTCAACTAAACTCAGAATTAGTATTATAAATATTCTCTTACCTTTGCTGATATTCGTCAGAATGCACTCCCAGGACTCCTACTTCCACAAGAAATGTTTGTTTTGTTCGAAATACTCCATATTTATGTCCAAATACCTCCATTTTGTTCGTGCGTTCAGATCAGTATCCAAAGGCATAATGCGCGAGCGTACATCCAGACACGAAAAGTCAAATAGTTCCATTACCGTTCGTAGAAACATGTCAGACGTTGTTTACAATCAATCGTTAGGGTCTTTTTAACATAAAACATCGATAATATTCCAACCAGACAATAGAGTATTCATTACAGAGGAAAAAGAATTTGCGGCGCGCCAAATGTGCCCGTGCAGTAAACAACTCACTGGTCCCAGGCAGTCCACTCATTGACTGAGCTCCTATTTTCTGCCCAGTAACAGGAGAAGGATGAAACACGTTTCTAAAGGCTGTTGACAGCCAATGGAAGCATTAGGAAGTGCAACGTGACCCCACAGACACTGTAGTTTCGATAGGGATTCAAAAGAAGAACTACAATTCTCAGATTTCCCACTTCCTGGTTGGATTGTTCTCAGGTTTTTGCCTGCCATATGAGTTCTGTTATACTAACAGACATCATTCAAACAGTTTTAGAAACTTCAGAGTGTTTTCTATCCAAATCTACTAATAATATGCAAATATTCGACTCTGGGCCAGAGTATTAGGCAGTTTACTCTGGGCACACTTTTCATCCGAAAATGAAAATACTGCCCCCTATACCTTAAAAAGTTAAGAACAAATTGCTATTTGCAATGACGGCCAACCCCAGCCAAACCCAGACGACACTGGGCCAATTGTGTGCCGCCCTATGGGACTTCCAATCACAGCCAGATGTGACACAGCCTGGATTCGAACCAGGGACTGTAGTGACACCTCTTGCCATTCTGGTGCCCAACAATCTCCCCCATCTCCGAGCCTCCGAGCCATCTCCCCATCTCCGAGCCATCTTAGGGCTAGATGACTATGAAATATTAACTCACAGAGGATATTTTAAGCCTCTGACATTCTTCCTCTTGTTGGAATGTTGGAAAATGGCTCCATACAACATCAATATCTTACAAGATGGAACCAAGCAGCACCCATCAAGGAGGCAAAGTACTGTTTCTACAGCCTGAAACCAGAGTGAAGGGATCGTGAACAAGGCCAGGTCAGCGACTGATTAGACTCATAATTAGCTATTTTCTTTGTGACTAAAATGTTTCTGTGGATGAAAGGTTAGTATTTACAGTATGAACAGTGTCATAATAAATGTATCACAATTAGAAAATGCAGCTTATGTTAAGCTTGCTAAATCCTCAATCTTAGACAAAAGGTAGAACCAGGTAGAACCCTTTTGGGTTCCCTGTAGATCGCACTGTGGAAAGGGTTTTACATGGAACCTAAACGGGTTATACCTGGAACCAAAACTGTTCTACCTGAAACCAAAACGTGTTCTTCAAAGGGTTCTCCTATGGGGACAGCCAAAGAACCCCTTTAGGTTCTAGCTAGCACCTTTTTTTAAACCCCAGGAGTGCCGATTAAAAGCTAAACAGCCTGGTCTTCTTTAAGTGCCCAGTTAAATAAAGGTAAAATGAATAAAATAAATAAACAAAAGTGAAGATTTTCAGCTACATGGAGTTTGAAATACTGAGGTTTAATTAATTTTGTGTTTGGGGTGAACTATGCCTTTAAATTATAATCCTATCAGCTGGTAGTGTGTACATATACAACAACAATTAATATAGCCTTCATCCAAACACCATCGTCTCCTCAACTGTCCAATCTTGTTCACCCAGCCCTCGTCGTCTTGATTTTTTCATAGTATCAGTATCAGCCAGGCACCATGCTGTTCTATCATATCATGCTGTGTGCTGTTGTGTGGGAGTTAGCTCCACAGTGTGTCTCTCTCTCTGTCTCGGTCTCTGTCTCTGTCTCTCTCTCTGTCTCTCTCTGTCTCTCTCTCTGTCTCTCTGTCTCTGTCTCTGTCTCTCTCTCTGTCTCTCTGTCTCTGTCTCTGTCTCTCTCTCTGTCTCTCTGTCTCTGTCTCTCTCTCTCTCTCTCTGTCTCTCTCTCTCTGTCTCTCTCTCTCTGTCTCCCTGTCTCTCTCTCTCTGTCTCTCTCTCTCTGTCTCCCTGTCTCTCTGTCTCTGTCTCTCTCTCTGTCTCTCTCTCTGTCTCTCTCTCTCTCTCTCTCTCTCTCTCTCTCTCTCTCTCTCTCTCTCTCTCTCTCTCTCTCTCTCTCTCTCTCTCTCTCTCTCTCTCTCTCTCTCTCTCTCTCTCTCTCTCCTGTTGAACCTGACAGGTTGACTTTCCCACCGGAGGGAACCACCACATGGCTGACTGAGCTTCATCCTCCCCATTTGTCACCTCCTCACAGGGCGGTGTGTGTGTGTGTGTGTGTGTGTGTGTGTGTGTGTGTGTGTGTGTGTGTGTGTGTGTGTGTTCCACAACACAGTCTCAGCCACCCAATGTGTTGTGATCTGCAGTCCACGTACATGCAAGACGAAATGTCTAAGCCAATAAGGAGAAGTTACAGTGTAAGGTACATCCTCTAAAGGCCAGTAATGTTTTCAGTTTTGGTTTCACCTTGAATGAGAAGACACGCCTCCATGAGCATGACAAGGGGGAAAAGTTTGTGCACAGTTTGTCTAAAGATCGGGTAACACCTCATTTTAAAGGGTTCTTATTATAGTGTAAATACATACGTAACTACACTGTAACAAGTATTGTAATGATTTGTAATAATACGTAGTTATACTGCAATAACAACATGTAATTGATGGTAATTGCAGTCTATCATTTCTGACGTTTGACAATGAAAGCTTGTTACCATGCTTGTTACAAATGTTTAAAGTTTCAAATAGCATCCCAACCATATATCCCAACGCACCATATTTCAGCCAGCACATGTCAGCCTGCACAAACCATGTAGTAAGTGGTAGCCAATCTAAAATAGACCACCTCAATGACACAAGTCTGCAGTAAAGGGCTCTGGAGTCTGATGCACAGGCCCAATGGCAAAAACAAGTTCACAAACAGTTTACAGAAGATAAAAAATACTTAAAATTGTTAAATCAATTAACGGTGCATTTGAAAATGGGTCAATTACTTTAACCATCAAATTTTTGTTGTTGTTGATACATTAAGAAACAGTTATGATAAAAAATGTGAGTCATTCATGCTTGCCAAATTGCAAGCCTATTAAGCTTGTTTGAATAACGGTTTATAAATGCACTTAAAGTGTTCACAAGACAAACTCTTATTCCATCATGTAACATTGCAAGGGTTTCACTGTTGAAGAACATTCTGACTTTGGATGGGATGCATTGGTGCGATTATTTATTTATCCCCAAAATTAAGGCATAATGTCAAGATCTACCCATCTGCGCAACACACTCAAAATAACGAAGACCTTGAACGGGCCCAAATTTCTTGACATCGACATCATGTGACAGTGCTCAAAAAAGGCCAGTGTGCAAAATCCAGACATGCGAGATTACTGCGAAAGAAACAAAGTGTTGTAGACAAGACAAAAACGTCAACACAGGAGATAGAAAGTAAGTTTTCCATGCAATTTGATTTTAATTCTGCTGGACTATTTAGTATAGGTAGTTAGCTAGCTAGAAAGCATTTGTCAGCTAGATAGCCTAGTGTTAGCTAGCTAGTTTACTGTAGCTAGCTAATGTTAGCTTCTCTAGTATTTTTGTTTTGTTAGGCCTACCATCTACAGAATAGACTTTCCATGTAATCTGTTGAGTCTTTTTGGATTAGCTAACCTTGACAAGCTGGCTACTGAAAGATGGAAAATAGCTATGCTATGGTCGCTACTCTCTAGCTAACCAGCTAGCTAACGTTAGCTGGGCTCAATGATCTAATCTTCCCTGAACCTTGTCCTCAGGGTATCAGTACCCCAAGGGTATTAGTACCCCAAGGGTATTACGTAAGACACACTCAGCATGTTAGCTAGCTAGCTACTTTTGTCAACACACAATGAGAATGTTTCAATGTAGCTAAACACTAGCTAATTTATTAGTGTTAGTAAGCACTATTATTGCTAGCTGGATAACACCACAACTAGCAGGCCTTAACTTTAGAAATCATGATGATAATATCTTGTATAGGGTAATTTAAATTGGCATAGCTACATTCTTCGTCTCTACTACAGATTCCTACACGGTCTCAGACTCCAGGATGGGCAAACATTCTTACAAGAAAGAAAGAGATGAAGACAGAGAGTTGTCGATTTCCATTGTTAGGGAAGAAAAAGCAAATCCCTTTTTTTTCTTTTTTTAAAATTAGCTATCTAGGCTACTACTCACCACCATTGGAAGAGTTATTTTTGTGTTATTGACTAGGCCTATATCTTTGTTAAATCTAATTAAATTATTTATTTAACAATAAAAATCCTTGTAATTTTATATGAAATTGTCACATCCTGACCAGCAGAGGGAGTAGTTGTTTAGTATTGTGGTCAGGACATTTTTTTGTCATTTAGCAGACGCTCTTATCCAGAGCGACTTACAGTAGTGAATGCATACATTTCATAAATTGTTTTCCACCCGTACTGGTCCCCCGTGGGAATCGAACCCACAACCGTGGTGTTGCAAACACCATGCTCTACCAACTGAGCCACACGGGACCCAGGGATGTGGCAGAAGTACTGGGTATGTGTTTGTCTAGTATTTCTGTTTCTATGTTGGTCTGTGTGGCTCCCGATCAGGGACAGCTGGTTATCGTTGTTCCTGATTGGGAGTCATATTTTAGGAGTGTGTTTGTCACCTGGTTTTTGTGGGTTGTTTTATTTCACACTGCTGTATGTAAGTACATAGCCTGTGAAACTGTCTAGTTGTTCATGTTTATTGTTTCCCCGTGTATGCTTTATTCTAAAGTAATTAAAAGATGAGCATTCATATCCCGGCTGCGATTTGGTCTATTCAACACGGCTACACCTGTGACAGAAATGTAAGGTATTTTTACATGTTGCAATAAAGTTCACTGAAGAAGAAGCTCATCTTTTGTTTGTAGGTATTTTCACTTAGTAATGAGTAGTAAGCAATTATACAGAAGTTGCTCATAGGTAACTATGAAGTTACAGTTAACTTTCAATAGATACATTCTGTGTTTCAACTAGTGACAACCTTGTACTTATGCAGATATTACAAATATGTACAATGTTTTTAGTCATTTTTTTATGTGGTGCATTAGTGTATTTTCTCACATGTATGGCCCTTTCAGAAGCTGACAATTAGATTGTCAAGATAAGTAACACACTTTGTAGTTACACAATTATTACAAGTAAGTACCCCTCAAGATACATTTCATTTTAACTAGCTACATCCTGTGTAACAACTAGTATTTACATTGTAGTTGCAGATTTTACATGTACTCTGTGGTGTACTTGTGTAGCTATCCTCCCACTCGAGGATGACACCCGTATGGTAGACCCCAGTCAGTGAGATTGACCTATATCTGATCTGTTTTTGTAAACTCAACCATGTTAACCCAGATGGTACACTTTGGGAGGAAAGTGCTAGCAACAACATTGAGTGGAAATTTTGAAGAGTGTGCATTCATGTGTAGGTAATTAGAGCATACGTAATCTCGGGAAACACCCAGCACATCTGTCCACAAGAGATTACATCCTTTTGATAGCTATTACTGAATCGGATGCAGCTGAGAAGAAACTAAACACTAAATTGTTGAATTTAGTGTAAACTTGCCCATTTGTAACAAGCATGTTAACAAGCATTCGCTGTTACACCTCTGTAATTACAGACTGCAATTACCACCAATTACATGTTGTTATACAGTGTAACTATGAGTTATTACAATGAACTAAAATGCTTGTTACAGTGTAATTACACATGCAATTATACTATAATAAGGACCCGTTAAAATGAAGCATTACCAAAGTTTGCATACAGTGTACTAGCTACAGAGATGGGGCCGCACGGTTAGTCCAGAGGTAAAATGTTTGTAATTTAGTACATTCATCTTAAGATAGCTAGGTGTGACAACCACATATCACAGTCATAGTAAGTACATTTTCCCCCAACAAGCTATCTGCAAAGTTAGATCTAGTAAGGGGAAAAAGTCAAGTGTAGGTATTCAATCTCAAAAATGCTGGGGGGAGGGGGGAATCAGATGTTGAGGTAGGGTGTCAGATGTATTCGGAAGATGGGCAGGGACTCTGCTGTCCTAGCTTCAGGGGGAAAATGGGCAGGGACTCTGCTGTCCTAGCTTCAGGGGGAAGATGAGCAGGGACTCTGCTGTCCTAGCTTCAGGGCGAAGATGGGCAGGGACTCTGCTTCCCTAGCTTCAGGGGGAAAATGGGAAGGGACTCTGCTGTCCTAGCTTCAGGGGGAAGATGGGCAGGGACTCTGCTGTCCTAGCTTCAGGGGGAAGATGGGCAGGGACTCTGCTGTCCTAGCTTCAGGGGGAAGATGGGAAGGGACTCTGCTGTCCTAGCTTCAGGGGGAAGATGGGTAGGGACTCTGCTTCCCTAGCTTCAGGGGGAAAATGGGCAGGGACTCTGCTGTCCTAGCTTCAGGGGGAAGATGGGTAGGGACTCTGCTTCCCTAGCTTCAGGGGGAAAATGGGAAGGGACTCTGCTGTCCTAGCTTCAGGGGGAAGATGGGCAGGGACTCTGCTGTCCTAGCTTCAGGGGGAAGATGGGCAGGGACTCTGCTGTCCTAGCTTCAGGGGGAAGATGGGCAGGGACTCTGCTGTCCTAGCTTCAGGGGGAAGATGGGAAGGGACTCTGCTGTCCTAGCTTCAGGGGGGAAATGGGAAGGGACTCTGCTGTCCTAGCTTCAGGGGGAAAATGGGCAGGGACTCTGCTGTCCTAGCTTCAGGGGGAAAATGGGAAGGGACTCTGCTGTCCTAGCTTCAGGGGGAAAATGGGAAGGGACTCTGCTGTCCTAGCTTCAGGGGGAAGATGGGCAGGGACTCTGCTGTCCTAGCTTCAGGGGGAAGATGGGCAGGGACTCTGCTGTCCTAGCTTCAGGGGGAAGATGGGCAGGGACTCTGCTGTCCTAGCTTCAGGGGGAAAATGGGAAGGGACTCTTCTGTCCTAGCTTCAGGACGATGCTGATTCCCTCATTGGCGTGCCAGGACAGACAAAAGCTTGTGGTTGTGGCCCCCCCCCCCCCCCCCCCCCCACATTGACTCTACCGTATTTTTTGAAACTGCACTGTCGGTTACGGGCTCGTAAGTAAGCATTTCACTGTAAGGTCTGTTGTATTCGGCGCATGTGACTAATACAATTTTATTTCATTTTATTTGACTGGGCTGCCTTCCCACCCCTGCGGGGTGGAAGGGCCAAGAGACAAGAGATGGCAGAATGGACTGCTCGGGTTGAGCGTAGTCTGAAGGTAGGGAGAGGCAGATTCTCTTGCTGCTCCGTGGGCAAGTACCATGATCTTGTATTGGATGCAAGCTTCGACTGGAAGCCAATGGAGCGGGTGACATGGGAGAGCTTGATAAGGTTGAACACCAGGCAGGCTGCAGCGTTCTGGATAAGTTGCATGGGTTTGATGGCAACATCAGGGAGCCCAGCCAACAGCGAGTTGCAGTTGTCCAGACGCAAGCCTGGATTAGGACCTGAGCTGCTTCCTGTGTGAGGTACGGTCTTACTCTACAGATGTTGTTGAGCATGAACCTGCAGTATTGAGTCACTGCTTTGATGTTTGCAGAGAACGGCAGGGTGTTGTTCAGGGAGGGTCACGCCAAGGTTCTTTGCACTCTGGGAGGGGGACACTGTGAAGTCAACCGTGATGGAGAGGACTTGGAGGAAGAGCAGCTGCATCTTGTCGAGGTTGAGCTTGAGGTAGTGGGCCGACATCCAAGCTAAGATATCTGCCAGGCACACAGAGATGTGTGTTGCCACCTGTATGTCAGAAGGGGGGAAGGAGAAATGTAGTTGAATGTCATCCGCATCGCAATGATAGGAGAGACCATGTGAGGATATGAGACCTTACAGTGAAATGCCTCCCTGTGGCTCAGTTGGTAGAGCATGGTGTTTGCAATGCCAGGATTGTGGGTTCGATTCCCACGGGGAGCCAGTACGAAAAAAATTAAATAATAATAATGTATGAAATGAATTGAAATGTATGCATTCACTACTGTAAGTCGCTCTGGATAAGAGCGTCTGCTAAATGACTAACATGACAGAGCCAAGTGACTTGGTGTATAGAGAGAAGAGGAGAGAGCCTAGAACCAAGCCCTGGGGGACACCAGTAGTGAGAGTATGTGGTGCAGACACAGATCCTCTCCACTCCACTGGTAGGAACGGCCTGCCAGGTAGGATGCAATCCGACAGTGTGCAGAGCCTGAGACACCCAGCCCTGAAAGGTTGGAGAGGAGTATCAAAGTAAATGTGATGATATGGTGTGTGGTCCTCCTTTTACAACTTGGGAAACCATGCAGTTTGTTAGGCTACTGATTAAATAAGTTACAGGGTGGGGAAAGTGCACGGTGATCTTGATGCTCCTTTCCAATAAATATTGAGGGTCTTATTCTGGTCACATGAAGACCGTTTTACAAATAAAAATATTCTAATCTCGTCAGGTAGATTAGCCTAGCTGTACAGCCTACCCTGACTGTATCTGCAAGCTGTTGGCTAGAGCGCACGTGCCAAGACCAGAGTAGGAAACAGTTTATGTGACAAAACCATCAGTAGAGTTGAAAATGTGATGGAAACACTGAGCTTTAGATTTTTATTTGGTACATGAACATTTTTGCGAAAAGAAAATTATTTGTGCACTGCGTCATCAAGCACTGATTTTTATCCACAACAAGTCCGTTTGGTGGAAAACACACCATTTGCATATTTTCTTCATGCAGATTCTAGAATATGCACATGAAAATCTTTCACCAATTGGATGGAAACCTAGATACTGCCATACACACACACTGCACATAAATACAGTACATGCACACACTGGTAGACACACACTGCATAAGCATACACACTCACGATTATGCCTGACACTAGGGCAAAGCATAAGCGTGACCACCTGCCCCAGTCGTGTGATCTCCTATCCTGGGGAGAGATGCCAGAGAGCACAGGCTGTTTCACCACACCTCAATCTGCTCCCCTCCCACCTGTCTCTCCCTGCTCTCCTTTCCCTGTCTCCCCTGCTCCCTTCCCACCTGTCTCTCCCTGCTCTCCTTTCCCTGTCTCCCCTGCTCCCTTCCCACCTGTCTCTCCCTGCCCTACTCTCCTTTCTCTGTCTCTCCCTGCCCTACTCTCATTGTCTCTCTATCTCTCCCGGTTCTGTTGTCCTATCTCTCTCTCTCCCTGCCTTTCCCCTCTCTCTCTCTGCCCTCCTCTTCCTCCTGTGTCTCCTTTTAGCCGTGGTGCAGAGCTGCACCACACTGCACTGTAACTAATGACTACAGCAGAGAGATGTATGTCTGCAGTTCCAATGCACAGTGCCGAGCAGTGCAGCACTAAAACGTTTTGTTTCATATAAAATGTGAATTTGGATCTTTTGTCACAGGTAGCCTTCATAAATGTCATGGCATATTAAAATACTTTGGTGACAGTAATCATTCTATAGAGGACATAGAAACCCACCATATACGGAATACAAATAGGAACGGGAGATAGAATATGAATAGACTATGACGGCACCCCAGATGTACAGCTGTGATTAATTGCCAGCTGGTTGCAGCAAACACCAGTTTCTCTCTAAATTGACGTGGCAGAATTCACAAGCCTGACAAATGCTCTCTATCTCGCTCCTATTTTTCCCATGAAAGAGAAAGAGTCCTGGAAACGGATGAATGCAAATATCAACTAGAGTCTGTCTCAGCCTCCTCCCTAATTACCATGAGATGGTGGACTGGGACACGAGTGTCAAAGAAAGTCCACGGTGAAGGATTCCTTAAAGAATATACACCTCCTCTTTCTCCTCCCTCTCTCACACTCTGCTCCTGCTCGTGTCTCTCTCTCCAACACTCCCTTATCTCTCTCTCCCATATATCTTGCTCCCTCTCCTACCCCCTCCCTCTCGCTTTCCCCCCATCTCTCTCTCCAACAAAAACGCTATTAATAGTACATTCCCTGCTCTCTCTCTCTCTCTCTTTCTCTCTCTCTCTCTCTCTCTCTCTCTATCTCTAGCTCTCTGCACTTAAAGATGCAGTCCGAGATCTTATGCACTTACAAATTTGTAACATATTGTACGATTTTTTTGGTGGGGCGGCGACTCATACAAAATGGATGACGTACTACACAATTGTGCACAATTTTCGGGGACCCATTTTGGTTCGTGAACACTACTTTGAAAACCACAGGCTGAAATTATACAAAGCTTTGGATCATCACTTTAAAGGATGAAGCAACCAAAGATGCCAGGAGGCATTTTAAATGTCCTCCACACAGCTGAGGGCTACAAAGACTCGCGCTGAATGTACTAAGAATAACAACAAAACGCTCTTTGATCGATTCACAGCACTTTGTATAGACACAGACAGCTAGCAATGGTTCTGCTAAAATTATCCTTCAAATCGATGAGCAAACTAATTCCTTGTTAGATGTTGAATACAATATTCAATTATTCCCTCTCTCAACCATGAAATATACAAACCATCATTCTCACTGAGAGCCATTACACATTTGCATGCATATCTAATTCAATTGATGGCATAAATATAATAAAATACTTATTGAGTTATCATCTTTATTTTTAATTCATTTTGTGTCTATCATTTATGTCCACGTTTTGGGGTGTATTCACTTGATTTCATTTAGATTTTGTCATTGTTTTATCAAAGACTGCAGATAAAATTGCGCTAATTCTGGTGCAATGCATCAAATACCAGAATTCATGTTCAAATTGCAGATGGCCAATGACAAATAAACAAAATAATATCAATAACAACATTCAGTGCCTTCAGAAAATATTTCACACCTCTTGACTTTTTCCACATTTTGTTGTGTTGCAGCCTGAATTTAAAATTGATTAAATTGAGATTTTGTGTCACTGGCCTACACACAATACCCCATAAAGGTCAAAATAAATAGCTCAATAAGTCACATAATAAGTTGTTTGGACTCACTCTGTGTGCAATAATAGTTTAACATTATTTTTGAATGACTACCTCATCTCTGTACCCCTCACATACAATTATATTTAAGGTCCCTCAGTTAAGCATTGAATTTCAAACACAGATTCAACTGCAAAGACCAGAGAGGTTTTTCCAATGCCTCGCAAAGAAGGGCACCTATTGGCAGATGGGTAAAAAAAAATAGACATTGAATATCCCTTTGAGCACAGTGAAGTCATTAATTACACTTCAAATGGTGTATCGATACATCCAGTCACTACAAAGATCCAGGAGTCCTTCCTAACTCAGTTGCCAGAGAGGAAGGAAACCGCTCAGGGATTTTACCATGAGGCCAATGGTGACTTGTTTAATGGCTGTGATAGGAGAAAACTGAGGATGGATCAACAACATTGTAATTATGCCACAATGCTAACCTAAATGACAGACTGAAAAGAAGGAAGCCTGTGGCAAAAAAAATTAACTTTATGTCCTAAATACAAAGTGTTGTGTTTGGGGAAATACAACACATCACTGAGTACCACTCTTTATATTTTCAAGCATGGTGGTGGCTGCATCATGTTATGGGTATGCTTGTTATCGGCAAGAACTATGGAGTTTTTTTAGGATAAAAAGAAATGGAATAGAGCTAAGCACAGGCAAAATCCTAGAGGAAAACTTGGTTCAGTCTTCTTTCCAACAGACACTGGGAGACAAGTTCACCTTTCAGCAGGACAACAACCTAAAACACAAGGCCAAATATACACTGGAGTTACTTACCAAGACAACATTGAATGTTCCTGAGTGGCCTAGATATAGTTTTGACTTAGATTGGCTTGAAAATCTATGGCAAGACTTAAAAATGGCTGTCTGGCAATGATCAACAACCAACTTGAAAGAGCTTGAACAATTTAAAAAATGACAATGTGCAAATATCGTACAATTCAGGTGTACAAAGCTCTTAGAGACTTACCCAGAAATATTCACAGCTGTAATTGGTGCCAAAGTTGATTCTAACATGTATTGACTCAGGGGTGTGAATACTTATGTATATTATATATTTCTGTATTTTATTATCAATAAATGTGCAACATTTCTAAAAACCTCTTTTCACTTTGTCATTATGGGGTATTGTGTGTAGATGGGTGATGAAATGTATATTTTTTTGTACAGGGGAAAAAGGCCTCTCACACAGTAAAAACACACAAAACACAGTTTGGTTGAATTATTATTTTCTTCGTTATTTATATGACTTTGTTATCATGGTTATGGTCATTTTGAAGGATTATATGCATTTTAGTTTGACATGTTTTTCTTGTCCACAGATTGTCTTTTTGCTCCTGTAGTGTGCTGATCACACTCATTTAAATCCAGACTTCGCTTAGCATTATAGTACATTGTCCATGTTTTGGGGGCTCCATAATCCATTGTTGTTATGTACAGTATTTTCCTCACATTTCTTTTCATAGAAAAAAAATCTGGTCCATTGTACCAAAGTTGATAGTTGCAGTCAGGGCAGGCCACCATGTGTGGGAGTGTTGAAGGTGAAGGTGCTATACTGTACCAGACATACTGTAGCTGTGTTTCTACGGTGTCATTCACTTTCAGACCACAGAAACACACTCTCTTGTTCTGACATACACATGCATAAACAGTCGATTGAATAGCTACTACTTGTGTAGCTACTTGAATGTTTACTTTGTTGGTGATGTAAACCATACAGTGCAGTACAAAGCTTTCACTGTGACCCAAATTCAATAAATTACAGATAAAAGGAAAATCAAACTGCTTTTTCACTCAGAAAGTTTATGCTGTATTTTCAGGACAGGTCAGGTGTTGCTTTACACTCATATTCAATGACAATGTTGGTGAGAGGAACAGCTTGCGGGATGTATTCACTTTCAACCCAGTTACTTACGACCTCCAATTCAGCATTTTTTTATAACACACAGCGCAGTTTTCCTTTATTTTTATTGATTGAATTAATTGGGGCCTGTGCTTTGCTGTAAAAGGGGAGGGGCACTCATCATCGCTTACAATACTCAGATTAAAATTCAAACCAACCCAGAATCTGCAGAGAAACAAAAACACAATTCTGAAACTACTCTACTTTTCTGTATTTCTGTGTTTTTCCATATTCATGGTTTGTTTGAACCTTGTGTTTATATTTCCAATCTACAGTTCATCTCTGCATAGACTTTTGAAAGCATTTTCTGTTGGGTGTCCTTCTGACTGTGCTTTAGCTGGTGAAACCCTCTGTACACTTTGAGTTGTAATGGTCTAGTGATGCTTACTATAAAGCAAAAGATAGATTTTCGATTTTTGCGACACTCCGTTTTGGGAATATATAAACATTTCACATAGTAAATGTGCACATTGATAAAAATGGGTATACTCCATAGATGGTTGTGCTTAGAGCATCTAGTAAACAAACTGTTGATACTCAACTACAATGTTTCTATTTTGATATGTTGCTAAATTTGAGTGTGTTGAATCAGAATGTGCCCAATTCAAACAAAAATAGGTAAGCATGCTATCTCATGATGTGTTTTGGGAAGATCTGTCCATTGTAAAAAGCAAATAGAAAAATTATTTTAAAAAATACAAAGCATTTGCATGCATAGACTATGACTTGTTTTGGTCATACTGTGAGCAGTTTTGTCTTACTATGCACACATGCATGAATGGCTGTCACTTTAATGCAGCTGTACAACCAAGCTAAGATCTTGACATTCAGAGGTGGGCTCTACACACACACTTACACACACGCACACACACACGCACGCACGCACGCACGCACGCACGCACACACACACACACACACACACACACACACACACACACACACACACACACACACACACACACACACACACACACACACACACACACACACACACATACACACACACACCACATAATGGTGTACCTATCCACATCATGCATGGTTGATGTATATGATGTGTGTTTTGGACAGCGTGGTGCATTGGTATTAGATGAGAAGTGTTACTGCTAGAATAAGGTTGAACATAATAACATCATGTTATAGTAATGCAAGTGGAAGCATCAACAAGCAGGGTTCCAGACCCAGATTATTTTTCAATTCAAGTTCCTTTCCAACACATTTCATCTCTCCAAAATAAGTAGCGATTGCAGTTGCACAAGGTACTGCCAATTGAAGACACAAGAGAGGAAAGGAACATGGTGAGGACAGAGGGAGGGACCGGGAGCTAAGAACCTCACCTCTGTCCATCTAGCGTGAATGAACACTGCGGCAATGGTGGCAGACATTTAGGCCTAAAACGTAAATGAGAAGACAGACCAGACACATTAGAGTCAAAGCTAACATCCTTGTGGCTATGCCAACAAATATTGACCAAAAGGTAAATTAGACGCAATCCATTTCACCATTTTGTTAGCGCTGGCTAAACATCCTCAGCTTTTCTAGTACTCTCCTGTGTCCTGAAGTTCACTATGAAAAGATGTAGAAAGACAGGAGACTCAGCAATGTCATGAGAGACCTAGAACTCTGTAGTTCAGAGTTGCTACGCGGCTACATACTTCAGCCGTTGGCAATATAAACCATCTCTCCTTCGAGTATGATAATATTTAGATAATGCTCATATTTTCTTATTGAGGGATGCAACTACCATAGATATATTACTGTACCTCCACTTCTCCTGTGAACTCGCTAGTGTATTAGGCATGCATGTCTTTGGCACACTGTCCAACAGACAGTCCCTGAAATGGGGCTACACCATCAGTGCTGAAAATAAACAAGTGTCATTGTTCATATCATAAAACAAACATAGCAACGATCTGCATATCATCAAGGATTATCGGATTAACGCTATCATCTCCATCATGGTCATCCTCATCTCTAAATCGTCAGCTGAATGTAAATTCCCCTTCTTATACGTCCCAGATTGCTTTGTTATCACAGATTAAAGTATGTAAGTAGATATTGAGATAAATATAGGTATCTTATTAAATAGTTTTCATAGGCATCTTTGATCTTCAATTCATGCTTCTAGGAATGTATTGAGGTCATGCAACACTAGGAAAGCAGCATTCATTAAGCCTACTTGTTTTAAAGGCAGTTTAGGGAGGAAACATACTTTTATACATGTCCCTTTAGTCGTCCCAATGGTTCATCATGAAGACACAATGGACCCAGTTGAACAAGGCAGCCGTGAGTCGAGTCTGTCTGTAACTGAGATTAACGCTGCAACTACACTGTATGGGTGCTGTAATTAATTAACTAATGCATTTTACCTCAAATTACAGCACAGCTGCAATGTCGGTGGTATGTAAACACCTCTCTATGTTTTCAGCTCAGCGGTGTGGCAACAAGACTATGACAATGAACTCTACATGGAATGTTACATTTAGGTCAAATGTCAGGAATACAATATCCTCCAAGCTATAGGGCTGGTTTGGGGCATGGTATCCTTTCAGACACCATTGTAACCTACATATGTTAGATAATAACCTCTCGACATCCCTTCATATGTATGATAGAAGGTTATAGAGGGCAAGACAATAAACAGTGTCTTTGGAGCAATGCTAGTTGTGAGTGAGAATACTCATTCAGATAAGAACTCCATGCAACAATCAACTGGCTACAGTTACTACCTACAGTACCTATCTAGCTACAGTAACGGTTACAGTCACAACTACTTACCTATCTATATGAGTTAAGTGGTAAATAAGTACAAATGAAAGAGGAAGAGACATTCACTTTGTCCTCAGAGCTGCAGTAAGACAGGTTCAGGTGAGTGGAGGAGGGAAGCTTGCATTGCCATGTACAGTAAACACATAAACGATGTAAGACTAGAGCAGTGAAAAGTCAAGGCCTTTTGTCAGTCATTCATCAGATACTGATGTTCCTGAAGAAAAGATGTGAAACCATCATAAGCTTATGGAGCTGATGGATGTCCTACATCCCTTAAATATTGTGAATTACAACTACAGTACCACACTCCTCGTGTGTCTCAGGCTCAGGCCATGACAGGCCTCAGCCACTGGGCAAAAACGGGTTGAATCAACGTTGTTTCCACATCACTTCAACCCAAATATTCAATGTAATGACGTCTTCAATGTAATGGAATTTCATATTTTTTTCACCCAAATTTGAACCTAAATCCAATGACATGATGACATGTTTTGTTGATTTCATGTTGAATTCACGTTAGCTGACAACCAAATGTAAATCAAAAATAGACTTTGAACTGATGTCTGTGCCCAGTGGGCAGCAACGGAGCATGCCCGTCTTATGTTCACACGTTCTGTAATCTCCAAGTAGTTCACCACAGGACGGGTTTGTTTAGTTTGCTCCAGGAATCAGCATTTTGTAGCACGCAAACAGGAAGCAAAGTGTACCTTTGACGATGGAGGGAGACCAGGGTAGCGGCAGGCACAGGGGGGCTGAAGCAGGATTGGTGGTGGGGTTATTCTGGAAGCGATAAATCACCTTTTTTAGCTACATTTCTCCTCTTTTTTGTACTACCGTTGTGAGCAGGTAATTTTACTATTGGAATAGTCACACTGACAAAGCCAACTCCATGCAGACATCAACACGCAGAATTTTGATTATAAGATTTTAAGTCTGACAGAAGGTCAGTTTGAGGGCAAGGTGTGAGGCGCTAACAGTGGGAGTTAGCAGTGGGAGTTAGGGGAGGAGTGAGCACATAGTTTCTGGTGTTTTTCATCATAAAGAAATGATGAGTACAGTTATACGTCCTGAATCTATTGCCTTGAGATTCCAGCAGCACATGTGAAATGGGAGGCTACACACCTGCCCCATCCTTTGACCTCTCAACCTCACTGAGAGGACAATGCCAGCTGGCTACACATCTGTGAGCATTTTGGTGATGTTGACATAGTTTGTGTTGGCCAGCGTGGTGCAGTTGGCTTGAGTCTTGAGGTTCTCTTCTGGGAGGTCCTCAATACTGTTGTTCACCCCTTCCTGGATCTCCATGTAGTCTGATTTACTGATGGTGGAGCCGCTCCGGCTCTTCTTCAGCTCTTCATTAGAGTCCTCTTTGGCGACTGGGCCTAGGCACTGAGCCTGCTCCTCGCCCTCCGTCTCACGGTGGTAGAAGTAGTTGAAGTTGGAAACGATGACAGGCACGGGCAAGGCAATTGTCAGCACACCTGCAATGGCGCAGAGGGAGCCAACAATCTTGCCACCAATGGTGGTTGGGACCATGTCGCCATAACCTACTGTCGTCATGGAGACAACAGCCCACCAGAAGGCGTCAGGGATGCTTTCGAACTGTGACTCGGGTTCATCAGCTTCCGCAAAGTAGACGGCACTGGAGAACAGTATGACTCCAATAAAGAGGAAGAAGATCAGCAGACCCAGCTCCCTCATACTAGCCTTCAGGGTCTGGCCCAGGATCTGGAGTCCCTTGGAGTGTCGCGACAGCTTGAAGATTCGGAAGACTCGCACTAGACGGATGACCCTGAGAATAGCCAGGGACATGGCTTGCTGACCGGCCTGGCCATCCTCTGGTTTCTCAGCCAGCTCTGTGGCCAGCGTGATGAAGTAGGGGATAATGGCAACAACGTCAATGATGTTCATGACGTTACCAAAGAAGCCTGATTTGCTGGGGCAGGCAAAGAGGCGCACCAGGAACTCAAATGAGAACCAGATGATGCAGAGCGTCTCCAGGATGAAGAATGGGTCAGTGAAGTAGGTGGACGTGAAGTAGATTGTGGTGTTGGTGTTGGTGTCAAAGACACTGTGCGGTTCGTCATCGTCGTTGCGGAAGATGGGCAGGGTTTCCAGGCAGAAGCTTACGATAGAGATGAGGATGACCATGACGGAGATGATAGCGATAATCCTAGCGGGTCCTGAGCTCTCTGGGTACTCAAACAGCAGCCACACTTGTCTCTGAAACTCATTGTCAGGAAGCGGCCTCTCTTCCTCCTTGACGAAACCCTCATCCTCTCTGAACAGCTCAATGGCTTCATCCCCCAACTCATAGAAACGTATCTCCTCTGAGAAAATATCAAGGGTCACATTGGCCGGCCGCCGTAGCCTCCCTCCTGACTGGTAAAAATAGAGAATGGCATCAAAGCTGGTTCGGCTGCGGTCGAAGAAGTACTCGTTCCTCAGTGGGTCGAAGTACCGCATCCTCTTTTTGGGGTCCCCTAGCAGAGTATCGGGGAACTGGGAGAGGGTTTTGAGCTGTGTCTCAAAACGCAGTCCAGAGATGTTGATGACCACTCTCTCGCAGCACTCATGGTCAGCGTCAGGGTCATACTCAGCCGGGTTCCCCGGGTGCGCTGCCGCCTCATCAGAGGGGTCACCAGTGGCTACAGTCATTCTGCGGGGGGAACAGGACGCCTGCACTTTTCAGTGGGGCTGGGCCCTGCAGCCTGGAAACTGTAGGGAGGGGGATGGAGAAGAGGGAGGGGGTTCAATGCCGTAAAGACCGGTTGGCTCACCTCATGGATGGATCTGTCTGGAAGGGACAGAGACCAGAGAGAATTTAAATAATATAACATAAGCAATTAATTTGATAGCATTTGTGTTATTCTGTTTGTCTGTCCTCTCAAGCCATATATTATACTGTAACGGAACAATGGCATAAAAGTTACGAAAATGTACTTCTGTAGGCTACAACCAAAGTATTCAGCTTTCTAAAACATACATGAACTACTATAAATGTGGAGAAACTTAGTGTATGCCCAGAGCTCAAAGATCCAACTAGTTTCCAACTAGCATAGCTACAGTTTATGAATTGGAGCATGAGCTCCTTATAATCTGCTGCAATGGATAATATCCATTCACCTTCTGCAGTGAAATCATGCATGAACGTACCTTTGCAATATAGGAACCAAATCTATACAGATTGCCCCTTCTCTAGCTTATAATATAAAACCAATAACTGAATAGTGAAAAAAGTATGCACTCTTTTTTTCTGTTCCAAGAAGCCCTCGATGTCACTTTTTCATCATTCACTTTAAGGTAGTTTTGTTGGAGCATTTTAGACTGGTCTCAAATGGTGACTGTCTATGAAATATTCAAAAACATCCCTAAATTATTAACCGGCAGTAGGAAAAACGTTTCAAGAGAAGAATCTTCTGTCTCTGCCCTCTACACCATCTCTTGCATCTTCCGTAAAAGAGGCATAGTTTTGTTAAGCACTATTCAGTTGATAAATACTCAGAAGCTAATAATAATACGGGCTATTTTGTTCAATGGTCATCTACTGTCTCCCCTTTACTGCATAGGTCTAGTATACTTTTCTGAATGAAAGTCGTGTAGGTTATAGCAGACGTTTTCAACACCATAGGCTACATACCAGCATTCACCTTGTTGAAAACGGGGTGTTAGTTGCTGTTCCCATTGGTCACTTGGTATCAGGAATAAATAGCCAGTGGCCAAAAATCCCTCTGGTGCTAATCCCTCCGGTGATTTAGATCCTGAGAAGAAGAAACGAATCTATTTCCTATTCGGGACCGTTAATACGATCATCATGTTGTCTGCAGCATCACCACTCGCGCGCACCGGCGTTGGAGAGGTACAGAATGCGGGTGTGTCCTCGCCTCCCCCTCCCCGTCTTCGTTCCTCGCTCAGGTTGTCGTAGGATGGCGATTGACACAAAAAGGAGGGGATAGGGTTCCGACCTGGAGGAATGGTACTTCTGGTAATAGCCAAAGGTGCTAAGATCGGCAGAATTCTATGCATCCAGTGTCCTTAGCCGCTATGACGTTGCCCGCATCAGACAGCCGCAAAGGTAACTGTCCTCATACGGTGCTCAGTGGCAACATCTGCAAAAATAAAAGCAAGCAGGGGAGGTGGCGGGGAGGCGTATTACAACGTGTGATATTACAAAAAAAAGTAAATTAGTAGGCCCACAAGATGCAGACGAACACAGAGATGGGTAGTGAGTTAGACTAACGGGTTAACATTGTGCTGATGGATAACGTTTTAGTTACCAGGCAGGAAAAAATAATATGCTGCAATCATGACTCGTCACAATAACCCTAGTCAACTACATGTGTCGTATTAAAAAGTAATCGTGACAAATAAATTAAAAGTCATGCGTGGGCTAATTGACAAATGCTCAGTTAAAAAAATCACATTATTTTCTCCATAATTTATTGTATATAGAATACAACAGTTTGTAAAATGCAGAATGCTCATGCAAGGGGATATGTCTGTGGTTGTCTACAGTTTAATGAATAGAGAGCATTCAAGCCATGCAGCCTCCTTATACATTGTAAAGAGAACAGAATCTCCCGACATTGACTTGAAATGACAAGCATGAAGAATCACCCTGGACTGAGAGACAGATTATGCAATTCCTCAGTGATGCATATCCCGAATCATTGGCATCTGCATCACTTTCTCTGTTCTCTGCTTAGTTGGGGGTAAGGCATGCTTTAATTACCCTAGGTCTCAGTCCTTCTAATGATCAGTACAGCCATTACCCCGGTGTAGCCGTATCTACAAAGCTTAGTCAAACCTGCAGTCGGGCACTGCTATGCATACAAAGAGACAGGGGATGGAGAATGGGCGAGAAAACGCGCTCTCTCCACCCGCGCTGTGTAGCCTACCACTACTCACCTTATCTGCAGCGCAGGATATTTAAAGGGAACGCATCTTTTTATTTAACTAGGCAAGTCAGTTAAGAACAAATTCTTATTTAGAATGATGGCCTACCGGGGAACAGTGGGTTAACTGCCTTGTTCAGGGGCAGAACGACAGATTTTTACCTTATCAGCTCGGGGATTTGATCCAGCAACCTTTCAGTTACTGGCGCAAGGCTCTAACCACTAGGCTACCTGCCGCCCAGTCTTGGCCTTTATTAATAGCTAATAATTGTATATTCATGTGAAATGTAAGCTATCATTCACTATACACAGTTAACAGTGTTAACTACGTAACTATGTAAATGTGTAACTTACAACTTTAATTATGCAGTAACACTGTAGGCTGCTATTTTGTTATCTGACATAGGCCTGGTGTCATAATGTCATGCATAACTTCAAAGTGCTTCGGTTATTAAAGTGATCCCCAGAAATGATTATGTCATATGAAACTGTGACACTTTCCAAACGAGGGAGATAACTAGGGGAGTGGTTTCATAATTGTTGGATGATTTCTAAATGCCAATGGCACAGCAATTTAGAGTTTTGTTCGGTTCTGCATCCTCATATTGTCATCAATAGGGACATCCAAAATATATTTCTTACATTTTAAAAGACATACAGTTGTACTATTTTAAGGAAAGACTGCTACTGTACATGTAACATGAGCTACATCATATCGATTCAATTAAATAATAAAAAAACAAAAAACATTCTCATCTGGGGTGATTCTCCAGTCATCAGAAGGCAGTTAACATGTATGGCCACAGCTTAAACAGGCAGAAAACAACACAGGTACCCCTCCTCTCACCAGTCACAACACTGCATCACTCACAGACCCAGCCACTGTGAAGGACTCCCACTAACAGGACACTATACTTTGACTCACTGTGCAAGGATTTAATCAGGGACTTCTAGATACCTTTAATAGGATTTCCTATGAAATTACGAGTTACATGGCAGATGTTTGGCAATGGTTTTGTCACTCTACATGTCTTTAGTTTTCTTTGAGAGAGTGCAGAGAGTTTGTCTTTAGTTGTCTTTGAGAGAGTGCAGAGAGTTTGTCTTTAGTTTTCTTTGAGAAAGTGCAGAGAATGTGTCTTTAGTTGTCTTTGAGAGAGTGCAGAGAGTTTGTCTTTTGTTTTCTTGAGAAGGTGCAGAGAGTTTGTCTTTGGTTTGTTCAATTTCACAGCCTGGTAAACTCTCTGACTCTGGTACTGCCCCATTTGGATGGTGACTCATAGAAAGTTATAATCTGCTTTCTTTCACCATTCGCAGCTCACAAATACACTTTACATGTTGTCAAGTGAAAAGTGAATGAAAACTGCCTACATTACTTGATACATTGTAAACTACTGTAGGTGGTATAAGTCGTTTGTAGGTGGTACTGAGCATTATTATTGTGTGACTTTGAGAGTTCGTTAAGTCAAAAGCGATACCAAAATACAATAGAATTATGTTTTTTCATATTTTACAAAACAATTAATGATGTAGTCAGGGGGAGGGGGATCAATAGTGAATGCCATTCTGGCCAAAAGGAGCAATGAGAGAAAGTGCAAGGAGAGCAGCAATGACCTGAACGACCTGCTTTGTCAAAGGTTGGGAGGGGAATCCCCTGCAAGAGGAGGAGGTGGAGGGATAGGTGAAGGAGCAAGCTGGTGATTTGTGTGAGACTTGGCTTCATCAAGGTTACTACTGGCAGCAGCCCCTATAGAAGGAGCGGGACTGTCAAGGCTGCCCCTGCAGCTCTGTACCGTCTGCCACACATGCGCACACCTTTCCCACTGTCCCTTAATGGCTTTCCCAGGTTCTCCCTAACAGCACAGACATTATTTATGAGCTAGGGGCCCGTTACAAAGCCTGTTAATGCAGTCTTATGAAGCTCAGTTCACGTTGCATTAGCTGTCTACCCACTGGGCACACACTGGTTGAATCAACATTGTTTCCACGTAATTTCAATGAAATTACTTTCAACCAACATGGACTAGACGTTGAATTGACTTCTGTGCCCAGTGGGTACTTAAATTAAATGTGAAGGCCCTAGTGCTCTAAGTCAGGGGTGTCAAACATATGGGCCGAGGGGGTCCAATCTGGCCCGTGGTGGTTTGAGTAAAAAATAAAACAATAATAATAATTATATATGCATTTCTTTTTACAATATTTTGTGTTGGGGTGGGGACGATCTCAATATACTTTAAAATGACAAAACTAAATTGAAACTGTATAGAAATAGTAATGCACCTACATCCATATAGTTTCTATCAGGAATCAAGGTAAGACCCAGATGCAGACTGTCGAAGTAACAATGTTTATTGTAGAGACAGGGGCAGGCAAAGACAGGTCAAGGCAGGCAGGGGTCGAAAATCCAGGGTAGGGCAAAGGCACAGGATGGCAGGCGGACTCAGGGTCAGGGACAGGCAGGGTTCAATAATCCAGAGGTGGAGCAAAGGTACAGGACGGCAGGCAGGCTCAGGGTCATGCAGAGGGGTCAGGCGGGCGGGTACAGGGTCAGGACAGGCAAAGGTCAAAACTGGGAGGACTAGCAAAGAGAGGCTGGGAAACGATAGGAGCTGACAGGAAAAACGCTGGTAAGTTTGAATGAACAAGACGAACTGGCAACAAACATACAGAGAACACAGGTATAAATACACAGGGGATAATTGGGAAGATGAGCAGCACCTGGAGGGGGGTGGAGACAAGCACAAGGACAGGTGAAACAGATCAGGGCGTGACAGTTTCTTGTTAAGTTTAGGCATTAACTCAGATTTTTTAAGGCTAGGATTAAGTTTAGGCATTAACACAACATTCTTAAGGTTAGGCATTAACTCCGAATGGTTAAGATAAGGGTAAAGATTTGGGATAGGCTTAAAACAAAAATGCCAAAAACAACTTTCTGTCACTGAAATTGAACATGCAAGCTTTTGAACCAGATGCAGATGCTCACTCCCATCCGACACCCTCCATCCACAATGCCCTAGCAAAACTGAAACCTACTTGAAGGTAACAGTGCTCACGCCATCAGACATGGATGGACGACAAACACTGAATTGTATCACGGGTGACCTGACTGGTTTCTTGACTGTGTCCAACTCGCAGGGAGCATAATGGGTAGGGGACTATTTTTTGCTAATTTTGACAGCAAGGAAATATAACACCTTTTCAGTGCAGCCCTCCGGACCACGTTGAAGACCTAATGCAACCCCCGGGCAAAATGAGTTTGGTGTGCGTTTCAATCAGGTGGTGGTGGGGGTGAAGGCTAAGGGCTGATGACAATGAATGGCATCTGAGGGGTATGGATTGTGTGTCACTCCACACCCGTCCACATCTCCTGATCAGTCAATACCACCAGGCCATATGAAGGAGAGCTGAGAAAAGCTTGATGAGTGGTGAAACTAAGGCTTTGTATCTTATGGGTTCCTTTTCTTAGATACTGTCTGGTAGCTCAACCCATTTTTCAGACCTTTGTTCCATTGACATATAGTGCTGTGGTACGGCAGTACAGTATACGGTGTAGTTAGTGACTTTGGTTTGGTATCAACTCGTGTTTGTGCTTGATGCATCTGTTCCCTGTCATTTACATACAGCTTGTGTTAGCATAATTAGACTTATTGAATATGCAGTACAAGTTTGTCTCTCTCACCCTGAGTAGCGTTGCAATTCTCTGGAGGGCTGTCTATTTGTGTGGAGGGTAGCAGAGAGCAGGGAGCTGTGTGTTCCAGGCAGAGGACTATTGACACTGCAATGCACCATCGCACGCTTGATAGCCTCTTGTTATAAGACGGCACCTCATCACTGCCCACTCTGAGGAGCTTAACAGCACACACGCGCAATCTATACATGCTTAAACACACTTACACACCACATGCTTACACACACAAACACACACACACACGTCAGATCACCATTTTGGCCTGTATAAATAATCAACAAACATTACTGTCCATAATTCAAAGTGATAATCACAGTAACTGGTTAATGAAGTACTAAATACATACTTTAAAATCCTTACATTTACACTGATACAAGGACAATGATGATTCAAAGAGAGATTCAAGGACACCTTCATTCAAAGAAATACCAACTTCTATGACATAAATAGCTTCTCAGCCAAGATCAGGTAGAGCATCCAGTAAGGACCCAGTGGAGAGGGGCAGATTATATCTAGATATTATGCACTTCCCTGCATTTGTTAAATGTTGCATGAAAATGTATTTTCTTGCTGCTGGATAAGGTTATGTAATTTCATCTTGTGAACAATAACTACGTTAGAGTTACAATACCCTCATTAGAGTTAAAATACCCTCATTAGAGAGGTTACAAGGTACCCTCATTAGAGTTAGCAGATAGCCCTCATTAGAGATACAATGCCCTCATTAGACGTACACCACCCTCATTGGTGTTACAATACCCTCATTAGTGTTACAATACCCTCATTAGTGTTACAATACCCTCATTAGTGTTACAATACCCTCATTAGTGTTACAATACCCTCATTAGTGTTACAATACCCTCATTAGTGTTACAATACCCTCATTAGAGTTACAATACCCTCATTAGTGTTACAATACCCTCATTAGTGTTACAATTCCCTCATTAGTGTTACAATACCCTCATTAGTGTCTGTCCATCTTGTAAATCTTCATTCATTCTAATGGACTGGGACTGAAATGACCTTCCTGTAGTCGGTATACCCTCAACAGATAAGATCAACATCCTTTTCCTTAGGACAGCTAGAGATTGTCCACCCCAAGGCAGAACGTTTTTTTACAATACATTTTCAATGAGACTGAATTAATCTTCCTCCCCTTGGGATATCAGTATTGTGTTGGACAGAGAGAGACTATTACTGGGCAGTATCTTGTGGTCCCATGAGGAGTAGAGCTAGGGGACGTGCTGTACATATCATACAGGATACTGAAGGAAAACAAGGTAGCCTGAGCCTATGCATACTGCAGAGTGCTACTAGACATGCGGCGCTGGTAATGTAGACATCCTAGGTGAACAGACTCCTCAAAGAGACCCAAGGTTAAGTACTGTACTAGTCAGACATTTTAGAAGTACCCTCTGGTCTGTCCTTGTGTGGTGTCCCTGTGTGGTATGCACCTTTTCAATTCATAGACTGTCCATACTTTCTATACACACTAATATATAAATATTTATATTCTGGCCTCTGACATTGCTCGTTCGGATATTTCGTAATTTCGAAAAGGAAAAGACAATTGGGAGGGCAGGGCTGCATTATGTGTGCATTGTTTTGTGTTGCTAGGTATACTGCAATGTTGGAGCTAGAAACACAAACACTCCGCTGCACCTGTGATAATATCTGCAAATATGTGTACGTGACCAATAAACTTTGATTTGGTGTAGGGTGCGAGGACAGGAGGGGGAGATCCAGAGCGAGCCAGTCATACTGCAGCCTGGACCACGTACAGCCACAGCAGTGCGGGCAGCATGAAGAGAGAGAGCACGGAGCAGACGGTGGAGCAGAGCCAGAACACCAGGAGAAAGAAGCACAAGGGCATTCATATCACTGCAGCAGCAGCCTCCCTCGTGGCCTGACTAGTTCACCTCAGATACACCACTATAGACCAACATGCTCCCAGTACGGACAGATTGTATTAAAAATTATGTATTTTATCCAGCAGAAGTTGGAAAGATCAAAGGTTACAGTCCATTCCAATGTGACATTTGACTGAAAGGCCAAATCCAAAACATTAGCATTTCTGACAACCACGCAAACAGTGAAACAAATTAAGACACCAACCAGTATACTAACCTTTTGTTGCAGGGAACCATTATCTATGAGCTCATGTGAGTTTAGTTTGGCTCTGCTGCACTGCATGACTCAGGCCCTTCAGACTGTCTGCTTCCTCCAGTCAGTGAGAAGCAGGGTTGAATCAATGCTACTGATAAGATGTAGGATCTTAATATTGTCTCTGCAAAATAATCCTGGATTTGAACATTTAGTCCATACTGTTGCTTGATCGATGGTTAGGTCTATTAGCTGGTCAAAGTGAGGCTCCTTGAAAAGTGGAATACTGTTAATATATGGTAAGCCTGTGCGTTAGTGCGGGTTTTCAGTGAATTTATGTAAATCACGAAGCTCCTCTGCATTTCCTGCTGTGCAGAAAGAATTCTCAGCAACAAAAGAGTGATCAAATTTAGATCCTACATTTGTACAGGGGATTCCCTGTGTGCCATGAGGGAACTTAAATGTGTGTTGCTGGGGCCTGGGCCAGAAACAACTGGCTATCCCTTACCTCTTACCTCTTAGCCCCTAACCCTTGGTTTTTGTCCCAATTTAGTGCCATCACACCTGATTCACTAAATAACCAATTGATCTTTCACACCTTGACTAACTGAATCAGGTGTTTCCCACCAGATTAAATTATGACTGTTAAATTATAACGGTTTTAGTAACATGATTATATACTGCACAGCCAGTGTGTTTAATAACACTATTGTTGCTACATCCAAACCTGAAATGCCTCTGCCATTGGACAGTGTTGTGCTTAGTCTTATATTGTTGCTATGGTGACTGCCCCTAGGGTTTCATCAAGCAGAAGTAGGAGGCTCTGTGATCAGTCCTGGAGAGTCTCTCTCTCCTCTCCTCTGGGATATTAGAGGTAAAGTCAAAGCACAGTGACACAGGACTTTGCATGTCCTTGTAGAGGTTGATGCATTCTACAGTGTCCTCTAAAGTACTAAAACATTCAGTTCAATGAAAAAGGCCTTGTAATACCTTAAGGCTTTGCTAGACTTTATTGATAGGTAGAAATTACAACACATTCAGAAAGTTCTGCAACTGTGTAATTTATACTTGTTAATGAAAGTTATATGAGTCTTTTTTCCCCTCTAAATGATCAATTCATGTATTAATACATTTTCTTTGAATATCTCTGGTATCCTTGGTCTCATTCGCGCTTCTTAGACTGATCGGATAGCGGATCATCTTTACACATACGGCCAAAGAGCAGGACAATAGAAATGAAACACTTGAGAGTAAAACCCTTTCTTTAATAACTGGCTTTTGGTATTTATATCCCTTGGGAGAAAAGGATATGTGTACAATACCCATGATATGGTCTGTGGGCCTTCCTTAGTCTTGACTCAAAGTGTTGAATGAACGCAGAGTCATGATCCAGAAGAGTGAATTTTATAAATATCCCCCAGTCTGCCATTAGACGTCCTCTGAAGAGTAGATGGATGGTTTTCCATTTGTATCGAGTAATAATAGCAATATGTCTGAAGCATACTATATTTCTGTCCGCAGCCCTATAGCTTTTTATAAACTTTTTAGGGCTAAGACAGGAAGTGTTACAGATATACACAATCATCAGTACAGTTGGTGAAGTTAGTAGTACTATAAATGAACTCTCTCTCTCCCCAGAATGGACTGCATGTCAGCTGCATCCCCTGTATCATTATAGTTTGCTGCTACTGATTCACTCCTTTCATGTGGCGGATGTCTGCCTGAGAGTAGAGGGGGATGCCTGGGGTCTCCTTGCCTCCTCTGGATGAGCATGACTTACACACACACACACACACACACACACACACACACACACACACACACGTCTGCTTACAACGAGAGCCCCTACCGAGCCACAGAGAAGACCAGCCCGCTGTGAGAGGCTGACAACACAGAGGGGCTTGGCTTCCTTAAGTGCAGCTAAACCATGATATGGATGGTGTGTGTGTGTGTGTGTGTGTGTGTGTGTGTGTGTGTGTGTGTGTGTGTGTGTGTGTGTGTGTGTGTGTGTGTGTGTGTGTGTGTGTGTGTGTGTGTGTTCTTCCTCCAACACAGTGGCAACAGAGAGAGTGCCTCTCCTGAGAAGGGTCTCTCCTGAGAAGGGTCTCTCAGCACTCTGATGCTGAGAGTTCCAGAGTGCAGTCAGCCAGGCGTACTGTACCAGCTGAGACGATCTACATTTTACAGCTGGGCATCTCTCAAACGTACATATATACTGTCTGTGCTAATGTTCAGATTCACACATACATACTGTCACACACTTTTCCAGTCACACACACACACACACACACGTAATGTACAGTATGTACAGTAATTATGTTCAGTTGACTAAATAGAAATGGAATCACATGCCTCACCTAATGTATTAAACATACAGTAGAAAAAAATTACATTTTTCTTCCTGAGGTGCACTGAACTGCAGCTTGAGGTGTTCCACATAAGCATTCAAATTGAGCTCCACTGACAAGTGATTTATAGCTCAGGGTAAGTCACAGACATGTTTTCATTTTCCCAAACATAGAAATACTGAAGTGGGGAGAAATGAAGAGTGGACCCTATTTCCAGAGAGAACAAAGCCACTCAGCACTTCTGATAAGCCACCTGCACCTGTGACGTCATTGTATTATATTGTATTGGGAAAAGAGGATGACAGAGGAAAGAGGAGAGAAGAGAGTGGAGGAGGAAGGGAAAGAGAGGAGGATGCAATCATGTGTGTGTGCTTGTGTGTTTGTGTGATAAATACATTTCCCCAATGACATTCATTCTTCAGATAAACAATCCTAACTTGTTACACTGCAATATTTTCACTGAACAGGCAAAAGCTTACTGAATTGATGACACATGTATGTGCTTACATTTGTCTGGGACAACGACAACACACCATGAATACATTGTGATGCTGAAAAACATGATCTCAGTCCTCTACTCCACTGGGGACGGCCATGGACCAACGAAAGGCCCGATGGGGACTGGGGATGGCCATGGACCAACCGCAGGCCTGATGGGGACTGGGGACGGCCAGGGACCAACCGCAGGCCTAATGGGGACGGGGGGCGGCCATGGACCAACCGCAGGCCTGATGGGGACTGGGGACGACCATGGACCAACCGCAGGCCTGATGGGGACGGCCATGGACCAACCGCAGGCCTGATGGGGACTGGGGACGGCCATGGACCAACCGCAGGCCTGATGGGGACTGGGGACGACCATGGACCAACCGCAGGCCTGATGGGGACGGCCATGGACCAACCGCAGGCCTGATGGGGACTGGGGACGGCCATGGACCAACCGCAGGCCTGATGGGGACTGGGGAGTTATGATGGGCCACATACACAGTGTGACTTCTTGCACTGGCATCTCTGGGATTGTATTCCAGATCTAAGACACTAGAAAGAGAGCGAGAGAGAGCGAGAAATCAGCACAGAGTACAACACATAATATTTTTCTCTGATAGACAGTCCATGGGAGGTGTGTTGAGGTCTTAGCTGAAGGCACTGTGTCCATGGCACCTTGCCTCTGGGGTCTCTCTCTAGCCCAGTACAGTATGTGTGTGAGATGGTGGAGCCATAGAGATCCTCTATATCTTGATGTATTTCAGTTGGTGGGGTGTTGTGCTGCTGGAGCTTGAGGCCATTGGTATGAGTCAGGGTATTTCTCCTCTAGGCCTGTGGAGGTAAGAGATTAATGTACTACATTTTTTATTTTATTTTTGTGAAACTCAGGCAGTTTTTATGACTATGTAATATGTACAAGACAAGAAGCTTTCATGCTTTTACATCTTTCAATGACATGCAGACATAATCCATCACATAACAAAAGGAAGAATAACAGAGAGATGTACACTACCTTTCAGGTGCATGTGTTCTGCTGCAGCAGTGTTGGTTGGGCGATGCTTGTTGGCAGGTTGAGATGAGGTTATCTGATCTAGCCAAGTGAAAATATCCATCCGACTAGGGGGAAATTACATGTGATTTAGGATTGTCATAAATAATTTCATATTCTGCCATTATTAGTTCATTCATATTTCATTTCATTATGCATGTTTGATATCATAACGTGCACTTTATACAATAAAAAAAGTCTAGACATATCATAATGTTGAACATAACCCGCTTGTATCCTCCCTGTCCTACATATGTTATCTCACTTGAGGGCAGCACTGAACTTTGTTTTGGGCATAGACTTTTCAGAGTAGTGGTGGGTAAATTTATAAGGACATAAAAAGAGATCTGTGAAGCTAATTCTGCCCTAGCCCATTTAACTACCAATTAATTAGACTCCTACGATTTTCTCCCACATTCAGCACTATCACTTACAAATGACAAATGGTTTCTCAACTAGGATAATGTATTTTTCAGATATAGTTAGGCCCTAACATGCCTATTTACATTTGAACTAAATCTAAATTATGCGTAACTGATTTAATGTAGGTGAATTGGGTCTGATTAGCCTTGATGGAAGGGAACGGTGCAGCGTGGCTATGATTAATCCTAAAAGAGACGGAAAAGCAGAACAGCGCTGGGACACCACGCTGCGGGAGGCAGTGCTAGTACTGTGGAAGTGACCAGCCATACAGCTCCAAGCCCTGCGCGGGTGAAAAACAAATCAATATTTCGTTGACTTTACAGCGTGCAAGCACTGTCCTTCCCACATTTTAACTTCCAAAAGACTTATGAAGACCTCAATAATAGTATTTTAAAGATGAATTATTTATCAGAATAATCAGGCTACTCATCTTCGTTGTTGTTTTAAGTGATTAATTGTCAGACATGGATAATAATCGTACTAAAAAATAAAATAACATTAATAATTATACGAATATTAATAAATGCTATTCTTATTAATTGTATTTATGTGTTTATGTATCTATATATTTATTATTGACATTTGCTATGTTTTCGTTTATTATTTATTGGCCATACATTATATGCATGTTGTTGTCTGTCGCATGGGTTGTCTATGTCCAATGCCGGCTCCTATTTTTGGCATAGCCTTTGTGTTTGTTTTGAGAGGGACAGTTCACAGCCGCGTGAGGAGAACAAGAGACAATAGTTTGGCTTGACGTCAGCCCCAGTTGGCATGCCAACTCAGAGAGATATCAAGCATAAGCCTCTAGTAATGACAAGGAATTGTGATGAGCGATTGCATTTTCTTCAGATAATAAAATATAGGTATATAATAAATAGCTAAGATTTAGAACGGGCTGTTGAAATATTGATATATTACTGCGTTTTGATGTTATGTTGATCCCATTTTTGCATTAACACAACCCAAAACATTTTAAGTGATGTATTTATTAATTTATTGTGGCTATCATTGATTTGATGTCTTGGATATAGGCTACAGAAAAAACTGCCTCCATTCTGTAAAGTTTAATGTTACCAGTCAAAAGTTTGGACACACCTACTCATTCAAGGGTTTTTCTTTATTTTACTATTTTCTACGTTGTGGAATAATAGTGAAGACATCAAAACTATGAAATAACACTTATGGAGTCATGTATTATGGAAAATCAAAATTAAACAAATCAAAAAATATTTTATATTTGAGATTCTTCAAAGTGGTCACCTTTTGCCTTGATGACAGCTTTGCACACTCTTGGCACTCTCTCAACCAGATTCATGAGGAATGCTTTTCCAACAGTCTTGAAGGAGTTCCCCCGTATGCATACCATTTATTTGGGCTGCAATTTGAGGTGCAGTTAACTCTAATGAACTTATCCTCTGCAGCAGAGGTAACACTGGGTCTTCCTTTCCTGTGGCGTTCCTCGTGAGAGCCAGTTTCATCATAGTGCTTAATTGTTTTTGCCACTGCACTTGAAGAAACTTCAAAGTTCTTGACATTTTCCAGATTGACTGATCTTCATGTCTTAAAGCAATGATGGACTGTAATTTTTCTTTGCTTATTTGAGCTGTTCTTGCCGTAATATGGACTTGGTCTTTTACCAAATAGGACTATCTTCTGTATACCTTCCCTACCTTGTCACAACACAACTGATTGGCTCAAAAGCATTAATAAGGAAAGAAATTCCACAAATGTACTTTTAATAAGGCACACCTGTTAATTGAAATACATTCCAGGTGACTACCTCATGAAGCTGGTTGAGAGAATACCAAGTGTGAAAGCTGTCATCAAGGCAAAGGGTGGCTACTTTGAAGAATCTCAAATATAAAATATATTTTGATATGTCTAACACTTTTTTTGGTTACTACATGATTCCATTTGTGTTATTTCATAGTGTTGATGTCTTCACTACTATTCTACAATGTAGAAAAGGTTTTACTGCTAACCTACAAAGCACTGCAGGGGCTTGCTCCTATCTATCTTTCAGATTTGGTCCTGCCGTACATACCTACACGTACACTACGGTCACAAGACGCAGGCCTCCTTACTGTCCCTAGAATTTCTAAGCAAACAGCTGGAGGCAGGGCTTTCTCCTAAAGAGCTCCATTTTTATGGAATGGTCTGCCTACCCATGTGAGAGACGCAGACTCGGTCTCAACCTTTAAGTCTTTATTGAAGACTCATCTCTTCAGTAGGTCATATGATTGAGTGTAGTCTGGCCCAGGAGTGTGAAGGTGAACGGAAAGGCACTGGAGCAACGAACCGCCCTTGCTGTCTGCATGGCCGGTTCCCCTCTCTCCACTGGGATTCTCTGCCTCTAACCCTATTACAGGGGCTGAGTCACTGGCTAACTGGTGCTCTTCCATGCCATCCCTAGGAGGCGTCACTTGAATGGGTTGAGTCACTGACGTGATCTTCCTGTCTGGGTTGCCCCCCTCGGATTGTGCCATGGCGGAGGTCTTTGTGGGCTATACTCGGCCTTGTCTCAGGATGGTAAGTTGGTGGATGAACATATCCCTCTCGTGGTGTGGGGGCGGTGCTTTGGCAAAGTGGGTGGGGTTATATCCTGCCGGTTTGGCCCTGTCCAGGGGTATTGTTGGATGGGGCCAAAGTTTCTCCCGACCCCTCCTGTCTCAGCCTCCAGTATTTATGCTGCAGTAGTTTATGTGTCGGGGGACTAGGGTCAGTCTGTTATATCTGCAGTATTTCTCCTGTCTTATCCTGTTGGGGCTAGGGGGCAATATTTGCACGGCCGGATAAAAAACGTACCCGATTTAAACTGGTTACTACTCTTGCCCAGAAACGAGAATATGCATATAATTAGTAGATATGGATAGAAAACACTCTAGTTTATAAAACTCTTTGAATGGTGTCTGTGAGTATAACAGAACTCATATGGCAGGCCAAAACCTGAGAAGATTCCATACAGGAAGTGCCCTGTCTGACAATTTGTTCTCCTTCTGTGGCATCTCTATCGAAAATACAGCATCTCTGCTGTAACGTGACATTTTCTAAGGCTTCCATTGGCTCTCAGAAGGCGCCAGAAAGTGGAATGACGTCTCTCCTGTCTCTGGGCGAAAAACAGCAGGAGATTTTGTGAGTGGTCAGGCTGGGAACAGTGACACTGGAGATGCGAGTTCATGTGAATTCTCCATTTTTTTCTTTCAGCCTTTGAATGAATACAACGTTGCCTGGTTGGAATATTATCGCTATTTTACGAGAAAAATAGCATAAAAATGAATTTAAACAGCGTTTGACATGCTTTGAAGTACGGTAATGGAATATTTTGAAAAATTTTGTCACGAAATGCACTCGCGCGTCACTCTTCGGATACTGACCTGAACGCATGAACAAAACAGAGCTATTTGAATATAACTATGGATTATTTGGAACCAAAACAACATTTGTTGTTGAAGTAGAAGTCCTGGGAGTGCATTCTGACGAAGAACAGCAAAGGTAATACAATTTTTCTTATAGTAAATCTGACTTTGGTGAGGGCCAAACTTGGTGGGTGTCAAATTAGCTAGCCGTGATACTCGGGCTATGTACTCAGAATATTGCAAAATGTGCTTTCGCCGAAAAGCTATGTTAAAATCTGACACCGCGATTGCATAAAGGAGTTCTGTATCTATAATTCTTAAAATAATTGTTATGTATTTTGTGAACGTTAATCGTGAGTAATTTAGTAAATTCACCGGAAGTTTGTGGTGGGTATGCTAGTTCTGAACATCACAAGCTAATGTAAAAAGCTGTTTTTTGATATAAATATGAACTTGATTGAACAAAACATGCATGTATTGTATAACATAATGTCCTAGGAGTGTCATCTGATGAAGTTCATCAAAGGTTAGTGCTGCATTTAGCTGTGGTTTTGGTTTTTGTGACATTATATGCTTGCTTTGGAAATGGCTGTGTGATTATTTTTGGCAGGGTACTCTCCTGACATAATCTAATGTTTTGCTTTCGCTGTGAAGCCTTTTTGAAATCGGACAATGTGGTTAGATTAACGAGAGTCTTGTCTTTAAAATGGTGTAAAAGAGTCATATGTTTGAGAAATTGAAGTTATAGCATTTTTGAGGTATTTGTAGCATGAGGACTGCAGATGTGGCCAGGGCAATGTCCGTACAGTGAGAGGCCTAAAATAGCGCTACTGGGAGACAGGACAGACAGCTGATGGTCCTCGCAGTGGCAGACCACGTGTAACAACACCTGCACAGGATCGGTACATCCGAACATCACACCTGCGGGACAGGTACAGGATGGCAACAACAGGTCCTCACCAGACATCACCGGCAACAACGTTGCCTATGGGCACAAACCCACTGTTGCTGGCCAGACAGGACTGGCAAAAGGTGCTCTTCACTGACGAGTCGCGGCTTTGTCTCACCAGGAGTGATGGTCGGATTCGCGTTTATCGTCGAAGGAATGAGCGTTACACCGAGGCCTGTACTCTGGAGCGGGATCGATTTGGAGGTGGATGGTCCGTCATGGTCTGTGGCGGTGTGTCACAGCATCATTGGACTGAGCTTGTTGTCATTGCAGGCAATCTCATCGCTGTGCGTTACAGGGAAGACATCCTCCTCCCTCATGTGGTACCCTTTCTGCAGGCTCATCCTGACTTGACCCTCCAGCATGACAATGCCACCAGCCATACTGCTTGTTCTGTGTGTGATTTCCTGCAAGACAGGAATATCAGTGTTCTGCCATGGCCATCGAAGAGCCCGGATCTCAATCCCATTGAGCACGTTTGGGGCCTGTTGGATCGGAAGGTGAGATCTAGGGCCATTCCCCCCAGAAATGTCCGGGAACTTGCAGGTGCCTTGGTGGAAGAGTGGGGTAACATCTCACAGCAAGGACTGGCAAGTCTGGTGCAGTCCACGAGGAGTAGATGCACTGCAGTAGTTAATGCAGCTGGCGGCCATACAGACCGTTACTTTTGATTTTGACCACCCCCCCTCTTTGTTCAGGGACACATTATTCAATTTCTGTTAGTCACATGTCTGTGGAACTTGTTCAGTTTATGTCTCAGTTGTTTAATCTTGTTATGCTCATACAAATATTTACTCATGTTAAATTTGCTGAAAATAAACGCAGTTGACAGTGAGTGGAAATTATTTTTTTTGCAGATTTTTTAAACGGTTGTTTCATTAGGTCTACATGTTTACCATATTAAGACTCACGGAGGGCTCTGCTCTCTCTTTCAAGGCGGGCTGCTCATCCATCTGGAGGGTTTCTGTGAAAACGCAGAGCGATACCATGGTAACATTAACGGGGTTACCCAGGAAACTGTAGTCGTCATGGAGACTGCATCACAAGGCTCAGCGGCATCCAGGAGGCGGGACTTTGCTGTTCTTCTTTCTTCCATCCACGCGCATTATATGCAATGTGTCCATGTCTTCATCATTGTGCTCACACTATCCTCCATGATGGAAATAGTCTTGAAGTCATGTTTTGTAGGAAAATAAATTCCATGTAGTCCTGACGATGTCTTTGGATGGAATTATGACTAGATCCATTAATTACCAATAATTACTACCACTGTCAATTGTAGGCTATACAATTATTCTAGCCCATTTAACGGGTAATGAGACATTCAAATTACATGGAGATATTTTATCAAAGACATTCCCGAGTCTTGGTAATTTCATTTTCTTATTTTATTTGGTATTGGCTGTAACGCTAAAAGCCTGCTCTCGTAGGCTATGATACTGTATGTCCATGATATTTCCATTACGCATATGTTGCCCATTCAAGCATAGCCTATGTTTGTCATCATCCGATGTAAGCAACATCCTACAGACATTGTAGATTATATTGTATTGCTATTAATGACAAGACTGAACACTGATAAGCCAACGAACGTTTCCCTTTAAAAAACACAACGACAACACTGTTTCGATTCGGGAATAAATATGCAACACTTACAACCTACCGAACTACCGAACATCAACACCTGTTTTGGACTCAAGGACGAATTGTAAGATTACAGTACGTTTTGCAACCTCTGTGGCACACTAGCACACTCCACTTGACAGATATGTACCGACACATCACGATTAGTTTAGCTATCATAGAAAAAAATAGTAGTCGTAACTCTATATCTCCATCATATAAAATGAAAGCATTTACACGTCCGTGAATATCTTTTTGATGTTCACGCAGTTTTGGTTATTCTCATTGGTGAAGTTGGGCTGTTTATACCCACTGTTGATGCCCTCCTCTATAACCATATATTCTGACTTGCTCAGAGATGACGTGCTACGAGTCCTTTTCAGCCCCTCTGTGGCTGAGGGTAGGTGCTCGCAGCTGCTGACGTGCAAGTACTGTGCGTGCTCTTCTCCATCAGTCTCCCTATGGTAAAAGTAATTGAAGTTGGAGACAATAACTGGCACAGGGAGAGCAATAGTCAACACTCCGGCAATAGCACACAATGACCCAACAATTTTGCCACCAATTGTCACAGGGTGCATGTCTCCATATCCGACAGTAGTCATGGTGACCACAGCCCACCAGAACGCATCTGGGATGCTTGTGAAACTGGAGGATGGGTCATCGGCTTCGGCAAAATAAACAGCACTGGAGAAAAGGATAACTCCAATGAAAAGAAAAAATATCAGCAGTCCAAGCTCCCTCATGCTGGCCTTTAGCGTCTGCCCTAAGATCTGTAGGCCCTTAGAGTGCCTGGAGAGCTTGAAGATGCGAAAGACTCTCACGAGCCTTATCACTCTGAGAATGGCCAGGGACATGGCTTGTTGACCGTTACCCTGCTTCTCAGCCAGTTCTGTCCCCAAAGTGATGAAGTAGGGAAATATGGCGACAATGTCGATGATGTTCATGATATTTTTTGAGAACGTGGATTTGCTGGGGCACGCGAAGAACCTGACCAGCAACTCAAAAGAGAACCAGATTATGCAAAGTGTCTCTATCACAAAGAAAGGGTCGGTGAATGGATTTGCGTGGTAGGAGGCCGTCCCATTGACTGTAGGTGCTAACGGGATAGGTTCCCGGTCATCCCGAAACTCAGGCAAGGTCTCTAAACAGAATATAACAATTGATATTAAAATGACAAGCACTGAGACGATAGCTATTCCCCTAGCTGGCCCAGAGCTTTCAGGGTATTCAAACAAAAGCCAAACCTGCTTTTGGAATTCATTATTGGGTAAAATACGTTCCTCTTCTTTTATGAATCCTTCGTCCTCTCGGAATTTTTCCATAGCCTCTTCCCCGAGTTGATAGAAATTGATCTCCTCAGAGAAGATGTCAATGGGCACGTTAACAGGTCTCCGTATGCGCCCTCCTGACTGGTAATAATAGAGAATGGCATCAAAGCTGGGTCGGTTTCTGTCGAAGAAGTACTCGTTCCTCAGTGGGTCAAAGTAACGCATTCTCTTTCTGGGGTCCCCGAGCAACGTTTTCGGAAACTGGTTGAAAGTTTTGAGTTGAGTTTCGAAGCGTAAACCTGAAATGTTGATAACCACCCTCTCGCAGCAATCGCGTCCACGCTCTCGCTCATATCGATCCACGGACAGGTGGCTCGAAAGCGCCACTGACTCCTCCAACATGTTCTCGACTGTCATGACGCCCTTCTCCGTCTCGAAGTAACCGTGGTTCTCAACGTTGTTGCCTCTGTGTCTCACCGAGCGGGGTGAGTCGATTAGGTTAAAGTGGTCATCCATACAGGTGGTATGGAGAGGGCAGAGTGCGCCGCGCCTCCTCTAGCCAAACCCCCCATACACGCAGAGCAGACGCTCAAGCGACGCGACTTCCCTCCCCTCTCATCATCTCCGCTCGTTGCCACTGTGAAGTGTTTCCGCCCCACGAAGCACACACTGGGGTTAATAAACACAGGTCTATTCCCGCCCACGGCGCGCATATCTGACACACTTCCACCCAGTTGGAACTTAAACACATAGACACCAGCAGGCGCACGCCATCTCCATTTGTTTCCATTTGAGTCATTTATCATATTTACAGGAGCAATTAGGTTGAAGTGCCTTGCTAAAGGAGACATCGACAGATTATTCACCTAGGATTCGAAACAACCTTTCGGTTACTGGCCCAACGCTCTTAACCGCTTGGCTACCTGCACACCTTGTCAATGAAACGGAAACAGCAAATATGATGAAGGGATAACTGCAAATTCCCAAAATATATTGGGTTCCTATGGTTATCACATTTGATATTGTTTTGTTTTGTACACTTTGTACAAAATAATAAAACGCAGAACTACAGGATGTTTCTTAACATAACTCTTTATTAACTAGCTACAACTACATGTTAGCCTATCTCCAACCACGATCAACTGCCCATGACCTAACCGTCTGGGTGGTCTTAACCAATCACCGCACAGTATGATACGGCGGTAAAATGCATCCAATTATAATTCAGTATGTATTCACATATGAATATTACATCCCCCTTCTTTTAAACAAAATACAAATGTTTTACATATTCTAAGCTTTTCTTTTGGATACATGCTCTGTAGTTTGAACTCAAGGTAAGTAACCATTTATATTGCATAATACACCAACTGAATCAACATAGACTCTGAAACAATGATCCAACTTTTCAAACAAGGGATTCTCAGCAACTCAGCTTTCACTGTAGAAATGACATCTTAACATTTGAAACAAATACAATACCAAAGCATGTCAAGTGAACTTTCAATAACAAGTTTACAGTCTGGAACGCTTTTAGGGCAGCGATCCGCCTACACCCTTTGACATTTCACAGGTCGAGGACAGCTCTGGGCTTGACCTCTCTTCCTGACCTTGTGCGATATGATGTTGAGCATGCTTCTGTGTCAGTCAACAGCTCTTGTGGTGTTGCAGGTAAGTGTGGTGTATGTTGTGCCGTGTGTGTGTTTAGTCCATCACGTTCTCTTTCAGGGGAACAGTTCATCTCATCAGTGTGTTGTTCTTTTGTGTTCAGTAAGTGACGACGATTGCGGCGGTACACTGCTCCTTCTGCTGTGCGGACGTGATATGAACGTTCAGTGTCAGCTGGCTGGATGACGACTGCTGGTTTCCAGAGGCCATGCTCCTGGATTCTAACTGACTCTCCGTCGATCAGTGGTGGCAGTGGTCTAGCTGACCTGTCGTAGTATCGCTTTTGTTGTTGTTGTCTCTGTACACGTTTTTCATGCATTTCCTTGTAGCTGACAACCTCAGGTTGCAGCTGCTGGTTGGTGCTGGGAAGGGTTGAGCGAAGTCTGCGGCTCATCAACAGCTGGGCTGGTGATTTGAAGTTGTCAACTGGAGTGTTGCGGTATTCAAGGAGACTGAGGTAGGGGTCTCGCTTGTCTGCTTTTGCTTTGTCCATGTGTTGTAAATATCTCTCCCTTTTTCACCGATCCAGAGGAGCAGGTAGCTACATTTTTCCTCTTCTCCTCTTTCCTTCAGGGGACCCGTGAACATTAGCTCCACATGCTGTTTGTACTTACGCCATGCATCGGGTAAGTTTGTAGACTCCCAGTCCATTCGAGGTGAAGGAACTCCAGAAAAATCCATCTTTTAAGACCATCCCACTTCTGACACCATGTTTTGTTTTGTACACTTTGTACAAAATAATAAAACGCAGAACTACAGGATGTTTCTTAACATAACTCTTTATTAACTAGCTACAACTACATGTTAGCCTATCTCCAACCACGATCAACTGCCCATGACCTAACCGTCTGGGTGGTCTTAACCAATCACCGCACAGTATGATACGGCGGTAAAATGCATCCAATTATAATTCAGTATGTATTCACATATGAATATTACAGATATTTTCCCTGATTGAAAACATTATTACAAAACGGATTAACTATCACAAAACCCACTGTCTACTCCCTACCATCAAAATGTAGGCTAGTACAAAGAGGAAAAAATAAGTTTTCCTGTGCATTTCTACTGTCTAATATGATGAGAATTTCATTTAAATGACAGAACTGTCTATTACAAGGGGCTAGAAGTAATTTCTACATTAGATGTACTTGTTTTTGAAAATAGCCTACCATTCAGCCAAAAAAATGTTGCTCTCCATGGTGCTGAAGTTAGCCCACTCCGTTCAATCGACGGATTATACAAATATTACCCGCATGGACACAACATTTATCTCAGTGGCCTCTTAGCTCATAATGATTCATGAAGAATAATCAGATCAATCTCGTACTCATACCACATACACATTATACCACAATCACTGCATTTTTAGGCCTACATTTAGTCCTAATGAAATTAAGTTATACATGATTGCATATTACATATTATAATCAGACCTGCTTCACCAAATGTCACTAACAGTAGGCTACGCAGAATTTTGCCTTCTGTTTCTGTATAAAATGTGTCAGTAATATGTAGGCCTATTGTCCAGACTACCGTATGCAGTAATAATATTGCTTCAAATGAAGCCATTTCTAAGATGTAGCCTAAAGATGCTGCCAATATTAGGTATATTGTCAATGTTCCCATTTTATTAGAACACAGCAGGCATACAAATGTTAGATCTTAATTTGATCACCCTGTTGTTGCAGGACATTTCCAAGTGTAGGCTATTTGAGGTTTAAACGAGCTTATAAAGTTTGTAATTTATACTTAAAAAAATTGCCCTAACTTAAAATGTTACCGATAACAGGGGAGGTTAGCATGTCTTGGGGGGTATGATCTTTGACCCTCTGCAACTTCTCACTCATCATTATTCTCAATTCAATCAGGATTATCTATAATCATGTTAGCATCCACATAAACATAGAAGTGTTTAAACATGAAGCATATTATATTCTTATTTACAATAAAAGTGATTCCAAAATGACACAATACATTATTTACCATCCATTTCTATTGGGCACAAAATAATCTGAAACGCAAGCAAATGCTTGGCTCTGTCACGACTTCCGCCGAAGATGGTGCCTCTCCTTGTTCGGGCGGCGTTCGGTGGTCGACGTCACCAGCTTTCTAGCTGTCACCGATCTACGTTTATTTTTCCATTTGTTTTGTCTTGATTGTACACACCTGGTTCCCATTACGTTATAATTTATTCCCTATTTAACCCTCTGGTTCCCACATGGTTTTGTGCATGTTTGTTCTTTGTTTAGCGTTCAAGACTTCTGTGAGCTGGTGTGTTTTTCCCTGTGTGGAAATTAGTGTTGTTTCTTTTCGAGTAAAGTACGTCTTTTACTCAGTTCTGTGTCCTGCGCCTGACTCCGTCCTAACCGCTGCACACTGACACCTGACAGGCTCTTCGATGGCCAAAAACTGCAAATGCATTCAAGAAGTTTGTAGTGTCACAAGCTTGATGTAGTCATTGTTTGGAATATGGGACCACATAGGATACTACACTTTTGACAATTTTTTTATAAGAATCTTTAGGGGTGTCAATAATTTTGGCCTTAACCTTTTTGAGAAAAAAAGTATTACTTGAAAAATCTCTTTCTCTGAGCAATTGTATTAGTATAAAATAACATAATGTCCCATTTTATTTGGAGCATACAATATTTTAATTGTTTATTTTATAAGGTCATTTTTGCTCATTTTTATCAAAGGTGTCAATAATAACCTCACAGTATATCTCAAGAGCAGCACTAGTATTCTGCATGATATAAAATGGCCTCAATTAACATTTAATGTAAGTGTCTGAACTGAAGTGTCAACCTCTGTAGCAGCATGGGATTGATGAGGAAAATGCAAAATCAATATTCAATCTCAATACCTGCATTTCTTAGTAATGATGTCAAGGCTCATCAGAGGCATGGTTTTATGATCAGCTGCAACACATTGATCTGTCCAGACAAACTAATCTTTCACAAGAGATGGTAGGATGGAATTCCATCAAACCTGCAGTTCAGAGAAACCCTCACTGCTGAAAAATGGCATTAATCTTGCACCTCCACGTAGAAAACATCAACATTAGGCCTACTAATAATTGATTCACAAATGTGATTATATAATGGTTGAAACATAGCATAATCTACATTTTAATGAAAGGTTTCATTCTCAGAGTGCAGTAAATAGTGATTTTCTTGAGCGGGTGTTTCAGGCTTTGAGAGTTGTCTGCAGTTGGTGCCAGCTGAGGATCAAAGAAAAGCTACTATAGCGCAGCATTTTCCAATTGGAGGGTCAAAACCCCTGGAGGGATAATCAGTCTTCCTTGAATTTCCCAGTTGTATAAAAATGGTTTTGTCTATTTGGTCTAAATTCGAAACACTGCATTAGGACTTTGTGCATGTATAACTGTAATACTGAACCATGACATCGTTTATTTTAAACCAGTTTAAGGCTTTAACAGAGAAAGGCATAGTAAAAACTTAAATCCAAGATGGCGTAGCAGTCAGACGTCTTTGGCTTTGTCCTGTCGTGTCTCTTGTATATATCTTTTTAGATCTTTTTCTTCGCATATCTTTTAAAAATATTTTCCTAAACCTCAACTTCTAAATACTCTCCTGCAACCCGCCTCACCCAATGTGGCGTGGATCTGTTTTTTTCTAAAGTATTTCTATTTACTTCAGATCTGGAATCCCTCAACTGAAGCTAGCCAGCTAACTACCTACCAGCTATCAGTCAGCAAACCATTGCTAGTGGTCATCAGCTAACCTTTAGCTTGGAAAGCTCTCGCCAGTTCGAACAACGTGACTCAAACCAGAGCACAACGGACCTATTATTATTATTTTTTTCTTCTCCCCATTCCTCCCATTCCTACCGCAAACTCTGAACATTTTCATCTGGATCTTCGCAACTAGCTAACCGCAATCCCAGGTGACTACTCCTGGCTAGCGTTTCCATTCCGGAGCAAGCACCAATTAGCATGAAGCTAGCCCGGCCAGGGCTCCTGTGCTACCACCGAAGCCCACTCCTGGGCTACAATATCCGGACCCCTTCTACTGCCGGTATGGGGCACTGAACCCCGCCGATCCTTTACGACTGGAATACCGACATAATCTGCCCGAGGATTCCAACAGGCCCCTCAGGCGCGATGTCCGCTGAAGGCCCATTCTGCTAACCGCGGCCTACTAGCTACCTAGAGCTACTTGGAACCCTACTAATTCCACGACTGGTCTATCGACGTCACCGCACGAAGAGGCAAAAACAGACTTACCCCAATCGCGACCTCCCCCAAAGGCTAACTTGCTAGCCCCGGTCTGTTAACTGCTAGCTTGCTTGCCCCGGTCTGCTAACTGCTAGCTTGCCTGCCCCGGTCTGCTAACTGCTAGCCCCGGTCTGCCAACTGCTTGCTTACTAACCCGGTCTGCTACCTGTTAGCTTGCCAGCCCCGGTCTGCTAACTGCTAGCTTGTTTAGCCCCGGCCTACTAACTGTTAGCTTGTTAGCATCGGCCTGCTAACTGTCTGAATCGCCATGTCCCCAGTCAGCCCAACCACTCACTGGACCCATATGTTCACTTGGCTACACATGCCTCTCTCTAACATCAATATGCCTCGTCCATTACTGTCCTGGTTAGTGATTACTGTCTTATTTCACTGTAGAGCCTCTAGCCCTGCTCAGTATGCTTTAACCAACCATGTTGTTCCACCTCCTACATATCCGATGACATCACCTGGTTGAAACGTCTCTAGAGACTATATCTCTCTCATCATTACTCAATGCCTAGGTTTACCTCCAATGTACTCACATCCTACACTACCTTTGTCTCTAGACTATGCCTTGAATCTATGCTATCGTGCCAGAAACCTGCTCCTTTTACTCTCTGTTCCGAACGTGCTAGACGGCCAGTTCGTATAGTCTTTAGCCGTACCCTCATCCTACTTCTCCTCTGTTCCTCTGGTGATGTGGAGGTTAATCCAGGTCCTGCAGTGCCTAGCTCCACTCCCACTCCCCAGGTGCTCTCATTTGTTGACTTCTGTAACTGTAAAAGCCTTGGTTTCATGCGTGTTAACATTAGAAGCCTCCTCCCTAAGTTTGCTTTAGTCACTGCTTTAGCACACTCTGCCAACCCGGATGTCTTAGCCGTGTCTGAATCCTGGCTTAGGAAAACCACCAAAACCCTTAAATCTCCATCGCTAACTATAACATTTTCCGCAAAGATAGAACTGCCGAAGGGGGCTGTGTTGCAATCTACTGCAAAGATAGCCTGTAGAGTTCTGTATTACTATCCTGGTCTGTACCCAAACAATTCAAGCTTCTACTTCTAAAAATTCACCTTTCCAGAAACAAGTCTCTCACTGTTACCGCTTGCTATAGACCTCCCTCTGCCCCAGCTGTGCCCTCGATACCATATGTGAATTGATTGCCCCCCATCTATCTTCTGAGCTCGGGCTACAAGGTGACCTAAACTGGGACATGCTTAACACCCCGACCATCCTTCAATTTAAGCTTGATGCCCTCAATCTCACACAAATTATCAATGAACCTACCAGGTACAACCCCAAATCCGTAAACATGGGCACCCTCATAGATGTCATCCTAACTAACTCGCCCTCCAAATACACCTCTGCTGTTTTCAATCAAGATCTCAGCGATCACTGCCTCATTGCCTGCATCCGTAATGGGTCTGCGACCACCCCTCATCACTGTCAAACGCTCCCTAAAACACTTCTGCGAGCAGGCCTTTCTAATCGATCTGGCCGGGGTATCCTGGAATGACATTGACCTCATCCCGTCAGTAGATGATGCCTGGCTATTCTTTAAAAGTGCCTTCCTCACCATCTTAAATAAGCATGCCCCACTCAAAAAATGTAGAACTAGGAATAGATACAGTCCTTGGTTCACTCCAGACCTGTCTGCCATTGACCAGCACAAAATCATCCTGTGGCGTTCTGCATTAGCATCGAATAGCCCCCGTGATATGCAACTTTTCAGGGAAGTTAGTAACAAATATACACAGGCAGTTAGAAAAGCTGAGGCTAGCTTTTTCAAACAGAAATTTCCATCCTGTAGTACTAACTCAAAAAGGTTCTGGGACACTGTAAAGTCCATGGAGAATAAGAGCACCTCCTCCCAGGTGCCCACTGCTCTGAGGCTAGGAAACACTGTACCACCGATAAATCCACTAAAATTGAGAATTTCAATAAGCATTTCTCTACGGCTGGCCATGTTTTCCACCTGGCTACCCTACCCTGGTCAACTGCCCGGCACCCTCCACAGCAACCCGCCAATGCCCCCACCATTTCTCCTTCACCCAAATCCAGATAGCTGATGTTCTGAAAGAGCTGCAAAATCTGGACCCATACAAATCAGCCGGGCTAGACAATCTGGACCCTCTCTTTCTAAAATGATCTGCCGAAATTGTTGCAACTCCTATTACTAGCCTGTTCAACCTCTCTTTCGTATCGTCTGAGATTCCCAAAGGTTGGAAAGCTGCCGCGGTCATCCTCCTCTTCAAAAGGGGTAACACTCGAGACCCAAACTGCTACAGACCTATATCTATCCGACCCTGTCTTTCTAAGGTCTTCGAAAGCCAAGTTAAAAAAACAGATTACCGACCATTTCGAATCCCACCGTACCTTCTCCACTATGCAATCTGGTTTCAGAGCTGGCCATGGGTGCACCTCAGCCACGCTCAATGTCCTAAACGACATCATAAGCACCATCGATAAGAGACATTACTGTGCAGCCGTATTCATCGACCTGGCCAAGGCCTTCGACTCTGTCAATCACCACATTCTTATTGGCAGACTCGACAGTCTTGGTTTCTCAAATGATTGCCTCGCCTGGTTTACCAACTACTTCTCTGATAGAGTTCAGTGTGTCAAATTGGAGGGCCTGTTGTCCGGACCCCTGGCAGTCTCTATGGGTGTGCCACAGGGTTCAATTCTCAGGCCGACTCTCTTCTCTGTATACATCAATGATGTTGCTCTTGCTGCTGGTGATTCTCTGATCCACCACCACGCAGACGACACCATTCTGTATACTTCTGGCCCCTCTTTGGACAATGTGTTAACTAACCTCCAGATGAGCTTTAATGCCATACAACTCTCCTTCCGTGGCCTCCAACTGCTCTTAAATGCAAGTAAAACTAAATGCATGCTATTCAATCGATTACTGCCCGCACCTGCTCGCCCGTCCAGCTTCACTACTTTGGATGGCTCTGACTTAGAATACGTGGACAACTACAAATACCTGGGTGTCTGTTTGGACTGTAAACTCTCCTTCCAGACTCACATTAAGGGCATCTCCAATCCAAAATTAAATCTAGAATCGGCTTCCTATATTGCAACAAAGCATCCTTCACTCATGCTGCCAAACATACCCTCATAAAACTGACCATCCTACCGATCCTCGACTTTGGTGATGTCATCTATAAATTAGCCTCCAACACTCTACTCAACAAACTGGATGCAGGCTATCACAGTGCCATCCGTTTTGTCACCAAAGCCCCATACACTTCCCACCATTGCGACCTGTACGCTCTCGTTGGTTGGCCCTCGCTTCATACTCGTCGCCAAACCCACTGGCTACAGGTTATCTACAAGTCTCTGCTAGGTAAAGCCCCGCCTTATCTCAGCTCACTGGTCACCATAGCAGCACCCACTCGTAGCATGCGCTCCTGCAGGGATATCTCACTGGTCACCCCCAAAGCCAATTCCTCCTTTGGTCGTCTTTCCTTCCAGTTCTCCGCTGCCAATGACTGGAACGAACTGCAAAAATCTCTGAAGCTGGAGACCACTAGCTTTAAGCACCAGCTGTCAGAGCAGCTCACAGATCACTGCACCTGTACATAGCCCATCTGTTAACAGCCCATCTATCTACCTACCTCATCCCGATACTGTATTTATTTATTTATCTTGCTCCTTTGCACCCCAGCATCTCTACTTGCACATTCATCTTCTGCACATCTACCATTCCAGTGTTTAATTGCTATATTGTAATTACTTCGCCACCACGGCCTATTTATTGCCTTAACTTACCTCATTTGCACTCACTGTATATAGACTTTTTGTTTTATTTTGTTCTACTGTATTATTGACTGTATGTTTTGTTTATTCCATGTGTAACTCTGTGTTCTTGTATGTGTGAAATCGCTATGCTTTATCTTGGCCAGGTCGCAGTTGCAAATGAGGACTTGTTCTCAACAATCCTACCTGGTTAAATAAAGGTACAAAATAAATAAATAAATAAAAAAAGGACTAAATCCAAATATCTAGAGCAGTTATCCTGCTGATCACCACTTCATCCTAGGATCATGTTTATTGCCCCTTTGGCCTCAATGGCAACAACACATCATAAGCCTCTGTAAGATGAAAAGTGTTGAATTGGTGGCATGTTACATTTTGGTTGAGACAGTTATACCAAATTATTCTTAAAGGAAAAATGTTACTCATCACCTGGATTCGGTCTTATGTAGCAACATTTGAAGTTCTGTTTTTTACATTGGATAAAAGTAGAGACTCGGAGCTACAACATGATATATCATACACTGCATTTGAGGAAACAATTGGAAAGAAATTATGCTTCGAAAGTTGATCAACTTGTAAACTCACTTTTGAGAAAACCGTATTTCAATGTTTTGGTACTACTATTGGAGAGCCCTTCTTGGTCTATACCTATTCAGCAATGTTCACATCTTCTTAAGCCTTAGCCCCACCCATCTCTTTAAGGGTTAATCCGTGCGTTCTGCACTAACTTGCCAGCTACTTCCAAACATCTAAGCGAGAGAGAGAGAGAGAGAGAACAGCTCACTGAACATTACTCGTCCTAGCAGAGCTGGTTAGGCTGTTATGTTATCCAGAGCATTGGTGACTGCAACTGTGCTGTCGGATTGTCTGTTCGTAAATTCAGAGCGTTTCACGTTCAGAGCACTCACTGGACGCTCTGGCCAATAAGTAGGGTTGTTCCGAAAGCTCTGACCTCACAACGACAGTCAAGCACCCAAGCTAACTGGCTAACATTGGCTAGCTATTTCCAGACACATAATGAGAGAACACCCCACTCTGACCATTTTACTCCCCCTAGCAGAGCGGGTTAGGCAGTTTTCATGTTATCCAGAGCATTGGTGACTGTAACAGTGCTGCTGGCAACAATTGAATACGCTTTGTTGCCGACATTTACTGACACCAGTGATCAGCGTTCAAAAATGAATCAGTTATTCTGCGCTTTGGCACACTAAGACAAGAGTCTTTTGTTAAGAAATGTAGCTAGATAACTAGCTAGGTAAACAATGAATCCCAACGCATGACATAACATTAGTTAGCGAGCCAGCCAGCTAGTACTACACGATACATTTTTAAAAATGCAGCGTTTGACATGATGACCCAGACATACTGACCAGCTCAAATAGACAGATGCGAGCTATATGGCAGACCAATACAAACTCAACTCTCGGCATGTCCAGCCAACTCATTATCTCAGCCAATCATGGCTGGCGGGAAGGTTGTTCACTTTTTCTGTGACTAAGCCAACTAGGCTCATAATTTAACAATTGTATTAATATTTACAGATGGCATACAAGTTTGATATTAAGGCACATGGAAGTTCAAATGTTCGAGAAGGCATTTCTGCCAGAAAACGCATTTTGATCAAAAAATATTTTTTACATTCAAACAGCTCTCCTTTGAATTCATGACTTGCGACATACGCCTAGTTTCCTGAATCGTGTCACAAATAGTGAATAGCACTTTTCAAATCGTTCAAAGAAGTAATAGGCTCTTTGTGTTGAATGTGAGGGTGCTTTTCAATCACTTTAGCGTTGGATCAACAAAGTGACAGATACAGAAAAAATACCCTTTTAATTTTAACAGGGACTTTCTCTTCTGAATAGATTACCATGGTAACTGTGATACGTCTCTCTCTCCCCCCGCTCTCCCCCAACTCTCTCTTCAAATTGAAATTCACATCTTCAGCTCAGAGTAAATAGAATTTAAATGTGTAATTTCCAAGGGGCATTTGTGTAAGCACTAACCAGTGTGTATTTATCCCTATAGACATTGAGGGAGTCACTTATTAAACACAGAGAGACAAAACATACATTATTTTGTATGTTTTTTCTTGGTCAATTTTTTGGGGGGAAGCCTGGCTTCCCTTGATATCTATGAATAAACGTCACTACATACCCAGGATCTGATCTCACACTTTGACAAACATCATGTTTTCATTTTACTTTCCTGTTTTTGGAAATGGTTCCATGTTCGCTGGAGAGATTAGAAGGGCAAATTAAAGGGGAAGAAGATTCATTTATTCAGAAGCTCCGAGAGCATTTGATAGGCCTACTTTATATTCAGACAGCATTAATTACACCTGCCTAATGTCATTTTGGTGATGGTGTGTGCATAATATGTATCTTCACGCATGCTTTCCATGTGTTTTGTGTGAGTGTGCTCGAGAGAGAGAGAGAGAGAGAGCAGAGAGAGAGAGAGAGAGAGAGAGAAACCGTTCACACTCCATCCTCTTTTATAGGCTGGAATTCCCCAACGAGTACAACCAATATGAGAGTCAGTCAGGCTGCAAATCATGTTGGTTATTTGAACTGTTCCTTCACAAAAGAAACCCGCACTGCTGAAAAATTGTATTACTCTTGCACCTCCACATAGAAAACATCAACATTAGGCCTACTAATAATTGATTCACAAATGTGATTATATAATGGTTGAAACATAGCATAATCTACATCTTAATGAAAGGTTTCATTCTCAGAGTGCAGTAAATAGTGATTTTCTTGAGCGGGTGTTTCAGGCTTTGAGAGTTGTCTGCAGTTGGTGCCAGCTGAGGATCAAAGAAAAGCTACTATAGCGCAGCATTTTCCAATTGGAGGGTCAAAACCCCTGGAGGGATAATCAGTCTTCCTTGAATTTCCCAGTTGTATAAACATTGTTTTGTCTATCTGGTCAAATGTTTTCATTTGCCTTTCCTGTTTTTAGAAGTTTTTCCATGTTGGCTAGAGAGTCAGTCAAGTTGGTTCTTTAAATTGTTCCAGTCACAAACACCACCACAAGTGATCAACTCTCCCATCTAGAACAGGCCAGGGTTGTGAATGGATATGGACAACATTTTCAGTTATACCAATGCTCAATAAATATCACATATGTACAATAATAGTTAATAGACTTCCATATAAAGCCGCTTGGATGCATTTACCCCATTCTAACATAACCTAGGAGACCTGTTCTGCATTCAACTCTCAGGAGTCAAAGGCACTTTAAAATGTGCTACAAATTCATTTTGGTAATGAATTTGTATCTTTGGTAACGCTGAAATATAAAAAGACATTCCAAATTGCATTGTGTGATTGCCTCACGGCCTGGCAATGCAAAGCACACCAGGAATTATGACAATCTACTCGGAAACAAAACACTCTTATCTGCACTGGGGAATAAAGAGAATACTCCACTTCAGATAATCATACTTCTACTGCAGAACACCAGGCCAGATGACGTCTGTGTTCTTAGGTGCCTCTTTGATTAATGAGAAACATATTTGTTTTTTGTCTGATGCAGCTCGTGAGCACACAGTGGAATTAACAGAGCCAGAGAGAGCCCAGGGATCATTGATTAGTAATCAATTGGCTGTGTGTGGATGCAGCCACTTTCACACTGTCCATCTACTGTATACAGTATTGTTGGGTCAAGGTCATGATAAACATAGCATAACAAAGCTAATTTTACCAGACTACCATTTGGCAGGGAGAGAAAGCCACTAGGGGTAGTTCAGTCAAATTAGATCCATGCAGCAATTGCTCAATCACTATTGGCTAACTAATTACCTTAAGTAAAACTAATACTATACTCATATGATATTGTCTTAAAGGAATATGTTGAGAATAGATACAGACGAGTAAGTAAATGTATATAAACAGCCTATACATGATAATTCAACAAGTGAGGTTGTACAGTGAAGTGTTAAGTCAAACAATAGGAAACCTGTATGTTTATTTTCATTTGTTTGGAGGTCTGTCATCCTCAGTGAAATGTTCTTCTTCATTAATTAGTCCTTGCCACCATGGAAATGTGAAGAGCAACTGCTGCCTCGGCAACGTGCAAATCAAGCATGACACACATAACAAACAGCAGGGGGATTTACTGAAGCTATTTATCAACCTATACACTCTAATATCATGGGTAAATACACACACACACACACACACACACACACACACACACACACACACACACACACACACACACACACACACACACACACACACACACACACACACACACACACACACACACACACACACACACACACACAGCTCAGAGTCTGTGCATTTAAAATGCTACAGACAAACTTCTCTGCTTCCACAATAAGCCTCCTCTGTGAAGGTCACACATAGGTCATACATACAGGGATAGACATTTCCAACCAAACAGTTATTGTGTAATACATCATTTCAAATGGCTGCTATTGTGATCCTTTGACTCACAAGGTCATGAATAGAAGCTGAAACCCCATTTTAATAAGATATACTGTAACCCGACTTCCAGAGGAGTGACAGGATACACACTATGACTTACAACCCCAGAGAGGACATATCACATCTTACGACGCTATTACAAATGATACCCAAGCAAAGGTAACATGCAGTAGAGGAGGCGTGCAGGGGGTAGGTGATCCGACCTCCAGGATTACTTCTCCCCATTCTGCAGTAGAGGAGGCGTGCAGGGCAGGTGTTCCCTTACCCCCCATATGACATCCTGACAAGGTAATAGATTGGATGGGCTGAGCAGAAAGCCCCCTTCCTAACTAAATCACCGCGTTGGATTGGATGGGCTAAGCAGGTGTTCCCTCACCCCCCATATGACATCCTGTCAAGGTAATGGATTGGATGGGCTGAGCTTTAGGAGGATTCTTTCTCTTCACAGCTGGCTACTTGATTATGGCAGCTCAATGGGTGTAACTTTTGTTGACAGTTTCGATACCTTTTGGAAACAAAACACATTTTATAAGGAGGATGGGATCCACCCAAATCATTGTCATCCTGGATCCTTTCACAGCACTATATGGCTGCATTGAGACAATGACTTATCAATGACCCAAGCCCAGCTCAACTAATCCCCACCATTGTGACACAGAGTTAAATAAATAACATGAGCACATCTACTGCTGCTAAGCTTCCCAGTAAAGCAATGAAAGCAAGTAAGCATCCCAGAAGAAAAGTGCTCAAAATAGCCCACGTTAATATATGTAGCTTAAGAAACAAGGTTCATGAAATCAATAATTTTCTAGTAACAGATGACATACATATTCTGAAACTCACTTAGATAGTATCTTAGACGATACAGTGGTAGCAATACAAGGTCATAACATTTATAGAAAAGATAGAAATGCCAATGGTGGTGTTGCTGTTTATATTCAGAACCACATTCCTGTAAAGATTAGAGAGGATCTCATGTCAAATACTGATGAAGTAATATGGCTGCAGGTACATCTGCCTCACTTAAAGCCCTTTCTGGTGGGAAGCTGCTTCAGACCACCAAGAGCTAACAGTCAGTGTCTGGATAACATTTGTGAAATGCTTAATAATTTGTGTGAAAAAGTACTGTTACTACTGTTCATCTTGAGAAATCATGTGACTAAACTGAATAAAAATAAATGAATAAACTACACTATGAAAGCAAGATAAATGAAATAAAGAATGATAGTAAAAAGCTTTGGAGCACCTTAAATGAAATTCTGGGAAAAAAGGCAAACTCAGCTCCATCATTCATTGAATCAGATGGCTCATTCATCACAAAACCAACTAATAGTGCCAACTACTTTAATCTTTTTTTCATTGGCAAGATTAGCAAACTTAGGCATAACATGCCAGCAACAAATGCTGACACTACACAACCAAGTAAAACTGACCAAATTATGAAAGACAAGCACTGTAATTTTACATTCTGTAAAGTTAGTGTGGAAGAGGTGAAAAAATGATTATCAACAATGACAAGCCACTGGGGTCTGACAACTTGGATGGAAAATTACTGAGGATAATAGCAGATGATATTGTTCATCTTGTTAATTTTCTTGTTCAACCTAATGTTCATCCTACTGTTCATCCAATTGTTCAACCTACTGTTCACCTTGTTGTTCCTCTTGCTCTTCATCTTGTTGTTCAACTTGTTGTTCATCCTACTGTTCATCCAATTGTTCATCTTGTTGTTCATCTTGTTGTTCATCCTACTGTTCATCTTGCTGTTCATCCTACTGTTAATCCTACTGTTCATCTTGTTGTTCATCTTGTTGTTCATCCTACTGTTCATCTTGCTGTTCATCCTACTGTTCATCCTACTGTTCATCTTGTTGTTCATCTTGTTGTTCATCCTACTGTTCATCCTACTGTTCATCTTGCTGTTCATCCTACTGTTCATCCTACTGTTCATCTTGTTGTTCATCTTGTTGTTCATCCTACTGTTCATCTTGCTGTTCATCCTACTGTTCATCCTACTGTTCATCTTGTTGTTCATCTTGTTGTTCATCCTACTGTTCATCTTGTTGTTTATCTTGTTGTTCATCCTACTGTTCATCTTGTTGTTCATCTTGTTGTTCATCCTACTGTTCATCCTACTGTTCATCTTGTTGTTCATATTGCTGTTCATCCTTTTGTTCATCTTGTTGTTCATCCTACTGTTTATCCTACTGTTCATCTTGCTGTTCATCTTGTTGTTCATCCTACTGTTCATCTTGTTGTTCATCCTACTGTTTATCCTACTGTTCATCTTGCTGTTCATCCCACTGTTCATCCTTCTGTTCATCTTGTTCTTCATCCTACTGTTCATCCTACTGTTAATCCTACTGTTCATCTTGTTGTTCATCTTGTTGTTCATCCTACTGTTCATCTTGTTGTTCATCCTACTGTTCATCCTACTGTTCATCATGTTGTTCATCATACTGTTCATCCTACTGTTCATCTTGCTGTTCATCCTACTGTTCATCTTGCTGTTCATCCTAGTGTTCATCTTGTGTTTCATCTTGTTGTTCATCTTGTTGTTCATCCTACTGTTCATCCTACTGTTCATCTTGTTGTTCATCCTACTGTTCATATTGTTGTTCATCTTGCTGTTCATCCTACTGTTCATCTTGTTGTTCATCCTACTGTTCATCTTGCTGTTCATCCTACTGTTCATCCTTCTGTTCATCTTGGTGTTCATCTTGCTGTTCATCCTACTGTTCATCTTGTTGTTCATCTTGTTGTTCATCCTACTGTTCATCCTACTGTTCATCTTGTTGTTCATCCTACTGTTCATCCTACTGTTCATCATGTTGTTCATCATACTGTTCATCCTACTGTTCATCTTGTGTTTCATCTTGTTGTTCATCTTGTTGTTCATCCTACTGTTCATCCTACTGTTCATCCTACTGTTCATCTTGTTGTTCATCCTACTGTTCATATTGTTGTTCATATTGCTGTTCATCCTACTGTTCATCTTGTTGTTCATCCTACTGTTCATCTTGCTGTTCATCCTACTGTTCATCCTTCTGTTCATCTTGTTCTTCATCCTACTGTTCATCTTGCTGTTCATCCTACTGTTCATCCTTCTGTTCATCTTGGTGTTCATCTTGCTGTTCATCCTACTGTTAATCTTGTGTTTCATCTTGTTGTTCATCTTGTTGTTCATCCTACTGTTCATCCTACTGTTCATCTTGTTGTTCATCTTGCTGTTCATCCCTTTGTTCATCTTGTTGTTCATCCTACTGTTTATCCTACTGTTCATCTTGCTGTTCATCCCACTGTTCATCCTTCTGTTCATCTTGTTCTTCATCCTACTGTTCATCCTACTGTTAATCCTACTGTTCATCTTGTTGTTCATCTTGTTGTTCATCCTACTGTTCATCTTGCTGTTCATCCTACTGTTCATCCTTCTGTTCATCTTGTTGTTCATCCTACTGTTCATCCTACTGTTCATCTTGGTGTTCATCATACTGTTCATCCTACTGTTCATCTTGTTGTTCATCTTGCTGTTCATCCTACTGTTCATCTTGTTGTTCATCTTGTTGTTCATCTTGCTGTTCATCCTACTGTTAATCTTGTGTTTCATTTTGTTGTTCATCTTGTTGTTCATGCTACTGTTCATCCTACTGTTCATCTTGTTGTTCATATTGCCGTTCATCCTTTTGTTCATCTTGTTGTTTATCCTACTGTTCATCTTGCTGTTCATCCCACTGTTCATCCTTCTGTTCATCTTGTTCTTCATCCTACTGTTCATCCTACTGTTAATCCTACTGTTCATCTTGTTGATCATCTTGTTGTTCATCCTACTGTTCATCTTGCTGTTCATCCTACTGTTCATCCTTCTGTTCATCTTGTTGTTCATCCTACTGTTCATCCTACTGTTAATCCTACTGTTCATCTTGTTGATCATCTTGTTGTTCATCCTTCTGTTCATCTTGTTGTTCATCCTACTGTTCATCATACTGTTCATCCTACTGTTCATCTTGCTGCTCATCTTGCTGTTCATCCTACTGTTCATCTTGTTATTCATCTTGCTGTTCATCCTACTGTTCATCTTGTTATTCATCTTGCTGTTCATCCTACTGTTCATCTTGTTGTTCATCCTACTGTTCATCTTGCTGTTCATCCTTCTGTTCATCTTGTTGTTCATCCTACTGTTCATCCTACTGTTCATCCTACTGTTCATCTTGTTGTTCATCTTGTTGTTCATCTTGTTGTTCATCCTACTGTTCATCCTACTGTTCATCTTGTTGTTCATATTGCCGTTCATCCTTTTGTTCATCTTGTTGTTCATCCTACTGTTTATCCTACTGTTCATCTTGCTGTTCATCCCACTGTTCATCCTTCTGTTCATCCTGTTCTTCATCCTACTGTTCATCCTACTGTTAATCCTACTGTTCATCTTGTTGTTCATCTTGTTGTTCATCTTGTTGTTCATCTTGTTGTTCATCCTACTGTTCATCTTGTTGTTCATCCTTCCGTTCATCCTACTGTTCATCCTACTGTTAATCTTGTGTTTCATCTTGCTGTTCATCCTTCTGTTCATCCTAGTGTTCATCTTGTTGTTCATCTTGTTGTTCATCTTGTTGTTCATCCTACTGTTCATCCTACTGTTCATCTTGTTGTTCATCTTGTTGTTCATCTTGCTGTTCATCCTAGTGTTCATCTTGTTGTTCATCTTGTTGTTCATCTTGTTGTTCATCCTACTGTTCATCCTACTGTTCATCTTGTTGTTCATATTGCTGTTCATCCTTTTGTTCATCTTGTTGTTCATCCTACTGTTTATCCTACTGTTCATCTTGCTGTTCATCCCACTGTTCATCCTTCTGTTCATCCTGTTCTTCATCCTACTGTTCATCCTACTGTTAATCCTACTGTTCATCTTGTTGTTCATCTTGTTGTTCATCCTACTGTTCATCTTGTTGTTCATCCTTCCGTTCATCCTACTGTTCATCCTACTGTTAATCTTGTGTTTCATCTTGCTGTTCATCTTGTTGTTCATCCTTCTGTTCATCCTGTTCTTCATCCTACTGTTCATCCTACTGTTAATCATACTGTTCATCTTGTTCTTCATCCTACTGTTCATCCCACTGTTCATCCCACTGTTCATCTTGCTGTTCATCCTACTGTTCATCCTACCATTCATCCTACTGTTCATCTTGTTGTTCATCCTTCTGTTCATCCTACTGTTCATCTTGTTGTTCATCTTGATGTTCATCCAACTGTTCATTTTGCTGTTCATCCTACTGTTCATCTTGCTGTTCATCCTTCTGATCATCCTACTGTTCATCCTACTGTTCATCCTACCATTCATCCTACTGTTCATCTTGCTGTTCATCTTGCTGTTCATCTTGCTGTTCATCTTGCTGTTCATCTTGTTGTTCATCATACTGTTCATCTTGCTGTTCACCTTGCTGTTCATCTTGTTGTTCATCCTTCTGTTCATCCTACTGTTCATCTTGCTGTTCACCTTGCTGTTCATCTTGCTGTTCATCCTTCTGATCATCCTACTGTTCATCCTTCTGTTCATCCTACTGTTCATCTTGTTGTTCATCTTGCTGTTCATCTTACTGTTCATCTTGTTGTTCATCATACTGTTCATCCTACTGTTCATCTTGCTGTTCATCTTGCTGTTCATCCTTCTGTTCATCCTACTGTTCATCTTGTTGTTCATCTTGCTGTTCATCTTACTGTTCATCTTGTTCTTCATCCTACTGTTCATCCTACCATTCATCCTACTGTTCATCTTGTTGTTCATCTTGCTGTTCATCTTACTGTTCATCTTGTTGTTCATCATACTGTTCATCCTACTGTTCATCTTGTTGTTCATCTTGCTGTTCATCTTGTTGTTCATCTCGCTGTTCATCTTGTTGTTCATCCAACTGTTCATCCTACTGTTCATTTTCTTGTTGTTCATCTTGTTGTTCATCCAACTGTTCATCCTACTGTTCATTTTCTTGTTGTTCATCTTGTTGTTCATCTTGTTGTTCATCTTGCTGTTCATCTTGTTGTTCATCTCGCTGTTCATCCAACTGTTCATCTTGCTGTTCACCTTGTTGTTCATCCAACTGTTCATCTTGTTGTTCATCCTACTGTTCATCCAACTGTTCATCTTGCTGTTCATCTTGTTGTTCATCCAACTGTTCATCCTACTGTTCATTTTCTTGTTGTTCATCTTGTTGTTCATCCAACTGTTCATCCTACTGTTCATTTTCTTGTTGTTCATCTTGTTGTTCATCATACTGTTCATCCTACTGTTCATCCTTCTGTTCATCTTGCTGTTCATCCTTCTGTTCATCCGGGGGCGGCAGGGTAGCCTAGTGGTTAGAGTGTTAGCCCTGTAACCGAAAGGTTGCATGTTTGAATCCCCGAGCTGAAAAGGTACAAATCTGTCGTTCTGCACCTGAACAAGGCAGTTAACCCACTGTTCCTAGGCTGTCATTGAAAAGAAAAATGTGTTCTTAACTGACTTGCCTAGTTAGATATAATAAAAAAAGTCCTTCTGTTCATCTTGTTGTTCCTATGGTTGACACAATGAGTCTCAAAGCTACTGAACAGAATACTGATGTGAAACTGGAGGAGCATGTGACCCATTGATGTTCTCCTCTTTTGTAGCAGGATTGTTAGCTAGCTAGAAATACAAACGCATCAAAACAACAGCAGGTAGAGGATATTTCTGACGGAATGATCCTTCCAAAAAGAGAGCACTAACCAAGACCCAGTCCAATATAATGTACATGTATATTTAACCACAGTGATGAGAAATCCTCATCTGTTAGTCATATGGTATACTGGTGACCATGGCCAAGGAGAGAAAACATGCAAAGAGAGAGAAGAGCTAAATGCCTTAGCTACTGCATGGGAGATGATCTCTATAGCACATTATTTACAGCCTGGTAAAGCCCCAGGCCAGGCAACACACACACACACACACACACACACACACACACACACACACACACACACACACACACACACACACACACACACACACACACACACACACACACACACACACTTTAGTATGCTATGCAAAATGTATTAAATGGGCTGGCTAATAGGAATCTCCCTCACTTGGTTGGCTTCCCCTGGAGAATACATTTAAATGAGAATAAACATACTGTACATGTGGGTGGCATAGTTAGAACTACACATTTCCGATTATTCCATGCAAAACAATAGTGCACATTTATCTCAAATCAGAGTTATACAGCAAGTAACTGCATGCTTTTCATGATCAATAAATTTCAATTGATCATGTAATTTCAGATGTGTAAGGGTATCACTCAATATTGGCCACCATTAATTGGATATTTGAGTGATATAAAATAAAAGTAAACTATACCTAACAATTGTGAGTGATTTAGGTTCATTTCCCATCTTTGTTAGTGTTATATCTAGCCTAGCTGTAGAAGAATGCACATCTGCACAGTTTCACATTGTACATCACTCTGTCGTTTAATGACATGTGCCACTCATCCTGACAACCCATTCATCCGTAAAGCAGCACACTGTCGTAAACCATAACAACGTACAGTACGACGTACAGCATGTCGTATCATACATAACAGTTAGGTCTACCTGTCAAGCAGCAGAATGGCACATTTGCATATGTACTGTTAGCTGATAATGTTTACTTTGTAAGATACCGGTAGAAATGTTGTACAGCTGCCTAAACATAGTGTTAAGACCTACTAATGTACTTTTTTCTCTAACCAACGTTGGCCTACCTCGCAAAGTTAGCTAACAATATCCACTTTTCAACATTGTTTTTAAAGAATGTTTAATCACGATTGCTGACAGACATGATAGGCTACATTGATTTATGGACCACTTCAAATTGGCTAGCTAGCTAATAACAGATCATGTCAGTATGTCTAGTTAACAAGCTATCTTTCAGGGGATAAACTAGATGGCTACATACAAATATTGTTTGATTTTCTTTCCATCTATAGTGGTGATAATAGTAGTCTGACTAACAACTTTACCAGGAAGAGGACTTGCCAATGTCAAGCTCTTTCCAAAAGCCTCCTGCTCATCTCTGATGAAGCAAGTTAAATGACATGTTGGTTGATTTGCTAGCTAAAAGACATGATCAATTGATGTTTGATGCAAACAATACCACATAATGTCAAAGTGGATTTATGTTTTACATTTTTTTACTAATTAATACAAATTAAAAAGATGAAATATCTAGAATCAATAAGTATTCAACCCCTTTGTTATGGTAAGCCTAAATAAGTACAGTAGTAAACATTTGCTTTACAAGTCACACAAAAAGTTGCATGGACTGACTCTGTGTGCAATAATAGTGTTTAACATGATTTTTGAATGACTACCTCATCTCTGTACCCCACACATACAATTATCCATAAGGTCCCGCAGTCGAGCAGTGAATTTCAAACACAGATTCAACAACATAGACCAGGGAGGTTTTCCAATGTCTTGAAAAGAAGGGCACCTATTGGTATATGGGTAAAAAAATGCACATATTGAATATCCCTTTGAGCATGGTGAAGTTATTAATTACACTTTGGATGGTGCATCAATACACCCATTCACTACAAAGATAGAGGCGTCCTTCCTAACTCATTAGCTGGATAGAAAGGAAACCCCTCAGGTATTTCACCATGAGGCTAATGGTGACTTTAAAACTGTTACAGAGTTTATTAATGTCTAAGTTACCGAGTTTAATGACTAAGGATTGATCAACAGCATTGTAGTTACTCCACAATACTAACCTAATTTATAGAGTGAAAAGAAGGAAACCTGTACAGAATACAAATATTCCAAACATGCATCCTGTTTGCAATAAGGCACTAAAGTAATACAGCAAAAAATGTGGCGAAGAAATTCACCTTTCGTCCTGAATAAAAAGCATTATGTTTAGGGCAAATCCAATACAACACATGACTGAGTACCACTCTCCATATTTTCGAGCATAGTGGTGGCTGCATCATGTTGGTATGCTTGTAATCGTTAAGGACTGGGGAGTTTTTCAGGATAGAAAAGAAACTAAATGGAGCACAGCCAAAATCCTAGAGGAAAACCTGCTTCGTTCTGCTTTTCTTAAATCTGCTTGAAAATCATTGGCAACACCTGAAATTGGTTGTCTAGCATTAACCAACAACTAATTTGACAGAGCTTGAAGAATTTTGAAAAGAATAATGGGAAAATGTTGCACAATCCAGGTATGGAAATCTCTTAGCAACTCACAGCTGTAATCACAGCCGAAGGTGATTCTAACATGCATTGACTCAGGCGGTTGACTACTTATCTAATCAAGATATATTAGTGCTATATGTTTCAGATCATTTTTTACAAATGTTATAATTTTTCTTAGACTTTGACATTACAGAGTATTTTGTGTAGATTGTTGACAAAAAATGAAAATGAAATCAATTTTAATCCCACTTTGTAACTAAGCAAAATGTGGAAAAAGTCAAGGGTGTGAATACTTTCTGAATGCACTGTAAATGTGAAATAATCTGAAACGTGTAGTTCTGAATACACTATTCAAGAGGTGATGATATTAAAACCAAATAGTTATAACATTTCTTTAACAATCCCTTGAAAACAGCATGTAGTTTCTAGTGGTTTTTGCAGAGCTGAGAGTCTCCTTGCCCCCCAGGAGACAAATCGAACACGTTTTATTGATAACGACCTATACAGTATATGGACCTCTTGGACAAGCTATTGACAATTAGATTTCACTACCCTTCGAGGATGACTCAGCCTTTATACTGAGTTTACTCGCCCCACTTAGAGTGGTATTGGGACATTGGAATATTTACCGATAGAGCAGACAGCAATGGAGGTCAACTGAAATTATGATCAAACAGCTTGCTCTAGAGGGGTCTATGGGAAAATACCTTCCTGAACAGCAAAGGCATGCATGCCCATGGAAATGGACAGGACACCGCACACGGCTCATTGAAATGGAGAGGACACTGCACATGGAACATTGAAATGGAGAGGACACTGCACATGGAACATTGAAATGGAGGGGACATCGCAAATGGCCCATTGAAATGGAGGGGACACCGCAAACGGCCCATTGAAATGGAGGGGACAACGCACATGTCCCATTGAAATGGAGGGGACACCGCACATGGCCCATTGAAATGGAGGGGACACTGCACATGGCCCATTGAAATGGAGGGGACACTGCACATGGCCCATTGAAATGGAGGGGACACCGCACATGGCCCATTGAAATGGAGGGGACACGGCACATGGCCCATTGAAATGGAGGGGACAAACACATGGCCCATTGAAATGGAGGGGACACAACACATGGCCCATTGAAATGGAGGGGACACCGCACATGGCCCATTGAAATGGAGGGGACACCGCGCCTGGCCCATTGAAATGGAGGGGACAATGCACATGGCCCATTGAAATGGAGGGGACACAACACATGGCCCATTGAAATGGAGGGGACACAACACATGGCCCATTGAAATGGAGGGGACACCATACATGGCCCATTGAAATGGAGGGGACACTGCACATGGCCCATTGAAATGGAGGGGACACCGCGCCTGGCCCATTGAAATGGAGGGGACAATTCACATGGCCCATTGAAATGGAGGGGACACAACACAAGGCCCATTGAAATGGAGGGGACACCGTACATGGCCCATTGAAATGGAGGGGACACTGCACATGGCCCATTGAAATGGAGGGGACACCGCACATGGCCCATTGAAATGGAGGGGACACCGCACATGGCCCATTGAAATGGAGGGGACACCGCACATGGCCCATTGAAATGGAGGGGACACAACACATGGCCCATTGAAATGGAGGGGACACAACACATGGCCCATTGAAATGGAGGGGACACAACACATAGCCCATTGAAATGGAGGGGACACCGCACATGGCCCATTGAAATGGAGGGGACACTGCACATGGCCCATTGAAATGGAAGGGTCACTCTACATAGCCCATTGGCTCATCCTGTTTTAGCTACATTTGGGGAGAGTCACTGCAACACTATGAATATATCTATCCCCATTATGATCCATGGTGATTCTGCTACATTGTCTCTGCTCAGAGTGGGTACTGAAGTGGATGTCACACTAACCTACTAACTAGACCAGTGGTTCTCATTCCTCTATTGGGGACCCACAACAATTCCATGGGTTTGATCTATTCAACAGCTAGCACACCTGATTCAACCTGTCAACAACTAATCATGAAAACCTTGACTAAGTGAATCAGGTGAGCTAGAACAGAGCTAGACGTTAATCCCAGAATCCTCCCAACATGGTCAATCAATGCCCTTATGCCATTCTCTGCTGAAGATGAGGCTCGCATACAGTAAAATGATAGCATACCATTTTTTTGTATTATTATCATAATTTTTTAACCATTATTTAACTAGGCAAGTCAGTTAAGAGCAAATTCTTATTTACGTTGACCGCCTACTCTGGCAAACCCTAACCCGGACAATGCTGGGCCAATTGTGCGCCACCCTTTGGGACTCCCTATCACGGCCGGTTGTAATACAGCCTGGAATCGGACCAGGGTCTGTAGTGACACCTCTAGCACTGAGATGCAGTGCCTTAGACCGCTGTGTCACTCAGGAGCCCACACTCATGATGCAAGCTAGAAATACAGACCCGACATCTGTTGACTTGTTATTGTGTGATGACAGTGTGACAATGTGCAGGACGTGCCAATGACAATGTAAACTAGCCCATTTCCTGCCACTGGCAAATCATGTGAGCTGTATAATCAGGCAGCCACCAGAAGAACTGGACAAGGTTTCTGAAAGTCCTCTGGAAATTAATGTAAATGAATGCAACTAATTCAATGTAAGGTATCATTATATACGTAAGAGATTGTCTGCATAATTATTCAAATGTACGCTTGTACAAACATAAATCAAAGTTGTTTGAACTGTACATCTTCACACCTTTGCTATTTTTGTGGAACTGTTTTGTACGTTGACACAAAAAAAGGATAGTTTTGTCCTACATTACCACCAGGCCGTATAACACCAGCCAGCATCATTCCCCTCAAATGTCTCACTATGAATTTTACTGTGTGTCAGGCAGAGCAGGAAATCCTATTTAGAATCCCAAAAGCAAACAAAGCTGAACATCTGATTAGAACAGACTTCAAAGTACTACTCCACATTAAGTCTTCTGATCTGTTCATCGTTGAAGATACTGAACCACGCAGCTCCTCAGAGCAACACCACTGATGACCAATTTCTCCAAGAATGTATTTGTTACTTCGCTATTCCCATCAATTACAGCAACATGTTATCTAAATGTATTGTTCTTGGCTCATTCTATTCTGTTTCGGAGTCTGCCAAACTGTGAGTACATTGTTTGGGAAGAATATTATCAGTCTGAAAAACACGTGACTTCCTGTTGAACGTGGAACGAGGGAGAGCTTGATTTGGTGTTTTGGAATTTTTGTTGTTTTGGAAAGATTTAAAAGACTATTTGAAAAGTTTGGTTACTAGCTAACTGCCTTTAGAGTTTGGATTCCGCTGGCATCAGTTGCAAGGACCACTACTACCTATCCAGTTATCCTGCCGACCAAGGCCGGGTCAGAGTAGCTGCTTGGCGTAGCAGCTAGCCTAGCAGGGTTTTCTTGACGGCTTCAATGCAACCCGCAACGCAGTTAGCAATTGTGGATGGGACCGCGGATTGTCCCTGGCTTGTGGCTGTCTAGATCCCTGCCGTTTGTTGTTGTTGTTTCCTATCTTCCCTGCAACCTGCCCTGTCTGGAACTGAGAGGAGTAACAGCGAAACCAACATTGCTACCATGACAAAGACCAAAGCCGGTGGGAGTACCGTTGAGGACAGTGGTGTCTCTATCACAGGTGAAGGATCTTTTAAACAAACAAAAAGAGTTAAACAACAAGAAAATAGCTTCAAGTGTTGTGTTCAAATACTAATGGAGTCAACTAATAAATGAATGGACGACCCATCCAGGACCTGAAGAACAGTTTGTAGTTCTTCCAGGGTCAGCTCGATGAGTTCAAACAGGATAATGGCAAGATGGCAGCAATCTGTAAGTAATTGAGAGAGGACATCAGTTCAAATCAAAGATAATTTGTAAAAATCCAAATAACTTCACACATCTTCATTGTAAAGGGTTTAAACACTGTTTCCCATGCTTTTTCAATGAACCATAAACAATTAATGAACATGCATCTGTGGAACGGTCATTAAGACACTAACAGCTTACAGACAGTAGGCAATTAAGGTCACAGTTATGAAAACTTAGGACACTAAAGAGGCCTTTCTACTGACTCTGAAAAACACCAGAAGAAAGATGCTCAGGGTTCCTGCTCATCTGTGTGAACATGCCTTAGGCATGCTGCAAGGAGGCATGAAGACTGCAGATGTGGCCAGGGCAATAAATTGCAATGTCTGTACTGTGAGACGCCTAAGACAGCGCTACAGGGAGACAGGACAGACAGCTGATCGTCCTCGCAGTGGCAGACCACGTGTAACACCACCTGCACAGGATCGGTACATCCAAACATCACACCTGCGGGACAGGTACAGGATGGCAACAACAACTGCCCGAGTTACCCCAGTTACACCACAATCCCTCCATCAGTGCTAAGACTGTCCACAATAGGCTGAGAGAGGCTGGACTGAGGGCTTGTAGGCCTGTTGTAAGGAAGGTCCTCACCAGACATCCCCAGCAACAACATCACCTATGGGCACAAAGCCACCGTTGCTGTCGTGCCCTGATCTGTTTCACCTGTTCCTGTTATTGTCTCCACCCCCTCCATGTGTCGCTTATTTTCCCTGGTGTATTTATCCCTGTGTTTCCTGTCTCTCTGTGCCAGTTCGTCTTGTATGTTTCCAAGTCAACCAGCGGTTTTCCCGTTCTCCTGCTTTTTGCATTGTCCTTTTTCTAGTCTTGCTGGTTTTGACCCTTGCCTGTTTCTGACCCTTGCCTGTACCCGCCTGCCTGACTATTCTGCCTGCCTTGACTACGAGCCTGTCTGCCACTTTGTACCTCCTGGACTCTGATCTGGTTTTGACCTTTTTGCCTGTCCACGACCATTCTCTTGCCTACCCCTTTGGATTAATAAACATTGTAAGACTCCAACCATCTGCCTCCTGTGTCTGCATTTGGGTCTTGCCTTGTGCCTTGATAGTCGCTGGACCAGACAGGACTGGCAAAAAGTGCTCTTCACTGATGAGTCGCGGTTTTGTCTCACCAGGGGTGATGGATTTGCATCTATCGTCGAAGGAATGAGCGTTACACCGAGGCCTGTACTCTGGAGCGGGATTGATTTGGAGGTGGAGGGTCCATCATGGTCTGGGGCATTGTGTCACAGCATAATTGGACTGAGCTTGTTGTCATTGCAGGCTATCCCAACGCTGTGCGTTACAGGGGAAACATCCTCCTCCCTCATGTGGTACCCTTCCTGCAGGCTCATCCTGACATGACCCTCCAGCATGACAATGCCACCAGCCATACTGCTCGTTCTGTGCGTGATTTTCTGCCATGGCCATCGAAGAGCCCGGATCTCAATCCCATTGAGCACGTTTGGGACCTGTTGGATCGGAAGGTGAGAGCTAGGGCCATTCCCCCCAGAAATGTCTGGGAACTTGCAGCTGCCTTGGTGGAAGAGTGGGATAACATCTCACAGCATGTACAGGCAAATCTGGTGCAGTCCATGAGAAAGAGATGTACTGCAGTATTCAATGCAGCTGGTGGCCACACCAGATACTGACTGTTACTTTTGATTTTGACCCTCCCTTTGTTCAGGGACACATTATTCCATTTCTGTTAGTCACATGTCTGTGGACCTTGTTCAGTTTATGTCTCAGTTGTTGAATCTTGTTACATTCATACCACTATTTACACATGTTAAGTTCGCTGAAAATAAACGCAGTTGACAGTGAGAGGACGCAGTTGACGTTTCTTTTTTTGCTGAGTTTAGGTTTAAGAAAATAGAGTTAAGAAAATATTCAGTTAGGAAATAGAGTTAAGAACATATTTACTAAATAAATAAATAATAGTGAATCCATGATTACAAATCAGATTCAATCGAAGGACAATCAAGGCAAAACAACATGGTTGTGGGCGGAATTGCAGAATCTCCACCAGACCTTGACTGAGTCAAACTGAGGGACCCTTGGTCTCGACCCAGCCCTGTTCAACTGGGTCCTGGACTTTCTGACGGGCTGCCCCCAGGTGATGAGGGTAGGAAACAACATCTCCACCCCGCTGATCCTCAACACTGGGGCCCCACAAGGGTGCGTTCTCAGCCCTCTCCTGTACTCCCTGTTCACCCATGACTGCATGGCCATGCACGCCTCATCATCAAGTTTGCAGACGACAGTGGTAGGCTTGATTACCAACAATGACGAGACGGCCTACAGGGAGGAGGTGAGGGCCCTCGGAGTGTGGTGTCAGAAAAATAACCTCACACTCAACATCAACAAAACAAAGGAGATGATCGTGGACTTCAGGAAACAGCAGAGGGAGCACCCCCAAATCCACATTGACGGGACAGTAGTGGAGAAGGTGGAAAGCTTTAAGTTCCTCGGCGTACACATCACGGACAAACTGAAATGGTCCACCCACACAGACAGTGTGGTGAAGAAGGCGCAACAGCGCCTCTTCAACCTCAGGAGGCTGAAGACATTTGGCTTGTCACCGAAAACACTCACAAACTTTTACAGCTGCACAATCGAGAGCATCCTGTCGGGCTGTATCACCGCCTGGTACGGCAACTGCTCCGCCCACAACCATAAGGCTCTCCAGAGGGTAGTGAGGTATGCACAACGCATCACCGGGGGCAAACTACCTGCCCTCCAGGACACCTACACCACCCGATGTCACAGGAAGGCCAAAAAGATCATCAAGGACAACAATCACCCGAGCCACTGCCTGTTCACCCCACTATTATCCAGAAGGCAAGGTCAGTACAGGTGCATCAAAGCTGGGACCGAGACACTGAAAAACAGCTTCTATCTCAAGGCCATCAGACTGTTAAACAGCCATCACTAACATTGAGTGGCTGCTGCCAACATACTGACTCAAATCTCTAGCCACTTTAATAATTACAAATTGGATGTAATAAATGTATCACTAGTCACTTTAAACAATGCCACTTTATATAATGTTTACACACCCTACATTACTCATCTCATATGTATATACTGTACTCTATACCATCTACTGCATCTTGCCGATGCTGCACGGCCATCACTCATCCATATATTTATATCTACTGATTCTTATTCATTCCTTTACACTTGTGTGTATAAGGTAGTTGTTGTGAAATTGTTAGATTTGTTAGATATGACTGCACGGTCGGAACTAGAAGCACCAGCATTTCGCTACACTCGCATTAACATCTGCTAACCATGTGTATGTGACCAAAATAATTTGATTTGATTTGATGTTCTATAGCTCAAGAGAAAGACAAACCTGATTTAAAATAACAAATAAAATAACACCTCACGGCACAATGCCTCTACCCCATGTGACCTACTTGTTCTATTTTGTATTTGTATTTATATGCCAAGGCAGCAGCTACTCTTCCTTGGGTTTATTAAGGATCCCCATTAGTTCCTGTCAAGGCAGCAGCTACTCTTCCTGGGGTTTATTAGGGATCCCCATCAGTTCCTGCCAAGCACTGGCGGTTCTAGCTTGTATGGCTCCCTGGGCGAACCCCCCCTTCAGCTCCCCCACCCCAAAAAACAAAAAAAAGCACAATTTTGCACTAACTGTCATTTTTATTCATACATTTGGAACAACACAAATCAATTATCATAACATTTAAAACTATATAAATATAAAACTATATACAAAAATAAGACTCATAAATAACAAAAAGAAGTAACAAACACAAATAAAAACAAATTTGTGCTGATTTGGCACTCGAGCGTCAATACATTACCCATCCCCTCAAACAAGAGTCAAGAGTCAACCAATTCACCTTGGTGGTGTGCAGACCGGTTTTATATTATTCTTAACGATTTCACACAAACCAGAAAAAAATACAACAATATGTCTGTGAAACTATATATTCAAACTGTTATGAGTTAATTGGGGTTTATTTGGTAGCATTTCATAGTGTGACTGATTTTACTAATTGCATTAGTACTGTACAAAGTTAGAGGTGCGCTATTTGATAGATTCCTCTGCTTCCCCTACCTCGGGCTTCCAGTGGGGTGACCTGAGGTCAACCTATCCCCGCCCCCCTCCCCATCTCGTACTTCTGAGTGGGACACCTTCCCAGACAGTAGCCTGCCTAGTTCACAAACTAGAATCAGGGCGCCCACTCCGACAAGGTTAATTGACCCACAGTCCCACACAGTGACATGATATCATTGACATGACGTTCAAATGAGCGATAGAAAACTGATCGGATGCCCCGTGCTGCCCCAGCAAGATGCCGCCCTGGGCGGCTGCCCATGTCACCTATACCTAAATCCGCTACTGCTGCCAAGGCAGCAGCTACTCTTCCTGGGGGTTTATTAGGGATCCCCATTAGTTCCTGCCAAGGCAGCAGCTACTCTTCCTGGGGTCCAGCAAAATTAAGGCAGTTATACATTTTAAAAACATTACAATACATTCAGAACAGATTTCACAACATATTAACTGTGTGCCTTCAGGCCTCTACTCTACTACTGAATATCTATAACACAAAATACATGTGTACGTGTGTGTATAGTGCGTAGGTTGTCGTGTGTTTGTATTCGTGTGTCTATGTTTGTGTTGCTTCACAGTCACCCGCTGTTGTATAAGGTGTATTTTTAAGTGTTGCTGTTTAAGTGTTGCTCTTTGTCAAGTGTTGTTGTCATATCAGTCGCTGTGGTAGCTAATGTGGCTTTACTCAAAGCCTGTGGCATGTCGTTAGTAAAGATTGAAAAAAGTAAGGGGCCTAGACAGCTGCCCGGGGGAATTCCTGATTCTACTTTGTTGGATAGGCTTCCATTAAAGAACACCCTCTGTGTTCTGTTAGACAGGTAACTCTTTATCCACAATATAGCAGGGGGTGTAAAGCCATAACATATACGTTTTTCCAGCAACATACTATGATCAATAATGTCAAAAGCCGCACGGAAGTCTAACAAAAGAGCCCCCACAATATTTTGATCATACATTTCTCTCAGCCAATCATCATCAGTAATTTGTGTAAGTGCTGTGCTTGTTGAATGTCCTTCCCTATAGGTGTGCTGGACGTCTGTTTGTTTACTGTAAAATAACATTGTATCTGGTCAAACACAATTTTTTCCAAAAGTTTACTAAGGGTTGGTAACAAGCTGACTGATCGGCTATTTGAGCCAGTAAAGGGGGCTTTACTATTCTTAGGTAGGGGAATAACTTTTGCTTCCCTCCAGGCCTGAGGGCACACACTTCTAGTAGGCTTAAATTGAACAGATGGCAAATAGGAGTGACAATATCGTCCGTTATTATCCTCAGTAATTTTCCATCCAAGTTGCCAGAACCTGGTTGCTTGTCATTGTTGATAGGCAATAGTAATTTTTCACCTCTTCCACACTTTATGGAATTCAAAATTACAATACTTGTCTTTCATTATTTGGTCAGATATACTTGGATGTGTAGTGTCAGCGTTTGTTGCTGACATGTTATGCCTAAATTTGCTAATCTTGCCAATGTGTGTACTGTAAGTACTGACAGATATGCATAACTGATAGATGCACACACACTACATGTTAATGTTTTTAAATGTATGTAAATTGTAAAGTATTTTGTCTTGTAATGTCATTTTTGTTATGTGTCGGACTACAGTAAGACTTGCTGTTGCTATTGGCATCGGCTAATGTGTATGATATGAGTATAACTGATTGACGTAATCAAGTGTTCATTTTAAGTAGATATAGCACTACATTTTTCAAATCTTGTTGAACTCTTTCCAGTTGGGATTATTTCAGATGTGGAGGCCGGACTCATTTTTTGAGAGCCTTTGAAGAACCATTAAGATCCATTATTATTATTTTGACTGACGGTAGGGCTCCATTTTAGAGGAATCTAGGACAACTCCACATACACTTACGATTACTGTGCGAAATGAGGAAATAAATAGTGCACTAAATAAATAATTTCAAATCATGGCTGCATTCTGGTTGTAAAAATTACACCCAATAACATACTACTGTATATTTAACAGGGATATTATATGATCTGAATCTAATAATAATATTAGGGGATTCAGTGAAGTGAGGACATTCATTATTTATACTTTAACCCCTTCATATTTACAGTGAGAGAATGTTAGATTCAGAGGCTTATGGAACCATATTCCCTATATAGTGCACAACTTAGGATAAGAGCCCTAGTCAAAAGAAGTGCACTATGTTTAGTTTAGTTTATTAATTCGACCATTTTAAAAACAAGCACACATAAAACTTAAAATCCATACATGCACATGAATAAAATCATCGAGGACAACACACAATAAAGTCTGGGACTTATTTCCATTGTGGTCCTCTTGAGACAAGATGGCTATGCAAGATCGAACACAGTATGGCAGTGAAATAATAAAACAAAAACATAGAAGAAGAACATCTATCTCATCAGTCAGTGAAAGGGAATAGAGTGCCATTTTAGACTTAGCATCAGTTTCCCAGCAGAGAACACATCGTTCTTTCCGTCACCGCCACCCAGGAACTCTGCAAAGGTTCTTGAACAGCATCAGTTTAATAAAAAAGGAGATGTCTTAAACCAAACCATTAGCCATAATGTGTGTACATGTAATTTGCCTCCCTGTTAAATGTCATGTTAAATGTCATTAGGACACAGAAATGAGGATGAAAGATAGATATCATGGCAAGAGTCTAAAAACATAGAGAATTGATTTAGATCATGGCTATCCATCATATTCTCAATACCTAAACTGGCTAAACAAAGTATTTCATTAAATCATGTCATTGTTTTATAAGATAAGGAATACATCTGAAAGCACTATAACATAAAACACTCATTGGTAAACAGGATATTTTCCATGGCAGAATGAGTACAGTTGACCAGCTGTTTGTGACTGGGAAGTGGGAACTGCTTTCAGCTTTTGGCAGTGCGGGAACACTTGCGTGGGCGTGAACTTCAGCGTCACTGGCAGATGTTGATGACTGGAGGAGACTCCATGTTGTCAAAAAAAGATACTTAGTGCTCTGATTTGGGACGAGGAGCGGATAAGCCCTTCAGACGGCGGTAGGGAGGCAGATTTTGTTGACAGTGATGGGGGAATCCTGGCTTTCCTGTATGGGGACTGGCCACGTCATTCAACCAACGCCTGTGAGATTAAACATGCAGAGTCATCGCCTCATGGGTAACTGCTGGTGGCCTGATTAGGAAACACTCTGCGCCCTAGACCTCAGTCATGCCTCACATGATCTTGCCTCACATGGTCTTTCTTGGCTTATTTTAGGGAGAAATGGAACTAAAATATAAACAAACATAAACTCTAATTCACAGTCACAGTCACAAACGCTGACATATATTCCAGCCGTTAGCTAACCAGGTAAAATATGACACAAGTCATTTTCAAAATTGTTCTCTATGGGGCCGATTTAGACTTCCTACTCACTTCTCATTATTTGGTATTCAGACTTACCTTATTCAGTCGTGTAACGTGCTCTGCAGATGTGGCTACCTTGCACACTGAATATATTTCATAAAAACCCTCCCACTTGCTGGCCAACAGAGTTTCTTGTGGGGTTTTCATTTAGTTGCGTTTTCAGTACATTTATCTTAAGCCATCCCCTTAAATACATCGTACCTTTTAGTTTGAATTGTGTCGGCAGACTTACAGTACTAGAACAGGACTCTCCAACCCTGTTCCTGGAGAGCTACCATCCTGTAGGTTTTCGCTCCAACCCTAATCTACTGCACCGATTCTAATAATTAGCTGGTTGATAAGCTATTTGATCCCTTTAAGAGTGTGCTCCTAATCTCAGCTCGTTACCTGTATAAAAGACACCTGGGAGCCAGAAATCTTTCTGATTGAGAGGGGTCAAGTACTTATTTCCCTCATTAAAATGCAAATCAATTTATAACATTTTTGACATGCGTTTTTCTGGATTTTTTTGTTGTTATTCTGTCTCTCACTGTTCAAATAAACCTACCATTAAAATTATAGACTGATAATTTCTTTGTCAGTGGGCAAACGTACAAAATCAGCAGGGGATCAAATACTTTTTTCCCTCACTGTATACCCACATAATTTTCTTCCCTCATGATGCCATCTATTTTGTGAAGTGCATCAGTCCGTCCTGCAGCAAAGCACCCCCACAACATGATGCTGCCACCCCCGTGCTTCACGGTTGCAAGCCTCCCACTTTTTCCTCCAAACATGACGATGGTCATTATGGCCAAACAGTTCTATTTTTCTTTCATCAGACCAGAGGACATTTATCCAAAAAGTATGACCTTTGTCCCCATGTGCAGTTGCAAACTGTAGTCTGGCTTTTTTATGGCAGTTTTGGAGCAGTGGCTTCTTCCTTGCTGAGAGGCCTTTCAGGTTAAGTTGATATAGGACTTGTTTTACTGTGGATATGGATACTTTTGTACCTGTGCTCTCCAGAATCTTCACAAGGTCCTTTGCTGTTGTTCTGGGATTGATTTGCACTTTTCGCACCAAAGTACGTTCATCTCTAGGAGACAGAATGTGTCTCCTTCCTGAGCGGTATGACGGCTGCATGGTCCCATGGTGTGTATACTTGCATACTATTGTTTGTACAAGGTAACGTGATACCTTCAGGTATTTGGAAATTGCTCCCAGGGATGAACCCGACTTGTGAAGGTCTACATTTTTTTCTGAGGTCTTGGCTGATTTCTTTTGATTTTCCCATGATGTCAAGCAAAAAGGTAGGCCTTGAAATACATCCACAGATACACCTCAAATTGACACAAATTATGTCAATTAGTCTATCAGACGCTTCTAAAGCCGTAACATCATTTTCTGGAATTTTCCAAGATGTTTAAGACACAGTCAACTTAGTGTATGTAAACTTCTGACCCACTGGAATTGTGATATAGTGAATTATAAGTGAAATAATCTGTCTGTAAACAATTGTTGGAAAAATGACTTGTGTCATGCACAAAGTAGATGTCCTAACCGACTTGCCAAAACTATAGTTTGTTATCAAGAAATTTGTGGAGTGGTTGAAAACAAGTTTTAATGACTAGGTCTATGTAAACTTCCAACTTCAACTGTATTTATAAATCATAAAAAAACAGGTTTGGAGAGCCATTATGCACGAAAGAGAGAAAAGGGTGGTTTAATTCATTCTGAAAATTGCCACATTCAGTTCTTCATCCCATGGTAATGTTGGATGATTAGTGTACATAGGATTATAACAGGGAGAATAGTGTACAATAGTAGGCTATACCCTCATCTATTGCCTGCACTAACCATGGAACTGTGTGATGACATGGCCAAGTATTGTGCCATGCCTTTGGTTCAAATTGTTATGGCTTGGTCTGTGCTCCGCTTCATAACGATTTAATATGTCTACATGTCTTTTTAAAAATATTTTTTTATATTATCAACATTTACTTATGATCCTCAGCAACAACCACATTACAGCATTTACAGAGGAAGCACATGAAAGTGGGGAAATTATTAGGGAATTAAGTCAAGGTCAGAATACAGTGTATCTGTTGACACACCTTAATTTATTTGATCTCCACCCTAAACGAATAATGGGTGAATAGCATGCTATTCTCATGATTAAGTTTAAGGTCAGAATATGCATCGAGATACAAGTGCATAAAAAGTGGAATTATGTTCCATTTACCATGTTTAACTCAGGTCATAATTCCCCCCTCTGTGCCAACCCCCTAAACACAAACAAATACTAGGCGATTGGTCCACAGTCAGTGCACCTAACACAATGAAGAGAAGAGATCTCATTCAGGTCAGTATGCCTGTGTGCAATTGCCTTAGCTCAATGATTTATGAAAAGGAGAACAATCTCAGCCCAGATGGGGATAGGGGAGAAATATTCTGGGCCATCACTGGGAAATGATTATTTTGCTCCTGGGCTGCAGAATGTGCAGTGATATATGGCAGAACAGGGACATCAGAGCATCTGAGCAGATTACAGGATGCTAGCATCCCATGTCCAAACACTCAAAGAATCAAAGGAGATGAATACCCTGACACTGTTTGAATTCTACCATAATGTAATAGTGATGTTCATAGAAAAGGGTAAATTAAATAAATGGTGAAGAAGTATACCTGACTGTTCATCGTTCATCATTTCATAGTATAGAATGGCACAATCTCCAAATAATGTCACTAAATTAGAAGGTGAAAGCATTAAATACGAATTTAGACTTGACTAGAGCAACACGTGTGGTTACTCTGGATTAATATTTTTAAGCTGAATGCAGCACATGGGTGCAGCCATAGGGTGTATTCATTGGTGAACACCATAGCGAAACATTTTTGCATCTGAAAATATTTTGCTATAAAAACAAGCGTGTCTTATTGGACAAATTCAGGTTAGTCCCTCCCTGGTTCGGCCATTTGGTTCAGTTTGGTTCCTAGCGAAAACACCCCAGATACTTAGCTGTGTCTCAGGAGGACCAAAGTAAACCTTCCGTGACACATGACAGAGAAAACACTTCCATTAGTGCAGATGCCTTCAAACACCTTTTTTCTCACGCTCATTAAGAAAAACAGAGATCAGTTCAGTACCTACCTGCAATGTCCTATAAAGATGAATGGAGCGATTGTTTAATTGATGAAGTGGTTAAAAAAGATGGCAGCATGAGTAAAGTAACTATACATAAATGAAATTAAGGCATGGAGGATTTTTAAGCCTTTAGACAATTGAGACATGGATTGTGTATGTGTGGCATTCAGAGGGTAAATGGGCAAGACAAAAGATAAAAGTGCCTTTGAACTGGGTATGGTAGTAGGTGCAAAGCGCACCTGTTTGTGTCAAGAACTGAATGGCTGCTGGGGTTTTCACGCTCAACAGTTTCCCGTGTGTATAAAGAATTGTCCCACCACCCAAAGGACATCCAGCCAACTTGACACAACTGTGAGAAGCATTGGAGTCAACATTGGCCAGCATCCCTGTGGAACGCTTTCGACACATTGTAGAGTCCACGAATTGAGGCAAATTCTGAGGGGAAAAGGTGGTGCAACTCAGAGCTAGCAGAAATAGACTGGCACACAGACCATATATTCATTGTCTGCATTGTGGGAGTCTGCCATATCATGCCTTTCTTGGTCAAGCACCCCATCACAAAGTTCATCATAGTTAACAAATGAATGTGAGCTTCCAGCAGCCGGTGTGTGCATCTGTTGTTGTTGTTGGCATCCAGTAGTGTAAAGATCATGGGATGATTTGTTAGCTAGCTTCCCCATTAAAGGGATACTTCGGGATTTTTGCAATGAGGCTTTATCTACTTCCCCAGAGCCAACTTGTGGATGTCATTTTTATCAGTGGAGGCTCCTCAGAGGAGGAAGAGAAGGACCACCCCCCTCAGTGAATTTCATAAAAATATTGAAACATTTAAAAAGTTTAACTTTTTTGAATAAAACTATACTAAATATATTCACGTCACCAAATAACTGATTAAAACACACTGTTTTAAGTCTATAGTAGACTTTCTTGGAGTTACAGAGACATGGTTGCATAGAGAATGCAGAGCTTTACCATACTGAAAACTATAATCATGTCTACAGGTGTATTATGGGAGACTTCAAAATTAATATTATAAACTCTGCCAATCATGATCTTACTAAAGTATTTTTGGATATCATTTATTCACATCGTTTTTATCCTGTAATTTTTCAAACCAATTATAATTACAGAAAAATCAGCAACCTTGATTGATAACATATCTACAAATGTTTTTGATAAGGAATTATTTTCTGGTATCCTTTGCATGGATATTTCTGATCATTTTCCCCATACTCCTAATGTCATCAACGTCAGTGAGGAGACAGGTTAATCGCATCAATCAACAAAGTTTTTGGATAATCAACCAGCATATAATCAATCATTTTAACAATCTGATACAGAAACCTTCTAAGAATGATGTTTTAGAGGATGATGATCCTCACATGCCTATACCAAGTTTTTGAATGAAATATCCACATCTTACAATCTTTTTTTTTTTTTACTAAAGTACATACTAAAATCGGAAAACCCTGGCTGACCAATGGTGTTATTGAATCCAACTAATTATACAAAAATGATTTCATTTCATTCATTTCGTAGAACCATGTAAGATTCAAAACATATAAAAACAAACTCAATCAAATTATTAAAACAACCCAAAAAGTATACTATGACAGTGAACTCTCAAAGCATAAGAACAATATGAGAGCTCTATGGGGCACGATCAATAAAATCCTCAATAAAAGAATGAAACCCAAATCGCTCTCCAATGAATTCCTAGTTGACGGATCACGTACTTCTGATTCAAAAAAGATTGCGGACAAGTTTTCACAGAAATAGTGCCTACCTTAGCAGACAAAATTCCTGTGGCTGATGAAAGTCCACTCTAATTCATAAATCTGTCCAAATCTAGCAAATTTCCAATTACGGACACATGGCTTGGTTTTTGCTCTGACATGCACTGTCAACTGCGAGACCTTATATAGACAGATGTGTGCCTTTCCAAATCATGTCCAAGCAATTTAATTTACCACAGGTGGACTCCAATCAAGTTGAAGAAACATCTCAAGTATGATCAATGGAAACAGGATGCACAAGAGGCTAACTTTTCGAGTCTCATAGTAAAGGGTCTAATAATTACGTTAAAAAAGTATTTCTGTTCTTTATTTTTAATTTCTAAAAACCTGTTTTCACTTTGTCATTATGGGCTATTGTTTGTAGATTGATGAAAAAATATATATTTAATACATTTTTGAAGATGGCTGTAATGTAACAAATGTGGAAAAAGTGAAGGGGTCTGAATACTTTCTGAATGCACTGTTCCTGTTGATCATGCCTGTACAACCCGCTTTCTTGGTGTTCTGATTGATTATGCATTGTCATGGAAAGCACACATAAAGAAAACCTCTAAGATCACCAAAAATACGGGGATACAAAATTAGATATCCCTTAAACAAAGTACTTTTCTCTGTCTCTATTACACAATGATCTTCCCATTCATCCGTTACTGTAACATTATATGGACCAGCACACACCATACCAAACTACTATTATATCTATCTGCGGAAACACTCTGTAAGAACAATATCATCTGCTGTTTTTAGAGACCATTCAGCACCACTTTTCACAAAAGTAGGACTCCTGAATATTTATCAAACACATTATTTTCAAGTTGCTCAATTTGTTTACCGCACTTTAAATCAGTTATTACCCTCTTTCTTCAAAAACTATTTTACAGCCACATATAAATTCCATAACAACTCAACAAGAAACAGAAAACAGCTTCGTCACCCATACTCAAGAACAACCTATTCTCAATTCTCCATGACCTATAGAGGCCCTATGATCTGGAAATCATTCCCACCTGGTTTTGCGAAGCCATCCCCGTCATTGTTGATTTTAGTTTTTGAGAGGCACGTACTGTCCATCACAGTTCTACAGCAGACTTTCTGATTAGATGTTCTATTCCTTTATGTATGACCATTTATGACTTTTGGGGCTTTTTTCCCCTCCTGCACATAGTTTGTTTTTCCCCTCCTGCACATATAGTTTTTTTACTGTTACAAACTGTCTTTCTATTTGTGCAAATAAACTAAACTAAACAGCACTCTGTAGGGTAGCACCATGGTGAAGCCGGAAGAAAGCTAGTTTCTGTCCTCCTCTGGGTACACTGACTTCAATACAAAACCTAGGAGAATCAGGGTTCTCACCCCCTTCCATAGACTTACACAGTAATTATGACAACTTCCGGAGGACGTCCTCCAACCTATCAGAGCTCTTGCAGCATGAACTTACATGTTGTCCACCCAATCAAAAGATCAGAGAATTAATCTACTACTGAACGCATAAGATACAGCTAGCTGGCGCTGCAGTGCAAAAATGTGGTGAGTAGTTGACTCAAAGAGAGACAAAGACAACAGTTGAACTGTTTTGAACAAATGAATTTCTTCAAAAATGATTAAGAAGCACGATAGAGAGAGATGGCTATATTTCTTTTTTTTTAACTTTCACTTACTTAGCTAGCGAATGCAGCTAGCTAATTTAGCCTACTCAAACACCCAGCTCAAACAGAGATGGATGCTATGTTAGCTAGCTGGCTATGGCTATCTAACACTGGAACTCTTCCAAGTCAAGGTAAGCTTTTGGTTTTATACATTTATTGCCCTGCTGGTGTAACTGCTAAAATGCTTGCTAACTGTACACTGTACTGCATGATTGTAATGGGTTTACTAATGCGTTAGTTCTAGTAGCTATGTTGACTTGACATTAGCTAATATGGTGGCAATGATGTAGGCTGTGTGTAGCATTTAGCGGTTATGATATGAAGGTTTAGCTTGGATAGAGTTTATTCGCCTGGTCATAGACAGCTGATGTGTTGTGCACTGAAGTCCACAAGCGAAGGGAAAATTGAGCGGAGGAGAGCGTTCAGATGCGAGAAGGAATTATCCAACGATCAAAAGGATCATGCTGTTTGTATATGGATGCTATGAAAGTGAGTTGTGTTTGCGTGTGATCTGGGGTGTACTCATTCCACCGATTCTGTTGAAAACGTTTCTTAAACAGAAGCAAACGGAACAAAACGGGGATAAACATACCTCGGCAAAGTGTTCATCTGCCTCGGAGCAAGTGCTATTATGCCTTGCTGTCACATGTCCTTTAGTTTGGGTAGTGTGTGCGTTTAAAGGGGGTGGTTAGAAATACTGAACCGTAACGATTTCAGTTGAAGGGAAAATGACCACTGCAACTTCCTGACAATGTTTGAGGTTACTGTTTATGTGTGAGGAAATGTGTCTCGAGCATAATTTAAAATGTAGAGAATAGATTAATAAGGGGCCAGGTGTGTGGTGAAGACATGCTATAAGAAAGTCTCTCTCCACTATTTTTATTTTATTTTATTTATTTTACATTTATTTAACCAGGTAGGCAAGTTGAGAACAAGTTCTCATTTACAATTGCGACCTGGCCAAGGTAAAGCAAAGCAGTTTGACACATACAACAACACAGTGTTACACGTGGAGTAAAGCAAACGTACAGTCAATAATACAGTAGAAAAATAAGTCTATATACAATGTGAGCCAATGAGGTGAGATAAGGGAGGTAAAGGCAAAAAAAGGCCATGGTGGTGAAGTACATACAATATAGCAAGTAAAACACTGGAATGGTAGATTTGCAGTGGAAGAAAGTGCAAAGTAGAAATAGAAATAATGGGGTGCAAAGGAGCAAAATAAATAAATACAGTAGGGGAAGAGGGTAGTTGTTTGGGCTAAATTATAGATGGGCTATGTACAGGTGCAGTAATCTGGGAGCTGCTCTGACAGCTGGTGCTTAAAGCTAGTGAGGGAGATAAGTGTTTCCAGTTTTAGAGATTTTTGTAGTTAGTTCCAGTCATTGGCAGCAGAGAACTGGAAGGAGAGGCAGCCGAAGGAGGAATTGGCTTTGGGGGTGACCAGAGAGATATACCTGCTGGAGCGCGTGCTACAGGTGGGTGCTGCTATGGTGACCAGCGAGCTGAGATAAGGGGGAACTTTACCTAGCAGGGTCTTGTAGATGACCTGGAGCCAGTGGGATTGGCGACGAGTATGAAGCGAGGGCCAGCCAACGAGAGCGTACAGGTCGCAGTGGTAGGTAGTATATGGGGCTTTGGTGACAAAACAGATGGCACTGTGATAGACTGCATCCAATTTATTGAGTAGAGTATTGGAGGCTATTTTGTAAACTATTTTGCACCACTGACTCCCGCCAATTCGTGCACACTATTTGTTTCATTGTGTCAGTTGTTTGTCAATGTTTATCAATGCCCCGTGAAATATAGATTCATACTGTTAATCCCAACATATTCCCCCAGTAATGTAGAATGTTTGGCACTCTAGCAGATACCCATAGACTTCCAGTTATTGTGTGAACGCTAGTTAGCATTGGCTCGCAAAATTACCTCTAACTTCCTTCATACTGGACACAGACACATAAAAATGATATCCATGAGTTCATCTGACTCTGGGGAAGTAGATAAAGGGCCTCATTGTCAAAATCCCAAAGTATCCCTTTAACAAGCCTTCAGAAAGGCAACCTGCCATTTCACTGCCCTTAGAGAATATTTAGCAAAAACCAGATGTTTTTATCCAAATCCCCTTATAAGAAGCACATTAAATGAGAATACACTGTTGATATTGTTTATGAAACAATGTTTTTATTTTTCTATAAATAAAAAACAATGAGCACTTTTTGTCCGAGATATTTCATTAACATTCCCTCGATCCTCTTTAGGTGCAGAGGGTATATTACTGGATAGTTATGAATTTTACAAACAAGCTAACATTTTGGTAACTTTCAAGTTCTATTTTTTGTAATCAGATGACATCTAGTGGCCTTTTGGAGTACTTCAGATTATCACAGGTGCCTGTAATTGTCTCTGTTCATCTGTTTGGCCATATCACATGTGAAATATATAAAATAATCAAATATATAGAATAATCAAATAACATGATTTAAAATAGAATTACAAATCTGTAAACATGATCCTAAATATAAACCATCAATTTAGTGAATACCATAAATATATTTTATTTAAAAAAATCACACTTTTTAATTTATTTTACTATGTCAATGTCTTTGTTGTAAATGTTTTTGCGCCAAATCGGTGGCAGTTGCAAAAAAAGTAAATAATTGGATAAGATTTGCATAGTTAATTGAAAATAATGCCATTGTTAATTAGATGCCGTTTTTTCATTAATTAGGCTATTTTCTCATGAACCATATTGTCTATCACTAGAAACTCATGGAAAATTTGGACACAGATATAAAAAATGTATACTATGAAAATATAAGTATAAGTTACTGACGTTACCATAAATTGCCATAGATTGCCGTAGATTCCGATAACTTTAGTAAATTACCAGTAGCTTTGCTTCCCTAATCCTTGTGATGCGATGCAACATGACTTGATAGTATACTCTACTGTATGTAAGCAAACACATAATAACCTAAACGAAATACAGTGTCAGGAAGTAGCAGTGGTCTTTTTCGCTTCAACTGAAATCATTAGGGTTCAGTATTTATGATGTGCTGTGCCAGAGGGAAATGATCTAATAGTGCTTTTACGGCCCCCGTGTGTCAAGTTTAAACTCACCATTAGGCTACAAATGATTTATTCCAAATCAATGACGTACCGATCTTTTCCATTTCATTTGTTATGGTAGATATCAAAGTTTACATGCATGGTACTTTAGAAGAGGGGTGGCTCTTGGCAGACATGTTTTACGTAAATTATGACTTGATAACCCATGACCAAATCTGACGGAAAGTCTGTTTAGAGAAGATTATAAAAATTATGGCAACCTCCCTGTACTTGACTTGGCTTATTCCAAAGTCTATTCCAGTGGACACCACAAAGAGGCAGCAAAGGGAAGTATTCTGCCAAGGGTTACTCACCCATCCAGGGCCAACATGTTACCAAACTCATCCATCAAGGGTCATCCAAATCCAAGAACAACTTGACAATAAACCATCTTGTGGCAATTCAAAAAAACATTAAATTGCAGCACTGCTTGACTGAAATAGATATTTAAATTGAGATTTATTGAATATGACAACTAAGAGCATGCTAATATTGGATTTGTTATCATTGCTTATTTGACAGTTTTTTTCAGGCTGCCCTAACAACTAGTGCGTAGATTACGGACGTCAACACTGTAACCTTAGAACTGAGCAGCCAGAGGAGTTAGCCTTGGGCGACAGGACACATGTAACAGTTTAAACTAAAGGTGAGGTTAGGGGTGATCTATGAGGGTCTACTTTTACCCATTCAGAGGGAAATGTATGTTACACAGTTATATCTATGTCACACAGTTATATGTACAGTGGCAAGACAAAGTATGTGAACCCTTTGGAATGACCTGGATTTCTGCATAAATTGGTCATAAAATTTAATCAGATCTTCATCTAACAATAGACACACAAACTGTGCTTAATTAAGGATTAGTCCTTTTTTTCAATTTTCGCCTAAAATGACATACCCAAATCTAACTGCCTGTAGCTCAGGCCCTGAAGCAAGGATATGCATATTCTTGGTACCATTTGAAAGGAAACACTTTGAAGTTTATGTAAATGTGAAAGGAATGTAGTAGAATATAACACAATAGATCTGGTAAAAGATAATACAAAGAAAAAACCAACCGTTCTTTTGTATTTTTTTGTACCATCATCTTTGAAATGCAAGAGAAAGGCCATAATGTATTATTCCAGCCCAAGTGAAATTTAGATTTTGGCCACTAGATGGCATCAGTGTATGTGCAAAGTGTTAGACTGATCCAATGAACCATTTCATTTCTGTTCAAAATGTTGTATCTAGACTGCCCAAATGTGCCTAATTTGTTTATTAATAACTTTTCATGTTCAAAAGTGTGCACTCTCCTCAAACAATAGGATGGTATTCTTTCACTGTAATAGCTACTGTAAATTGGACAGTGCAGTTAGATTAACAAAAATTTAAGCTTTCTGCCAATATCAGATATGTCTATGTCCTGGGACATTTTCTTGCTACTTACAACCTTATGCTAATCGCATTAGCCTACGTTAGCTCGACCGTCCCGTGGAAGGGACACCGATCCTGAAGAAGATTTATTAAACTAATAACACACAAATTAGTGTATTTTTCTTGTCTATATTGAATACATCATTGAAACATTCACAGTGTTGGTTGGGAAAAGTATCTGAACCCCTAGAGTAATGACTTCTCCTAAAGCTAATTGGAGTCAGGAGTCAGCTAACCTGGAGTCCAATCAATGAGACGAGATTGGAGATGTTGGTTAGAGCTTTCCTGCCCTATAAAAAACACTCCGAAAAGTTGAGTTTACTATTCACAAGAAGCATTGCCTGATGTGGACCATGCCTCGAACAAAAGAGATCTCAGAAGACCGACGATTAAGAATTGCTGACTTGCATAAAGCTGGAAAGGGTTACAAAAGTATCTCTAAAAGCATTGATGTTCATCAGTCCATGGTTAGACAAATTGTCTATAAATGGAGAAGGTTCAGCACTGTTGCTACTCTTCCTAGGAGTGGCCGTCCTGCAAAGATTACTGCAAGAATACAGCGCAGAATGCTCAATGAGGTTATGAAGAATCCTGGAGTGTCAGCTAAAGACTTACAGAAATCTCTGGAACACGATAACATCTCTGTTGACGAGTCTACGATACATAAAACACTAAACAAGAGGAGGGAGGACACCACGGAAGAAGCCAATACTGTCAACAACAACAAAAAACATTTCTGCAAGTCAGAAATTTGCAAAAGAGCACCTGGATGTTCCACAACGCTACTGGCAAAATATTGTATGGACAGATTAAACTAAAGTTGAGTTATATATTTTAGTTATATGTCACACAGTTGGAGATGTTGTATAAGGACCATGGTGTTAGTTTGTTCATACATAGTTACTGTAAAGAAAAGACATACTGCACTTGTTTGTTTTTATTTAATTATTTCTGATTTACAGAGCTTGAAATTATATTATAATTCCAAATTCCTCTGCAGGAAACCTCTAATCATTTGATACGTGTAAATAAGCTATGGAAAGATAACTCCATACATAATTATCATGCATTTTATTGTCTTAGATTGTGTCACCATAACCTACAATTACACAAACTAGCACAAAACCTTTCAAAATAATGATAATCTGTGGAATGTGTTCATTAGAAAACACCTAGAAACCTAGAAACACAAAATACAATGACGGTCGTAGGAACGGGCCCTGGCAAGGCATTGACATGAACAGGATTAGTGAAAGCAAAGTAAGCAATTTTGGTTTTAACAGAGTTCTCTTTCAAAGATCAGGTTGAGCTGGGGCCATTCCTTAGAAGTTAGATACCATATACAGTATGTATCCCAGGGCAGTCCATAGACACTGAGATGTTCAGTACTGTTGGATTTATAAATTGCGCAATTTGTCACTCAGAGCATAAAGATGAAAACAGTGTTGGAATGTAAATGGGTAATGGAAAAGCAATGGCTTGTCTGTGAATCTGAAGTGCTCAATGAAGCATGTTACAAGAATGTCTTCTTAGCACCCACTGGCTGATTGGATGAGAGAGAGAGATGGACCATATTTTGGCTCAGATATCTAAACAAAGTTATGTCCCTGTGCTTGGAGCTTGCTGACCCCTGGCAGTATTGGAAGAAAAGGACTAATTACAGAGGAATGAAGAATTTTTCCTTCCAATCTCCCAACAGGCATGACAGAACAATGAACAAGAAGAGGAGCGGAAAACTAGTGGGTGTGTAAGAAGACAGATAGCAAGAGAGAGAGAGAGAAAGAGAGAAAGGACGGTACTCTAGAGATATCAGGGACCTATACCATCCATATGGTTGGGAGAAAACACTCATCTCTTTCCCACCATCCCATGACACTTTGTTCTTTATGTAATGGGAGTTAAACCACTTCAAGAAAACACAGTTACCTGAATACTTTCATTCATTTACAAGTAAAACTTTTTTAAATTCTTCAAATGGACTCAAACTTAGTATGCTTGTCCTAAAGCCAGTAATTTTGGATAAGAATGGAAATTCCCTCCAATGATCCAAGCAACCAACACATCAATGTCAGTAAACTGGCCTGGATTTCACTGGAGGGGGCTGTGGTGGAGTTTGTGATGGCGGGGTGTTTGATCACGTACCCGATTTCAAAGGTGCTGGAGGGTCACCTGATCCTCTTGGTAGGGGAGGATGGGGGCTGCGTGAGCCTCAATGCCCCATGCCGGGGGTACAATAGGTACCCACCCCAGGGGCCAGCCCTCTCAGGCCCCTAGACAGGGTGGCCCGTCTCGCCTTTCACACAGATCTCATTTCAAGGCCCAATTTATCGATTGATGGGTGCAGGATAGGGAGTTTAGCCCTTTGAAGAGAGAAGACTTTGGGCTGTGTTCTTTAGACTGCCTCTTTCCCTTTCTCTTACACCCAAACTCTCTCCTCCGTGTAAAGAATGGTTTTCAGCTTGGTTGTGATAGGATAATACAGCTGAGGTAAGCTAGTTTAGAATGGTTTCCAGCTTGGTTGTGATAGGATAATACAGCTGAGTTAAGCTAGTTTAGAATGGTTTTCAGCTTGGTTGGGATAGGATAAGAGAGCTGTAGTAAGCACGTTTAGAATGGTTTCCAGCTTGGATGTGATAGGATAAGAGAGCTGAGGTAAGCTAGTTTAGGCATAAGTGAGCTTTGAGGGGTGTGTATTTCAGTAATATACAGTAGTGAATGTATTAGTCTACTGTATGCTATTTCAGTAGTATACAGAAATGAATGTATTAGTATACTTTATGGTATTTCAGTAGTATACAGTAATGCATGTATTACTATAATATATAGTATTTCAGTAGTATACAGTAATGAATGTATTAGTATAATGTATAGTATTTCAGTAGTATACAGTAATGAATGTATTAGTATACTGTATGGTATTTCAGTAGTATACAGTAATTAATGTATTAGTATACTGTATAGTATTTCAGTAGTGTACAGTAATGAATGTATTTGTATAATGTATGGTACGTCAGAAGTATAGAGTAAAGACTTATCCAGAATAACTTATCCAATTTATCCAGAATAATTTATGCAATTCATCCAGATTGCTGCAGGCCACCTGCTCTTCAAACTTCCTCTCTCTGCACACTCCACTGGCTCGAAGCTCGCCTCCACTATAAGACCATGGTGCTTGCCTATGGAGCAGCAAGAGGAACTGCCTCTCCCTACCTTCAGACTATGCTCAAACCCCACACTCCAACCTGAACACGCCATTCTGCCACCTCTGGTCAGTTGGCCTTCCCACTCCTTCGGGAGGGTAGTTCTTAATCAGCCCAATTCAAGCTCTCCCCTGCCCTGACACTCCAATGGTGCAACCAGCTTCCCCCTGAAACTAGGAAAGCAGAGTCCTTGCCCATCTTCTGAAAACATCTGAAACCCTAACTCTTCAAAGAGTATGTTACATAATCCCACAGTACCCCCTGCACCCCCTCCTCACGCCCGGCCTCCCCTAGCAAAAAGGCCTTTGTGAATTAACTCGCACTTGACATTTTTCCACCTTACCAGCTTGGACTTTGCTGATAGCTACTTCATTGAGGAAAAATGTACTTCCTATGACTGTGAAATGTGGTTGTCCCACCTAGTTATCTTAAGATTAATGTGTTAATTGATAAGGGTGTCTGCTAAAAAATGACTCAAATGTAAATGAATGTATGGTATGTATGCTGTATGGTATTTCAGCTGTATACAGTAGTGAATGTAATATTATACTGTATACTATTTCAGTAGAATACAGTAATGCATGTATTAGTATACTGTATGGTATTCTAAGTTGTATACATTAATTACTGTATCAGGCCTATACTATGTGGTATTTCAGTAGTATAGAACAGCGGATTAATTAATATACTTTATGGTATTTCAGTAGTACACAGAAGTGAATGTATTAATATACTGTATGGTATTTCAGTAGTATACAGCAATGAATGTATTAGAATACTGTATGGTATTTCAGTAGTATACAGTAATGCATGTATTAGTATACTGTATGGTATTTTAAGTAGTATACAGTAATTAATGTATTAGGCCTATACTGTGTGGTATTTCATTAGTATAGAGCAGTGAATGTATTAATATACTGTACAGTATTTCAGTAGTACACAGAAGTGAATGTATTAGTATACTGTGTAGTAGTTCAGTAGTATACAGTAATGAATGTATTAGTATATGATATGTTACTTCAGTAGTATAGAGTAATTAACTTATTAGTATACAGGTATGGTATTTCAGTAGTACACAGTAATGAATGACTTTGTAGGTCTATAGTGTATGGTGCTTAAGTAGTATACAGAAGTGAGTGTAATAGTATACTGTATAGTATTTCAGTAGTATACAGTTATTAATGCATTCGTATACCGTATGGTACTTTAGGAATATACGTTAACTAATTTATTTGTATACACATTTGGTATTTCAGTTATATACAGTAGTGAATGAATTTGTATTCTGAATGGTATTTCAGTAGTATACAGTAATGAATGAATTTGTAGGTCTATAGTGTATGGTACTTAAGTAGTCTAAAGTAATGAATGCATTAGTGTACTGTATGGTATTTCAGTAATGAATGTATTAGTATACTGTATGGTGTTTCAGTAGTATACGGTAATACATGTTTTAGTATACGTTGTGGTCATTACACCTTAGTGAGACCCATTACGTCCATGTGTTCAGTGTTGACTGAACCCGATCATTAGGCGTATTATGCAGTCTTCAAATGGTTATGAATTGTGTGGTTGACACCGTATCCGTCTACATACCATGTCTGCTTACTTTATTTGGTAGATGAGAGATGTTTGAAATGGATATGGGTGCGGTATGTTGGTTTGTAATACACTGATACTGTCTTGTCAGGCTGGGGCAAAGTGGATGTGACTTCTGAGTAGCTGTTACAGTTGGATCACTCAAGGACTCAACCAGCTCGATTGAGTATTCATCTGCCCTTAAAAATAACATTTGTTTACGTGAACAAAGTGGCATCAGGCAACATTACAGGGATCTTTGGCTGTGGTCGTGGAGCCACCTTTTTACTGTCCACGTGGTCATAGCTCATAGCCAGTGAACATCAGTGTTACATAAAATACCAAGCTGTGCACGTAATAACATTTATTGGGGTGCCACAGGGAAATGTCCTTACTCACGTCAATGAGAACAGGGAACTCCATTGAGTCAATGTTCAGAGAGAGGGGCGTTTAATGCAAAAGAGCATTCCAACTCAATGACAGAGAAAAGTCCCTGAGCACTTCACTGTGCATTTACAGTAAGATGTGTTGTCCATTGGTTCAATATCACTCCTTCAACACACACGAGCACTTGGAGAAGTACTCTGGCAAAGACTCAGCCCCTCAGGGAAGAGGTAGTGGGAGTCCAGCCAAACCCCCAGTGACATAGTGTGTGTCACTTCGTCTTACAATACCGTATTGTAGCAGTGAATCCTTGGTGGGCATATCACTAAGTGTTTCGAAGAATGGTTGAGCATTTCCGTCATTTGACTATGGGATCATACTTAATGCATTGGCTTTTATTACTGTAAATAAATTCCATCAACATTATATATTGTGATATCAATATAAGGAATACGGTTTCCAACAAGATAAGATCCTATGTTTTCAACCACTGCTTACATAAGGGAAGAATTATGATGAATATTTACAAAGCGGATACATTTGTCTGGATAACAGTAGTCATCATAATTAGCACAGTCTAGTCTTTTGACAATCGTGCTTCATGTGACCTCATCTGTCAACACACTGCAGGCTCCAAAGAGAAAGGAACATAACCTTCCATAGACCAAACAGGAACAAGATCTTTTACAAACAACCCTCTAGAAGAAGACACAATGGATCTTTCAATCGTCAGATACACTTAGCTGCAGTATGTACTCAGATATATTAAATGTACAGTGAAGGTGGACGTTGAACAGGATGTTGTTTTGAATGATGTTGACTGAACATACATTACTCTTTCACCACACTGCACTGAATACTCATCAAAACATAATAGAAGGTTTGGACAAAATAATTACTAGTGAGCAGTAATAATCAGTTGAAGCAATCTCCAAACAATTATCCAACATTTATCTTCATAGATTGGACGACGACCAGTGGGGTCAATAGACCATAATTATTGGCCAATTATCTGGTGCTCAGACTAATTGAATTGAAGCTCTGTGAAACCTGCTTGAAGTCCAAAATTTAAACCAGGTGGTTGTGTAATAAAAATGTACGTAAAGTGGTGAGATTTTGGAAATTCAACTCTTTAAAAGGGGCGACAGGTGGTTAGAGCATTGGACTAGTAACCGAAAGGTTACAAGATCGAATCCCCGAGGGTGGGTGCTTGCGTCTGTGCAATGCTCTATAGACTAGGCCTGAACATGTTCCACTCAGCATCCACCAATCCCTTTATCTCCATCCCTGGTTTTATAGGACTGGCTGCTGAGTGAGTTGACGTAAGTGTGGGGTCAGGGTTCAACTCATAGGGGATCAATTCCAGAACCCTCATATCCAACACCAAGGAAGGGTTGTCATGGTGCCAGTTGTTGATCAGGAAAATCAAGAACCTCCAGGCCTCCTCTCCTCTGGCTGTGGGGAGTCTTCATCTCACTGCATTCATTTCTTTTTCATCTTTATTTCTGGGGTAAATAAAGTGTAATGTTTTAATGAATTAATGTAAACTCAAATTTCCTGTTCAGTTCCAGTCAGGTGTCTTTTCCAGCACCAGTTCTGATCTGATGTGGCTAATGGGGCCCAGATGTGGGCATGCCTGGCCAAACTCCCCACTGCTAGAGGAGAGGGGGCCTTGAGGGTAAAACTCTACCCCTAACTTCCCAAAGCCAGAGGAGAGGAGGCCTGGAGGGTAAAACTCTACCCCTAACTTCCCAAAGCCAGAGGAGAGGAGGCCTGGAGTGTCTAAAGTCCTGACTCACCACAGTAACTCCCCACAGCCAGAGGAGAAGACGCCTGGAGGGGCCAAGCCTGACTCCCTACAGCTAGAGGAGAGGAGGCCTGGAGGGTCCAAGCCTAACTCCCCACAGCCAGAGGAGAAGACGCCTGGAGGGTACAAGCCTGACTCCATACAGCCAGACTCCCTACAGCCAGAGGAGAGGAAGCCTGGAGGGTGCAAGCCTGACTCCCTACAGCCTGACTCCCTACAGCCAGAGGAGAGGAGGCCTGGATGGTCCAAGCCTGACTCCCTACAGCCTGACTCCCTACAGCCAGAGGAGAGGAGGCCTGGATGGTCCAAGCCTGACTCCCTACAGCCTGACTCCCTACAGCCAGAGGAGAGGAGGCCTGGATGGTCCAAGCCTGACTCCCTACAGCCTGACTCCCTACAGCCAGAGGAGAGGAGGCCTGGATGGTCCAAGCCTGACTCCCTACAGCCTGACTCCCTACAGCCAGAGGAGAGGAGGCCTGGAGGGTCTTGATTTTCCGGATCAACAAATCAAATGAAATTGTATTTGTCACATACACATGGTTAGCAGATGTTAATGTGAGTGTAGTGAAATGCTTGTGCTTCTAGTTCCGACCATGCAGTAATATCTAACAAGTAATCTAACAATTTCAGAACAACAACTACCTTATACCCTAACTTGTGTGTTTAAGGAAGTTGTTGTGAAATTGTTAGATTACTTGTTAGATATTACTACATGGTCGGAACTAGAAGCACAAGCATTTCGCTACACTCACATTAACATCTGCTAACCATGTGTATGTGACAAATAAAATTTGATTTGATTTGATGTTTTGATCCCGGGGGAAAAAGTACAGTGTTGAGGATCAGCGGGGTGGAGATGCTGTTTCCAACCCTCACCACCTGGGGGCGGCCCGTCAGGAAGTCCAGGAACCAGTTGCACAGGGCGGGGTCGAGACCCAGGACTCGAGCTTAATGACGATTTTGGAGGGTACTATGGTGTTAAATGCTGAGCTGTAGTCGATGAACAGCATTCTTACATAGGTATTCCTCTTGTCCAGATGGGTTAGGGCAGTGTGCAGTGTGATTGCAATTGCGTCGTCTGTGGAGCTATTGGGGCGGTAAGCAAATTGGAGTGGGTCTAGGGTGTCAGGTAGGGTGGAGGTGATATGGTCCTTGACTAGTCATTCAAAGCACTTCATGATGACGGAAGTGAGTGCGACAGGGCGATAGTTGTTTAGCTCAGTTACCTTAGCTTTCTTGGGAACAGGAACAATGGTGGCCCTCTTGAAGCATGTGGGGACAGCAGACTGGGATAAGGATTGATTGAATATGTCTGTAAACACACCAGCCAGCTGGTCTGCGCATGCTCTGAGGACGTGGCTAGGGATGACATCTGGGCCGGCAGCCTTGCGAGGGTTAACACGTTTAAATGTTTAACTCACGTTGGCTGCAGTGAAGGAGAGCACGTAGGTTTTGGTAGTGGGCCTTGTCGGTGGCACTGTATTGTCCACAAAGCAAGCAAAGAAGTTATTTAGTTTGTCTGGGAGCAAGACAACATGGTCCGCGACGGGGCTAGTTTTCATTTTGTAGTCTGTGATTGACTGTAGACCCTGCCACATACCTCTCGTGTCTGAGTCCTTGAATTGCGACTCTACTTTGTCTCTAAACTGACTCATAGCTTGTTTGATTGCCTTGCGGAGTGAATAGCTAAACTGTTTGTATTCGGTCATGTTTCCGGTCGCCTTGCCCTGATTAAAAGCAGTGGTACCATGACAAGGCACCATGACAAGCCCTCCTTGGTGTTGGATATGCCTAACTTGCCACAGCCTGACTCCCCACAGCCAGAGGAGAGAAGGCCTGGAGGGTCCAAGCCTAACTCCCCGCAACCAGAGGAGAGAAGAACTGGAGGGTTCAAGCCTGACTCCCCACAGCCAGAGGAGAGAAGAACTGGAGGGTCCAAGCCTGACTCCCCACAGCCAGAGGAGAGGAGGCCTGGACGGTACAAGCCTAACTCCCCGCAACCAGAGGAGAGGAGGCCTGAGGGTCTAAGCCTGACTCCCCGCAACCAGAGGAGAGGAGGCCTGAGGGTCTAAGCCTGACTCCCCACAGCCAGAGGAGAGGAGGCCTGGAGGGTAAAACCCTACCCCTCTTCCCAAAGCCAGAAGGAAGGAGACATTGAGGGTCAAAGCCTGACTCCCCACAGCCAGAGGAGAGGAGGCCTGGATGGTCCAAGCCTGACTCTCCACAACCAGAGGAGAGGAGGTCTGTAGGGTCCAAGCCTGACTCCCAAATGTCAGAGGAGAGGCGGCCTGGAGGGTCCAAGCCTGACTCCCCGCAGCTAGAGGAATAGGAGGCCTGGAGGGTGCAAGCCTAACTCCACACAGCCAGAGGAGAGGAGGTCTTAAGGGTCAAAGCCTGACTCCCCACAGCTAGAGGAGAGAAGGCCTGGAGGGTACAAGCCTACCCGTAACTTGCCAAAGCCAGAGGAGAGGAGCTGTAGAGGGTTCAAGCCTGACTCCCCACAGCAGGACGAGAGGAGGCCTCGAGTGTGAACCCCTAACTTCACAATACCAGAGTAGAGGAGAACTGGAGGGTCCAAGCCTGACTCCCCACAGCCAGAGGAGAGGAGGCCTGGAGGGTAAAACTCTACCCATATCTTCTTAAAGCCAGAGGAGAGGAGGGTTGGAGGGTCCAAGCCTGACTCCCCACAGCCAGAGGAGAGGAGGCCTGGAGGGTAAAACTCTACCCATATCTTCTTAAAGCCAGAGGAGAGGAAGGTTGGAGGGTCCAAGCCTGACTCCCCACAGCCAGAGGAGAGGAGGCCTTGAGGGTAAAACTCTACCCATATCTTCTTAAAGCCAGAGGAGAGGAAGGTTGGAGGGTTCAAGCCTGACTCCCGACAGCTAGAGGAGAGGAGGCCTGGAGGTTACAAGCCTGACTCCCCACAGCCAGAGGAGAGGAGGCCTGGAGGTTACAAGCCTAACACCCCACAGCCAGAGGAGAGGAGGCCTGGAGGGTCCAACCCTAACCCTAACTCCCCACAGAGGAATTGAAATCACCAGGAAGCATGTATATAAAAAAAAGTATAGAAAAGTATATAAAGTGTAGTATTTAAAAAAAAAACATCCTGGATGTCTCTGCTTTCTGCTCCCTAAGACTCCCCCTTCTTACTATCTGACTGGTGGCTGCAAACGGTGAAAGATCGTTTCCTCTTCTTCCAGACTCCCCCACACAGCCTTCCCCACGCAGCCTCCCCTATCTCCCCCCACACAGCCTCCCCCACGCAGCCTCCCCTATCTCCCCCCACACAGCCTCCCCCACGCAGCCTCCCCTATCTCCCCCCACACAGCCTCCCCCACACAGCTTCCCCGAACTCCCCCACACAGCCTCCCCTATCTCCCCCACACAGCTTCCCTGAACTCCCCTAGGCAGCCTCCCCTATCTCCCCCCACACAGCCTCCCCCACGCAGCCTCCCCTTTCTCTCCCCACACAGCCTCCCCCACGCAGGCTCCCCTATCTCCCCCCACACAGCCTCCCCCACACAGCTTCCCCTAACTCCCCCACACAGCCTCCCCTAACTCCACCACACATCTTCCCCTAACTCCCCCACACAGCCTCCCCTAACTCCACCACACATCCTCCCCTAACTCCCCTACACATCCTCCCCTAACTCCCCTACACATCCTCCCCTAACTCCCCTACACAGCCTCCCCTATCTCCACCACACATCCTCCCCTAACTCCACCACACATCCTCCCCTAACTCCCCCACACAGCTTCCCCTAACTCCACCACACATCCTCCCCTAACTCCACCACACAGCCTCCCCTAACTCCCCTACACAGCCTCCCCTAACTCCCCCACACAGCTTCCCCTAACTCCACCACACATCCTCCCCTAACTCCCCTACACATCCTCCCCTAACTCCCCTACACAGCCTCCCCTAACTCCCCCACACAGCCTCCCCTAACTCCACCACACATCCTCCCCTAACTCCCCCACACATCCTCCCCTAACTCCCCCACACATCCTCCCCTAACTCCACCACACATCCTCCCCTAACTCCCCCACACATCCTCCCCTAACTCCACCACACATCCTCCCCTAACTCCCCCACACATCTTCCCCTAACTCCCCCACACAGCCTCCCCTAACTCCACCACACAGCTTCCCCTAACTCCCCTACACAGCCTCCCCTAACTCCCCCACACAGCTTCCCCTAACTCCACCACACATCCTCCCCTAACTCCCCTACACATCCTCCCCTAACTCCCCTACACAGCCTCCCCTAACTCCCCCACACAGCCTCCCCTAACTCCACCACACATCCTCCCCTAACTCCACCACACATCCTCCCCTAACTCCCCCACACAGCTTCCCCTAACTCCCCTACACAGCCTCCCCTAACTCCCCCACACAGCTTCCCCTAACTCCCCCACACAGCTTCCCCTAACTCCACCACACATCCTCCCCTAACTCCCCTACACATCCTCCCCTAACTCCCCCACACAGCCTCCCCTATCTCCCCCACACAGCCTCCCCTAACTCCACCACACATCCTCCCCTAACTCCCCTACACATCCTCCCCTAACTCCCCCACACAGCCTCCCCTATCTCCCCCACACAGCCTCCCCTAACTCCCCCACACAGCTTCCCCTAACTCCCCCACACATCCTCCCCTAACTCCCCCACACATCCTCCCCTAACTCCCCCACACATCCTCCCCTAACTCCCCCACACATCCTCCCCTAACTCCACCACACATCCTCCCCTAACTCCACCACACATCCTCCCCTAACTCCCCTACACATCCTCCCCTAACTCCCCCACACAGCCTCCCCTATCTCCCCCACACAGCCTCCCCTAACTCCCCCACACAGCTTCCCCTAACTCCACCACACATCCTCCCCTAACTCCCCCACACAGCTTCCCCTAACTCCCCCACACATCCTCCCCTAACTCCCCCACACATCCTCCCCTAACTCCCCCACACATCCTCCCCTAACTCCCCCACACATCCTCCCCTAACTCCACCACACATCCTCCCCTAACTCCACCACACATCCTCCTCTAACTCCACCACACATCCTCCCCTAACTCCCCCACACAGCTTCCCCTAACTCCCCCACATATCCTCCCCTAACTCCCCCACACATCCTCCCCTAACTCCACCCCACATCCTCCCCTAACTCCCCCACACAGCCTCCCCTAACTCCCCCACACATCCTCCCCTAACTCCCCCACACAGCTTCCCCTAACTCCCCCACACATCCTCCCCTAACTCCCCCTCACATCCTCCCCTAACTCCCCCACACATCCTCCCCTAACTCCCCCACACATCCTCCCCTAACTCCCCCACACATCCTCCCCTAACTCCACCACACATCCTCCCCTAACTCCACCACACATCCTCCCCTAACTCCCCTACACATCCTCCCCTAACTCCACCACACATCCTCCCCTAACTCCACCACACATCCTCCCCTAACTCCCCTACACACATCCCCACTGGAAGCTACTGTATAATAAATACCACAGAGGCTGTGATCTATTTCTCTCTTCCTTTAGTTCACATTTCACTATTACACTTGGGTTATGGCTGTACAACTTACTGTATTTCAAGTATACAAGTAGTTAAACTGACATGACACATTTTCTTCCAAGAACAGATCATTCAACTCTCACAGTATATAAATCATATGTTATGTCGTATAATAACCATATATATAAATAGGTTCTTATCCTCTAGTCCCTGAAATGAGCACATCATTTTTTTAGGTATGATAGTCCGTTAGACTCCTTAACAGAATGTAAACAGATCTATTCCATTCCATCATACCCTTGGTCTGGTAGTACTTATTCTTGCCAGGCAAGCAAATCAAGGAAGTCATTACGGTGTAAGCGGAGTGGTATCTTATTACATGTACAGAAGTATACAGAGAGACACCCCACATGGCAAACAGTGACTCTTAATTAATGCCAACTCCAATAGTAACTTCAAACTTATTGTGTCTAGTATAAGATCATTTTTTATTTAACTTGGCAAGTCAGTTAAGAACAAATTCTTATTTTCAATGAAGGCCTAGGAACAGTGGGTTAACTGCCAGTTCAGGGACAGAACAACAGATTTGTACCTTGTCAGCTGAGGGATTTGAACTTGCAACCTTTCGGTTACTAGTCCAACGCTCTAATACCCTGCCGCTCCATAATATGTTACAACAGTCAGGAAAGTACCCTTAGCTGTACTGTAGTAGGCAGGATACATTCGTCCCACTTGGACTGATCTGACGTTGATGAAAACCAGGCTGTCCTCAGAATCCGCTGTAGCGTGAGTTTCCTTTCCGGTTACTGTCATCCCCTTACCGTGTCTAAAGACATTCAAGGTCCATGTGATGAACAGCATGAGAATGTAAGCTGCATGGCTGAGGTCCTCTAAATGTGTTTTACAGGAGAACAGCAGGAGGTCCAAAGCCCCCCAGTGTTAAAGCAGGAAGTAGTGTCTGCTGCCTGTAGAGAAAAGGGGGTCAGATCCCTCACATATAGAGTTCTGGAGTGGCAGACACCACTGGTGCCATGGAGACTGGCCTCAGCCTCAGGACTGCAGTTTACACTGGCTTATAGGGGCTCCGTTCAATCCAAGCCACAATGCAGTATTTGGATGGTAACATGTAAACATACTGTAACTTATTTTCCTGTCATGTGATTCTGATTATTACTACTGTAGTTGACATAGATTCAGCTCGTTTAAGCTGGGCAGAGATGGCAAGAGAAGAAACAGCTGTCAATGTCAGAATAAAAAGTTCAGAATGGTAACCACAAAAGGATGAAAGGGTTTTTAGACACTCTAGTAACCGCATCGTTTGATTCCGGACATTTTTGAGCTAATTCAATTGCAAAAGTTAGAATTACGGGAGAACCCTCTGTGATTATTACATTATCAAGGGTCAGGAGAAAGAAAATGTCCAAAACATGTAGAAACACACGGAGAGAGAGAGAGAGAGAGAGAGAGAGAGAGAGAGAGAGAAATCTTTTTCCACCACCTGGACAGTTTTAAGTACTCACTCCTCTTCTCCTCCAAACTACATTTGTAATCTATTAAATTGCCATTAACACCACGTTGACTTGCCAACCTCATATTGAAGTGCTTATCCCACTACTTCACCACGGTAACAATATCCCTCGATAAGTAGGACTGCTGACAACTATGTCACCGCAAAGCAATTTCAGGCCTTGGGAACTAGTCATTACGTTAGGGTGAAAATACACACACCTGCATAATTTTGAGGAAACCTGTTGCAAATGTACATAATACATTCTCTACAGGTTGTTTGACAGTGATTAAAAACAGGTCGCTCCTCCTCGACCACCAATCCAAAGCCATGGAACGATAGAAAGTATTGTGGCCACTGGGGTAACTGGATAAGGCAGAGACATTGAATGTCTGACAGTTACAGCATTCAGTTTGCCCTATAGGTACTAGTTGTTCAACAGGAAAGTGTTCAAGTTACCCATAACCCTTGGAAACAAGATGGATTATACAAAGAACTCTGTAAAGATGATCTAATAAATAATCTGTTGTGGAAATAGAATACTGTGATGTATGATGACCATGAAATGGCACAGAAACCCAAATAACAGTTTATGAAGTTTGACATCGAAATGTACAGTCTGAACTTGGCTGGTTCTTGTGCGTGAGTGCAGGTCAAAAGATGATCTTTGATGCTTTCTTCAACATTGACTGAAAACAATCATATGTATACCTTTTCCAAGAGGTTGGTGGCACCTTAAATGGGGAGGACCGGCTCATGGTAACGGCTGGAGCGGAATTAGTGGAATGGTATCAAATACATCAAACACATGGTTTCCAGGTGTTTGATGCCATTCTATTTGCTCCGTTCAAGCCATTATTATGAGCCATCCTCCCCTCAGCAGCCTCCACTGAATTACAGTTACATTTAGAGGCCATCCAATGTAAATAGTTTGACACATTTTCTGGCTTGCTGCTAATTGCTTACCACTGACAAACATGAAAAGAGGATACATTCCTAAACCTAATTACACAATTAGGAAGAAAATACCTAATTACACAACTTGCCAACCCATGATATTCATTATTAATATGACTACCATATTGGAATGGGAAAGAGTGATAAGCCTTCTGCTGCATAGGCTTTGTGGCTGGCTAGTGGAGGCACGTGTGGAATGCCAGTAATTGCTGTTGTCCCTGTCTTTGTCCAATTAACTTCCATGGTTATTTCTAAACCTTTCAAAATGGGAGAATCTCAATTGCAATCAATTCCTTGGAATCCTCGCGTCCTCACCGCCTTCTTAAAACCCATTGGATGAAAATAAAAACAGACAAAGAGCCAGAGAGGCTGCTGGTTCCTAAAGGTGACCGGGCGTAATAGCGATTCATCAAATCTTAACCCAATGACTTGACTATTGTCAAATGGTCCCCTTTCAATTCCAGCCTCTTTAACCTCTAGGAAGGTACAGGGAGCTAAGCAAGGTACTGAAGATTAGCATGTACACACTGATATTACTATTCCTTGCAAAACATGGCATCGTTCTGTTCAGTGAATGCTGTGTTGTAAGGAAGTTGTTACTCTTTTGTCCAGTAAGATAATATTTTGACATACTGTATCACATAAAAGTGTGTCTTTTAAAATCCGCTATTGTAAAACTACAGATTACAGGTGATTGCCTACACAGCATTGATCATAAAAGAGATACAGTGACAAGACTAGAGCAGGCACTAGGACCTGCAGCACTCTCCCCAGCTGAAAGGAGCCCCAGGCACTAGGACCTGCAGCACTCTCCCCAGCTGAAAGGAGCTCCAGGCACTAGGACCTGCAGCACTCTCCCCAGCCGAAAGGAGCCCCAGGCACTAGGACCTGCAGCACTCTCCCCAGCTGAAAGGAGCCCCAGGCACTAGGACCTGCACCACTCTCCCCAGCTGAAAGGAGCCCCAGGCACTAGGACCTGCAGCACTCTCCCCAGCTGAAAGGAGCTCCAGGCACTAGGACCTGCAGCACTCTCCCCAGCCGAAAGGAGCCCCAGGCACTAGGACCTGCAGCACTCTCCCCAGCTGAAAGGAGCCCCAGGCACTAGGACCTGCACCACTCTCCCCAGCTGAAAGGAGCCCCAGGCACTAGGACCTGCAGCACTCTCCCCAGCTGAAAGGAGCTCCAGGCACTAGGACCTGCAGCACTCTCCCCAGCTGAAAGGAGCCCCAGGCACTAGGACCTGCAGCACTCTCCCCAGCTGAAAGGAGCTCCAGGCACTAGGACCTGCAGCACTCTCCCCAGCTGAAAGGAGCCCCAGGCACTAGGACCTGCAGCACTCTCCCCAGCTGAAAGGAGCCCCAGGCACTAGGACCTGTAGCACTCTCCCCAGCTGAAAGGAGCCCCAGGCACTAGGACCTGCACCACTCTCCCCAGCTGAAAGGAGCTCCAGGCACTAGGACCTGCACCACTCTCCCCAGCTGAAAGGAGCTCCAGGCACTAGGACCTGCAGCACTCTCCCCAGCTGAAAGGAGCTCCAGGCACTAGGACCTGCAGCACTCTCCCCAGCTGAAAGGAGCCCCAGGCACTAGGACCTGTAGCACTCTCCCCAGCTGAAAGGAGCTCCAGGCACTAGGACCTGCAGCACTCTCCCCAGCTGAAAGGAGCCCCAGGCACTAGGACCTGCAGCACTCTCCCCAGCTGAAAGGAGCTCCAGGCACTAGGACCTGCAGCACTCTCCCCAGCTGAAAGGAGCCCCAGGCACTAGGACCTGTAGCACTCTCCCCAGCTGGAAGGAGCTCCAGGCACTAGGACCTGCACCACTCTCCCCAGCTGAAAGGAGCTCCAGGCACTAGGACCTGCAGCACTCTCCCCAGCTGAAAGGAGCTCCAGGCACTGGGACTCCGCTGACTTTTCCGAACAATCGATTTCCAAACAAGTGCAAGAGCCTGAGTGGATTGTCTTCCCTCAATGAGAAGGAGACCTGACTTATGAAGATAAACCTGTGGAATAACACACACTGGAATATAGCTTAGTATTGGTTGGGACATCCATTTGTGAAGAGGGGAGAGGAGCCGTTGAAGAGGTAGGAGACTTTACAGTCTTAAGTTCACCCACTCTGCTGCTGTTTTGTGAAGCCACATTGGGAAACATACTTACTCATCCCTTGTGTCAAAAGAAAGGGTAGGAAATTTTATGACTAAGCTTTAATTACTGTATAGAAAAACAACATTGCTGAACAGAAGAGTATACTGTTGAACTCTTTAAAATATTAATATAGTTCTTGTAATTAGTCAAATACCTTCTTCGTCAACTGTGACCTAAAGGCTCTAAATTCATTCCATATCAATTTATGACATTTATTATGGTACTTGCTTGCATGTTTAAACATTCCATCTCAGTGGTCTGGTTGAGGATACCATTTAAAAAATGCCAAGGCACTCTTGATATATTATGTTTAAATAGATGTTTTAAACCTAGCCACTTAGGCATTTCAATCCCAAACTGGCTTTGACCAGGGTGCCTGGTTGAGGGCTCAGCAGACAGGAGGTAGAGATGGAAGCCCATGGTTGAATGGGCAGCTTCCATCTGATCTGTTTCCTCAGGAAGAATATTAGCTCATAGCCTAGCCTCAGGCTCCTCAGGTTACAGCAGTACCCAGATCTATCTATCTATCTATCTATCTATCTATCTATCTATCTATCTATCTATCTATCTATCTATCTATCTATCTATCTCTCTCTCTCTCTCTCTCTCTCTCTCTCTCTCTCTCTCTCTCTCTCTCTCTCTCTCTCTCTCTCTCTCTCTCTCTCTCTCTCTCTCTCTCTCTCTCTCTCCCTCTCTCTCTCCCTCTCTCTCTCTCTCTCTCTCTCTCTCAGCAAGCCATTTTCTGTTTTGTTTCTTTTAAATTGACTCATTAAATGACACTTCTTGGATTAGCAATTAGAATAGTTTTTATGTTTGCATTTTGTCATTTAGACATTCACTTCATATGCCCTGAAAAAAGGAATACCTATTGAGATACACCAAATATGATATATTATACAAGTATTTTTTATACAAGTACTTTTTCCACATTTTGTTACATTACAGCCTTATTCTAAAATGGATTAAATACAAGTTTTTCCTCATCAATCTACACACAATACTCCATAATATCAAAGAAAAAAACAGGTTTTTAATTTTTTCAAATCAAATGTATTTGTCACATACACATGGTTAGCAGGTGTTAATGCAAGTGTAGCGAAATGCTTGTGCTTCTAGTTCCGACCATGCAGTAATATCTAAAAAGTAATATAACCTAACAATTTCACAACAACTACCTTATACACACAAGTGTAAAGGAATGAATACGAATATGTACATAAAAATATATAATGAGTGATGGCCGAACGGCATAGGCAAGATGCAGTAGATGGTATAGAGTACAGTATATACATATGAGATGAGTAATGCAGGGTATGAAAACATTATATGAAGTGACATTGTTTAAAGTGGCTAGTGATACATTACATCAAGATGGAAAGATGCAGTAGATGGTATAGCGTACAGTATATACATATGAGATGAGCAATGTAGGGTATGAGAACATTATATAAAGTGCCATTGTTTAAAGAAGCTAGTGATACATTTAATTACATCAGATGGCAAGATGCAGTATATGGTATAGCGTACAGTATATACATAAGAGATGATTAATGTAGGGTAAGTAAACATTATATAATATAAAGTGGCTAGTGATAAATTGATTACATCAATTATTCCATTATTAAAGTGGGTGGAGTTGAGTCAGTATAACAGTCTTATGGCCTTGAGATAGAAGCTGTTTTTCAGTCTCTCGGTCCCCGCTTTCATGCTCCTGTACTGACCTCGCCTTCTGGATGATAGCGGGGTGAACAGGCAGTGGCTCGGGTGGTTGTTGTCCTTGATGATCTTTTTGGCCTTCCTGTGACATCGGGTGGTGTAGGTGTCCTGGAGGGCAGGTAGTTTGCACCCAGTGATGCGTTGTGCAGACCTCACTACACTCTGGAGAGCCTTACGGTTATGGGCAGAGCAGCTGCCGTACCAGGCGGTGATACAGCCCGACAGGATGCTCTCGATTGTGCAGCTGTAAAAGTTTGTGAGTGTTTTTGGTGACAAGCCGAATTTCTTCAGCCTCCTAAGGTTGAAGAGGCGCTGCTGCGCCTTCTTCACCACGCTGTCTTTGTGGGTGGACCATTTCAGTTTGTCCGTGATGTGTACGCCGAGGAACATAAAACTCTCCACCCTCTCCACTACTGTACCCTCAATGTAGATAGGGGGCTGCTCCCTCTGCTGTTTCCTGAAATCCACGATCATCTCTTTTGTTTTGTTGACATTGAGTGTGAGGTTACTTTCCTGACACCACACTCCGAGGGCCCTCACCTCCTCCCTGTAGGCCGTCTCGTCGTTGTTGGTAATCAAGCCTACCACTGTAGTGTCGTCTGCAAACTTGATTGAGTTGGAGGCGTGCATGGCCACGCAGTCATGGGTGAACAGGGAGTACAGTAGAGGGCTGAGAACGCACCCTTGGGGGGACCCAGTGTTGAGGATCAGCGGGGTGGAGATGTTGTTTCCTACCCTCACCACCTGGGGGCGGCCCGTTAGGAAGTCCAGGACCCAGTAGCACAGGACGGGGTCGAGACCCAGGGTCTCAAGCTTCATGACGAGTTTGGAGGGTACTATGGTGTTAAATGCTGAGCTGTAATCGATGAACAGCATTCTTACATAGGTATTCCTCTTGTCCAGATGGGTTAGGGCAGTGTGCAGTGTGATGGCGATTGCGTCGTCTGTGGACCTATTGTGGCGGTAAGCAAATTGGAGTGGGTCTAGGGTGTCAGGTAGGGTGGAGGTGATATGGTCCTTGACTAGTCTCTCAAAGCACTTCATGATGACGGAAGTGAGTGCTACCGGGCGGTAGTCATTTCACATTTATAACAAATAAAAAAACAGAAATACCTTATTTACGTAAGTATACAGACCCTTTACTATGAGACGCAAAATAGAGCTCAGGTGCATCCTGTTTCCATTGATCATCCTTGAGATGTTTCTGCAACTTGGAGTCCACCTGTGGTAAATTCAATTGATTAGACATGATTTAGAAAGGCACACACCTGTCTATAGAAGGTCCCACAGTTGACAGTGCATGTCAGAGCAGAAAACCAAGCCATGAGGTTGAAGGAATTGTCCGTAATTTGGGGAAGGGAACCAAAACATTTTTGCAGCATTGAAGGTCCCCAAGAACACAGTGGCCTCATTCATTCTTAAATTGAAGAAGTTTGGAACCACCACGACTCTTCCTAGAGCTGGCCACCTGGCCAAACTAAGCAATCTGGGGAGAAGGGCCTTGGTCAGGGAGGTGACCATGAACCCAATGGTCACTCTGACAGCGCTCCAGAGCTCCTCTGTGGAGATGGGAGAACCTTCCAGAAAGACAACAATCTCTGCCTAACTCCACAAATCAGGTCTTTATGGTAGAGTGGCCACACGGAAGCCACTCCTCAGTAAAAGGCACATGACAGCCCACTCGGAGTTTGCCAAAAGGCACCTAAAGGACTCTGACCATGAGAAACAAGATCTGATCTGGTCTGATGAAACCAAGATTGAACTCTTTGGCCTGAATGCCAAGCTTCACGTCTGGAGGAAACCTGGCACCATCCTTATGGTGAAGCATGGTGGTGGCAGCATCATGCTGTGGGGATGTTTTTCAGCGGCAGGGACTGGGAGACTAGTCAATATCGAGGGCAAGATTAATGGAGCAAAGTACAGAGAGATCCTTGATGAAACCTGCTCCATAGCGCTCAGGATCTGCAGAGAAGAATGGGAGAAACTCCTCAAATACAGGTGTGCCGAGCTTGCAGCATCATACCCAAGAAGACTCAAGGCTGTAATCGCTGCCAAAGGTGCTTCAACAAAGTACTGAGTAAAGAGTCCGAATACTTATGTAAATGTGGTATTTCAAAAAAAAATGTTTTATACATTTGCAAAAATGTCTAAAAACCTGCTTTTGCTTTCTTATTATGGGGTATTGTGTGTAGATTGATGTGGGGGAAAAAATGTAATCCAAGGCTGTAACATAACAAAATGTGGAAAAAGTCAAGGGGTCTGAATACTTTCCAAATGCACTGTATATGCACACAATAGTCGAGTAACCGCTCTAACAATGCAAATACATGTCCTCAAAGATGGAAGGCAAGCAGGAGGAGAGATCAGGTGTGACCATTTAATGAGAGGGCAGTTACGTGTGTGAACAATCTAAGTTGGCATCTATTGCCCTGGAGACAGCTCTGCAGAATGGTCACTAGCTGGCACAGCCGCAGTCATAAAATCAGATTTTAAACCTAACCTTAACCACGCTGCTAACCCTAATGCCTAACCCTAACCACGCTGCTAACCCTAATGCCTAACCCTAACCACGCTGCTAACCCTAATGCCTAACCCTAACCACGCTGCTAACCCTAATGCCTAACCCTAACCATGCTGCTAACCCTAATGCCTAACCTTAACCACGCTGCTAACCCTAATGCCTAACCCTAACCACGCTGCTAACCCTAATGCCTAACCCTAACCACGCTGCTAACCCTAATGCCTAACCCTAACCACGCTGCTAACCCTAATGCCTAACCCTAACCATGCTGCTAACCCTAATGCCTAACCTTAACCACGCTGCTAACCCTAATGCCTAACCCTAACCACGCTGCTAACCCTAATGCCTAACCCTAACCACGCTGCTAACCCTAATGCCTAACCCTAACCACGCTGCTAACCCTAATGCCTAACCCTAACCACGCTGCTAACCCTAATGCCTAACCCTAACCACGTTGCTAACCCTAATGCCTAACCCTAACCACGCTGCTAACCCTAATGCCTAACCCTAACCACGCTGCTAACCCTAATGCCTAACCCTAACCACGCTGCTAACCCTAATGCCTAACCCAGCCACGCTGCTAACCCTAATGCCTAACCCTAACCACGCTGCTAACCCTAATGCCTAACCCAGCCACGCTGCTAACCCTAATGCCTAACCCTAACCACGCTGCTAACCCTAATGCCTAACCCTAACCACGCTGCTAACCCTAATGCCTAACCCTAACCTTAATTAAAGAGCAAAAATTACATTTTTGTTTCCATAACTTTGACAATATAGCCAATTTTGACTTTGCAGCTGGCCCATCTAGCAGAAACCGCTCAGTTCTGCCTCCATGACAATAAACATCAACCTGCTTGAACAACAGTCATAACTCCGATATTAAGTAAAAAAAAAAAAGAAATGCCACGTGAATCCACATACAATCAGCGCATTCGTAACAACCTAACCATTACGAAACTTCTATTTGATCAAATAAGCCTCACGTAGCAAATTAGCAATTCCCTTTTTTGACTCTCATTGACCTCTCTGGTCTTATTTTCTTGGACAGATTTTGGGCGGAGTAAACACTCTTGCTTCGCCTCTTCCTCTCCGGATACACTGAGGTATGTCCCCAAGGCCCATGTTCGCTCCCCTTCAAAGAGCTGTCACGCAAATGTTACTCACATAGAGGTCACAGAAAGTTAGTCGTTTATGACTGAGAGGGAGCCAAACTACAAATGGAATTTACCCTTCGCTAAGCCACGCCCCAGAATTGTGGCCAACCAATCGCAGCACTCCGATGGATAGCAACTATTGTCAAGTCCGACACGTCAGACAAGCTCATGTTTCAGAGTTTCTATCCAAAAATAAATTGTTCAAATAGCAAAATAATTTAACAGAACACCAGGGGTGATACATGAAATACTGAACAGCCAACGACTTGTTAGTTTCCTGATAAAATATACACTTATGTCTCCCTGATAAAATAAAGGTTAGATAAAAATAAAAATATCCAAAAGTGGTTATTAGCTTTGACTGCATGACAGTGCATTCAGAGCCATCCAGTGGATAGACCCACTACATACTTAATTAGAGCAGGTTCCCACAATTCAATTGTAATGACAGTTCACCACAACATACCTCAGAGTCTCCTGATTAGCAAGAGGCAGTCTGTGTTTAATTTCATTGTGAATTAAAAACACAGTTTGAGATAATTGTGAGGGGCTTTCAACCTGTGAGGCTGGAGAAAGCAAGAGAGCAGCTGCACTAAAATGTTGATCTCCACAGTACTCAAACTTCCTGGGAAACACTTGGGGCTTCGGCTAATGGCTTTAGGATACCAAGCAGTATAAATGTTTTGCTAATGTTTTTGACCTCTTTCCACCTGGTGTTTACTGCATTCCAAATAAACATAGATACATTTCTGGATATTTGTAATGGGTGGGCCTCAACTATACAGCACGCAACACACTTCATTTTACCAGAGCTAGAAGAACTGTATGCAGTGCATCACACCAGAGATGCTTTACTTCGTATCATACTCATCATTATCTCTGCTAACACAGAACATGTGCTAATAATGGAAAAAGACTCCCTAAAATTCTGCTCCTAGGGTCTGCACAAATCTTACTCCCAAATCTTACCTGCACAAACAAGTTCTTACGTGGCTTAAGCACAACAGTTTTCCAGCCCAATCGACATTCAGCCACTCCTTTTTGAGTCTCTGATCCTGAGGTATTGTGTGTGGTTTGGTCTTAGGGAAGTTGTTTTACAGTGCTTAACTCCACCTGACGTCTCTCAGAGTTGGCAGTTTGAAGGGCTTGAAAACAGGTCCTTAGGGACAGATAATCCTTCCCTGCCTGCTGGAGGGGTTTCATGGTTCGGACCAAAGCCCCCAAGCTTTCCTCTGGTTGATCCCCAGGATTACTAGTAGAAGGACAGACAGGAGAGTGCACAGGGGAGAAATATGTGGCCTTAGAGCAGCCCAACAAAAATTAAATATGCATTCCTGGGACTGAGCATTGATTTTTCTAACCAATAATAAATATAAATTAACGACTGGATTTAAGACATCCTAATGATTTCCTTGAGTTGTAACTCTTAAGGAAACACCTTTACCTAACGCATACAAACAGGTACAGTGGTGTCTAAATGCTCTGTGATCCTTATTCCTAGAAAACACAATGGAACCAGGAAGTGAAAATCCTAGAAAATAGAATGAAACCAGGAAGTAAAAATCCTAGATGACAAAATGTGTTATAGTGAAAACTGTATTGTGTTATATTATACCTGGAAAATTCTTCTCACAATATTTACATCCAGATACATATCTGCAATGAGGTGACGTGTGTTCTATTTCAGTTTGGTGATATTGTAAGTCTATCCTGTTATGATTTGCCTGAGATGTATTTGGAGGTGTTATCTACAAATTGAAACATAAGCAATTTATTTTGCTGAAGATGGCCTTAATGCTAGCCTGATATCTGTACTCCTCTTCTGTCATTCATTATCTGCTATGCAGAGCTAAAGAGCTATGCATCTATACAGAGCTGCACATTGACACAGAGCTACATATCTATACAGCACTACACATCTATACAGAGCTACATTTAACATTTTTGTCATTTAGCAGACGCTCTTATCCAGAGCGACTTACAGTAGTGAATACATACATTTCATTTCATGCATTTATTATTTTTTTAAATTATTTTGGGGGGGAATCGAACCCACAACCCTGGCGTTGCACACACCATGCTGGCGTTGCAACTGAGCCACAGGGAAGCAGAGCTACATATCTACACAGAGCTACATATCGATACAGAGCTACACATCGATACGGAGCTACATATCTACACAGAGCTATACAGAGCTACATATCGATACAGAGCTACACATCAATACGGAGCTACGTATCTACACAGAGCTATACAGAGCTACATATCGATACAGAGCTACACATCAATACGGAGCTACGTATCTACACAGAGCTATACAGAGCTACATATCTATACAGAGCTACACAAAGCTACATATCTATACAGAGCTACACAGAGCTACATATCTATACAGAGCTACACTGAGCTACATATGTATACAGAGCTACACAGAGCTACATATCTACACAGAGCTACACATCTATACAGAGCTACACATCTATACAGAACTACATATGTATACAGAGCTATACAGAGCTATGGTCCAGGGAGGGTTTTTCTCACACCCAGCTGTTTGACCTCACGGCCCTGGTTCATCTGCCAAACAATCTGTCCCACAGGTGGCTGGTGGGCCTGGACTCCCAGACACTACATCTCCCCACTCATATGTTTCAGAACATTAGGCGTTTTCAATCAAAAGTGAAAATAAGATCGTATTTATATAGCATAATCCACCCCTTATGGAAAGGTGATTCAATTGGATGTTTAATAACTTCCGTAGAATAGTCATTGCTGCCTAACAAGAATGAACTGATTAAACCATATTATGAAAAACACATTTAATTTCACCCCTCAAAGACCACCTTCGAAGAAAAATATCTATAGCACTGGAATGCCTGGACACACTATAGCCTACTTTACACAGATGTTCTACCAGAGTAAATCACTGGAATAACTTGTGTAATGACCCTGTATCAAGCCACTACATGCAGTTATAGGAGCACTGACATTTGCAATTATGGAAATAAAAAAGAGAAAGACACTCTAAGTCAAGAACAAGACAGGAAAGAGGTTTGTAGCAGGACCCAATATGTGTTGCATTTGGGTTGATGAGAGCCATAAACACATACTGTCTGCATTAGTTTGCTTTCACATATTATGTGCCAGAGCAGTTTAGCCCATTCCAACTTAACAGATAGTTCAAACAAGGCAGGATACCCTAGAAATAACCTGTTAGTTCACAAAAATAAATCATGTTTTCAGATATTTTCATACCTCAAAAGTCAAGCCATGTCCTGCTTACTGCTATAGGCCTCAATCCCACATTAACAGGTAAGATAGAGCTACAAATGAATATACTTACACATAAACACATATAGTCATACATATACAGGTAACAACCAAAATAAAGGAAACACGAGTAAATGAGCGATACAAAGTATATCGAAAGCAGGTACTTCCACACAGGTGTGGTTACCGAGTTAAGTAATTAACATCGCATCATACTTAGCGTCATGTATAAAAACGCTCAGTGGACCGTTATTTTGGGTACCATGTCTAGAAGTAGAGATCTCAGTGACTTTGAAAGAGGGGTCTCAAATGAGCATAAGGGGTTTAAAGGGTGTGTGTGTGTGTGTGTGTGTGTGTGTGTGTGTGTGTGTGTGTGTGTGTGTGTGTGTGTGTGTGTGTGTGTGTGTGTGTGCTCAGTCACCAGATCTCAATCCAATTAACACTTATGGGAGATTCTGGAGCTGCGCCTGAGACAGCGTTTTCCACCACTGTCAACAAAACAAAAAAATTATGGAATTTATCATGGAACAATGGTGTCGCATCCCTCCAATAGAGTTCCAGACAATTGTAGAATCTATGCCAAGGCGTATTGAAGCTGTTTTGGTTACTCGTGGTAGCACGCCCTATTAAAATACATTTTATCTTGGGTTTTCCTTTATTTTGGCAGTTACCAGTAGGTCTACTATGCAATTTGTGTAGACCACGTTTTTGAAATCCTCATGGAAGAAATAACATTGGATTGTAACAGTACAATAACATTGGACAAGTTAATAGGCAAAATGGAGGTCAGCCAGGGGATAAACACAGTCCAACTTTCCACTTCAAATGGAAGTGGACCGATGATATAACTCATTGGATAATATCACTCTAAACGGTTATGCCTCTTGAGGTTGTGCAGAGTGATTTGGGGCTTAGACTATGTACCTAACCTCTACACTCTCTCCTGGACTGGCTATGACCTGTAAAATTGAAAATCTAGTGTTTTTATAGGCGATAAGACACACTTGATGGAATAGCTCATTTAATAACGATCAACAAAGGGTAGATGGGAAAGCATTGATTTGTTGAACCCTCACTGCTGCACATTAATTCACAGCTGATTCTACCACAATTACATGCTTCTCTACTTACACTCTAAATGTATATTTAATGTCTCAGGTAGTCAGTATTTTGTTGCTCTGTCCCAAGGCAAACATTTCTTATGACAAATTTGTGCATTTTTGGTTGAACATGCCAAGATTATTGTCCATGTCCGAATATCCGTGGATCTTTAGTAGGACGTTTGAGTATGCAAAAATAGAGTGTTTTATTGTATGTGCAATTTCATAATATTACAAATTTGCTGCATGCTATTGAGGAAGAGCATTGTCTTTTCAGGTCCGTGTATGTTTGACAGCTGACAATCAGATAAGGGGAAGCATCTTGCCATATGAATGAATGGCGGGAACAAGGCAATCGCACATTAGATCATGCATTCTCAGTATCAGTGAGCCTGGTATGTTATGTGTTGCTTAGTACATACATTTTTAGTAAACAGTAAGTTCTAAATAGTATGTAGTACGATTAGTACACAGTATGCAGTTTTTGTAAGTAGTAGGCACGACAGATTTCTGACACGGCCAATATCATGGCAGTTGGAGGGAAAGAAGTTTCTTATAGTCTGTCAGCAGCTTTTCCCATACTAGTCAGACTCATGGATACGCTTTACACTTTAGTAAAAACAGAAACTGCCGGTAACGCCTTTACGTGGAACCATGAGCCCAGGCTTGAGAACAACAGCATCAGTGCATGTAAAATAGCACAGACCAGTCAAAATGTTTTATATCACAAGCTTTACATTTATTTGACTTGCAGAGGGGCAATCATCTCTGATGTTCCGCGCAACTAGATTTATGTATGCCATCTAAACGTTGGATCTAATTTCAATATTTAGAGGAACCGCAGACAGTTGTATACAGTGGGACATAATGTAAATCTGAACATCTGCTCAGATGATCTGAAAGAAACAACAGGGCCACGATTGCTCGGTCCATTGCACCTCACTAAAGTCATCTTTTCCCGAGAACCGGAAACGTGTGAAGGCCACTTGGAGGCAGCATGTAGGTACTGAAGGTCACACTGGATTTTTAGCCACTCATGACTTACCTTTAAACTAGAGCAATAACATTTAACACATTCTGCAACTCTGGGAGCGAGAGGGAGACCATAACAAACAATGCTTTCCTCCCGACACGGCTCGCAGTAATAAAGCAACATGCAATCTGGGACAGACTCTTTGAAGCTGCCGACTGACTGCCAATTCAAGCCACAGAGACACACAGAGGAAACAAAGGTGTAAACAGATGGAACCTCCATTATTTCAAAGCAAAACATTGTGACCTAGCTGGACTTGAATGGGCCTAAAGTGGCCTCATGGCTGCCATTGGTCCAAGATATACACTTTAAAATACACTACAGTATTGGCTGTGAGATACAGGATGCTCTCTGCCTTTTTTACTTTATTGACATCATTCAGTGGAATGATATGAGAGACATTTTATTTATGCGAAGACTATTTCCATTAGGTTAAACTGGAGCACAGCTACCAACTAAATACATGTTGACAAAATATTTGTTATCATTTGTTTTAGTTGAGCAGAGCAACGTGCTAGAGAGTTGCTACACTTCTTCATACTGATGCCTTTCCTACCTAGGCATAGGGACAGGAGAGGAAGACATGATTATGCCAGGGGGGTGGGGGATGGAAAAATCTGTACTAATCTTTAAATCTTAACCATCTAGTTATTGATGTAAACATATAACTTCCAGCAGAAAAACAAAGCCTTGCATGTGTTTTGCTCAGTATTATTATGGTTGTAGTTATTGGTTGTCCTCTTGTTGACAGATGTGTTCCAGGGAGGGTAATGTGTATAAAGTGACAGTGTGTACGGTGACAGGGGTCAGCTGTGTTCCGTCCTGGCACAGAGACCAAACACAGCCATCAGTGACTAATGAAACTGTCCTAGTCAAACTCCAGCTCCGTACAAGTTTCTGGTACACTCCTGCTTTCATTTTTCTTTATTGCTGAATTATGTTTTCAACACTAAAACATTTAAGGACAAATGGCAGACAGAAAGATACAGGTGTTTATTCTGATGCCTGTTTTCATAGGTCTACCAAATTATAGATTTCATCAAACTTTTAGTTTATTTCAGACATCACAACTGTCTTGCAGTAGACAGCAAAATGCAGGCCTGTTTTACTGTCTGAGACATTTCTAAACTTGCTCTTTGCAGAGACATTTCTAAACACACACTCTGCACATCATCTTCAGGTCTTCACAATCCCATTTGTTGATTTAGGTTTCTTGGTATTATGAATGGAATAGTAAATAATGGCTCAATCTGTGAGATCAGCAGATGCATTGGACTATAGCCCACTTCCACAACACAACAGCCAGAGCCAGTGTGCTGGAACACAGAGCTGTCCTGCAGCTGATTACTACAGGTCCTCGATGGCCTGCAGCAGGCCCAGACGCCATTCTCCTTCCTCCACTCTCACACATCTGCACTGAATCAAAACATCCTGCCAATTTCACTCTCTGGAATTGTCATATTTAAGATGATTTCCCACAGAGTTATCATGCCTTTCACCCCAACTAGATAAAACAAGACGGTTGTCAAGAAAATGGTGAACGGTATGCTTCAATTGCATGCTATTATCGTCCTTAGAATGTTCAGACTCAATAAATCACCAGAGGGCAAAGGAAAGTCAATTCAATTTCCCAACTCCTGGACAAGCTGGAGCGGGTTTAAATACAGTTTTCCAAATCAGGGCTTCAGTTGAGATTAGCTGTTTTGCTTCAGTCCTTGTTAAAAGGTGAAGCCGTTTATGATAACATACCATTCTTGGTTGAAATTCATCCTTATCATTGCTCTTGTAAATGCATTTTGTCTAGAATAAACGCCAAGCAAACATCATTGTATTTAAATTGTACGTCGTACTTACGTTTCTGTCTTATTACTTGTGTGAGTTACGGTAGGATAAATAAAGATGTAAACAAAATATATTACCTTACCTGTTTTAAAAGCATCACAGTAGGAGCAGCAGCACACCCACAACAATAGGAATTCTCTTCCACAGGTCAAATCAAATTGTATTCATCACATGCTTTGTAAACAACAGGTGTAGACTAACAGTGAAATGCTTACTTAAGGGCCCTTCCCAACAATGCAGAGAAAAATAAAATAGAGAAATTATAGAAAAGTAAAACACGTAATAATAAAAGTAATAATAAATACACAATGAGTAACGATAACTTGGCTATATATACAGGGTACCAGAACCAAGTCGATGTGCAGGGGTACGAGGAAATTGAGGTAGATATGTACATATGACTAGGAATAAAGTGACAGATAATAAACAGTAGCAGCAACATATGTGATGAGACAAAAAAGTTGGGTCAATGCAGATAGTTAAATAGTTAACCAAATAACTACCTGTGCTAACTATTTAGCAGTCTTATGGCTTGGGGTTAGAAGCTGTTCAGGGTCCTGTTGGTTCCAGACTTGGTGCATCAGTACCGCTTGCCGTGCGGTAGCAGAGAGAACAGTCTATGACTAGGGTGGCTGGAGTCTTTGAAAATGTTTAGGGCCTCTGACATCTCCTGGTATAGAGGTCCTGGATAACAGGGAGCTCGGACCAAGTGTTGCACTCTTGTACTGCACTACCATCTGTAGCACCTTGCGGCCGGATGCTAAGCAGTTACCATATCAAGTAGGGATGCAGCCAGTCAAGATGCTCTCAATGGTGCAGCTGTAGAACTTTGAGGATCTGAGGGCCCATGCCAAATCTTTTCAGAAGAAAGAGGCATTGCTGTGCTCTCTTCACAACTGTGTTGGTGTGTGTGGACCATGATAGATCCTTAGTGATGTGGACACTGAGGAACTTGTAGCTCTCAACCTGCTCGACCACAGCCCCGTCAATGTAAATTGAGGGTGCTCGCCCCTACGTTTCCTGCAGTCCACAATCAGCTCCATTGTCTTGCTTACATTGAGGGAGAGGTTGTCGTCCTGGCACTGACAGGTCTCTGATAGTTGGTGATCAGGCCTACTACAGTCATGTCGTCAGCAAACTGAATGATGGTGTTGGAGTCCTGCATGGCCACGCATTTGTGGGTATACAGAGAGTACAGGGGGGACTAAGCACGGTCCCCTGATGCGCCCCCGTGTTGAGGGTCAATTTTTATTTTATACCTTAATTTAACTTGGCAAGTCAGTTAACTTCTTGCAGATCATTTGGACCCTAACGTCCCATCTGGCCAGCATCCGGTGAAATTGCAGAGTGCGAAATTGAAATTAAATTACTATAAATATTTCACTTTCATGAAATCACAAGTGAAATACATAAAAATAAAGCATAACTTGTTGTTTATCCAGCCGCTGTGTCAGATTTCAAAAAGGCTTTTCGGCGAAAGCAAACCATGCGATTATCTGAGGACAGCGCCCAGCACTGTAATGATCGTCGTAAGGAGAAGACCAAGGTGGGGACCGTCGCTGGAGGCTTCGGACTGGGGACCATCGCTGGAGGCTCCAGGACTGGGGACCGTCGCTGGAGGCTTCTTGCCATGGATCATCACTGGAGGCTTTGTGCCATGGATTATCACTGGAGGCTCCAGGTCATGGATTATCACTACAGGCTCCGGGCCATGGATCATCACTGGAGGCTTCGTGCCATGGATCATCCCTACAGGCTCTGGGCCATGTATCATCACTGGAGGCTTCATGCCATGGATCATCCCTACAGGCTCCGGGCCATGGATGATCACTAGAGGCTCTGGACCATGGATTATCACTGGAGGCTTCGTGCCATGGATGATCACTACAGGCTCCGGGCCATGGATCATCACTGGAGGCTTCGTGCCATGGATCATCACTGGAGGCTTCAGACCATGGATCATCACTGGAGGCTTCTTACATGGAGCTGGAACCGGTCTCACCGGACTGGGGAGACACACTGGAGACCGGGTGCGCAGAGCAGGTACAGGGTATACTGGGCCGTGGAGGCGCACTGTAGGTCTGGAGCTTAGGGTTGGCACAACCCGTCCTGGCTGGATGCTTACTTTAGCCCGGCAAGTGCGGGGCGCTGGCACAGGATGAACTGGGCTGTGAAGGCGCGCTGGCGACACAGTGCGTAGAACTGGCGCAGGATATACTGGGCCGTGGAGGCGCACTGGAGATCTGGAGTATATGGCTAGCACAACCCGTCCTGGCTGGATGCTCAGTTTAGCCCGGCAAGTGTGGGGAGCTGGCACAGGACGAACTGGGCTGTGAAGGCATACTGGCGACACAGTGCGTAAAGCTGGCGCAGGATATCCTGGACCGAGGAGGCGCACTGGAGACCAGGAGCGCTGAGCCGGCACAATCCATCCTGGCTGAATGCTCACTCTAGCACGGCAAATGCGGGGCGCAGGCACAGATCGCACCGGGCTATGAATGCGCACTGGCGATATAGTGCGCATCACAGCATAACTCGGTGCCTGACTGGTCACATGCTCCCTACGGTAAGCACAGGGAGTTGGCTCAGGTCTGAACCCTGACTTAGCCAATCTCCCCGTGTGGCCCCCCAAAACAAAATTGGGGGCTGCCTCTCGTGCTTGCCTCGTTGCCATGCTAGTTCCTCATCTCGTCGCCGCTCTGCTCTCGCTGCCTCCACCTGTTCCCATGGGAGACGATCCCATCCAGCCTGGATCTCCTCCCACGTCCAGGATCCCTTGCCGTCCAGGATGTCTTCCCAGGTCCATGTCTCCTGACCACGCTGCTTGGTCCTTTTGTGGTGGGATCTTCTGTAATGATCGTTTTAAGGAGAAGACCAAGGTGCAGCGTGGTAAGTGCTCATGATAAAATTGTATTTATACTCAGAACACTAAACAAAAATAACAAACAAAGGAAAACGAACGTCACGTTCTGCAGGCTTTCACTGAGCTGTACAAAAACAAGATCCCACAACAGAAGGTGGGGAAAAGGGCTGCCTAAGTATGATTCCCAATCAGAGACAACAATAGACAGCTGCCTCTGATTGGAAACCATACTCGGCCAAAACAAAGAAATACAAAAACTAGATTGCCCACCCCACATCACACCCTGACCTAACCAAACTAGAGGAAATAAAACGTCTCTCTAAGGTCAGGGCGTGACAAGCACACAAATGCATATAAAATCATTTTCAACCAGGGAGTTGCGACACGAAAGTCAGAAATAGCGATATAATATATGCCTTACCTTTGAAGATCTTCTTCTGTTGGCACTCCAAAAGGTCCCAATTACATTACAAATGGCCCTTTTGTTCGATAAAGTCCTTCTTTATATCCATAAAAACTCAGTTTAGCTGGCGCGCTTCAGTCAATAATCCACTCGGTTTCCCTTCTTCAAAATGCATACAAAATGAATCCCAAACGTTACCAATACACTTATCCAAACAAGTCAATCAACGTTTATAATCAAACGTTAGGTACCCTAATACGCAAATAAATGATACAATTTAAGATGGAGAATCGTTATTGTCTTTACCGGAGATAAACAAAAAGAACGCGCTCTCTCGGCCATGCGCTTGTAAACACTACAGCCAAAATGGGAGCCACTTAGAAAAACAACTTCTCCCTCATTTTTCCAAAAACCAGCCTGAAACTCTTTCTAAAGACTGTTGACATCTAGTGGAAGCCCTAGGAACTGCAATCGGGGACGATTTCGCCCTATTATAAAAGTGCCAGCCATTGAAATCAGTGGTATGCTGAACTTTAGATTTTTTTGGATGGTTTGTCCTCGGGGTTTTGCCTGCCATTTCAGTTCCGTTATACTCACAGACATTACTTTAACAGTTTTAGAAACGTTAGGGTGTTTTCTATCCAAATCTACCAATTATATGCATATCCTGGCTTCTGGGCCTGAGTAGCAGGCAGTTTACTTTGGGCATGCTTTTCATCCGGACGTCAAAATACCGCCCCCTATCCCAAAGAAGTTTTAAGAACAAATTCTTATTTTCAATGACGGCCTAGGAACAGCGGGTTAACTGCCTTGTTCAGGGGTAGAACAACAGATTATTACCTTGTCAGCTCAAGGATTTGATCTTGCAACCTTTTGGTTACTAGTCCAACACTTTGACCACTAGGCTACCTGCCACCCCAATGTGGCAGATGTGTTGTTGCCTACCCTCACCACCTGGGGGCAGCCTGTCAGGAAGTCCAGGATGTTGATGTCACATGATAAACTATTGTCTGAATGGTTGATGGATTGTTGAGCCACAGACAACAAAAGAATAATGATCAAGGAGCATGTTCTTCTTGTTGGTGAAATCTGGGGAAATTCTCAATAGGGCAAAAGTCTGTCCTGTCTTAGTCTCCTCCGTGACGCGGAAACCGATAACTGGTCACCAACTGGAGTGTCAATTCGTTAAATAGGTGAACGGAGGAGTTTGCTCCTATCCCCGATTGCTCAGGTGTATCCGATCTTGGAAGAGTTTTAAAATCTCCCACACTCCCTTTGAAACGACTGTTGTTTTCTTGGATGAGAAAAGCATGCAAACATTTAAAAACCATATGCTACTTTTCTCTGGAAAATGTCTTGCACAACTAGCTACATTTATTTTTACCATTAAGCACATGTATTTTGGGATTCCACCTCTGTAAACGTCATTTGCGGTTGTCATATGACGCACTAGAGAAGGAGAGTTTCATTTCATACAAGAGCATTTGTTCCCACGTTTCCTCTCCTCAATTACCTTTGACCTTTTCGAAAGGAGGCAAGGATAGGACAGAGGGGAGGATGCGAGGAATCAAGAAAATCCAATTGAGATTCTCCCTAGGACTTTCATTTTGTTCTCCTGCCTGATGCAGTCAGTTCTCCTGCGTTCTTGTCCAGGGTTTGGCTTCACAATGGAGAAAACGGAATCCCGTTTAGTCATACAGATGTACGATCTTAATTTGAGCACTCTTTTTTTGCTGAGAATTTTCCTAACTTGAAATTCGAACTTGTAATGTCTTCAAGGTTAAAAAAGGCTTCTAAAGTTTGTAATTCTCACTTTAAAACGTATCAACCCCTACAAAAAAGTATTCACATTTCCTGTTGCTGTAGGATACATTTCCTGCTGTAGCAAACTGTCTTAAATTAATCTCCTAAATCTGTAGGGCTGAAATAATTATGACTTTTACACACAATGAGAAATACACAGGTAGGGGTCTCGATTCGTCATCCTACAATTTCAAAACAGCTTTAGTTTTGGGTTTGGTTGTGCCAATGGTAATTCCTCATTATTCCTTTCTCCGATTCAGTAAAAGTTATTGTTTACTTCTCCTTTTATAATCAGGGTCAAGTTATTAAAGTAATGTGCCAAAACTTATTTTAATGATGTAATGACAATCACTCAGAAGTCCCTGTCTGCGTCTAAAGCCAAGCCCGGCAGACCTTCTTAAAAAAGGTCCAATGTAGCCGTTTCTATCTCAATATCAAATCATTTCTGGGTAACAATTAAATACCTTACTGTGATGGTTTTCAATTCAAATTGTCAAAAACAAAAAAATGAAAAGTAGCTGTTATTGGCAGAGGTTTGGAACTCTATTATTGGTTTATTAACTAATTTACCTGGTGAGGTCACCAGGCAGGCCAAAACCATCCCATCAAAACAGGCTGAAATTTCACGTGGTCTAATTGAGATTTTCACCAAATTGAGATTTATATTCAAATGAATGAGTGCTACCACAGTAGAGTTGATCCATTCAGAGCATGTGCGGAAGCGTTTGACCTGGTTTAACATGGTTATTTCTTCTCCAGTCCTGTTTTGAACCTGGCAGTGGTGTCTGAGCATGGTCAGTCTCATACACCAGCTGATTAAGCCTATGAGTAGACAATTGAATCTCTCGACTAGGGCCAGGCATTTTGTTAGAATCCTAGTTGTAGTGTATTACTATGACCCAGCTTCATTCCTGGTCAGGTAGTGTGGTGAGAAAAGACCTGACACAGTTATTGCATAAAGTGGCATTGACCAATGGAACATTTGACCCACCAGTGAAGACTGATGAGGTTACAGCGATCATTCTCTCACACCAATTCATTACATTTACATTTGCGTAATTTAGCAGACGCTCTTATCCAGAGTGACTTACAAATTGGTAATTGGTAATTCATAATCTCCCCTCCTACAGTGTCACCTGGTGTTTTGTATGTGTGACGTGTGTGTGTGTGTGTGTGTGTGTGTGTGTGTGTGTGTGTGTGTGTGTGTGTGTGTGTGTGTGTGTGTGTGTGTGTGTGTGTGTGGTGTGTGTGTGTGTGTGTAGTGCCAGCTCCAGGCCTAAGCGATTGCTTAGGGCCCCAGGCTGCTAGTTGAGAGTTATAATATAATACACAAGATGCATGTTTGAAATTTTGTTGTGAATCAGCAGTTTTTCTCTTGTTATGTCAGTCACTCAATTAGCCATGTCACCTAACAATTTTTTGGATTGGTAAATTAGTCTTGCCAGCTATCTAAACATGTAGTAATCATGGCCGAATACCGACCAGGCACGCAGGGCATTGATTTAGTTAGTCATTCTCACTCAATCCTTCACATGGCATAAGCCATGGTAAAATGTGTAGAATTGCAGTAAATGTACTTTAATAACTCTTGGTGCAATCCTCACCTAGGGCCCCCAAAAGGCGAGAGCCAGCCCTGTGTGTGTGTGTGTGTGTGTGTGTGTGTGTGTGTGTGTGTGTGTGTGTGTGTGTGTGTGTGTGTGTGTGTGTGTGTGTGTGTGTGTGTGTGTGTGTGTGTGTGTGTGTGTGTGTGTGTGGGTGTGTGTGCGTGCGTGCGTGCGTGCGTGCGTGTATTTCATCTGACACTGGCTTTGTTGACACTGAAACAGACATATTTCAAGCAGAGTGTAACACACTTTACAGTAGGTTCAGTTTTCCAGGAAAGTCTAGTTTCCCCAATGGGAGAATCAGGAGGGGAGAAATCAGAAATGAATGATCACACCCCAGGAATGTTGTGTTGAAACCATTATCACAGACTAATTCACTGATTAGGATAAAACATATTTTGTCTAGCATCTGCCAAACCTTCATGAAGCATTGCAATATACAGTATCTCTTGGTCAGTCACTTTGAATAAAATCAGATAAAAGTCATCAGTCTCAAACAGCATGAAACAATTTCACCTTTATTTAACTAGGCAAGTCAGTTAGGAACAAATTCTTATTTACAATGATGGCCTGCCTACCCCAGCCAAATCCGGATGATGCTTGGCCAATTGTGCGCCACACTATGGGACTCCCAACCACGGCCAGTTGTGATACAGCCTGGAATCAAACCAGGGTCTGTAATAACAACTCTAACACTCAGATGCAGTGCCTTAGACCATGGTGCCACGCTGGAGCCCCTAACTATGATAACTACAGTAAATAGCTAACAGAATGGCTCCATGGACTATCTGAGTTACCCTTGTATTTTATTTTTACACTCTCTGTGCTCACTCACAGGGCCCTATACACGCACTCACAGGGCCCTACACACTCACTCACAGGGCCCTACACACTCACTCACAGGGCCTACACACACACTCACGGGGCCCTACACACACACTCACGGGGCCCTACCCACGCACTCACGGGGCCCTACACACGCACTCACGGGGCCCTACACACGCACTCACGGGGCCCTACACACGCACTCACGGGGCCCTACACACGCACTCACGGGGCCCTACACACGCACTCACGGGGCCCTACACACGCACTCACGGGGCCCTACACACGCACTCACAGGGCCCTACACACTCACTCACAGGGCCCTACACACGCCATGTGTTTGTCACAAATACATTTGATTTGATTTGATTTTGACCCACTCATATACAATCATCATATACGCTGCTGCTACTCATTTTTATCATATATCCTGATACTAGTCACCTTACCCCTCCTATACATACAGTATCTGCCTCAATCGAGCCAGTATCCCTGCACATTGAAAATATGGTACAAGAACTGACTGACCCTCAATATATTATGCTTACTTACTTTAAAACATGAAACTTACTCTGGGTCATCAGGGTAAAGACCAAACTCTACCCAGTATCCATATGGTTCTTCTTGCTCGTCCCCAAACAGCCCTGCTACAATCTTAGGTCCCGTGTGGCTCAGTTGGTAGAGCATGGTGTTTGAAACGCCAGGGCTGTGAGTTCAATTCCCACGGGGGACCAGTATGGAAGAAAAAAAAATGTTTTATGAAATGTATGCATTCACTTCTGTAAGTCGCTCTGGTTAAGAGCTTCTGCTAAATGACTAAAATGTTAGAAAAAAGGATTCGTCGGCTGTCCCCATAGGAGGTAAAAGCTTTTTTAAGGGGTTCTACCTGGAACCAAAAAGGGTTCTTCAAAGGATTCTCCTATGGGGACAGACGAAGAACCCTTTTAGATTCTAGATATTACCTTTTTTCTAAGAGTGTACGTATGTCAGGCTCTAGGCCAGCACAATGCGATGCTTCATACCTGCTGTGAGCAGTTCCGCAAGAATGCCCACAGCAACGCACTGAGCAGCACATCATTCAAAGCCCAGAGGTGGCCCTCAGATAAAGACATCGGGGCCACAGCTCACTCTACTCCCGACGGCTTTGAATGGGAGCCAGGCAGACAGGCTCAGGTTACCAGAGGCACTGTGTGACTTTTACCATATGAATGAAGCAAACGTTTTCAGGGAAGGGGGAGGGGGGGGTTGTTTCCCGAGCTGCAGATGGTGGATTGTCTTTGTCGCCAGGATCTGGTTGTCAGTCATGCCAGACAGAATTCATTAAATGGACTGACTCCATTAGAGCTAATGACTGGTAGGTCAGTGGTTGTGGGTGGGCCGCGCTATTCTGAACTAACAGACCACATCAATGACTGGGTGTAATTCCTCTACAGTGACACAGCAAAAAAGGTATGTTTATCTATGCATGCATGCATATTCAGCATACAGATTAAAAACCATGGTGCCTTCCACAGAGTCTTAAACAGTATTCTGGTCATGGTGCAACTTTACTACATGGTCTCAAAGATTCAGGGAATGTTATGCAACTGAAAACAAGAAGGGTGTAGCAGAATCTTTCATTACGATTTCCATATTTGTTTGGCAAAATGTGTCTTTCCCTGTGAGAAAGACAAACATGGCTATTATACACTGAGTGTACAAAACATTAAGAACAGCTGCTCTTTCCATGACAGACTGACCAGGTGAATCCAGGTGAAAGCTATGATTCCTTATTGATGTCACTTGTTAAATTCACTTCAAATAATGTAGATGAAGGGGAGAAGACAGGATAAAGAAGGATTTTTAAGCCTCAAGACAATTGAGAAAGGATTGTGTATGTGTGCCATTCAGAGGGTAAATGGGTAAGACAACATATTTAAGTGCCTTTGAACGGGGTATGTTAGTAGCTGCCATGCGCACCGGTTAGTGGAAAGAATCACAACGCTGCTGGGTTTTTCAGGCTCAACAGTTTCCCATGTGTATCAAGAATGGTCCATCACCCAAAGGACATCCAGCCAACTTGACAACTGTGGGAGGCATTGGAGTCAACAAAGACCCCGACAAACTGAGGCTGTTCTGAGGGCAAAAGGTGGTGCAACTTTATATCAGGAAGGTGTTCTTAATGTTTTGTCCACTCAGTGTATACAGTAAAGTAGGATAGAAATCGTTCAAGGTTCAAGGCATTTGAGCTGATGCTGCACTGACAATCTGCATTACTTATGTCTCCTTTCTGACCATGACTATGCTGAAGAACTTGCAGCACAAAGCTGTATTCTGTAGATATTCTCTGGGAAGATATTACAACCAGCTCTGCTAAATTCTTTGCCTCTTCATCCATACATACAGTACATTTGTCTAACCTCAGGAGAACTACTGTCTGGTGTGGTGTATCTACTATAGCTGTTGTGTGCCTGTGTGTTCTGTGTTCTATAGGGATGAGTATGTGTGTTCTGTGTTCTATAGGGATGAGTATGTGTGTTCTGTGTTCTATAGGGATGAGTATGTGTGTTCTGTGTTCTAAAGGGATGAGTATGTGTGTTCTGTGTTCTATAGGGATGAGTATGTGTGTTCTGTGTTCTATAGGGATGAGTATGTGTGTTCTGTGTTCTATAGGGATGAGTATGTGTGTTCTGTGTTCTAAAGGGATGAGTATGTGTGTTCTGTGTTCTAAAGGGATGAGTATGTGTGTTCTGTGTTCTATAGGGATGAGTATGTGTGTTCTGTGTTCTATAGGGATGAGTATGTGTGTTCTGTGTTCTAAAGGGATGAGTATGTGTGTTCTGTGTTCTATAGGGATGAGTATGTGTGTGTTGTGTTCTAAAGGGATGAGTATGTGTGTTCTGTGTTCTATAGGGATGAGTATGTGTGTTCTGTGTTCTAAAGGGATGAGTATGTGTGTTCTGTGTTCTATAGGGATGAGTGTGTGTGTTCTGTGTTCTATAGGGATGAGTATGTGTGTTCTGTGTTCTATAGGGATGAGTATGTGTGTTCTGTGTTCTAAAGGGATGAGTATGTGTGTTCTGTGTTCTATAGGGATGAGTATGTGTGTTCTGTGTTCTAAAGGGATGAGTATGTGTGTTCTGTGTTCTAAAGGGATGAGTATGTGTGTTCTGTGTTCTATAGGGATGCGTATGTGTGTTCTGTGTTCTATAGGGATGAGTATGTGTGTTCTGTGTTCTAAAGGGATGAGTATGTGTGTTCTGTACAATAAAACCCACAGGTCCAACACTGTACAATAAAACCCAACACTTAGCCTATCCTGTGTATCAGGTGTATGTATGTAACGGTGTGAGTATAACACACTGGCCCTTCCTGTGTTTAGAGTGGCTTGCTGGAATGCTTTACAAACCCTGTGTATGACACCACAGTGCAGAAGGAAAATACTACTAAATCGCTACCTCGCTTTCCAACCAAGGTGCATGAACAGTGAAAGATCAAGCTGAAGATTAAAACTAAAATTCACCAAGTTTTGGTCAGATTATCGAAGTGAGCTTGTCAAATGATGTGCTATTATTAAAAAGCAATGTGCTTTGGTCGCATGCCTTCTCTCTCCCTCGGCAGGGGCCAGGGCCGAGCTGGGGGCCACAGAGAGCCAGAAAGACAGGCCTGATGGCAGGAGCCTGGAAGGCAGTCCGCTCTGAACACGTGCTCTAGGAGCCCGCCCCGCCTGGGGCCACAATTCACGGGGAAGAAACACGGCACAGGTGAGCAGAGCAAGAGGGGTGTTCTCATATCTTCAAACCAATTCAAATTTGAATAACTTTATTTTCATAAAACGTCTCATGAGAGAAGTGACATGCAAACTCAATTAAGATCTCTGTGCGAGTCACAATCTCAAAAAAGGTTAACCTGGTCAGAGTATTTTCCCTGATCAGAGTATTTTCCCCGATCAGAGTATGTTCCCCGGTCAGAGTATTTTCCCTGGTCAGAGTATTTTCCCTGATCAGAGTATTTTCCCTGGTCAGAGTATTTTCCCTGGTCAGAGTATTTTCCCGGGTCAGAGTATTTTCCCTGGTCAGAGTATGTTCCCGGGTCAGAGTATTTTCCCTGGTCAGAGTATTTTCCCTGGTCAGAGTATTTTCCCGGGTCAGAGTATTTTCCCGGGTCAGAGTATTTTCCCGGGTCAGAGTATTTTCCCTGGTCAGAGTATTTTCCCGGGTCAGAGTATTTTCCCTGGTCAGAGTATTTTCCCGGGTCAGAGTATTTTCCCTGGTCAGGTGGTCACTATAAAACCTCTTGGTGTAGAGTTAGAGATAAAGTACAACACACTAATAACACGTTCAATGCCGCCGCAAGAGTAAATATGTTTTCTATCTGCACAGCATGTGGAAAACACAGGGAGTGAGCTGTGATTACCAGTAAGCAGACAACCTCACAGCTGTCGTATCTTTGAATCACTGTATGATACAGCCATCACACTCAGCCATCACACTGAGCCATCACACAGAGCCATCACACTGAGCCCACATTATATTCCTCAAGCTACCTTTCTCCATGGATGAATAGGACAGAGTTTCTCACCTATTTTGAAACAAGTCTGTTATATTCTAAGCTAAAAGGAAGTAGAATCCAAGTTTCCAGCCTTTAGTTTCTCAGATGTCAGTCAGTATCAAGAGGACTTCAACAGGATTTGATCCCAAATGTTGACGTGTGTGTTTGTGTGTGTGCGTATTTGATCCCTAATGTTGACATCTGGATATGTGTGTGTGTGTGTGTGTGAATTTGATCCCTAATGTCTGTGTGTGTGTGTGTGTGTGTGTGTGTGTGTGTGTGTGTGTGTGTGTGTGTGTGTGTGTGTGTGTGTGTGTGTGTGTTTGATCCCAAATGTTGACATGTTTGTGTTTGATCCCTTGTGTGTGTGTGTGTGTGTGTGTGTGTGTGTGTGTGTGTGTGTGTGTGTATTTGATCCATAATGTTGACGTCTGTGTGTGTGTGCATTTGATCCCTAATGATGACGTGTGTGTGTGTGTGTGCATTTGATCCCTAATGATGACGTGTGTGTGTGTGTGTGTATTTGGTCCCTAATGTTGACATGTGTGCGTGTGTGTGTGTGTATGTGTATTTGATCCCTAATGTTGATGTGTGTGTGTGTGTGTTTGATCCCTAATGTTGACATCTGTGTGTGTGTGAGTGTGTGTGTATGTGTGTGTGTGTATGTGTGTGTATTTGATACCTAAATTTGACGTCTGTGTCTGTGTGTGTGTGTGTGTGTGTGTGTGTGTATTTGATTCATATTGTTGACGTCTGTGGGTGTTTGCATTTGATCCATAATGTTGACGGCTGTGTGTGTGTGTGTCTGTGAATGTGTGTGCGTATTTGATCGCTGATGTTGATGTCTGTGTGTGTGTGTGTTTATTTGATCAATAATGCTGACGTTTGTGTGTGTGTCTGTGTTTGTGTATTTGTTCCCTAATGTTGACCTGTGTGTGTGTGTGTGTGTATATTTGATCCCTAATGTTGACGTCTCTGTGTGTGTGTGTGTGTGTGTGTGTGTGTGTGTGTATTTGTTCCCTAATGTTGACGTCTGTGTGTGTGTGTGTGTGTGTGTGTGTATTTGTTCCCTAATGTTGACGTCTGTGTGTGTGTGTATTTGATCCCTCATGTTGACGTGTGTGTGTGTGTTTGTGTGTATTTGATCACTAATGTTGACGTCTGTCTGTGTGTGTGTGTGTGTGTGTGTGTGTGTGTTTGTGTGTGTATTTGAACCCTAATGTTGGTTTGTGTGTGTGTATTTCATCCTTAATGTTGGCGTGTGTGTGTGTCTGTGAATGTGTGTGCGTATTTGTTCCCTAACGTTGACGTGTGTGTAGGTGTATTTGATACCTAATGTTGTCGTGTGTGTGATCCGTAATGTTGACGGCTCTGTGTGTGTGTGTGTGTGTCACAGGCCGGCTCATAGCCTGTGGCAAAAATGAGGGGACACGAACAACAGGTATAGGCCAATCAAAAATGTTCTTTATTATAAACCAAAAACTATTAACTGTAAACAAAGAAAAAGGAATGAGGTGTGGAAATGTCATAATGTAGGGTGTATGTAAAGTGCTGGGATGCATGAATCTGTGTGTGTGAAAATGACTGAGTGGAAACTACGTAAAACTACAAAGGAACAAACAAAACAGGATCATACCTGGAGGAGCAGGGAGAGAGAGAGAGAGGTTAGTGAAGCAGTTTAAATACCCTGAGCCCAGGTGGCTCCAATCAAGAACGACCCTCCTCTGCCTGCAGGAGGAACCGCCCCTGCACTGCAGAGGAGGGGCCGTGACAGTGTGTGTGTATCTGTTCCCTAATGTTGACCTGTGTGTGTGTGTGTGTGTGTGTGTGTGTGTGTGTGTGTGTGTGTGTGTGTGTGTGTGAGAATTTGGTCACTAATGTCGACGTGTGTGTGTGTGTGTGTGTGTGTGCATATTTGATCCCTCATGTTGAATTGTGTGTGTGTGTTTGATACTTAATGTTGTCGTGTGTGTGTGTGTGATCCCTAATGTTGACATCTGTGTGTGTGTGTGTGTGTGTGTGTCTGTGAATGTGTGTGTGAATTTGAGGTTGACGTCTCCTTGTGTGTGTTTGTGTGTTTATTTGATCAATAATGCTGACGTTTGTGTGTGTGTGTGTGTGTGTGTGTGTGTGATCCCTAATGTTTACGTCGCTGTGTGTGTGTGAATTTGATCCCTAATGTGTGTGCTAAGAGCCGTGGCGTGACTCTGGACAACACCCTGTCGTTCTCCGCTAACATCAAGGCGGTGACCCGATCCTGTAGGTTCATGCTCTACAACATTCGCAGAGTACGACCCTGCCTCACACAGGAAGCGGCGCAGGTCCTAATCCAGGCACTTGTCATCTCCCGTCTGGATTACTGCAACTCCCTGTTGCGGGGCTCCCTGCCTGTGCCATTAAACCCCTACAACTCATCCAGAACGCCACAGCCCGTCTGGTGTTCAACCTTCCCAAGTTCTCTCACGTCACCCCGCTCCTCCGCACACTCCACTGGCTTCCAGTTGAAGCTCGCATCTGCTACAAGACCATGGTGCTTGCCTACGGAGCTGTGAGGGGAACGGCACCTCCGTACCTTCAGGCTCTGATCAGTCCCTACACCCAAAGAAGGGCACTGCGTTCATCCACCTCTCAGCCCAGTCAAAACTGTTCGCTGCTCTGGCACCCCGATGGTGGAACAAGCTCCCTCACGACGCCAGGACAGCGGAGTCAATCACCACCTTCCGGAGACACCTGAAACCCCACCTCTTTAAGGAATACCTGGGATGTGTGAACTTGATCCATATTGATCCAACTTCATCCATATTGTTGACGTGTGTGTGAATTTGGTCACTAATGTTGACGTCTCTCTGTGTGTGTGTGTGTGTGTGTGCATATTTGATCCCTCATGTTGACGTCTCTGTGTGTGTGAGTGTGTGTGTTTGATACCTAATGTTGACGTCTGTGTGTGTGTGTGTATTTGACAACAAATGTTGACGTCTGTCTGTCTGTGTGTGTGTGTGTGTGTCTGTGTGAGTGTATTTGATCTCTAATGTTGACGTGTGTGTATGTGTGTGTATCTGATCCTTAATGTTGACGTCTGTGTGTGTATGTTTGTGTGTGTGTGTTTGTGTGTGTGTGTGTATTTGATCCCTAATGTTGGTGTGTGTGTGTGTGTGTGTGTGTGTGTGTGTGTGTGTAGTTGATCCATATTGTTGACATTTGTGTGTGTTTATGTATGTGTGTGTGTGTGTGTGCATGCATATTTGATCCCTCATGTTGATGTGTGTGTAGGTGTATTTGATCCCTAATGTCGTCGTGTGTGTGTGTGTGTGTGTGTGTGTGTGTGTATTTGTTCCCTAATGTTGACCTGTGTGTGTGTGTGTGTGTGTGTGTGTGTGTGTGTGTGTGTGAGAGCCATAATGTTGACGGCTCTGTGTGTGCGTGTGTGTGCATGTGTGTATTTGTTCCCTAATGTTGACCTATGTGTGTGCGTGTGAGTGTGTGTGTGCATATTTGATCCCTCAAGTTGATTTGTGTGTGTGTGTTTGATCCCTAATGTTGACGTGTGTGTGTGTGTGTGTGTGTGTGTGTGTGTGTGTGTGTGTGTGTGTATTTGATCCCTAATGTTGACGTGTGTGTGTGTGTGTGTGTGTGAATATTTGATCCCTCATGTTGACGTGTGTGTATTTGATACCTAATGTTGTTGTGTGTGTGTGGTTGTGTGTTTGATCCCTAATGTTGACGTCTGTGTGTGTGTATTTGATCCCTAATGTTGACGTGTGTGTGTGTGTGTGTGTGTGTGTATTTGATCCCTAATGTTGACGTGTGTGTGTGTGTGTGTGTGTATTTGATCCCTAATGTTGACGTGTGTGTGTGTGTATTTGATCCCTAATGTTGACGTGTGTGTGTGTGTGTGTGTGTATTTGATCCCTAATGTTGACGTGTGTGTGTGTGTGTGTATTTGATCCCTAATGTTGACGTGTGTGTATTTGATACCTAATGTTGTGTGTGTGTTTGTTTTTGATCTCTAATGTTGACATCTGTGTGTGTGTTTGATCTCTAATGTTGATGTCTGTGTGTGTGTGTGGGTGTGTATTTGATCCCTAATGTTGACGTCTCTGTCTGTGTGTGTGTGTGTGTGTGTGTGTGTGGGTGTGTATTTGATCCCTAATGTTGACGTCTCTGTCTGTGTGTGTGTGTGTGTGTGTGTGTGGGTGTGTATTTGATCCCTAATGTTGACGTCTCTCTGTGTGTGTGTGTGTGTGTGTGTGTGTGTGTATTTGATCCCTAATGTTGGTGTGTGTGTGTACGTACTTGATCGATATTGTTGACGTCTGTGTGTGTGTGTGAATATTTGATCCCTCATGTTGACGTGTGGGTGTGTATTTGATACCTAATGTTGTTGTGTGTGTGTGTTTGTTCCCTAATGTTGACCTGTGTGTGTGTGTGTGTGTGTGTGTGTGTGTGTGTGTGTGTGAGAATTAGGTCACTAATGTCAATGTGTGTGTGTGTGTGTGTGTGTTTGTGCATATTTGATCCCTCATGTTGAAGTGTGTGTGTGTATTTGATCCCTCATGTTGACGTGTGTGTGTTTGTGTGTGTGTGTTTGATCCCTAATGTTGACGTGTGTGTGTGTGTGTGTGTATTTGATCCCTAATGTTGACGTGTGTGTGTGTGTGTGCATATTTGATCCCTCATGTTGACGTGTGTGTATTTGATACCTAATGTTGACGAGTGTGTGTGTGTGTGTGCATATTTGATCCCTCATGTTGACGTGTGTGTGTATTTGATCCCTTATGTTGGCGTGTGTGTGTGTGTGTGTGCATATTTGATCCCTTATGTTGGCGTGTGTGTGTGTGCATATTTGATCCCTTATGTTGGCGTGTGTGCATATTTGATCCCTTATGTTGGCGTGTGTGTGTATTTGATCCCTCATGTTGACGTGTGTGTGTATTTGATCCCTCATGTTGACGTGTGTGTGTATTTGATCCCTTATGTTGGCGTGTGTGTGTGTGTGTATTTGATCCATATTGTTGACGTGTGTGTGTGTGAATTTGATCCCTAATGTTGACGTTTGTGTGTGTGTGTGTGAATTTGATCCATATTGTTGACGTGTGTGTGTGTGTCTGAGAATTTGGTCACTAATGTTGACGTCTCTGTGTGTGTGTGTGTGTGTGTGTGTGTGTGTGTGTGTGTGTATGTGATCATTATGATGACGTCTCCTTGTGTGTGTGTGTGTGCGTATTTGATCCCTAACGTTGATGTGTGTGTGCGTGTGTATATGTATGTGTGTGTGATCCCTAATGTTGACGTCTGTGTGTGTGTGTGTGTGCATACTTGATTCCTCATGTTGTCGTGTGTGTGTGTGTGTGTGTGATCCATAATGTTGAAGTCTCTGTGTATGTGTGTGTGCGTTTTTGATCCCTAATGTTGATGGCTGTGCGTTTGTGTGTGTGCATGTGTGTGAATTTGATCGCTAATGCTGACGTCTGTGTGTGTATGTGTGTGTATTTGATCCTTAATGTTGACGTCTGTGTGTGTGTGTCTGTGGTGTTTGTGTGTGTATTTGATCTCTAATGTTGACGTCTGTGTGTGTGTGTATATTTGATCCCTCATGTTGACTTGTGTGTGTGTGTGCGTACTTGATCCATATTGTTGACGTCTGGGTGTGTGTGTGTGTGTGTGTGTGTGTGCATATTTGATCCCTCATGTTGACGTGTGTGTGTGTGTGATCCCTAATGTTTGTGCGTGTGATCCATAATGTTGACGGCTGTGTGTGTGTGTGTGATCCCTAATGTTTGTGCGTGTGATCCATAATGTTGACGTCTCTGTGTGTGTATTTGATCACTAATGTTGACGTCTGTCTGTGTGTGTGTGCATGCATTTGATCCCTAATGTTGACGTATGTGTGTGTGTGTGTATGTGTGTATTTGATCCACCTCTCTGGGCTAGGCGGGACGAATTCGTCCCACCTACGTAACAGCCACTTGCAGCCTGTGGCGCGATTTTCAAAACCTTAAAAATCCTATTACTTCAATTTCTCAAACATATGACTATTTTACAGCTATTTAAAGACAAGACTCTCGTTAATCTAACCACACTGTACGATTTCAAAAAGGCTTTACAACGAAAGCAAAACATTAGATTATGTCAGCAGAGTACCAAGCCAGAAATAATCAGACACCCATTTTTCAAGCCAGCATATAATGTCACCAAAACCCAGAAGACAGCTAAATGCAGCATTCACCTTTGATGATCTTCATCAGATGACAACCCTAGGACATTATGTTATACAATACATGCATGTTTTGTTCAATCAAGTTCATATTTATATCAAAAACCAGCTTTTTACATTAGCATGTGACGTTCAGAACTAGCATACCCCCCGCAAACTTCCGGGGAATTCGCTAACATTTTACTAAATTACTCACGATAAACATTCACAAAAAGCATAACAATTATTTTAAGAATTATAGATACAGACCTCCTCTATGCACTCGATATGTCCGATTTTAAAATAGCTTTTTGGTGAAAGCACATTTTGCAATATTCTAAGTACATAGCCCAGGCATCACGGGCTCGCTATTTAGACACCCGGCAAGTTTAGCACTCACCATAATCATATTTACTATTATAAAAGTTTGATTACCTTTTGTTGTCTTCGTCAGAATGCACTCCCAGGACGTCTACTTCAATAACAAATGTTGGTTTGGTCCAAAATAATCCATCGTTATATCCGAATAGCGGCGTTTTGTTCGTGCGTTCCAGACACTATCCGAAATGGTAAAGAAGTGTCGCGCGCATGGCGCAATTCGTGACAATAAAATTCTAAATATTCCATTACCGTACTTCGAAGCATGTCAACCGCTATTTAAAATCAATTTTTACGCCATTTTTCTCGTAGAAAAGCGATAATATTCCGACAGGGAATCTCCTTTTCGGCAAACAGAGGAAAAAATCACAAAGGCGGGGGCGGTCGGGTCACGCGCATAAGCCCAGAGTCCCTTGATCGGCCACTTGAGAAAGGCGATAATGTGTTTCAGCCTGGGGCTGGAATGACGACATTCTGTTTTTTCCCGGGCTCTGAGAGCCTATGGAAGACGTGGGAAGTGTCACGTTAGAGCAGAGATCCTTAGTAAATGATAGAGATGGAAAAGAAGTTCAAGAAATGGTCAGACAGGCCACTTCCTGTAAAGGAATCTCTCAGGTTTTGACCTGCCATTTGAGTTCTGTTATACTCACAGACACCATTCAAACAGTTTTAGAAACTTTAGGGTGTTTTCTATCCATATGTAATAAGTATATGCATATTCTAGTTACTGGGTAGGAGTGGTAACCAGATTAAATCGGGTATGTTTTTTATCCAGCCGTGTCAATACTGCCCCCTAGCCCTAACAGGTTAATGTCTGTGTCCGTGTGCGTCTCTCTGTGTGTGTGTGTATGTGTGTGTGTTTTTTATCCCTAATGTTGACATCTATGTGTGTGTGTGTGTGTGTGTGTGTGTGTGTGTGTGTGTGTGTGTGTGTGTGTGTGTGTGTGTGTGTGTTTTGATCCCTAATGTTGACATCTGTGCATGTGTGTGTGTGTGTGTGTGTGTGTGTGTGTGTGTGTGTGTGTTTTTGATCCCTAATGTTGACATCTGTGCATGTGTGTGTGTGTGTGTGTGTGTGTGTGTGTGTGTGTGTGTGTGTGTGTGTGTGTGTGTGTGTGTGAGATCCTTGATGTTGGTGTGTGTGTTTGATCCCTAATGTTGGTGTGTGTGTTTGATCCCGCCAGGTGTGTGTGTCCATGAGGTCGTCCATGTTGGTCTTGATCCTCGTGGTCAGTGCCCAGGCCGTGTGCACCATGGGAGGGGACTTCTGCCCCCCGGCCTCCACTCAGCAGCAGGGCCCTGCCCCTAACAGGACCCCTAACTCTGCCCCCACCGTGGACCCCAAACTCTTCACCAAGCGACGGTACCGCTCGCCCCGCGTTCTCTTCAGTGCGCAGCCACCCGACACGGAGCCCACAGGACGTCAGGGGTCAGGGGCCAGCAGGGCGAGGCGCATGGTAGGTCAGCCACAGCACCGAGGGGTGTACTCTGTGTGTGAGAGTGTCAGCAACTGGGTAGGCAACAAGACCAAGGCCACAGATATATCTGGCAATGAGGTGGAGGTGCTCCCGGACGTCAACATTAACAACGTCAAGAAAAAGCAGTACTTCTTTGAGACCACGTGCCGTGGCGCCCGGGCGGGTAGCTCTGGCTGCCTGGGCATCGACGGGCGACACTGGAACTCCTACTGCACCAACTCGCACACCTTCGTGCGGGCGTTGACTTCCTTTAAGGACCTGGTGGCCTGGAGACTGATCCGCATCGATGTGGCCTGTGTGTGTGTGCTCAGCCGAAAGTCTTGGCGACAGTGACCGTACTGTAATCACTGGTCCTGTAGTCGCTGCAGTACTGGCCGACAGGACCACATGGTACTGTTATGAAGTCACTGGAGTACTGCAGTTCCACCCCCCCACCCCCACCCCACTGGAGTACTGCAGTTCCACCCCACTGGAGTACTGCAGTTCCACCCCCCCACCCCACTGGAGTACTGCAGTTCCACCCCCCCCCACCCCACTGGAGTACTGCAGTTCCACCCCCCCACCCCACTGGAGTACTGCAGTTCCACCCCCCCCCCCCCCCCACCCCACTGGAGTACTGCAGTTCCACCCCCCCACCCCACTGGAGTACTGCAGTCCCACCCCACTGGAGTACTGCAGTTCCACCCCCCCACCCCACTGGAGTACTGCAGTTCCACCCCCCCCCCACTGGAGTACTGCAGTTCCACCCCCCACCCCACTGGAGTACTGCAGTTCCACACCCCCACCCCACTGGAGTACTGCAGTTCCACACCCCCACCCCACTGGAGTACTGCAGTTCCACACCCCCACCCCACTGGAGTACTGCAGTTCCACCCCCCCCCCCACTGGAGTACTGCAGTTCCACCCCCCCCACCCCACTGGAGTACTGCAGTTCCACCCCCCACCCCACTGGAGTACTGCAGTTCCACCCCCCACCCCACTGGAGTAGTGCAGTTCCACCCCCCACCCCACTGGAGTACTGCAGTTCCACCCCCCCACCCCACTGGAGTACTGCAGTTCCACCCCCCCACCCCACTGGAGTACTGCAGTTCCACACCCCCACCCCACTGGAGTACTGCAGTTCCACCCCCCCCCCCCCCCCCCACTGGAGTCTGCAGTTCCACCCCCCCACCCCACTGGAGTACTGCAGTTCCACCCCCCCCACCCCACTGGAGTACTGCAGTTCCACCCCCCACCCCACTGGAGTACTGCAGTTCCACCCCCCACCCCACTGGAGTACTGCAGTTCCACCCCCCCACCCCACTGGAGTACTGCAGTTCCACCCCCCCACCCCACTGGAGTACTGCAGTTCCACACCCCCACCCCACTGGAGTACTGCAGTTCCACACCCCCACCCCACTGGAGTACTGCAGTACCACCCCCCACCTCACTGGAGTACTGCAGTTCCACCCCCCCACCCAACTGGAGTACTCAGACACTCTCTGCCCCACCCCAGCCCTCAGCTCACAGTTAATTATTGATTGAGGACTGCATGTATATAAACCAACCGTTTGTTTATTAGTTGTTGTTGTTGTTGTTGTTATTTATTAAACACCTCAGTACATGCACTGCATCTTGTGTGGCGTTATTGTCTGGGTGATGGGTCTGGTGTCCGTCACAGGGACTAATGAACAACAGTCAGACTGACAGAAGGACAAATAACAGGTAGGCTAGGAGACAGTACTGTAATGTCAAAACAAGTCACTATACTTAGAGGTTTTCTAAACGACACAAAATCCTGTTCCATGAGAATGTGGATGAATAGAAACATATGGCATTATTTTGATGTGCTTTGGTCAGCCTTTGGCTCATGCCTCTGAGATTTCACTTTGTTATTTCAGGAAGAAAAAAAAAATCTATTTTTTCCTAAAGAATCTCCATTTCAACTTGGATGACCCAGGCATATCTAAAATAAAAAGTCCCTGTGGAAAAAATGTGTCCTAGGGTAGGTTTCCCGAAAGCTTCGTAGCTAACGTGATGCTTTATTTCTCTCCATGGGCTGACTTTCCCGAAAGCCTCAGTCCGTTTGCGTCATGGAGAGAAATAACTTGAAGAGAATACCTAAAGTGCCATGTTGGCTACGAGGCTTTCTGGGAATTTACTCCAGAACACAGTTTTTCCACTTTTTGGTCTATTTCATTTTAGAAGATGTGCCATGTTCATGATCATTGAAAGGTTTCTCGAAAGCTCCATAGCACTTTTATTTCTCCCATGGCCATGACAATCTATTTATCTTATTTCACCCATAACTGAAACAGACCGATGCGTTCGGGAAACTCAACCCAAACAACTCTACTGTCCCTCAGACACCTTTAACGTGGCCCAGCAGTCCTGGCTACATCTGGGATAAATCAAGGGATTGGAATATCCTCCTGGCTGCATGGATCATCTCCACAACCCAAACACTGAGCTGGACGGCCAGCAATGCATCCACCTCCTGGCTATGACCCCAGGGATGAGCAGGTCAGGTTAACCACAGGGTAATGAGGTCACATCTGTGGAGCTACACCACTTGTCTTCAACCCTAAACCTAAAAAGACCCACATGGTGTGACTTGTAATGTATGTATTATAAATTAAAGTTTAAAATAGATACTTCAGCGTGTATACAGATGTAGGATCTTAATTTGAGCAAGTTTGCTACAGACGGAAAATAATCCTGCAGCAACAGGAAATGTGAATTGTTATGTGGATTATAAACAATGAACATTTTTGCAGGTGTTGATACATTTTTCATTAGGGCAAATCAAGTGGAAATTCCAAATGTTAGAAGCCTTTTTAACCCTCAAATAAACTACAAGTTTGCATTTCCTGCTGTGCAGGAAAATTCTCAGCAACAAAAGACTGATCAGATTAAGATCCTACATCTGTATGTATTTTCAAATCTTCCTGTTGGAAAATTAAACTTGAAATTGCACTTTTGTTCCAGCCCATGTGCTAGAACAACTGGTTCAATGTATTCAACTTATAATGAAGCCCTTGATTCGTTGAATCAAGTGTAATTCTTGGCTGAAACAAACACATGCATACCATGTGGGTCTCTGGGACCAGGACAGAATAACGCTGATCTACAGTCTGAGAGTTTACAGAAGTCACAGTAACATTAAACAGAATACTTTCAGTCCTAAAGGCAGAAATGTAAGAGCAGGCCAGCATTTTTGTCCCATTACCGTTACACAACAGTTTCTCTGTCATTTTCAGTGAGCGCTTGTTCTGTTATTTCCAGAGGAAATATAGGTGGCGTTTTTGTTGACCTAACATAAGTGACATGCTGGTGAAGAATACAGACAAATTGGGCTCTATTCAATCCACTTTGTGTAAATTCAGATTTACAGTGGTTAATTTCAAATACACACTCAAATGCATTTCCATTTCACTCTGATATTTAGAAGGCTGATCTTTTAAGGGATGTTTTAAAGCTGAAGAAGAGTCAACCCCTGAAACAAGGTTTGCCAACATTCAATAGTGGAGCGTAAACCACAGATCAATACTGCCCTCTAGTGTTCTTCATGATGATCAACAATCTCTCTACAGCTCAAAGACATCACTACATTGACCATCGCCAATCACATTCATACTGCCATAGACAGGGTACCATTCAGGTCATGGAGAAAGGACAGGTAAAGACAACTCTAAACTCCTCTCAGAGTAGTAATGTTAAACCAACAATCTCTATGCCATGATTTCTTTGCCAGCTAGTTACACTTGATAACCATTTACTATTCCAAGCTGGAAAACAAAATCATATGTAAATCTGTGATTTTACCCTGATGTAGACTGATGACCCAATATAAATGCTTCAGTTCTTGGTCATGTCCTTAACCAGAGAGAAATACAATGTTGAAGTTGTTTGATCCACAGGCTGTATTTGGATAGAAAAGCCATTCTGAAAGAGAGACAGCAGAGGTCGCTGTTACCTTTCCTCAGCCAATAAAATAAAAAATTAGTAGAGATCGCTGTGACCTTCGCTGCCACAACTAATGCCCTACCTCTTTCCCTGCCAATGGACAAGAGTAATACGAGATTAAAAAGGTCCTCTGCAATTCTAACAATGAAATGAAAATCAAAGGTAAAAAAATAAATAAAATAAGTTAATACCTTCATTTGGATGAGTGAAACAATATGGCATTTTGACTTATTTTCTCTAAATCAAGTGCTAGCATAGGCTACTGTATTTTAAAATCATATATTTAGTGGAAATTCAATACCACCAATATAATGCTGTCCGATGTATCAGAACTTGTTCAACAAACTTGTGTACAACATAGTGGAATCCTGAGTGACTTACAAGGCGTGGTTATGATGGTGTTTTGGTCATAACAAAGATCCCACAGGACTATTTCCATAATAAACAGATTATTCCATGGGCGAGCAGCCACACACAAGCCTAAGATCAACATACCAAGCGTCAGCTGGAGTGGTGTAAAGCTCACCGCCATTGGATTCTGGAGCAGTGGAAACACGTTCTCTGGAGTGATGAATCACGCTTCACCATCTGGCAGTCTGACGGACTAATCTGGGTTTGGCGGATGCCAGGACAATGCTACCTGCCCCAATGCATAGTGCCAACTCTAAAGTTTGGTGAAGGAGGAATAATGGTCTGGGGCGGTTTTTCATGGTTCGGCCTGGGCCCCTTAGTTCCAGTGAAGGGAAATCTTAACGCTACAGCATACAATGACATTCTAAACAATTCTGTGCTTCCAACTTTGTGGCAACAGTTTGGGAAAGGCCCTTTCCTGTTTCAGCATGACAATGCCCCTGTGCATACAGGTCCATACAGAAATGGTTTGCGAGATCGGTGTGGAAGAACTTGGACTGGCCTGCACAGAGCCCTGACATCAACCCCATCGAACCCCTATTGGGATGAATTGGAAAGCCGACTGTAAGCCAGGCCTAAACGCCAAACCTCAGTGCCCGACCTCACTAATGCTCGTGGCTAAATGGAAGCAAGTGACAAAGCAACGTTCCAACATCTAGTGGAAAGCATTAGCAGAAGAGTGGAGGCTGTTATAGCATAAAGGGTGGGGGGACCAACTCAATATTAAATGCCCATGATTTTGGAATGAGATGTTCGACTAGCAGTCCACATACTTTTGGTCATGTACTGTAGCTATGATGTCCCACTACATTTCCCTCCCTCAAACTATTTGGAATTGTGATGCGATGTGACTTTTTTTCTGGAAATGTGTCTTGAGTTTTGTCGGGGGGGGGGGGGGGGGGATCTGTTTTGGCCACATCTTAAAGCTGTTTATTGTTGTTTTAGAAAGGATGGGAACAGGCTCTGCTCATTCTCGGGAATATCAAGGTTTTTGCTTTTTGCTTATTTTTTTTGCTTTTTTTGCTTTTTTGCTTATATCAAGGTTTTTGCTTATAGACATGTTGTCAGACTCAGCACACATTTAGGCCTTTTACACAAGAATAAGGGCACAAGGCTGTCAGCGGTTAACTAACAATTGTTGTCACATTGCTAAGAAATGTGTTCATATGAAATGTTATTTTACCTGTTTTCATATTGTTTTCTAACAATTTTTAACATTTCTGAAACACATTGTTCTTGATTATAAAATAAAACAACAAAAATATATATATAAATATGATGGGTATTACAGTACTTCAGCTCTGTTCCCGAGTGTAGAACTCTCTCTCTCTGCCCTCTAAGACAATTGGTCATCCCCAGAGTGGTGTCACTTTGTCAGACAGCAGCCCTTTGTGCCTAGTTAAGAGACAAAAAGCAGTGGTGTTGTGAGACAAGCCAAAGAGGGCGGGTGGTAGAGGACAGGAGAAAACAGTCCATTTGGGGTACAGTGCCTATACTTAAACAGCGGTACCATTCTGGTCATGGAGAAAGTACATGTAAAAGACAACAACAAACTCCTCTCAGAGTAGTAATGTTAAACCAACAATCTATGCCATGAGTTCCTTGCCAGTGATTTACTATTCCTAGTTGGAAAACAAAACAAAAACACTTGGTAAAACAGTGATTTTACCCAGATGTAGGCTGATGACCCAATATAAATGCTTCAGTTATTGGTCATATCCTTAACCAGAGAGAAATAAAATGCTTAAGTTGTTTGATCCACAGGATGTATTTGGATAGATAAGCCATTCAGACCGAGAGGTCGTTGTTTCTCTCCTCAGCCAAAAAACAGCCAATTTTATTAATCTTTATTTAACTAGGCAAGTCAGTTAAGAACAAATTCTTATTTTCAATGACGGCCTAGGAACAGTAGGTTAACTGCATGTTCAGAACGACAGAATTGTACCTTGTCAGCTCTGGGATTTGAACTTGCAACCTTTCGATTACTAGTCCAACGCTCTAACCACTAGGCTACCCTGCCGCCCCATTGAGTCAAAACAAAATGAGCAAAGATCGCTGTGACCTTCACTGCCACAACTAATGCCCTACCTCCTTCCCTGCCAATGGACAAGAGTAATACGAGTTTAAAAAAAGGTGCTCTGCTACTCTAACAATGAAAAGAAAACCAAAGATAACTGTAAAAATGAATCATAATAATATTCCTTTCATTTGGCTCAATGAAACAATGATATTCTGAATCAGTATGTGCTAGCATACTGTATTTCACAACCATATATTTGCTGGAAATTCAAAACCACCAATATAATGCTATCTGATGTATCAGAACTTTTTCAACAGACTTGTGTACAACTATTTTTTTCATGAAATGATTGATGAGCAACGTCATAGTGGAATCCTGAGTGACTTACAAGGCGTGGTCATGATGGTGTTTTGGGCAAAACAAAGATCCCACAGGACTATTTCCATAATAAACATATTATTATATATAGCCAACAAGTGCTCAGCTTACAGTACCGTTCAAAAGTTTGGGGTCACTTAGAAATGTCCTTGTTTTTGAAAGAAAATGCAAATTTTTTGTCCATTAAAATAACAACAAATTGATCGGAAATACTGTGTAGACATTGTTAATGTTGTAAATGACAGTTGTAGCTGGAAACGGCAGATTTTGCATTGAATATCTACATAGCCGTACAGAGGCCCATTATCAGCAACCATCACTCCTGTGTCCCAATGGCACATTGTGTTAGCTAATCCAAGTTTATCATTTTAAAAAGGCTAAATGATCATTAGAAAACCCTTTTGCAATTATGTTAGCACAGCTGAAAACTGTTCTGATTAAAGAAGCAATAAAACTGTCCTTCTTTAGACTACATTACATTACATTACATTTAGACTAGTTGAGTATCTGGAGCGTCAACATTTGTGGGTTCGATTACAGGCTCAAAACCTGCAAAACACTAGTCTCAACGTCAACAGTGAAGAGGCGACTCTGGGATGCTGGCCTTCTAGGCAGAGTTGCAAAGAAAAAGCCATATCTCAGACTGGCCATTAAAAATAAAAGTTTAAGACGGGCAAAAGAACATAGACACAGGACAAAGGAAGATTGGAAAAAAGTATTATGGAGTTCCTCTGTCCAGTGTCCTTTTGCCCATCTTAATCTTTTCTTTTTATTGGCCAGTCTGAGATATGGCTTTTTCTTTGCAACTCTGCCTAGAAGGCCAGCATCCCGAAGTTGTCAGTCAAGGACTTGTGAGGCATCTGTTCCTCAGACTAGACAGTAAATGTGCTTGTCCTCTTGCTCAGTTGTGCACCAGGGCCTCCCACTATTTCTATTCTGGTTAGAGGCAGAGTTTGGGAAAGACAATTTTCACAAAAATAAATTCACCTTTATAATAAAAAGCATTACATGCATAATCGCATTTGCAGTCACTTTGGATAATGGTGTTTTCCCGCTAATGGAACATTCACCCTGTTGGCTGTCATCAAGGCTCTGAAGGCGTGGAGACATTGGCTTGAGGGGGCTAAACACCCTTTTCTCATCTGGACTGACCACCGCAATCTGGAGTACATCCGGGCAGCGAGGAGACTGAACCCTCGCCAGGCAAGGTGGGCCATGTTTTTCACCCGTTTTGTTTTCACCCTTTCATACAGACCAGGTTCCCAGAACGTGAAGGCAGACGCACTGTCCCGGCTGTATGACACAGAGGAGCGGCCCATGGATCCCACTCCCATACTCCCGGCCTCCTGCCTGGTGGCACCAGTAGTGTGGGAGCTGGACGCGGACATTGAGCAGGCGTTACGTGCAGAGCACGCTCCCCTCCAGTGTCCCGCTAGGCGTCTGTACGTTCCGTCTGCTGTCCGTGATCGGCTGATCTATTGGGACCACACGTCACCTTCCTCTGGTCATCCAGGCATCAGTCGGACGGTGCGCTGTCTGAATGGGTAGTACTAGTGGCCCACTTTGGCCAAGGACGTGAGGGTTTATGTTTCCTCTTGCTCGGTGTGCGCTCAGTGTAAGGCTCCTAGGCACCTGCCCAGAGGTAAGTTACACCTCTTACCCGTTCCACAACGGCCATGGTTGCACCTGTCGATCTATTTCCTGACCGATCTCCCCCCATCACAGGGAAACACCACGATCCTGGTTGTTGTAGATCATTTCTCTAAGTCCTTCCGTCTCCTTCCTCTGCCCGGTATCCCTACGACCCTACAGACTGTGGAGGCCTTGTTTACGCATGTCTTCCGGCACTATGGGGTGCCTGAGGATTTAGTGTCTGATCGGGGTCCCCAGTTCACCTCGAGGGTCTGGAGGGCGTTCATGGAACGTCTGGGGGTCTCGATCAGCCTTACCTCAGGTTTTCATCCCGAGAGTAATGGGCAGGTGGAGAGAGTTAACCTGTCTGGGAACGTGGGACCCTAGTCAACAGCCAGTGGAATCGCGTCGCGCAAAATACAAAACCTTATAAATGCTATAACTTCAATTTCTCAAACATATGACTATTTTACACCATTTTATAGATACACCTCTCCTGAATCGAACCACGTTGTCCGATTTCAAAAAGACTTTACAGCAAAAGCAAAACATTAGATTATGTTAGGAGAGTACCCTGCCAAAAAAAAAAATCACACTGCCATTTTCAAAGCAACTAGTATGCATCACAAATACCCAAAACACAGCTAAATGCAGCACTAACCTTTGACAATCTTCATCAGATGACACTCCTAGGACATTATGTTACACAATACATGCATTTTTTGTTCGATAAAGTTCATATTAAGTTCATATTTATATATAAAAACAGCATTTTACATCGGCGCGTGACGTTCAGAAAATATTTTCCCTCAAATGCTTCCGGTGATCAGCGCTACAACTTACAAAATTACTATTCGAAAACATTGTTAAAATGTAATATTGTCATTCAAAGAATTATAGATTAACATCTCGTGAATGCAACCGCATTGCCAGATTTAAAAATAACTTTACTGGGAAATCACACTTTGCAACAAACGACGTGGTATGCTCAGAAAAATAGGCTAGGCGATACATGTTAGCGCCATCTTGGAACCATCTAAAATCAAATATACTATTGTAAATATTCCCTTCCCTTTGATTATCTTCATCAGAAGGCACTTCCAGGAATCCCAGGTCCACAACAAATGTTGTTTTGTTCGAAAAAGTTAATAATTTATGTCCCAATAGTTCCTTCTTGTTAGCGCGTTCCGAAGGCTACTCATAATGTACTGAAGCGCGCGGGACTTGTCGTCACGAATGTGCAAAAAAATATATATTTACGTTCGTTCAAACATGTCAAACGTTGTATAACATAAATCTTTAGGGCCTTTTTCAACCAGAGCTTCAATAATATTCAAGGCGGACGATTGCATTGTCTTACTAAACGTTTCGGAACAAAAGGGTTCCCATGGGCGCCCGCATCATAGTAGTAATGGCCCTCCTCCTGTGACCAACTTCCCAAGCCTCTCTTTGGGTCAGTTTCTACCATAGAAGACTCAAACCACTTTGTAAAGAATGTTGACATCTAGTGGAAGCCTTAGGAAGTGCTAAATGATTAATAAGTCCCTGTGTGTTTCAATGGCAAAGGTTTGAAGTGATTCCACACATCAGATTTCCATTTCCTGTTAGGATTTGTCTCAGGGTTTTGACTGCCATATGAGTTCTGTTATACTCACAGACACCATTCAAACAGTTTTAGAAACTTTAGAGTGTTTTCTATCCAAATCTACTAATTATATGCATATTCTAGTTACTGGGCAGGAGTAGTAACCAGATTAAATCGGGTACGTTTTTTATCCGGCCGTGCAAATACTGCCCCCTATCCCCAACAGGTTAACCAGGATGTGGGTAGGTTTCTGAGGTCTTATTGCCAGGACCGGCCGGGGGAGTGGGCGGCGTTTGTGCCCTGGGCAGTGATGGCCCAGAACTCACTCCGCCACTCCTCCACAAACCTCTCCCCCTTCCAGTGCGTACTGGGGTATCAGCCGGTTCTGGCTCCTTGGCATCAGAGTCAGACCGAGGCTCCTGCGGTGGACGACTGGTTCCGGCACATGGAGGAGACATGGGACGCCGCTCATGTTCACCTTCAGTGCGACGTGCTGCGCCAGAAAGCCAGCGCAGACCGTCACCGCAGTGAGGCCCCGGTGTTCGCACCGGGGGACTGGGTATGGCTCTCGATCCAAAACCTGCCCCTCCATCTGCCCTGCCAGAAGCTGGGTCCGTGGTTTGTGGGGCCATTTAAAGTCTGAGGAGACTGAACGAGGTGAGTTACAGGTTACAGCTTCCCCCCGATTACCGTATTAACCCCTCGTTCCATGGGTCTCTCCTCAGGCCGGTGGTGGCTGGCCCGCTCCAGGAGTCTGAGGTGTGGGAGGTTCCTCCGCCCCCTCTGGACATCGAGGGGGCCCCGGCGTACTCCTTTGGATCCATACTGGATTCGAGGCGTCGGGCGAGGGCGCCTTCAGTACCTCGTGGACTGGGAGGGGTATGGTCCAGAGGAGAGATGCTGGGTTCCGGTGGAGGACATGTTGGACCCTTCAATGCTGCGGGAGTTCCACCGTCTCCGTCCGGATCGCCCTGCACCTCGCCCTCCGGGTCGTCCTCGAGGCCGGTGTCGGCGTGCTGCTGGAGCCACGCGTCAAGGGGGGGGGGTACTGTCACGACTTCCACCAAGGTCGGTTCCTCTCCTTGTTCGGGCGGTGTTCGGCAGTCGGTGTCACCGGTCTTCTAGCCATCGTTGCTCCACTTTTCATTTTCCATTTGTTTTGTCTTGTTTTCCAACACACCTGGTTCTCATTTCCCTCATTAAGTGTTGTATATTTAACCCAGTGTTCTCCCCCATGTCTTTGTGTGGAATTGTTTGTTGTAAGTGCTTGTGCACATGTTTACTGGTGCGCTTCGGGTTTTGTACCCATGTTGGTTATTTCTTTATGCCGTTGGTTTTGAAATTAAACTGCTCTGGCTATTACCTAGTTCTGCTCTCCTGCGTCTGACTTCACTGCCACCAGTTACGCACCCCTTTACAAGACCTGTTAACTTTTTGAGGCTAGTGGGACGCTTGCGTCCCACCCACCGTGCAGCCAGTGAAAAATCAGAGCGCCAAATTCGAAAACAACAAAATGTCATAATTCAAATTTCTCAAACATACAACTATTTTACACCATTTTATAGATAAACATCTCCTTAATCCAACCACGTTGTCCAATTTCAAAAAGGCTTTACGGCGAAAGCATAAAGTTAGATTATGTTAGGACAGTACATAGACAAAAAACATTACACACAGCCATTTTCAATGCAAGGACAAGCGTCACCAAAAGCAGAAAACCAGCTAAAATTATGCACTAACCTTTGACAATCTCCATCAGATGACACTCCTAGGACATTATGTTAGACAATACATGCATTTTTTGTTCTATCAAGTTCATATTTATATCCAAAAAATACCCGTCATAAACGTTGATAAAATATTAAACTGTTATTCAAAGAATTATAGATTAACATCTGAATGCAACCGCATTGACAGATTTCAAAATAACTTTACTGGGAAAGAACACTTTGCAATAATCTGAGTACTGCGCTCAAAAAAATACATCAGGCAATTACAGGTAGCCGCCATTTTGGAATCTTCTAAATGCATAAATAGCATTATAAATATTCACTTACCATTAATAATCTTCATCAGAAGGCACTTTCAGGAATCCCAGGTCCACAATAAATGTTGTTTTGTTCGATAAAGTTCATAATATATGTCCAAATAACTCCATGTTGTTTGCACGTTCAGTAAGCTACTCAAAATGTAGGACGCGTGAGGAAAATGTCACGACGAAAAGTCAAAAAGTTAGATTTACGTTCGTTCAAACATTGTATAGCATCAATCTTTAGGGCCTTTTTCAATCAGAACTTCAGTAATATTCCAACCGCACAATTCCAGTGTCTTGAAAAACGTTTTGGAACACAGCTAACTCTCGCGTGAATGCGCACAAATTAACTGATGCCCCTTCCCTGGGTCACCAACTTCCAACTTCCTTTGTTGGCGCTCTGTTCACCATAGAAGCCTCAAACAACTTTCTAAAGACTGTTGACATCTAGTGGAAGCCCCAGGAAGTGCAAAATGAACCCTAACTCACTGTGTGTTCGATAGGCAGGGACTTGAAAGAACTACAGGAACCAGATTTTCATTTCCTGCTTGTATTTTTCTCAGGTTTTTGACAGCCAAATGAGTTCTGCCAAACTCACAGACGTCATTCAAACAGTTTTGGAAACTTTAGTGTTTTCTATCCAAATCTACTAATAATTTGCAAATATTTGACTCTGGGCTCGAGTATTAGGCCATTTACTTTGGGCACGCTTTTCATCCAAAATCGAAAATACTGCCCCCTATACCTTGACAGGTTAAATGAAATGCATTCCAGGTAACTACCTCATGAAGCTGGTTGAGAGAATGCCAAGAGTGTGCAAATCTGTCATCAAGGCAAAGGGTGGCTACTTTGAAGAATCTCAAATATAAAATATATTTGGATTTAACACTTTTTTGGTTACAGAATTATTCCATTCCAAAAAACCTTGAATGAGTAGGTGTGTTCAAACTTTTGACTGGTACTGTAGGCTATTGTTTTGGCCTGTGTGGTTCATATGTGTTGTGGTTTGTTGCATTGTATTGCTTAGTTTAGCATTTGTGTCAACTTTGAATTCAATCTAAGCCATAGATTGTTAACTTCCTCCATTTTGTACTTGACCTTTACAGATGCAGACCCGAAGACAAACCAAGTCTCCAATTGTCCCAGTACTTGTTTATGTGCAGGCCTAAGTGACCACACACACTCAAATGGACCTACAGCTGGGGTAAGATTCTTCCATCATTCAAACACATTAGACACAGTTTAAACCACCATGTTGTCAACCAAATGCTGTCCTCATTGCTTAAGTTGTATTGTCTATGGCTCAATTTGTGGAAATACTGTGATCAGTCATCTTTGAGTTTGAGTTTATTTTTACAGGGACAGTGCACATTAATCAACGTTTCAGTTGTGCCGGTTTTAGCCAGCCGGCTAATTTTCAACCGCAGTCCCTGGGCAGGTTATTAAAAACAATTACAATATAGACAATCATTGAGCAGTGAGCACACGCAGAGCGACATAGGACAAGCAAGACATAGCATACAAACAGAGCAGCATACAAACAGAGCAACATAGGACAAAAAGCAACAAGACAAAATCCATAAAAGCAACAAAGTGTTTCCACACCTCACAAGCAAGACAACAGACAACATGGAAAGCGGCAATACACAGCTAGGGATTATGTTCACAAATCTGATTGACCTTTAGCCATGTCTTCAAGCATTTTGTGAAAGTGTGATATGTGGTGTAGTTATGCGTGTCTGATGGCAGTGTATTCCAGACATGGAAAGCTCTCACAGAGAAAGCGGATCTACTAAAGGTGCTTTTCCTTAATGAACTATAGTCACCTCTCATGGCAGACCTTGTGGATCTGCTGCCATATGTTTGGGTTTTATGTATAACAAAAATACTGTGTGGTGGGGTAGCCAGGCCATTTAGGATCTTGAATACAAGACAGTGTATTGCACAAGATTTTCCCAACTCAGGAGCTCATGCTTTCTGAAGATGTAACAGTGATGATGGCTATTGGGCTTCCTATCAAGCACTTTGAAAGCCTGTTTGTAGACAGACTGAATAGGTTTTAATGTTGTACAGCAAGCTTGGGCCCAACTAGTCAAGCAGTATGTTAAGTGGGGGAGTATCATAGATTTGAAGTACAGTTTTGCTACCTCTGTAGTCAAACAATTTCGTATAAATCGGAAATTAGCTAGGTTGAATTTGGTTATTTGAATTACCTTTTTCACATGCTTTTTAAAAGAGAGGTCAGAATCAAGTATGATGCCAAGGTACTTAAAATCAGATACCACCTGGAGCTTCTCCCCTGACACATAGACATCTGGCTCAGTAGCATCTGTTGCCCTCTTTGTGAAGAACATGCAAACTGTTTTTTTCACATTGAGATGCAAACACGAGTCACTCAGCCACTTTGTAACCTGGACCATTACAGTAGTGAGTTCTTGTGCAGCTTGTTGTTTGCTCTTTGCATGCACACATATCACTGTAACATCTGCATACATTTGAACTTCAGACCCAGAACAGACAGAGGGCAGATCATTAATGTACAGGCTGAACAGGAGGAGCCCAACAATGCCCCCTTTGTCAATCTTGGACTTCACATTTTCCAGAAGAAAGCAGTTGGCCGTTACTGTGGAGTATTTCGCTCTGAAGCCAAACTGCATGGAGTGTAATGTGAAGGGGCTGTTGTTGAGGTGGGCAATTAGTTGTTCTGCTACACACTTTTCAACAACCTTCAACACCACAGGTAGTATACTAATGGGCCTGTAGTTACTCACGTCAGCAGGGTCGCCCGATTTAAAGATGACCGTTATTATGGCTGACTTCCATACCCTTGGAAACACCCCCAGACCAATAGATATGTTGGTGGCCTTAGTAATGGGGCCAATGAGTGACTCTTGGTAGTTTTTAAGAAAGGTAGAGTCCAGCCCAAACACATCTTTGGATTTAGAGTTCTTTAGTGAACTAATCACCTTGTTCACCTTTGACTCAGAAATCTCCCTTATGATGAAGACAGGTTGAGCGTCATTCACTAGCACTGAGCCCAAGAAACAAGTGGAGGGGTTCTGTGTCAGTACCCCGACAGAGTCAATAAAGTAGGAATTGAAGGCTATTGCTATTTTGACTGCATCCTGTGTTAGATTGTTATTCACCATGATTTCTAGTCTTTTTGCAGTGTTACTATGGTCTTTCCCTGTTAACTGTTTTAGATTCTCCCAGATCAATTTAGAATTTCCCTTTGCCTCACCAATTACGTTAATTAAAAAGTTTGCCTTGGCCTGTCTGATTTCTTTCATCACCTTATTTCTCAACATGGTAAACCTACGTCTGTCATGCTCTAATTTGGATTTTAGGGCTGTTTTTAGAGCATAATCTCGTTCTTTCATCAATTTCCAGATTTCTCCATTTAGCCAAGGAAGAGTGCTCTTTTGGCTAGGTTTGGATTTGATTTTCTTTAGGAAACCATTTATTGTAGTCTAGATTGTAGATAGTCAGGTTTTTCTATCAGCTTCCACGTCTGTATAGGACAAAAGATCATTCCAGTTAATTCCATTAATTGCGTTTTCAAAATAGTTTAATTCACTCTTAGGTATTCTTAGTTGATCCGGCTTTCTAACAGTAGAGAGGTTAAACCTGCTCTTAGACCGCTTTCTGGCTATACGTGTCAGATTATGATCAGATAGCTCAGTAACCATATTGAATGATTTAGTCACTCTCTCTGGTTAATTACTGAACACCAAATCAATCTGTGTTTTAGAGCAACAAGTCACCATGGTTGGCCCTTTAACTAGCTGTGTAAGGTCAGAGGTATTAGTGATCCGTTTGAGGGTTTTCCTACAAGACTTGTCTTCATAAATAATATTAAAATCTCCCATTAAGATGACCTCTTTCCCAAAATCACATTCCCTAAGCATGTTAAACTGATCAAAAAACACACTTTTGGTGGAAGGTGGTCTATACATTCCAATAAGGGTAAAATACATTTGGGGAGAAAGTATAACGTTCAGGCCAATACATTCTAGTTCATTATCACATGACCACTCAGTTTGTTTACATAGGATATGTTCTTTAATGTAAATCATCAGACCCCCTCCTCTTCCTTCAATCCTGTCTCTCCTGAAAACATTGTAGCCAGGCACAATCAAAGCAGCACATGGAGAGTTTTTATGGAGCCATGTCTCTGAGAGGCAGAGGAAGTCAAGGTTGGAGTCTGTGAGTAGATGTTGAATTTGATCACTTTTTGGAATGACACGACGAATGTTCAAGTGCCCCCCTAGTAGTCCCTTGGGCTTAGCTTGTGGGTCCCAGATGACTCGAGAGTGATTGACACATTGAAAAAAGTAAAATTTTCTGTGTTTTCTGATGGCTGGGTTTAGGCCGTTTTGTTTTGTTTAGGGGCAGTTCGGTAGCGCAATTAACAATCCCTCCCGCTTGCACTGGATACGGAGAACTAATTAAAACAGCTTGCATACCAGAAGCAAAGTCAGGGATCGCATATAGCGGCTTGGGTATGTTTGAAGAGTCAACATCTATCCTGGAGCGAGGTGAGTCGAGAGAAACCATGGGACCATAGCACTCACCCACTTCCACAGCGGCGACGATCAGTGGACGAGGCCATCCACTGCTTCCAGTCCGGTGAGTATTGCTGGCTCGTGATGTTAGGCCCAGGATGGGTTGCACATCCCCAGAGAGCAGGAGGGTAGTGAACAGGTAGGTTAACAGTTTCCGATAAATGTTGGACTTGTGTTCGTTACGCCTAAGCGGTTCAGTGGAATAGGGAGCGAGGTAGACTTGACCATTATTCAGAACATTATGGTATGCTGTGTACTGTCCGCTCCCGTGGAACGGTGAACCAATGTGTTTGGTGTTGATATTCTCCGGCAGTAGATTGATTGTGTCATCCCAGCAAGGACGCACTGAGATTATCAGTAGAGCAGCTACATAACTGACAATCATGGCAAAGTACTGGAGATAAAACACATAATTGCGCTTTAACTCTTTGCATGAGTTACTGAGCTGGGGTCGGCGTACACCTGATGTTTTAGATAAAATAACAGCATTCGTATGAGAAGCGGCACCTGCCGCACCACCCTGCCTTCCGACCGCCATTACTAACAATGAGCTGTCCTCCTTCTAATGTTGTGATTCACAGACACATGATGACCACAATTTCAACGCTGCAACCGAGATGGAATGACATCGAGGGACACACGCTGAGACCCTGAGTATGACTGGACATGGGCTAGGGTATTTGTAATGACCTAAAAAGGGATGCAGAAGCACACCAGCACACCTTTTAATGTTCATTCCATGGCCAACCATCCCTCTAGTTACCCCTTATTCCACACTTTGCCTTTTATGCTCCATGGACCCTCAACTTGACACTTTGGAACTCCATCTTCTTGCTATAAACCTACCCTACCTTCACCCATTTTCCAAATCCAGCTTCCTTGTTCTTCTCCTGATATGATAACATCTAGTAACACGTTTAAAAGTGTTGTGGTGTACTGTTTTTGCTACCTTCTTTTCACCTGTGTAATGCTGTACTCCTCTTATTCTGGGGTTCAGACTGAATGCAGTGGTAAAGGCACTGCTCACAATTGACATCAGCAACATGGACCTGTTACATTGACCAGAAGGCTGTTGATATAGCTGTGTTTAGGCATGGCTACATGGACCTGTTACATTGACCAGAAGGGTGTTGATATAGCTGTGTTTAGGCATGGCTACATGGACCTGTTACATTGACCAGAAGGCTGTTGATATAGCTGTGTTTAGGCATGGCTACATGGACCTGTTACATTGACCAGAAGGCTGTTGATATAGCTGTGTTTAGACATGGCTACATGGACCTGTTACATTGACCAGAAGGCTGTTGATATAGCTGTGTTTAGGCATGGCTACATGGACCTGTTACATTGACCAGAAGGCTGTTGATATAGCTATGTTTAGGCAAAGCTACATGGACCTGTTACATTGACCAGAAGGCTGTTGATATAGCTATGTTTAGGCATGGCTACATGGACCTGTTACATTGACCAGAAGGGTGTTGATATAGCTGTGTTTAGGCATGGCTACATGGACCTGTTACATTGACCAGAAGGCTGTTGATATAGCTATGTTTAGGCATGGCTACATGGACCTGTTACATTGACCAGAAGGGTGTTGATATAGCTGTGTTTAGGCATGGCTACATGGACCTGTTACATTGACCAGAAGGCTGTTGATATAGCTGTGTTTAGGCATGGCTACATGGACCTGTTACATTGACCAGAAGGCTGTTGATATAGCTGTGTTTAGGCATGGCTACATGGACCTGTTACATTGACCAGAAGGGTGTTGATATAGCTGTGTTTAGGCATGGCTACATGGACCTGTTACATTGACCAGAAGGCTGTTGATATAGCTACGTTTAGGCATGGCTACATGGACCTGTTACATTGACCAGAAGGCTGTTGATATAGCTGTGTTTAGGCATGGCTACATGGACCTGTTACATTGACCAGAAGGCTGTTGATATAGCTGTGTTTAGACATGGCTACATGGACCTGTTACATTGACCAGAAGGCTGTTGATATAGCTGTGTTTAGGCATGGCTACATGGACCTGTTACATTGACCAGAAGGCTGTTGATATAGCTGTGTTTAGGCATGGCTACATGGACCTGTTACATTGACCAGAAGGGTGTTGATATAGCTGTGTTTAGGCATGGCTACATGGACCTGTTACATTGACCAGAAGGCTGTTGATATAGCTACGTTTAGGCATGGCTACATGGACCTGTTACATTGACCAGAAGGCTGTTGATATAGCTGTGTTTAGGCATGGCTACATGGACCTGTTACATTGACCAGAAGGCTGTTGATATAGCTGTGTTTAGGCATGGCTACATGGACCTGTTACATTGACCAGAAGGGTGTTGATATAGCTGTGTTTAGGCATGGCTTCCTTGTTTTGAGTCTGTTAAGTGTGTTTCTCATTCAGCAGGAGTTGACCTAGCATTTTATATTAAATCTACTTTACGCATCCAGTATTTTCTCCATTTGTATCTCACCCACCAAAAATCACAATATGCTGATTTACATTTTGTGTCATTTCTGCCTGTCTAATTCCTAAAAAGGAAAAGTAGACAAATCTCTGCGCTCTCAGATAGTAATAATAGTTAATATGGTGCTCTTCAATGTCCCATGTTTGTGGCATTGATGAATAAATCATTTATTGTTTACTTCAAATTAGATGTTTATATTTTATGTATAAAAGAGAGACAGTATGTATGCATTGTTTACTGTTGTGATTTCTTTAAAACAATGTAATTGTTGGAGTTCAAGTGTTTGACGTGATTGATGGGTGACTAGGTGCATTCTTGTCAGATAAGTATGCTTATTAATGCATGATTATGGATACATTCTGCAATGAGTTAATCTGGCTTTGAATCTGCAACAGAACATGTCAACAAGTTAGTTCTGAATTTCTTTAATAAAGCAGTGCATTCTGACACCATGAATTGAAATATATTTCACCTTGTTCATATAGTTGGCAGAAATTCTAAGGGATTAAATATAGACCTCCACCGGCTGAAGGAGAAGAGGATCTGGTAAAACAAAGGTGGCAGCTAGCTATGACGTGCAGAAAGAAGCATGCAGGGACCTTGCATGTCTACATTTATGCTAATTAGCATTTTCGAATCAGAGTAAATAGAGCCGAATATATTGATAAAAGTCACCTTGTCCAAGAGAGATTTACCTGGCTATCAAAACGTTACGCCAGGGAAAGCCTACATGAAACACATGCCTTGTTTGAAGTGGTTCTAAAATCCCTAATTGAAAAAATGAATGGTGAAAAAAAAAACGATTGGAACCATTTCTGTGTTTGCCGCTAGGTTTTATGGGTATTATGACACGTCCACTGTGGTGAAGTAGTGGGATTGGTTGTTTAGCAACAAAACCGGTTTAGATTGTTGACAAAATATAAACTATATTTTTTCTCCAATGTTAATTGAAAACATATATACATTTACACAATAAGCACTTGTTGTCGCTCAAATACAGCTTGCAGTTGTTGGTAGCTAGCTACAGAATTTTTGCCATATTAGCATTGACATAAAATCAGTCAAAACACCTCAAAACAAGACATTGTATAAAGAACAAGATGAAACTAGCTGAGACGAGTCACTTACGATTCCCCACATGGCAGTTTCGTGTCATTGTTGACAGCTAGCTATCTGGTCATCTATAATCACAAGAGATTTTTACCCCATTAAAGTGTTCATATCGTTTTCGTGACGTTGTCAGCTAACCCAGCTACTTGATTAATCTCTACACTCACGAGCCAATGACAGAAAATGGGCGGTCCGACAACTAGTGTAAAATTCCTCTACAGCTGTAACAATGAGACAGATATTTCACTGGATGTATAAATGTGAAGCATCCGGTGTGCAGTTCCATCACTACGGTAGTGAGGGGAAGCCCACTGGCGGGCTGTGGGAGAAGATGGAACGACATGGATTTTGGACGACATTTTGTAAATCTTCTCATCAATTAAACATTTGATCTCAATACAATTACTGTTCCCAAAACTAGAATCTGTTATGAACGGAACGGACTAAGTTTTGTAGACTTCACCCTTTGCAAAAGTTTTGTAAAAATCGCGCTGTTTAGGAGTGCAAGGGCGAATTGAGTTAATGCACACGCGCACTTCCCCGAGTAGGCGTTCCCTAACGGAAATATGCAGGTGTAAACCAGAACGCGCCAATAGACCACGCTAGCGATATCCTATCTTCGTTTCCTTAAAAATCTTTGGCTCCTGCAATCATTTTGAGATTGCAGCGCGGGTTGTATGGTTGATGTCCAGTTATTTCCAACCCACATTTTGAACAAAGTCTCACTGTTTTCTTGATCTTTTATTAGGATCTAGGATTTTTTTTCCAACTCTGGAATCATGAGTAAAGTGCAAGGTGGGATGAAATGCGTGAAATATCTCCTTTTCGTTTTCAACTTCATATTATGGGTAAGTGTTGGTCCTACTATCGGTCAATTTAATATACAGTTATTCAATCATAACTTAAGTTGCATGTGTGCATAATTGATCGTGATGTATAGTGACTCCTTATAAATTGCGGATGCATTTTGCAACAAGTGAATCGCTCGCGCTGGTTGAAGACGATTCAGTTCTATTCTTATGTAGGTCTGGAGGGAAACTTCATTTCGTTTTAGGTCTGTCTCTGCAATGTTATCTGATTTTTATCAGAGTTATCAATATAACTCGTTTCTTTTTTTCCACGTATGTTGTTACTAATAGGAGTCTTATCCTTCTTTAACCATGATGTGGCACATTGTACCATCTGAATTTCATGTATAATGTCAACAAAATGCGTGAATTAACTATGTTAACAACTATTATATGTCTGCAAAAAGTATGTTCAAATTAAGTGTTCAAATCAAATCGTATTTGTCACATGCGCCGAATACAACAGGTGTAGACTTTACCGTGAAATGTTTACTTAACAAGCCATTAACCAACAATGAAGTTCAAGAAATGGAGTTGAGAAAATATTTTGTAAATAAACTAAAGTTATTTATATATATATATATATATTTATTTTTTATTTTTTTTAATCTCAAAAAGTGACAAGAAAATGACAACAATAACGAGGCTTTATACAGTCTCACTATGTTGCTGTAGACACTGTTATTCCCTGATGTGAGTCAAACATAGCATAGGCCTATGAATTTGTTGCAGAACTGCAGTTTGTTTCTACATTTCCAACATAGCTGTCTATGATAAGAGATCCTATTAAATAACTAGATGGGGTATGTCATAAAACCTAACCGTTCCAGAATGGGGTGGAAATGGCATCCATGTTGGTCAGGGTGACATCAAAACCTGTCTAATTGGAATGAATGGCAGAAGATGCATAATCTTGATTTTTTTTTTTATGTAGGAAAATAAAGTAAGGCATGTGATATCAGAAATTGTGTAATAAATTATTGTCAACCTAAAATATTAATTAAAATATAGTTTCCACGGGTTTTGTACCAATTTTCAGATAAATAGCCTAAAATATGTAAACAGACCATACATGTCTCCATGTTTTGTTTCATTGGAAAGCTGTGAGTGCTATTATATAATACAATATCAGTACTTGTTGCATTTACAACTTGTCTAAGTCCTATCATCAACTGATTTCCTCCAGTGTCTGGCTGTGGATGGACTGCATTGATTGAATGGAATGTTGGCATAAACTTCTTAATCAATCCCATATACTATGTTCTTACAAAAAAAAGGTTTTAAATTCTCTAGTTCAGCAATATTAAAAAAGTCTAATGCTTCTCAAAGATGCCCTCTGGTGGTCAAACTAGCATTAATGGCAACAATGGCTGACACTAAAATAACGTGCCATAGAATTCTGCGGCAGCCGGCAAGCTGTGCTGCAGTACGACGCAACTTTTAAAGGAACAACCACTGTACTCCCAGTCGGTATTAGATAGAACGTCGCGGCCCTACCCGCCAGTGGGGAAACAACCAGCGCTTACCTAGGTTACCCCATTGGCTCACACCAAAAACATGACCTTTTTCATACACAATTTTCTTGTTGTCTGCTTGTTTTAGTAAATTACAAAACTACATTCAAGAAAAGTCCAACATGTCTAAAGATAACTTTTCAACATTGCCTGCTTTCAGGTATTCTCACTACTTAAACGTAATATGATAGGGCTTCCCTCATGCCCCCTTTCATGACGGTGCTAGCAGCCACGTGAGTGAGTGTTAGCCAGCTACCGACCAGATCATTAAGCTAGCCAAGACCATCAACACAAGCAAATGGACTATTCAGCTACAAGTAGTGAGTGGATTTACAAATGGACAATACTAAACAAGTTAAATGTCTTACCTGTGATGAAATGTTTCCCACACTCATAGCTACGTGTATCCTACTTGGACACCAGGTCACCACATTTCCCACTATCCCACTCTGAATAGCCTGAAGCCACAGGGTTCTTCTTGCAGGCCCTATTTCCCTATGTAGGGGTATTGTGAACCGCAGGTTGGGATTTTGGACCTGGTTGAACAGCAGCTTTTCGGCACATTTTGCTATTTCTGTATAACACAAAATTAGCTACGAAGTTGGCTCTTTTACACTGGGGGTCAATGGCAAAAAAATGTTTGTTTTCCTCAATTTGTGTGCGTGGGTGAATATCGAATCAGACTATTAGCAGTGAATTTGAAACATTTATTGAATCATTCCTTTAAAGCTGGCTAGCTAGCTATCAAACACACAGTGCAGATAAATTCTTAAAATGCATTATTTTGTATATTTTTTATTTCATCTTTATTTAAACGGGTAGTTGAGAACAAGTTCTCATTTACAACTGCAACCTGGCCAAGATAAAGTAAAGCAGTGTGACAAAAACAACAACACAGAGTTGTTACACATAAACAAACATACAGTCAATAATATAACAGAAAAATCTAAAATCAAATTTTACATTCTTTTATCTCAACACTGGCAAACCATGGTTGACCAACTCCCTGACTAAAATGTCTGACATTTAGGCCATCATAAGAAGGTTAATCTCCATTCTAGTTTTCTAATTCCTAATTCTATGGCTATGATGCCTCACCACATTTCCGATCCCCCTCCCATGAAAAATGTGGCATTGTGATGAGTTTTGTCTGGGGGGGGGGGTCTTGTCTGTTTTGGTCACATCTTAAAGAAGGTTGTTGTTATTTTAGAATAGATTCTGCTCATTCTTGGAATATCAAGTTTACATTTGCTTATTGCCTGGAAACCCGACGTTGAATTGCATTGAATTCTAGGGAAGAAATTAGGGTTTGAATCAGGCAAATGTTCTCTCACAACCTCTACAAGACAGAATGTTGAATACAATTATATTTTAACATACTTTACTGGTTGTCCGTGCGGTTGGTCCTTTTGGCGGTGGGAATGTGAGAGTATATCCACAGGAAAGTATAATTACATTGACATTTCAAAGCGCTGATAGTGTGTTCAGATTTATACCACCTGAAGTGGGCACACAAGATACAAATACATGAACAAGACGCATGCATACTTGACGAGCTCATGCACGCGTTTACATGGTTCTGTGCATGCTGCAGGTGATAGAAATCTGAACGCATTGCCAGCGCTTTAAAAAACGTAGGATATATTGTCTCACATTCTTACTGGCCAAAAGGACCAACTGTATCGACAACCTGTAAAGTACGTTAAAATATTATTTTATTCAACATTCTGGCTTGTAGAGGTTATGAGAGGAAACTTGCCTGATTCAAATGCTAATTTCTGCCCGAAACGTCGGGTTTCCAGGCCAATTTGCTAATAGACTTTTAGGCCTTTTACCCGAAGAATAAGGGAACAATGCTGTCAGATATTATCTAACAATTGTCACATTGCTAAGAGATATCTTCATATATGAAGTTTTTAACCTGTTTTCATATTGTTTTCTAAAAGTACCTTTTTTGACCAATGTGTCACATTTCTGAAACTGAAATACAAATACATTGTTCTTGATGGTATACGTAATATAATGGATATTAGAGTATCTCTGTTCCCGACTTTGCGATCTAGAGCTCTCTGCACTCTAAGACAATTGGTCGTCCCCAGAGTGGTGTCACTTCGTCCGACAGCAGCCCTTTGTGCCCAGTTATGAGACAAAAGCAGCAGCGTTGTGAGCTGAGCCAATGAGGGCAGGGTCGTAGTAGTGAGGAGAAAGCCAAAGAGGGCAGGGTGGTAGTGCTTGAGGCTGAGACACCACTGGCTGCTCTGCCCTGTCTAGGTTTTAGCTGTAGGCACAGATTTAGGATTAGTTTACCCTCTGCCTATCTCTCTGCTTATCCATCCACATTAGGGGTTTAAAATGTAACACTGACCTTAGGTCAGCGTCTTGGGGCCGTGTCTACTTTGGCTGCCCCTCTACATGGTGCTCGGAAGGCCAAAGGCCCCAGAGGTTAAAAGCGGACTAGTTAGCATGTGTTACTTTTTTTATTACAACATAATACCATTAGATTTCTACTATGTGCAGTAATGGTTGAAAACAACTGTTTATGGTGTATGGATTTTTAATAGGACACAGAGGACACACAAGGGCTATGTTTGGTTGTGAAGTCAATTATTTTTGTACATTTTCGCCATTTTGAAAGTCGTTTTTTTTCTGAGTAAAATGTTTTATTGAAGAGTCTGCTCAAGAGTATCTGCTCAGCCTCTATGTAAGGCCAGGCAGCACATGGATGGAATAGCACCTTGTATCTGGTAAGGCTGTCATGGGGATCAGTGCTGTGCAGTGTCCTGATCTGTTCTCAAGGTCAACTCTAGACAATGTTATTATTAATAGACACCAGCCAGTCTGTATCTCATCTATAGTATGCAACATCATGCTTTAATAAGGGTTAAGGATAAAAACAAAGAATGTATACAATATTGTGCAGAATGGGTTAATTGATTGTCAATGTGTTGCACTGTTAGACAGTGAATCTCTGTATAACAATGTTGATGATTAATGAATACATGTATTTATTTATTTCCATTAATGTTATACAGTGAATATTGGGGTATGTTTATGCTTGACCTCTCCTTTTCTGCACCCCAGCTGTGTGGCTCATTTGTGTTGGCAGTGGGGTTATGGCTGAGATTTGACCCAGAGACAGTCCAGCTCCTGACTGTAGAGGAAGCCCCTAAGACCTTCTTCATAGGTGAGTCCAGTTCCCAGTGAGACCAGGAGCCCAGACCAGCTGAACACCCTCCAAACTGTTCTATTGGAATTAGTTACCAGTCTCGTGTTTAGTATGGCACAACATAACCATAGCAAAATGCTAACATCTCCTCTGTTTCAAAAAAGGTTTTCAGAACATGTCCTCACGTTTCCTTGTACGGAACACAGCCCAGCTACCTACAATGTTCACTAGGGTAGGAATATGTTTGAAGTACAGTATTTAATGGGTGGCTATCTTTGTGTTTGTTGAAGCATTTCCCATCAACCTGTTCCTCTCATAGGAACATGCACAGAGTGTACAAAACATTAAGAACACCTTCCTGTTATAAAGTTGCACCCCCTTTTGCCCTCAGAACAGCCTCAGTTCGTCGGGCATGGACTCTACAAGGTGTCGAAAGTGTTTCACAGGGATGCTGGCCCATGTTGACTCCAATGCTTCCCACAGTTGTCAAGTTGGCTGGATGTCCTTTGGGTGGTGGACCATTCTTGATACACATGGGAAACTGTTGTGTGAAAAATCCAGCAGTGTTGTGATTCTTGACACACTCAAATCAGTACGCCTGGCAGCTACTAACGTACCCTGTTCAAAGGCACTTAAATCGTTTGTCTTGCCCATTCACCCTCTGAATGGCACACATACTACCGTTCAAAAGTTTGGGGTCACTTAGAAATGTCCTTGTTTTTAAAGAAAATAAATTTTTGTCCATTAAAATAACATAAAATTGATCAGAAATACAGTGTAGACATTGTTCATGTTGTAAATGACTATTGTAGTTGGAAACGGCAGATTATGTATGGAATATCTACATAGGCGTACAGAGGCCCATAATCAGCAACCATCACTCCTGTGTTCCAATGGCACGTTGTGTTAGCTAATCTAAGTTTATAATTTTAAAAGGCTAATTGATCATTAGAAAACCCTTTTGCAATTACATTAGCACAGCTGAAAACTGTTTTGCTGATTAAAGAAGCAATAAAACGGGCCTTCTTTAGACTAGTTGAGTATCTGGAGCGTCAACATTTGTGGGTTCGATTACAGGCTCAAAACACCAGTCTCAAAGTCAACAGTGAAGAGGCAACTCCGGGATGCTTGCCTTCTAGGCAGAGTTACAAAGAAAAGGTCATATCTCAGACTGGCCAATAAAAATAAAAGATTAAGATGGGCAAAAGAACACAGACACTGGACAGAGGAACTCTGCCTAGAAGGCCAGCATCCCACTTCCAGCTACGATAGTCATTTACAACATTAACAATGTCTACACTGTATTTCTGATCAATGTGATGTTATTTTAAAGGACAAAAAATTAGCTTTTCTTTAAAAAACAAGGACATTTCTAAGTGACTCCAAACTTTTGAACGTTAGTGTACACAATCCATGTTTCAATTTTCTCAATGTTTAAAAATCCTTCTTTAACCTGTCTTCTCCCCTTCATCTACACTGATTGAAGTGGATTTAACAAGTGACTGGATTCACCTGGTCAGTCTATGTCACTCAGCGTATATGCTATGACAGGAACCTTACCTTTTTGATGGCTTATTCTATTAGAGAGTCAGCACTCAATTGCCTGTGGGTCATCATCCCCTTTTAAGGCATAATCACAGGTTTATTCTTGCAACAACAAACATATTTCCCACATGAGCTCTTTGAAGAGAAAGTGCTTGGAGGGGCATTTTCCTGAGCGTCCAATTATATGAAAACGATAACAATAACATTCACACCATGCCTCTCAACATTCAGTATTAAGTACACTTCAGTTCAGTGTTCCATACAATAGCATCTCTCTCAATGGGTCTCCACCATGGAAATGAGTAGAATGCAGTCTATTCTTGTTACTCCCATTTAGAGCATGACCTAAAATGGTGACTTCACTTCATCAGCTCTTCACCATGCCTTCGCCCAGTTGGCTGCTGCCCTCAGGGTGCTCTGAAGCTACAGTCTCCTAGCGACCGCCACTCCCATCAGCCAGAAAGTCATGATATCATCAAACATTGCGTCATTCATTGCACATTGTGATATTGACATCTGGTGTCAGCTTCTTGATTCAATCCCAGTTAAATGCAGTAAAAGAAGATCTGGATAGATGCCCAAGCTTTGGGATGATGTATGCAGTGTATCTGCTTATGATAACACTATCAAGTTCATTTTGGCTTTCAATGCAAATGTCATACCAGCGCTTGCCTGGGCATCCAAACCATGTGGCACAAAGAGACCTTCTTACCCAACATAGTGACTTCTGAGTTTGGTAATACACTCTTAGAAAAAAGGATTCCAAAAGGGTTCTTAGCTATCCCCATAGGAACACCCTTTTTGGTTCCAGGTAGAACAGAACCCTTTTGGCTTCTACCTGGAACCAACAAAAAAAAACAGTTTTCTTAGGGAGACAGCCGAAGAACCCTTTTAGGTTCTAGATAGCACTTTATTTTATTCTAAGAGTGTATTGGTTGTAGCCAACAATACATGCATAACCTTGTGTTCTTATCCATTTAATTTCACATTTAATGTGGAGACGTTGCAACAACAACAAAAAATCACTACGATTGATCATGCTTTTATCATATTGCCTTGGCAACACAAGACGCATATTATCTTGGGCTGCATAAGAACCATAGGAGAGCGAAAGGCCTTATTGCAGCTGTCCCGACGAGACAGGACCAGACTGAACAGACAGAGATACCATAGAGTGGCAAGATGGCAGCATTCTCTACGGATGATTCACTTTCCATTCTGTCACTTCTGTGTCTGTCTAAGCTGAGACAAGCCTATGGGGAGCAGCCACAGTGGATTTGCACACTGAACTCTCAAAGATTTGCATTGCCCATTGCTAACCTCCACCAATGCTGGGCCAACACAAAGTGCAAATGCTTAGATATGGCAGATATTGATAAGGATGAGTGCTGTACATGTGTTGGGAAGGTCTCTCCTATCAACGTCGCTAGCTTTGTTTGTGTAAAGCAAGGCACCTGTCTTGTCTTATGGTGTTTTCCATTGCTAAGCAGGAGATCAGCTTTGAGCTCAGTCAGCCCTCTTGTTCCCAGTTTCCTCCCCCAACCACAGCGCAGCCACAGCGGACCGCTTCGCCACACCTCCTGTCTATTGTTCTTAAGCAACGAAAACAACCTTGGTGCACAACGGCCCCAATGTGATTTAATTAGGCAGCCATAGCAGGTCCTGCCTGTGTCGTTGATTAAGCCCTGAACACGAAGCATGGGGACTGCCCTGGTTTACCATTACTACCCTATCAAAGGGCTGGTAGTGAGAGGTGTAGGAGGGTAACACAGGGCTGATAGTGAGGGGTATGGGGGGCATCACAGGGCTGGTAGTGAGGGAGGGGGGCATCACAGGGCTGGTAGTGAGGGGAGATGATTATCTTTCCTACTCCTTGTGTTGAGAGGGATAATGTTGCTCAAGCAGGGGTGGAGCAGCTAACGACATCCACATGCCTCTGAAAATGAGTGTTGTGTTGATGAGAGACATTGTAGAGAAATGTACTGCTGCAAGTTCAGCAAAGATGTGTGTTGGATTACCTTAGTACACCAAGATATTCAGGGTATGCAAAATATATTCAAATCAACCGAGAGGCACTTTGAAGTAGAAAAGTACCTTGTTTTAATGACACTTTTCACAACTGTCAGGGTTTTGCATCTCCTTTCAGCTCCTGTATTTTCCACATCTGACACTTCAGAATGTTAACATGTTAGCTGTATTATATATGGGATATTCCTACACTTCAGTTTGCAGTTATCTAGATTGTGTTGCTGCATGATTTGGTCCATGTGCAACAATCTTTCTTAATGCTGTCACCATCTGTTGATTCACTGAACCCCCAGCTCACTCTGTGTCTATCTCTCCTCAGCCGTGTACATACTGATTGGTGCAGGTGGGGGCATGACGCTGGTGGGATTCTTTGGTTGCTGTGGAGCTGTGAAGGAGTCACAGTGTCTCCTTGCGTCGGTGGGTAATTGGTGGGAGTTTTACCTTAGGCACCTGTCTCTGTTTAGTGGAATGCAATTTTAACGTAGCTCTACCCAAGCATTTTGAGTCAACACAAGCCTCCCACTGGGCACAGACGTCAATTCAATGTCTATTCCACGTTGGTTCAACATAATTGCATTGAACTGACGTGAAAACAACATTGATTCCACCAGTGTGTGCCCAGTGGGCTTCTCTTATGAGTATACTGTCAGCAGGCCCAGAGTTTTTACTAACCGTATGTCCTGATCTGGGAAAACTCCTGGCCATGTGTACAGGATACTGTATGGTAGGCTATACTTAAAAATGAACTGAGTGGTTCGAGCCCTGAATGCTGATTGGCTGACAGCCGTGATATATTAGAGCGTTGGGCCCATAACCGAAAGGTTGCAAGTTCAAATCCCCGAGCTGACAAGGTACAAATCTGTCGTTCTGCCCCTGAACAAGGCAGTTAACCCACTGTTCCTAGGCCGTCATTGAAAATTTGAATTTGTTCTTAACTGACTTGCCTAGTTAAATAAAGGTAAAATAAAAATATCAGATGGTATGACAACATTTCTTTCTACTGCTTTAGTTATGTTGGTAACCAGTTTATAATGGCAATAAGGCACCTCTGGGGTTTGTGGTATATGGCCAATATACCACGGCTAAGGGCTGTATCCAGGCACTCCGCGTTGCATTGTGCGTTAGAACAGCCCTTAGTCGTGGTATATTGGTGATATACCACACCCCCTCAGGCCTTATTGGTTTAATATGTCACTGCCCTCTCTGTTTTGCAGTTCTTTGCCTGCCTTATTGTAATCGTCGGTGCAGAGGTTGCTGCAGGTGTGTTTGGATTCATGAGCAAAGACAAGGTATATCCACTCCAATCAATGTTCTGATATTAAACTTGAATGAAAGACAAATTATTGATACTGCAATCTCTGACTAATTTTAATTCATCCTTAATCTATGTTTTAGATCATTGAAGATGTTCAAAAGTTATACAGTGAATCTATTTCAGAAGGTTCTGAAAATTCCAACCGGACGGCAATAGCAGCAATTTACCACACTGTTGTGAGTTAAACTACAGTTTTCTTTATGCTCTCATTAAGTACTTCTTGATCATGTCACATTGTCAATGTTGTCCATTTCTACGTTTTGATATGCTATATTTATTTGTTATATTCTGTTTTATTATCATTTGTAGCTGAATTGCTGTGGTGACTCCGTGACTAACCCGTCTCTGTGTCTTCATGGGGATGAAGACCTAAAGGTAAAAACAACTCTTTGCTCTCCTGCTGCAGTATCATACATTCCTCTAGGTGGCAGTATAACATCTTTGAAAACAACATTGTTTTACCGTAGTTCCACTTCTTGTCTCCTGTACTGTCTGATAGCCATTACTTTAAGCCGCTGTTATCTATTTTACCTAATTTCAAATTAGATTATTAATATCTAGGTGTATAGTCTAGTTATAGTACAGTAGTACCTATAGCTGTGCTTAGATCATGGGTTTCAGAGATAATGTGTGCTCTATATATATATATATATATATATATATATATATATATATATATACCCTAATGTTCTCTTATTAAGAAAAAGTGAATAAAGGTATTGTAAGTGACATTATGCTATGTGTGTTTCCAGAACTGTCTGAATGCAATAATGGACTTTTTCAATGAAAAGCTCTACATTATCGGATATGTGGGGATTGGTGTTGCAGGAGTAATGGTAAGACTCTTACTGACACTCGGGCACAAATTACATTATGTTACATATGGTAACTCGTTATATAATTATTTACAAAATATTACAGGAAATCTGCATAAAACTGTATTACAAGCTTATAGTCTACTAATATAGTTTTCTGTTCTCTCCTCAGGTCATTGGTATGATCTTCAGTATGGTCCTCTGCTGTGCAATTCGGAACAACAGGGAGGTGATCTAGAGAGACCCAGTAGCTCCAGCCTTACCCCTCCCACCCTGTAGGCTTTATACCGACTCACCAGCTCTTCATAATCACAATGCCTGAACAAGGAGGGTACATCACATCTGGGATGGAGGACAGGGGAGCCTTTTATAACACAAACATTCAAGTCCAGGGGTCAATTTAGTGGTGCGGGTGTGATATCACACACTCAAATGTTCACAGGGATTTCCCCATCCCCTGGACAGAGGCAGTTAGACCAGACCCCCTCTCTCTCCTCTGGCATCTCTGTGACCTGAATAACTGGCCTCTCACTGCACTCCTCCTCTCCAAGCACAACGTGGCTCAGCATTTGGCACTACTTTGAGACATTCCCCATTTTTCACATCCTCTAACACTGCTAGCGTTCCATGTCCATGTAACATCTTCCTCTTTGAAGCAGGACTGTGATGGCTGAGGAGCATTGCTGTATACAAACTCCTATGTGTGCTGTTTTTAACATTATTTATTCAATGTCTTGTAACCTCAGTTTAAGGGTTAATTTTGTGTACAGAGCTACTGTAGTCGTACGTTATCTGCTTGTAAAGTTGTATTTAGGTCAGTAATCGTAACTTCAGTCATTGAGTTTTACATAACTGTTGTTGGGACTTGCACCTACTGTATGCATCATACATTTCATTACTCACTAAATGTCTCAAATGTGTATCTTTGTATAGACAAGCCCAAGCAACCTATTCCTACCACAGCTGGATATTCTACTTTAGCAAACTGTATGTTGTGTTCCTTTACTTGGCCCATCAGCATAGTGTTGCTCTGCTACAAGCATACCCTGCACCTTTTGTTGGAAAAGACCTGATTTCAACTTGACCAACATTCTGAAGAACTTTTGTCATTAATATTCTGTCAGGAGGCAGCTACATTTTATGAAGCACTGTACTGTCATTCTTTTAATGTCCAACCTCAAGTCTGGATGTTCAAGCTTTTTTGCATTGTCCTGTGTGAGGTCTCAGAACACGTGTGAACTGTTCCAGTGAGTTGGTGTATATTTTGAATGAATTCTAGTGGGTGTTAATATTGTTGGCCCACACTGTTGTAGATCCAGGTTATGTATGCTAATAATGTCAAACAAAAAGAAGACATTGAATGCTTTTATTTTATCAGCATGTCCATTTGGTAAAATGAGTTCTGTTTCTATCCTATTTAAATGTTTTTGGATCTCCCGTGAGAAAGCTAAAAGAAATTAGACTATGTAACCTTGTTAATGGCAGAAAGCTTTTAGTTGTATTTGACAAACATTAGGGATCTGGGGTCAGTTGTTTGTTCACCCGCAATTGATAATAACCTATCCGCAACCACCTGACTATATGTGATAATGGTAAAATATGATGCCTGACCCTAACCAGCAAATATAGACAATGCGCTGTACAGTTCCCATTTTTCGCTTGAACATTTATTTATTGAAAAATTAAGTTTTAACATACAGGTAAGCCCTAAAGCTTAGGTTTACGCATTAATGCCAGATAAAAATAATGAAAAACCGGTAACACTACCTGACACCCAGCATCATAACACATTATGAAACAGTCACAATAACCATGTCATAATATGTCATAACAGCTGACATAACTTGTCATGACACATATATTTGAACATGTTGTGACATATATTACGTTATTTTATGGCTGGTTATGACACCTACATAAGAGTGTCAAAACCTACCACAGTAGTTATTTTATGGCTGGTTATGACACCTACATAAGAGTGTCAAAACCTACAACGGTAGTTATTTTATGGCTGGTTATGACACCTACATAAGAGTGTCAAAACCTACCACGGTAGTTATTTTATGGCTGGTTATGACACCTACATAAGAGTGTCAAAACCTACCACGGTAGTTATTTTATGGTTGGTTATGACACCTACATAAGTGTCAAAACCTACCACGGTAGTTAGTTTAATGGCTGGTTATGACACCTACATAGGAGTGTCACAACCTACAACGGTAGTTATTTTATGGTTGGTTATGACACCTACATAAGAGTGTCAAAACCTACCACGGTAGTTATTTTATGGTTGGTTATGACACCTACATAAGAGTGTCAAAACCTACCACGGTAGTTATTTTATGGCTGGTTATGACACCTACATAAGAGTGTCAAAACCTACAACGGTACTTATTTTATGGCTGGTTATGACACCTACATAAGAGTGTCAAAACCTACCACGGTAGTTATTTTATGGCTGGTTATGACACCTACATAAGAGTGTCAAAACCTACCACGGTAGTTATTTTATGGCTGGTTATGACACCTACATAAGAGTGTCAAAACCTACAACGGTAGTTATTTTATGGTTGGTTATGACACCTACAAAACCCACAAAACCTACCACGCAATGCAAAACATTCCATTACACCATAGCCTACTCGTCAACAGCATGTTTATGTTATATCATATTTTCTGAAATTGACCATATTAAAATATTGTTGTAATTGGGCACACATTGCTGTCAGACTTGCACCTACCCCAATGCCCTCTTTCTGATGACTGGGATGAATGCAGGAACAGATTTCAGGAGCAGGACAAGACACCCTCTTTTTGACTGATGACTGACATAAGGGCATGCACATGACAGGCCTATCTGGCTTATCTGATTATGATGGTCATAATGCTTCTTGACATTGTCATTAAGTATCTTTTTTACAAGTTAGTTAAAATATGATGAAAAAAAACATGACTGTAAATAATTAATTACAACCACAAAGGACTTAAGAAACAAACTTTCAAACAAAAGGAAACTTCTTGGCAGGGAAAAAAACACATTTGAATAAATATGGGTTTTGACACTTATGTAGGTGTCATAAACAGCCATAAAATAATACAATATATGTCACAACAGGTGTTATGACCATATTATGTCAGCTGTTATGACATAAACTACATGACCAAAACCAAAAGTATGTGGACACCTGCTCGTCGAACATCTCATTCCAAAATCATGGGCATTAATATGGAGTTGGTCCCCCTTTGCTGCTATAACAGCCTCCACTCTTCTGGGAAGGCTTTCCACTAGATGTTGGAACATTGCTGCAGGGACTTGCTTCCATTCAGTAACAAGAGCATTAGTGTGGTCGGGCACTGATGTTGGGAGATTAGGCCTGGCTTGCAGTCGGCGTTCCAATTCATCCCAATGGTGTTCGATGGGGTTGAGGTCAGGGCTCTGTGCAGGCCAGTCAAGTTCTTCCACACCGATCTCGACAAACCATTTCTGTATGGATCTTGCATTGTGCACGGGGCCTTGTCATGCTGAAACAGGAAAGGGCCTTCCCCAAAATGTTGCCACAAAGTTGGAAGCAGAGAATCGTCTAGAATGTAATTGTATGCAGTAGCATTAAGGTTTCCCTTCACTGGAAATAAGGGGCCCAGCCCGAACTATGAAAAACAGCCCCAGACCATTATTCCTCCTACACCAAACTTTACAGTTGGCACTGCATGGGGGCAGGTAGCATTCTCCTGGCATCCGCCAAACCCAGATTAGTCCGTCGGACTGCCAGATGGTGAAGTGTGACTCATCAATCCAGAGAACGGATTTCCACTGCTCCAGAGTCCAATGGTGGCAAGCTTTACACCACTCCAGCCGATGCTTGGCATAGCGCATGGTGATCTTAGGCATGTGTGTGGCTGCTCGGCCATGGAAACCCATTTCATGAAGCTCCCAACGAACAGTTCTTGTGCTGACGTTGCTCCGGAGGCGGTTTGGAACTTGGTAGTGAGTGTCGCAACTGAGGACAGATACATTTTTGTGCTTCAGCCCTCTGCGGTCCTGTTCTGTGCGCGTGTGTGGCTTACCACTTCACGGCTGAGCCGTTGTTGCTCCTAGGCATTTCCACTTCACACTAACAGCACTTACAGTTGACCGGTGCAGCTCTAGCAGGGCAGACATTTGACCAACTGACTTGTTGGAAAGGAGGCATCCTATGACGGTGCCACGATGAAAGTCACTGAGCTCTTCAGTGAGGCCATTCTACTGCCAATGTTTGTCTATGGAGATTGCATGGCTGTGTGCTCGATTTTATACACCGGTCAGCAACAGCTGTGGCCAAAATAGCCAAATCCACTAATTTGAAGGGGTGTCCACATACATTTGTGCATATGTATATTATGACATGGTTATGATAGTGTCATAACGTTATGGCGCCGCGTGCTAAGTCAAGTGCGATAAACCTCAATGTAAACTACATGACCTGCACAAGAAGTATACATGTATGGATTTTTTTTTTTTAAATAAATACTTTATTCAACCCGCCCTTCATCCACACATTGCATGAACCTAAACCTGCCCGTCCCGTGGATATAACAGTCAGGACTGCAGGTTATGAGTCAACCCGGGCATCACTTAAATACATACAAAACAAAATTAGACATACAACATAAAGTGATGTAACAGTCATTTCCTTTGTTAGATGACCTGGTGCAGATAGCGTCGGTGATGCTATTTGGCAGGCTCATTCAGTCTCGATACAGTATAACTTCCTTATAGTGAAAAATGCCAATCCACTCAGCGAAGGCAAATACAAAACCATATGCATTACATTTAGGGGCATGTCATGAATAAAATAAACAAAATGATGGCCATAAACTAAAAGTCTATAGCCCTGAAGTAACATAGACCATAACAGAACACTTCACAACCTTACTGTGTATATATATGTATAAATATGCATAATATGAATTAATCAAGTATTTAGAATGTAAAAAATAAACTAAGATGTGAGTGTCTGTGGCAGCGAACCATGAGGTGTAGCTTTGGAATAACCCCTAGGTGCTTGGTCCCTCTGTCTCAAACTAAACCTCAGTGAAATGTGAGTTGAAGAGGTATCTGTTGAAAAAAAAAAATGTAAAAAGGTCATTCTAACGTGTTTCTTTAGCCTTCTCAATCGACCACAGTTAAATTAATTCAAATGTGTAAATCAGATTAATTGATAGCTTGAAATCACATGACTGCAAAACATGACAGACGCTATGAAATACCTTCACAAATGGAGGCTGAGGGGAGGATGGCTCATAATGTCTGGAATGGAACAAATGGAATGGCATTAAACACATGGAAACCATGTGTGTATTTGATACCATTACACCTATTCCACTCCAGCCATTACCACGAGCCCGTCCTCCCCAATTAAGGTGCCACCAACCTCCTGTGATCTATACAAATCTTTACACCACACTATGGCATTCAACCAACAGCACAAAAGTAGAATCATAAATCATCAAATATTTTTTAGATAAACAATGGATAAAGAAAACAAAAAACAATGAAAAAGCTTTCAGTTGTTGGTTGTGTTGAAATGGCCCCTCACAGAGGGAGAGGAACCAGGGAGACTCCCCAACCAGTGCCACTGCTGCACTTCACGGTCTGCAGTTCAACAAACAGACACCTTCAAGTGCAATCGTTGTTCACAGCCCATTAAATTAGCCAGGAAAATATTTGGAGGAAGTGCAGTACAGCTGTTAGACCATACAGGAAGTCAAGAACTATAGAATGTTTTTTTATTTTCTCTCTTTTCTAGGCTCCAAAGCTCTGACAGACACCTCAGTCTTACGTAGTTTATTTTTTCTGTACCAAATACTGATGGAATATAGCTGCCAGTATTTTGCTGAGATACTTCTTCATGCGACGTGTGAGAAAGTCCCATGCACAGCCAGGTAGTGTTGGTCTTGTCTCATGCAGACAAGTAGTTGAAAGGTGACTGGTCCAGGATGAACTCTCCGATGCCAATAAAATACATGACCTGTGCAATGCCGAAGAGAGGAGCGATGACCAGCGCCCTGCATCCTGCTCCCTTCAGAAAGGCAAAGGGACCCTCCTTACGCATGATCTTACTGCAGGGAGAGAGAGAGGAAATAAATCACTGCTTGTATTTCAGGAATGTGTGTAAATCAATTTTTATAGAGCACACTGGTTGTAAAGTTGCAACGAGTTCAAAGTCAGGAAATTGCATGATTAAAGAGTGACTGTCTACCTGACGCAGTCAACCACACCATTGTAGCTCTCCTCGTTGGCCCCTTTGCTCAGAGACTGCAATCTCGTTTTTACAACTGAAATAAAGAGTGGGAACTTGTTAGACCAGGAAGTATAGAAGTAAAAAAAAATATATATAATAATTTAAAAAAAATAATCAAAAAAAAAAATAATCAAAAAAATCTGCTAGCTTAATAAAAGTGGGTCACAAATGGAGACAGATTCCAGACTCACCATCACAAGGATTGACTGCCACAGCTGCAGTGGAGCCAGCCAGACAGCCAGACAAAAATGCCCAGTAGAAGGGTGCTGATTCATCTCGAGAGGGCTGGCCCAGCCGGTTAAGGTGGGCGAACAGTGGGAAGTAGACCATGGAGAAGGGAACATCTCTGAAATAGAAGACAAGTATTTTACTGGTTTGTAAATCTGTTTTCTAAAGCTATTCCAGTTTTTCTAGCCTAGCAGCCCCAATAACAATTACTTCCGGCCTTTGACTTTACATGAATGTATAAGAAGCCCTTACCTCATGAGGGTGGCCCCGAGGCCTTTGTAGAGGCCCTGGATGCCTTGTGTGTGCAGAAGATCCCGGGCGATCTGGGTAGCAGACACTGCCCTGGCTGCAGGACTGGGCCCCACGTTGTAGGACCTGCTCAGCACTGTGTTAGTGGCAGCCAGCTTAGTGGGAGACATCATGGCTGGCATTCTCTGCTGAGCCGCTGGGAGGAACAAAAATACATTAATATACTTGCACAAGATGTATTTGCCGCTGTAGGAATCACATGTAATATAACTTCCATCAATCAATACGGTGTACTTGCTTACCTAGCCTCCCTGCGTCCTGAAGTTGAATCTTAAGCATTTCCATAGGAGTAGTAATGACAACCTGGCATATGCCTGCACCACAACCTGCCAACATCTCCTTAAACACAGTCAAGCCTTTCCTGCAACAAGGAGTCAGAGAGGTCAGAAAGCATGCATGGGATAGGATTGGTCTCTTCAATGACTAGTTGGACACCCCATTATATATCTATTATCAACACCCATCTGTACTCTTAATCTACCGTCTTCACTGGCCGAAATGTAAACAGTAATTTACCCATTTTTGCTAAGATGCTGGCGGAAGAAGTCATTTGCGGCTAGTTTGATGGCCTTCTCAGGAGTGACCAAGGTCAGATTCACAGCAGCACCTGAAGACAAAACAATTGAACATTAGTCAAACCTTAAAAATCATACATCAAAATGTGTTTACAAGGAAATGTTACAAACAAAAACATTCCCCACCACCATCGGTCCATTTAAGTATGCAATGCCACTGACTGTACGGTACTAGCTATCAATCTAATACACACGTTTCTAAATGAAATAGACAAGAAGCGCAGAGGATGGCTGCTCTGGCATGATCACAGAGGGAGATTATTTCAAGCATAAGTCAACCTAATGAGTTACATTTAAACATGAGAAACATGATGAGAAGCAAGCGGAACAGGAATGCGAACAGAGATCAGACAACACTAGAGAAGGGGATGCAGAAAAGACAGTAAATTCCAGGAGAAAATGAAAAATGCTTAGGCTAATCTACTGGAAGACCAACTTTTCTTTAGAAAACAAATGTGGGAAGAAGACTTTACATTAAGACATAGGCTAGCCTACATGCCAGTGGGAAATGGATAGACGAGAATGAAAGTCACCTTAGCCACTACTACCACATACATTTTCACAAGAGCATTGTTTGGCAATGGTTACAAGTGTTGGTGAAAAGTCAGTAAGCGAAAGGAGTCAAAAGCAGAAAGAACAGGTTCACTGATATGAAGACAGTAAGGAGAAAAATATTGAACAAATGGGAAATGGTTGCCTAGTTGAAATAAAGCATTATTGTAAGAACCATTAAATGATTTGCCTTCAGTGTGGCTGTGCCATATCGGCTAGCCGTTCAATATCCCAGGGGGACCCAGGTCTGTAACATGGGAAAAAAAACAGATGCAAAAAAAAAGCAAGTATTCCTCAGTCCCATAAAATTAACTCCAACCTTATCTCCATAAAAGACACTAGGCTATGTACATGATGTTGCCCATCACAAACGTGTCAATGTGTTTCATACAGTATTTAGTTTCAGTACAGCTAAAGTAATGCATTTCACTGTGAACATTGCATCAATCATGTCATCAATTGAAAATTAGGCCATTCGCTTTTAAAAGGATTGGAGAATATTCTACCATTTGTCATTCATTCAAATCTAAATAAATAAGTACAAAGAAACAAGCCAATTTCTAATGATGCATTTAAACATCACTACATAAGTACAATGCAGTGACAATCAATCAACTTTTGAGATCACATCCGAACATAATTACTTCTATCAATAATGAGAAACTACTGCATTGATTGTGATTGAACAGCAACTTGACTGCTTTCACTTTAAGCAAATAATTAAATACAGATCAGTTATAGCTTAAAATAATTTTCTTGCAATTGGTCACAATTTCACTAATAACCCCCTTGTTGACTAGATATAGAACCAGTACTATAAAACTAGGACAAAAAATGTAATGACTCTTACCTCTATACATGCCAAAGTATCCTTCTGATCGAACAGTCTTAATGAGGCAGTCCAGCCTAAGAGAAAACACAACATGTCAGGATGAGGGAAATTTACCACAACTTCTTCCTTTGGGCTCCCGAAGGAGCAGCCCTACCTACTCGTGTTGGTCGGGCTGTGACGGTAGTGGAATTTTTGGTAAGGTTATTTGTCAGCCAAATGACTGCAGTAAACCGTTTAGAACCGTTACAATAGCAACAAGTCTCATCACGTTGTAAAGAGTCCATGTTATGGCGGAAGCGGACTCGACCGCAAGTGTCAATCTTTTTTAATGCCTAGCTGTCCCATCTTCAGTCAGATGTCTGTTCCACAAAATTCTAGAACTGGCTAGTTTTGCCTCCCCTCGTCTCTGCTTATATAAGCTGTTTGATGTAAACCAGGCTTACTTCCATTTGCTGCTATCAGGTAAATTGTCAACTATTTTTCATGATGGACAATCCATAATCGGCAGTTACACAATTATACTATTACTGCACCAGGCCTACCTATAGGTAAAACAGACAGTCAGAACTAAGTAACATCAAGGGGTTTAGGGTGGAGATGCAAACTGAATGGGTGCACAGAGCAAAGGGAAATTTCCACTCCCCTCACACATTCCTCAGGATTACTCAACAGGAAGAATGAGCCAATGACGGCAGTCGGTCGTCACAGACATGGGACTCAAAGCCGGGAACAAGTCTATGCTCTCACAACAGCAGCCGCATTATCTGAAGTACACCTCAAGATATCCCATCCTATATTAGTGTTATTCCATGTCCTTTGTGGTGTTTTTAAAAACGGTCAAATAAATTGACCTATCAAGATTTAGCTATGCAGCCACACAGCATGACATGAAAAGGGAGGACGGACTCACATGTTCTTGTAGATCTGCTGACCTTGCCTCTGGTTCTGTAACCTGGTCTTTACAAGGTCGATGGGAAACACACAGGTGACCCCAACAATGCCAGCAATACCACCATTGATCAGTTTAGCAGGAAGGCTGGATAAAATAAAACCATTTGAGATTAGGTTCAGATTGGCATTACACACACCTTCAAGGCACTTGAAATAGATAAAACATAAAGGAAGGATACCTTTATGAAAACATTTTCCTGGGTTACTAACACGGGAAAAAACAAAGCAACTCTCTAGATATTGCACATATTGAGTAAAAAAAAGTGAAAGACGCTCAATACAGATGAGAGAAAGCCACAGTTACAGTACCTGATCTGCTGCTGGTGAGACATGGTAACTTTCAGATAGGTAGCGGATGTAGAACGGAGCTGTGATATCTTAGCTAGTCAGTCGTAAGTCGATCTAAGCGGTCAGTAGATCAAGTGCTGATGAGCTGCTGCTAGAGTTCTGGAGAGGAAGAGCCAGGGAGATTATTTATATATAGACAAGCCTGTCAGAGTCCTGAGCGTGAGTACACACATGCAAAATTAAACCTAATACACACAAAGCCTATCCCACACACATACAGCAACATGCCCCTTGGATAATCTCCACCCACTCACACCTCAAAGGATCACGAGGGTTTACAACCTGCCTCCTACTGGAAGTGAAAAGTGAATCTCAATACACGCTCAGTAACAGGAAGTCTATATTTGGGCATCAGTTTGCATGGCCCTGAGGCATCAACTCCAGTATCTTTGGCAGTTGCTAGGGTAAAAGACATTCCAGGTCAGGACGTGAACAAGATTCAACTTGAGTCTAACTTGTAACTTTACTACACCCCAAACCAGTTTAATAATTAACGTTAGTTAGCTATTTCACTTTAATTTAAAGCTAGAATCCTTATTTGCTGCATAAATTTTTTGACACACACATATATAGTATATATATGCATGTATGTATCCAAAAATGTATGTAGCAAATAAGGATTCTAGCTTTAAATTAAAGTGAAATAGCTCACTACTGTAAATAGCTCTGGATAAGAGTGTCTGCTAAATGCATAAAATGTAAAATTAGTGATTAACGTTAGTTAGCTACATTTTTGCCAGCCCCATCCATTAACTTAACTAACTAGCTACTATTATATTATAATTTTTCCCTAAGTAATCTTATTCAATAATAGCAACAATATGTTTCATTACGATTGCGCCTTATTTACTCAGCTAAATAAGTTACCAACGCTAGCTAGTTAGCTGTTATTTATCCGGAAATGGCGTTAGCTAACTAACGTTAATTCAGTATCTTCCGTAGATATATAACGTTGCTGTAAGATTATTAATCAAGTTCCTCTATATATAAAAAAAATTATACTTAAAATTCGAATATGTAGTTGAATTGCACTCAGAGTAAGCTAGTGTTAACTTGCTACCTAACTTTAACTAGCTAGCTGCGGCAGTTCCTCTTTCAATAATGCATTATAAGAAATTGAGCAACGATGACATAGAAAGTGTCAATCCAGTGATACATTAGCTAATAGTTATATTTGATAACGCGAAAGACACTCACCTGAAATAAATGTCAGATGAGAAATGTCGTTCTAGTACGTAAAAGTATCGTCTGTCTTGTCATTAGTTGTGAAACCTACTGAATGACATAGTGGAAAATTCCACTACTTCATTAAATATGAAGGCGGGGCCAACTATTCGAAACGAGAGTTCAAATTTATCCAATCGTGGTTTTCAAATGTACATATTGACGGTTCATTTGTCCTTTTATTTCGTTAGCTATAAATACAACCTATGTTTATTTATCTTCCATTTTGTACTTTAACTATTTGAACATCGTTACAACACTTTATATCGACCTAATATGACTTTTGAAATGTCTTTATTCTTCTGGAACTTTTGTGAGTGTAATGTTTACTGTACATTTGTTATTGTTTATTTCACTTTTGTTTATTATCTATTGCACTTGCTTTGGCAATGTAAACATATGTTTACCATTCCAATAAATCCCCTTAAATTGAAATTGTATTGGCGGGGATTAAAGGCTGAAGTGGCCCCTGGGTGCTGATCTAAGGTCAGTTTGGAATTTTCGTGAAGATTTGCGGATGGTAACATCAACAAGATTCTTCATCCAAGATCAGTTCCTACTTACATCTTCCCAGAGCCAGTGAGAATATACACAGAGGGTTAGCTATAAGTATCTTTGGTATAGTGGTGAAAAAACTACCCAATTGTCATACTTGAGTAAATGTAAAGATACCTTAATAGAAAAGGACTCAAGTAAAAGTGAAAGTCACCCAGAAAGAAAACTACTTGAGTAAAAGTCTAAAGGTATTTGGTTTCATATATAAATTATGTATCAAAAGTAAATGTAATTGCTAAAATATACTTAAGTATCAAAAGTAAAAGTATTAATTATTTCAAATTAAGCAAACCAAAAGATACCTTTTTTTTTTTTATTTTTTTATTCAGCGATAACCAGAGGCACACTCCAACACTCAGACATAATTTACAAATGAAGCGTGTATGTTTCGTGAGTCTGTGAGGGAGTAGGGATGACCAGGGATATTCTCTTGTAAATGTATGAATTGGGCCATTTTCCTGTCATGCTAAGCATTCAAAATGTAAATAATACTTATTGGTGTCAGGGAAAATGTATGGAGTAAAAACGACATTATTTTCTTGAGGAATGTAGAGGAGTAAATGTAAAAGTTGTCGAAAATATAAATAGTAAAGTACAGATACCCCTCAAAATACTGAGTATTTTTACTTAAGTACTTTACACCACTGGGTATAGGCCTATGATTGGACATAGCACAAACTTTCTCCACATAAGATAGGACTAATACAACTTTAAACTTAGTGTGTTATTGGTATAGTAGTGTTATTAGTATAGACAAAGGCCATCTGACCAAATCCTACATGGCATGAGGAGTCAAATATATCAGATGGGTAGGATCACAGAGATCCTTATCTTATTCATTACTATGGGTAGACTCTTCAACTGCTTTTCAATAGGCCTACACACAAACTAGGACAGGATCATTGAAATTGAACTGCACTGCATGTGGGGATTTTTTTTTTTTTACAAAAGCATGAAAGGGGGATTACATAAAATGGTAATCAAGCTATCCAAAATAATGCTAACCATAACTGAGTGAATGAGAGTGAATGAGACTTGAATTATCCAAAAGTCCTTGTGTCAAATAAAACAATTACAAAGAGTTGGATGTTTGCAGTGCTATAATCCCAAACATAATGTCAATGTATAATCCTTAACATGGGAAAGCAAACACAGACAATCATGCTTAACTGTTCATTAATTTATATTCCAATCATTATCCACCACAATACAGGAGCCAACACACAGGGTCAAGGGTCAAGGGTCAAAGATGAGCTGGGTACGTAAGGGCTGTTATAATAGATAGGTGTTGTTCAATTACTAATGATCTTTTTAAAACAAGTCATAGCACAGTCCTTAAGTCATAAAACAACATCACAATCTTTAAAACATAAATATGGAATCAAATCTTTTATTTAGCATCACTGCTGTAAGTGAGATTCATTGCATGTTCTCTGAAATCCATATATGGAATGAATCTCAGGCAAGTCACAAGAACATCCCATCAAGGTTACAGGTGTCTACATTATTATCATATCTAAACAATCAGTCATGAGTTTCAGCCATATTTGGAGGCTCAGAGTGGCGCAGCAGTCTAAGGCACTGCATCTCAGTGCCAGAGCTGTCATTACAGACCCTGGTTCAATCCTGGGCGGTATCACAACCGGCTGTGATTGGGAGTCCCATAGGGCGGCGCACAATTGACACAGTGTCGTCCTGGTTAGGGTTTGGCCGGGGTAGGCCGTCATTGTAAATAACAATTTGTTCTTAACTGACATGCCTAGTTAAATAAAGGTAAATAAAATATGTTGCTTTAAACCAAAGAGATGTCAAACAAGTTTGAAAATGATTTATTGTTTCTTTCGCCACAATAAAAACATGATGTTATGTCATATGAATTCACACACTACTGTAAGTCATGACTCGCTTTGGACAAACATGGCTGCTAAATGGCGTATACACTGAGTGTACAAAACATTAAGAACACCGTCCTAATATTGAGTTGTACTTATTTTTGCCCTCAGAACAGCCTCACTTCGTCTGGGCATGGACTCTACATGGTGTCGAAAGCGCTCCACAGGGCTGCTGGCCCATGTTCACTCCAGTGCTTCCCACAGTTGTCAAGTTGGCTGGTGGTGGATCTCTACTCCAAATAACTCGTTCCATCTCATCCCAAAGATGCTCAATTGGATTAAGATCTAATGACTGGGCAGGCCACTGCAGTAAGCTGAAATCACTGTCATGTTTGTGAAACCATTCCTGGACAATCCTAGCCTTGTAGCATGGAGCATTATCCTGCTGAAAAAAAAATCAATTTGCAGATGGATACAGAGGATTCTTTGTGCATTGCGCCGACAGAAATAAACATCTCTCTGGGAAGAAGAAGGGCTGGGGTGTATGTTTCATGATTAACGACTCATGGTGTAATTGTAATAACATACAGTAACTCAAGTCCTTTTGTTCACCTTACGTAGAATTCCTCACAATCAAATGCCAACCGTATTATCTCCCAAGAGAATTCTCGTTGGTTATTGTCACAGCCGTGTATATCCCCCGTCAAGCCGATACCACGACGGCCCTCAAGGAACTTCACTGGACTTTATGTAAACTGGAAACCATACAGTGGGGAGAACAAGTATTTGATACACTGCCGATTTTGTAGGTTTTCCTACTTACAAAGCATGTAGAGGTCTGTAATTTTTATCATAGGTACACTTCATCTGTGAGAGACGGAATCTAAAACAAAAATCCAGAAAATCACTTTGTATGATTTTTAAGTAATTAATTTGCATTTTATTGCATGACATAAGTATTTGATACATCAGAAAAGCAGAACTTAAAATTTGGTACAGAAACCTTTGTTTGCAATTACAGAGATCATACGTTTCCTGTAGTTCTTAACCAGGTTTGCACACACTGCAGCAGGGATTTTGGCCCACTCCTCCATACAGACCTCCAGATCCTTCAGGTTTCGTGGGCTGTCACTGGGCAATACGGACTTTCAGCTCCCTCCAAAGATTTTCTATTGGGTTCAGGTCTGGAGACTGGCTAGGCCACTCCAGGACCTTGAGATTCTTCTTACGGAGCCACTCCTTAGTTGCCCTGGCTGTGTGTTTCGGGTCGTTGTCATGCTGGAAGACCCAGCCATGACCCATCTTCAATGCTCTTACTGAGGGAAGGAGGTTGTTGGCCAAGATTTCGCGATACATGGCCCCATCCATCCTCCCCTCAATACGGTGCAGTCGTCCTGTCCCCTTTGCAGAAAAGCATCCCCAAAGAATGATGTTTCCACCTCCATGCTTCACGGTTGGGATGGTGTTCTTGGGGTTGTACTCATCCTTCTTCTTCCTCCAAACACGGCGAGTGGAGTTTAGACCAAAAAGCTCTATTTTTGTTTCATCAGACCACATGACCTTCTCCCATTCCTTCTCTGGATCATCCAGATGGGCATTGGCAAACTTCAGACGGGCCTTGACATGCGCTGGCTTGAGCAGGGGGACCTTGCGTGCGCTGCAGGATTTTAATCCATGACGGCATAGTGTGTTACTAATGGTTTTCTTTGAGACTGTGGTCCCAGCTCTCTTCAGGTCATTGACCAGGTCCTGCCGTGTAGTTCTGGGCTGATCCCTCGCCTTCCTCAAGATCATTGATGTGTGGCTCAGTTGGCAGAGCATGGTGTTTGCAATGCCAGGGTTGTGGGTTTGATTCCCACGGGGGACCATTATGAAAAAAAAAAAAAAAATGTATGAAATGTATGCAGTTGCTCTGGATAAGAGTGTCTGCTAAAAATGACTAAAATGTAAAAAAAATAATAATAATTTAAATGCCCACAAGGTGAGATCTTGCATGGAGCCCCAGACTGAGGGTGATTGACCGTCATCTTGAACTTCTTCCATTTTCTAATAATTGCGCCAACAGTTGTTGCCTTCTCACCAAGCTGCTTGCCTACTGTCCTGTAGCCCATCCCAGCCTTATGCAGGTCTACATTTTTATCCCTGATGTCCTTACACAGCTCTCTGGTCTTGGCCATTGTGGAGAGGTTGGAGTCTGTTTGATTGAGTGTGTGGACAGGTGTCTTTTATACAGGTAACGAGTTCAAACAGGTGCAGTTAATACAGGTAATGAGTGGAGAACAGGAGGGCTCCTTAAAGAAAAACTAACAGGTCTGTGAGAGCCGGAATTCTTACTGGTTGGTAGGTGATCAAATACTTATGTCATGCAATAAAATGCAAATTAATTACTTAAAGATCATACAATGTGATTTTCTGGATTTTTGTTTTAGATTCCGTCTCTCACAGTTGAAGTGTACCAATGCTAAAAATTACAGACCTCTACATGCTTTGTAAGTAGGAAAACCTGCAAAATCGGCAGTGTATCAAATACTTGTTCTCCCCACTGTATATCCTGAGGCTGCATTTATTGTAGCTGGAGATTTTAACAAAGCAAATTTGAGAAGAAGGCTACCTAAATTCTATCAGCATATTAATTGTAGCACTCATGCTGGCAAAACTGGAACACTGCTACTCTAACTTCCGGGATGCTTACAAGGCCCTCCCCCACCCTCCCTTCGGAAAATCTGACCACGACTCCATTTTGCTCCTCCCTTCCTATAGGCATGAACTCAATCAGGACGTACCCGTGACAAGGACTATTCAACTCTGGTCTGACCAATCGGAATCCACACTTCAAGATTGTTTTGAACACGCGGACTGGGATATGTTCCGGGTAGCCTCAGAGAATAATATTGATTTATACGCTGATTCGATGAGTGAGTTTATAAGGAAGTGTGAAGGAGATGTTGTACCCACTGTGACTATTAAAACCTACCCTAACCAGAAACCGTGGATAGATGGCAGCATTTGCGCAAAACTGAAAGCGTGAACCACTGCATTTAACCATGAACAGTTGACTGGCAATATGGCCGAATACAAACAGTGTAGTTATTCCCTCTGCAAGGCAATCAAACAAGCAAAATGTCAGTATAGAGAGATATTGGAGTCACAATTCAACGGCTCAGACATGAGACATGTGTGTCAGGTTCTCCAGACAATCACGGACTACAAAAAGAAAACCAGCCACGTCACGGACAGCAATGTCTTGCTTCCAGACAAACTAAACACATTCTTTGCCTGCTTTGAGGATAATACAGTGCCACCGACGTGGCCCGCTACCAAGGACTGTGGGCTCTCCTTCTCCGTGGCCGACGTGAGTCAGACATTTAAACGTGTTAATCCTCGCAAGGCTGCCAGCCCAAACGACATCCCTAGCCGCATCCTCAGAGCATGCGCAGACCAGCTGGCTGGTGTGTTTACGGACATATTAAATCTCTCCCTGTCCCAGTCTGCTATCCCCACATGCTTCAAGATGGCCACCATTGTTCCTGTACCCAAGAAGGCAAAGGTAACTGAACTAAATGACTATCGCAGCACTCACTTCTGCCATCCTGAAGTGCTTTACCTGTCATCCTAGACGCACTTCAATTTGCGTACCGCCCCAATAGGCGCACAGATGATGTGATCGCCATCACACTGCCACCTAGACAAAAGCAATACCTATGTAAGAATGCTGTTCATTGACTACAGCTCAGCATTCAACACCATAGTACCCTCCAAGCTCATCATAAAGTTTGAGGTACTGGGTCTCAACCCTGCCCTGTGCAATTGGGTCCTGGACTTCCTGATGGGCCGCCCCCAGGTAGTGAAGATAGGAAACAACATCTCCACTTTGCTGATCCTCAACACTGGGTGTCCCACAAGGGTGCGTGCTCAACCCCCTCCTGTACTCCCTGTTCACCCATGACTGCGTAGCCACACACGCCTCCAACTCAATCATCAAGTTTGCAGACGACACAACAGTAGTAGGCTTGATTTCCAACAACAACAAGACAGCCTATAGGGAGGAGGTGAGGACACTCGGAGTGTGGTGTCAGGAAAACAACCTCTCACTGAACGTCGACAAAACAAAGGAGATGATCGTGGACTTCAGGAAACAGCAGAGGGAGCATCCCCCTATCCACATCGACGGGACAGCAGTGAAGAAGGTGGAAAGTTTAAAGTTCCTCGGCATACACATCACGGACAAACTGAAATGGTCCACCCACACAGACAGTGTGGTGAAGAAGGCGCAATAGCACCGCTTCAACCTCAGGAAAGCTGGGACCGAGAGACTGAAAAATAGCTTCTATCTCAAGGCCATCAGACTCTTAAACAGCCATCACTAACACAGAGGCTGCTGCCTACTTACAGACTTGACATCATTGGCCAAGTTAATAAATGGATCACTAGTCACTTTAATAATGCCACTTTAATAATGTTTACATATCTTGCATTACTCATCTCATATGTATAAACTGTATTTTATACCATCTGTTGCATCTTGCCTATGCCGCTCTGTCATTGCTCATCCATATATTTATATGTATATATTCTTATTCCATCCCCTTACTTAGATGAGTGTGTATCATCAGGTAGTTGTTGTGGAATTGTTAGAATACTTATTAGATATTACTGCACTGTCTGAACTAGAAGCACAAGCATTTCGCTACACTCGCAATAACATCTTCTAACCATGTGTATGTGACCAATAAAATGTGATTTGATTTGTTGCCATGAAGGGATGCACCTGATTGGCAATGATGTTCAGATATCCTGGAGCATTCAAACATTGCTCCATTTTTATCAAGGAGCCCAATAGAGAGAAATAGTAATGGTGTCCTTTTGTAGGCACTAACTCTGCCATGGTTCGTTGCACAAATGGTTAGTTGGAAAAATAATTTCCACCACATTCATTGAACTTAATGTTGGTGATATGGCCCCTCATGTTCAGACAAGTAATCCTCTGTTGTGATTGGTTTCCTACCACTCGAAAAAGGGGAACACAACAAAAACAAAACTACACAGATTTGTTTGAATGGAACTGTGAATGGCATGTGCCCTACATACAGTAGCTAATTCAATTCTGTCTAAAAGAATGCTGAGGAGTCAAATTCTGTTTGGATGATTGCTTTATTCATCAGAGTATCAGGGCTTTTCTCTTCAAAACACAGCTTGATGTGGTATGTCAGCTGGACAATTCACACCATTGTCATGTGATTAGTCTGATTGTTTCAGAGTAAATTCAGGCCAACAGTATTTTATTAATTTTAAACCAATTGCATTTAATACAAATGGAAAAGAAACACACTTATAATCACTGTCCAATCTGATTAAATCAATGACTCTTTCATGAGGTCAATTCTAGTTATGTAGTGTTGACAAGGAAGTTTCAAGGTGGGGGGACAATATAACAATAATGTATATTAGGGTGCCGAGTGCTCGATACGCAATTTTGTGATGTTGAAATCATTTCTGATGAATGCTATCTGACATTGAATATCTATGGTAATTTTCCATCTATTAGTACTGGGCGATTAACCATCATTTCGGTTATTTTTGGTTTTTAAACAACTAATTGGTCGACGTCGGTTCAATTATTTGAATTTCATTTCGTTTTTTCCATTTCGCAGACCAGTTAATGGTGGGGTCGCGACGTGTCAGAGTAAATGTATCATATCATTATTTCATGAATTACTAGAATTGATTTGGCCAAGTGCAACTGCGCTCGCTGTTCAGTACGCTCTCTGCTTAGCAGCGTTGCCTCTGCTCAGCTTGGCAGATGCGCGAGTGGGAGGAAGACGTGCGTGTGCCTCGTGGTATACCTGATCTTTTCCGGTAGTTTTCTTGAAGGTCACTCCGCGACACACACGCTGCGGCACTGTCCTTTAGCAGCAGATGAAGCGCTGTCAGTCACTGACTTGTTATTCCAACTCGCCGTCACTCACCGCTGTTATCGAATTGACTCAAGCTAGCCACAAATTCTGACTGAACTCAATCGTCATGAAATGCAAATACAGCAATGAGTTCTCTCTTGGTTTCATGCAAACTTTGAGAAATAACGAGGAGCGCCCACAATGTGTTTTGCGATAGGAAGTGCTCAGTAATGAGTCTCAAAACGAACAAAAGAACGACACGTCCTGACCAAACATCCACAGCATGACGGTAAACCCAGGGACTTTTTTCAGAACAGGGCAGAATGCTTCAGGAAACAGTGCTTCGACAGTGGAAGAGTAAATCTGCTTGCAAGGCATTATTGTCATTTTATAACAGTTGATGATGACACTGTAAGCAGAAATAAGGGATTACTATCTCTCATAGTAGTCGATGTGAGTTTCTCTTAAAAAAAGCAAACGTACACAGCTAATAGCTAGCTAGCTAACGTAAACGTTAGGAAAAGCAAGCTAGCTAGCTACTGCAACCCTAAGTAACAGTACAGATGAAAAATAATCAAGTCTACTGTACATCTTACTGTATAAATTATTGTTGTTTATTACAGTTCAGAATGAAAGTGATGTATTGTATTTTAACAGCAACAGTTCCAACCTAGACAGATATGTAATAGTGTTTTTAATGGGGAACAATACACATGGATAGCTATTTATGGTTATTTCATTTAATTATTTGTTTTTGTCTATATTGCCTTTGTTTTAGGCATTAGGACAATGTAATGTACATATATTTACCATATTTACATATAGTTGCATGTTTTTATAAGCTTGGGTCCCATTAAAACACAACATTTCTAATTTGGGTCCCAGGCTAAAAAAATGTAAGAAGCCCTGAAATGGAGACCAGCTGTTGCTTTGCAATGTATCTCTCTACCTGAAATTACATGATCTAAGTTATTGATATTGGGTATTCAGCAGTCTTAAGAGGTCGACCGATTATGGTTTTTCAACACCGATACTGATTATTGGAGGACCAAAAAAAGCGATACCAATTAATCAGCCTTTTTAAAAATATATTTATAATAACGACAGTTACAACAATACTGAATGAACAATGATTTTAACTTAATATAATACATCAATAAAATCAATTTAGTCTCAAATAAATAATGAAACAGGTTCAATTTGGTTTAAATAATGCAAAAACACAGTGTTGGAGAAGAAAGTAAAAGTGCAATATGTGCCATGTAAAAAAGCTAACGTTTTAAATTCCTTGCTCAGAACATGAGAACATATGAAAGCTGGTGGTTCCTTTTAACATGAGTCTTCAATATTCCCAGTTAAGTTTTAAGTTGTAGTTATTACAGGACTATTTCTCTCTATACCATTTGTATTAGACCTTTGACTATTGGATGTTCTTATAGGCACTATAGTATTGCCAGCCTAATCTCGGGAGTTGATAGGCTGGAAGTCATAAACAGCGCTGTGCTTCAAGCATTGTGAAAAGCTGCTGGCAAATGGAGGAAAGTGAGGTTTGAATGAATGCTTACGAGCATGCTGCTGCCTACCACCGCTCAGTCAGACTGCGCTATCAAATCATAGACTTTATTATATTATAATAAACACACATAAATATGAGCCTTAGCTCATTAATATGGTCAAATCCGGAAACTATCATTTCAAGAACAAAACATTTATTCTTTCAGTGAAATACGGAACCGTTCCCTATTTTATCAAACCAGTGGCAACCCTAAGTCTAAATATTGCTGTTACATTGCACAACCTTCAATGTTATGTCATAATTATGTACAATTCTGGCAAATTAATTACGGTCTTTGTTAGGAAGAAATGTTCTTCACACAGTTCTCAACGAGCCAGGCGACCCAAACTGCTGCATATACCCTGACTCTGCTTACACTAAACGCAAGAGAAATGACAATTTCAGGCACCGCATTGATTATATGCAACACAGGACAAGCTAGTTAAACTAGTAATATCAACCATGTGTAGTTAACTAGTAATTATGTTAAGATTAATAGTTTTTTATAATATAAGTTTAATGCTAGCTAGCAACTTACCATGGCTCCTTGCTGCCTGCACTCACGTAACAGGTGGTCAGCCTGTGTAACGCGTGTTGTGTGTGGAGGACCAAGACGCAACAGGGAAGTGTATACTCATCTTTTTAATATTGAAGAAGGTGAAACAAAATGAACCACGTATACAATTACGAAAACAACACTAACAGTTCTGTCAGGTGAACAACACACAACAGAATACCCACAATACAAACACACCCCTAATTATAGGACCTTCAATCAGAGGCAACGATAGACAGCTGCCTCCAACTGAAGGCCCCAACACCAATTAACTAAACAGAAATACAAATGACGGGACAGAACATAGAAATAAACTAACATAGAACAATAACCAAAACCCTGGACTAATAAATCAAATACCCCTCTCTACATGGACACATACACACAACCACCCTGAACCACAAAACAAATACCCCTTGCCACGTCCTGACCAAACTAAACACTAACAAATAACACCTTTACAGGTCAGAACGCAGTCTCCTCGTGGATGCCGATTACGATTGTTATGAAAACTTGAAATCTGCCCTAATTAATCGGCCATTCCGATTAACCGGTCGACCTCTAGTCATAAAAGTATTCCTTATTTACTTTGAAGAACTACAAAATAGGGATTTTGTCAGACAGCATAGGCAGCAGCTCTATAGAGATGAGATGATGACTCTGAATGAAATAGTAAAGTAATCAAATAAAACAAATGTAATATGCACAACTAAAGTACTAATGTGAATAAATCATGGGATTTATATTATCGTAATTTCCGGACTATTGAGCGCACCTGAATATAAGCCGCACCCACTGAATTTATTATTTTTAACATAAATAAGCCGCACATGTCTATAAGCCGCAGGTGCCTACCGGTACATTGAAACAAATGAACTTTACACAGGCTAACGAAACACGGCTTGTAACAAAAATAAAATTCTGTTGAACATTTTTTTTTAAACGGAAGCAAACGGAATAAAACATAGGATAAACATACCTGAATATATATTAGCCGCGTCATTGTTTAAGCCGCGAGGTTCAAAGCGTGGGAAAAAAGTTGCGGCTTATAGTCTGGAAATTACGGTAATTGTTTTATTCTGTGTTAGCATTCAACCCACATAATGCACAATGCATTTAATGTAAAAAATGTTTTATCGAAACAGAAATCGAAGACCTCAATACATTTTTTGATAATCAATCCGAACCAACCTCAAAAGCACGAATCGCTCAGCATTTCCATCTAAGCCTCCTTACCTCTCCCTGCCCTGTGGTTTCACTCTTTGAGTCATCATCATGTCGTGACCCTTGTCACATTGACACAGACTGGATTACAACATAATGTATGGAAAATTCATAATATCAGATTAAGCATTGATTGGGGTAGAAGGGAGTCCAAATGACAGGCGCATAACATGTCCCCCTCTGAGCTGGTGACTTGTATATATAGACCACCAGCTGTCTCCCCAAACGTCCTTTGTTTATTTCTGACCACACATGCCCCTTGTGATACACTCCCATGAGACTAAAGTTATAACCAGATGCACTTTGGATAGGAATGGATAGGATAGGATAATGTATGAAATCCCATTCAATGATGTGTATTAGTAATGTCTGTTCATCGAGTGCACTTGGTGAAATTAAACAGTAATTCATTATACTATTTTGTATTCATTTTTTGACAAAACTACTACTAAATCTTTTTAGAATTTAGAATGTTTTTTTATTTAATAGTGCACAGGCTAATATCTCTGTGATTATTTCACACAGAAATAATTTACAATCAGATTATCAAGCCAACGGAGGGAAAGTCAGGGAGTCATTGCCAAGGTCTTGTTAATCACTATGTTGTTGCTGTCAGTGTGTTTGTGTTGTGTTTTGAGTGTGACAGCAAGCTGTGCTCCTACACAGGATGTGATTAATTAAGATTACTGACAACTATTTACAGACTTCAGCTTTAATCTAGTTGCATTCATGGTATTGGTTCAACGTAAACAAAATAGCTCAGTGAGTCAATGGGCAGGACAGACAGAGAAGGACAAACCCAGGAAGCAGACAAAAATACCAGGGTCAGCCTCCATTGTAAGTATAGCAGTAAACTAAAAAGCATATCCAGATACCAAACAAAACAGACACTATACATGTCACAATACATGGGGTCCACCACCCTGTAGCTACAGGTATGTATCCACCACAAACACATAAACACAACGCTAAGCACAATGATGTTCTATTTTGATAATGAGTATCAATTGCTAAGCACAATGTTCTATTTTGATAATGAGTTTGCTATTGACCATAAACTTTATTTGAACTGATCATTCTCATTACCTCCCCTGTTGGTAGTATGGTCATTAAAGCCATCCTACAGATGCAGGGTCTTAATTTGATCACTCTTTGTTGCTGAGAATTTTCCTGCTCAGCAAAAAGGCTTCTAAAGTTTGTAATTTCCACTTTAAAATGTCAGGCATGATTTACCCTAACGAAAAATGTATCAACCCTCCAAAAAATGACCATGAACTATAATCCATATAATAATGAGCATTTCCTGTTGCTAAAGGATTATTTTCCTGTTGTAGAAAACTGGCTCAAATTAAGATCCTACATCAGTCCACGGAAGGGAGATAATTTAGTTGGGGTGGATGTAGTTGTTCAGGCCAGGCTATGGGTAGATGTGTCTGAGTAGTTTGGTAGACCTGGGGCTGTCACCACTGCTGGCCTTGTGGGCACACTCATCACTGTCTGTGTTGCAACTGCCACAGTGGCAGCTGAGGGCTACGGGGTAGGTGAAGAGAGGGTTGGCATGGAGCGGGAACCAGGCAGTATCACTGTATGGTACTCCACCTGGTCATAGGTACAGCCTCTCTGGACCAGGAATCGTGGTCCAGCCAGCTCCTTCATATTACTGTCCTGATTATCACACACAGACACATGCTAAACATATATACATTAAATGCATGCGATGTAGGTCAAATATGCCTCACGGTCAGCCTGCCAAGTGGAATTTTACATAGTTCAAGTTTCAATACATATATTTTACAATCTCTTCTCCAATGCACAACATGTGACAGGATATAATTCACACATGGTATGTTGTATAATTGACCTTGTCTGTAACTACTAGTGTCCTGCAATTATGGCCAGGTCTGTCTTGTAAAAGAATATGCTTAATCTCAATGAGACTATGCTGATCAAATAAAGGGAAAACAAAGCATGTTTTTGTGGGAGGATAAACGTTTTAAACTGAGTGAATTTACAGATTTTTTCTTGTTGAAAACTTAGAATGTCAGGTTCAGCTTGTAGCCTGCTTACCCTTGAGTAGCAGAAACTATATATATATATATAGTAGTTAGTAAATCTATCCAAAAAATGGATGTTTGTACATATGATAAGCCATGTAAATAAAACAAAAGTCGGTCCTTCAGCAAGGCTGCACCAATAGCTGGACAAAAGAAGCTGAACCAGTGTTCCTGTCAGATCAGCTCTGCTCACTCACCTGGTAGAGCTGGGCACCTGCAGGCCTGATAATGCTGCCTGATGGTCTTTATACAGGCATTCTAATCCACCTTGATCCTACTGGACCATTATCTCCCATCTCTGACCGAGTGAAAGCAGGAGTCTCCAGGCCCATTATCAGGTTGACATACATAAATACATTTGCAATTACATTTTAGTCATTTAGCAGACGTTCTTATCCAGAGCAACTTACAGTTAGTGCATTCATCTTAAGATAGCTAGGTGGGACAACCACATATCACAGTCATAGTAAGTAAATTTTTCCTCAAATAAGTAGATATCAGCAAAGTCAGAGATGGTAAGGGGGAAAGGCTACTTAAAAAATATTTATATAATAGGCACCCGCCGTAACTACAAACTTCCACACAGTAATGTGTGGGGTGAGGGGTTAACCTGTAATAACCTCATAATAAGCTTTTTGTTTTTAGCAGTCACATCCTGTACTGCAGTATGTAGCAATCTCACTGGTTAGCACAATAGAAAACGAAGTGGTGAAGTCCGATTGACCCGGTCCAGAAACAACTCCAAACCCAACTCCTAGGTAAGAGTGTCTGCTAAATGACTCAATTGTCAATGTTCTTTTTTTATATACCCCCTTTTTCTCCAGAATGTCAATCTTGTCTCAACGCTGCAATAGGCTCTGCAATAGGACCATTCAATTGATGACCAAGGTCAGCCTACAGGTGCCCGGCCCTTTACAAGGAGTCGCTAGAGCACGATGAGCCAAACACTCCCCTAACCCGGACGATGCTGGGCCAATTGTGCACCGCCCTATGGGACATCCGATCCCAGCCTGTGATCACAGGCTGGGATCGAACCCAGGTCTGTAGTGATGCCTCTAGCACTGTGATGCAGTGCCTTAGACCGTTGCGCCACTCAGGAGGCCCGTAAATGTTATTCTGACCTAGGAATAGGATCTTAAGTATAGGGTCTTCATTAAGTTGAAAATTCCACCAAACCTTTTAGAGGGCAAAGTGGAGATGCAACCATAAGCTTACACATCCAATTCTTTCAGATCTACATGTTCCTATACGTCATGTGGGGCCGGCATTATGGCTTTAGGGGGCCTGGCCTGCACTACTGTACATCGGATGCTGGAATTATTTTGGATGAATGTGCGAAGGTAACCTACTTTTTGAAGGGGATTTGTTTGACAATCAGATGAAAACATCATGACTGGTTGTGTTCATGCCACAGCCACATTAAAAGGTCATACATTTTTACATACAATGTCCCACTAGCCACAGACGTTAGTTCAACATCTATTTTTGATTTACATTTGGTTGAGTTGTCATGAAATCAACAAAACATTTCACCATGACATTGGATTTAGGTTCAAAGTTGGGTGAAATTCCCTTACGTTGAAGAGTTTTTGCAAATCCAATCAGTTTTCCATGTTGATTCAGTGTAATCACATTTATTTATTTTGGTTGAAATTACTTACTATAAAACCCATTTAAAAAAATTGTGCTTGCGCTTGCTTGAAAAAACGTGCCCATGTGTGCAGGAGCGAACAGCTTCTTCAGCTGTTTATTGAGCGTGTGCAATACGTTTTGGCCTAAGATTAGTAGGCCTACTGAGTTGAGATAAAATTATAGCGTTCAGTTTATAAAGTTCTACGAACTGTGATATGTTATGAAGTCTGGTATAGACTCAAATTTAGCAGGTTTTCATAATGAATCTTGTTCTGGAGGAAGCTCTGCAGAGTGGTCACTAGCTGGTACACCCACAAAGTCATAAAATCTGATTTGAAACCTAACCTTCACCACACTGCCGCTGGAGCCATGTCCCAGTAAGACACAGGTGCCAGCCCACGTAGAAACTGAAAAGTCAGAGCCTTTTTTGGTAAACAGTGTTGTAAATCCTGTATTGACTTGTGCCTACTTTGTCTACATGATGCTTGAATGGTGTATGTAGACCATGTAGAGCTATCACAGCCTGACTGGGAGCACCAAGGCAACATGACATTCAACAAATTGAAACACTATAAGACTAGTGGCAATTAAACAATAAATGGAACAAATTGTTCAGTGTTCCTCAGCAATAGGCTCAAAGCCAATGAATGTTCAGTTCCTTACTTAATCTGAACACCTAGTCATGACTGATTAAAGTAAATCTTGTAGTCAGAAGTACCCACTTGGCAAAAACTGGTTGAATCAACGTTGTTTCCACCTCATTTCGACCAAATCAATGTGGAAAACTATGAATTTTGTCTTTTTTTCAACCAACCTTTAAACTAAATCCAATGACAGGGTGACATTTTTGGTTGATTTCACATTGAATTCACATTAGTTGACAACTCAACCAAATGTAAATCACAACGACACTATCTAGAACTTAAAAGGGTTATTCGTCTGTCTCCAGAGGAGAACCCTTTGGAGAACCCTTTTTGTTTCCAGGTAGAACTCTTTTGGTTCAAGGTAGAACCCTTTTCACAGAGGGTTCTACATGGAACCCAGAATGGTTCTACCTGGAACCAAAAAGAGTTCTCCTATGGGGACAGCCAAAGAAAAAAATGTTCCAAAGGGTTCTAAGTGAGTAGAAGTTGAATTGACGTGTGCCCAGTGGGTAGTTTTCAGATGTCAAGTCTTCCTGTTCTATCAGGCTTATTTTCATCTGAAATCTTTAATATTATACCAAGTCTTCTTGTCTGTCCCAATGTCCAAATGCCATGTTGGCTTTCTCCTTGTTTTCTTTTTACATAATCTTAAATAAACTTAACCCAACTGTAAAATCTACGTGCTTGATTGGCATGTAGTAAGCTCTCGATGCTGCCTTCCAGAACATGTAATAATCTACTGCAACGATGGGAACAGATATCCAGCCATCCAACAGTTTTACACCAATCCTGGATGGTCCCTTATCTCCAAGTGTTTTCATTTGAAGTTAATGATTGTAGAGAGGATTATCTCTGTCTCTCATATTCGTGTAAGGTTGTAACTGAGAGGACTTTTTTTTTGATGGTGCCCTATCCAACATTTCACACTAAAACAAATGTTACTGAAATGAATGCAATCTCTGGATAGGAGCATTACAGTTTGAGTCCTTGAGTGATTCAGTATCCATATGTTCCTAAAAACTGGACATTGTCTTCTCTTTCTACAAGTGCTTATATCTAGATGTACTAGAATTGTTTTTCCAACGTACTGACTCGTGCAATGGGATGGAATGGCTTATTTATGGCTGACCTATGACTATGTTTTATGGCTGATCTATGACTGCATTATTTTTCTCAAATTGACTTTGCTTCTCTGAAAAGTCTAATCAGTCAAATGTTGAGCAATCTGGTCTTGGAGTCCATAAGTACTGGAGGATTTCTTGTTGCAGAACCCTTTTCATGCTTTGAAAGTCACAACAGGTCAGGCTGACCATACATGGTGTTATACCACTAGAACTATACCAACCATTCTATTAATTGGTAGATCGGAAGGCGGGCCAAACACACTTCACCAAGTCAGATATAAGGATCATTCTGTTTTAGAATCTTGGTAGGCAGTGCAGTGAATTCTGTATATTTTGTCCTTGGGTGATGATTAACTAAAGGTGTGTTTATGGTTAGCCGACACCAAGAGTGTGTTCTTCCATGCTTTTGTTAGGATAAGGGGACTACACAAGGAAGTCTTGCTAAACAGGAGGATGCATTTCTAGTAATTCTCAACTTTATTCAACCTCAACAAGTACGGAAGACTTAACAAATAGGAATATTGGACATTTGTTCTTGGAATTCTAGGACGTTTGTATAAGGATGTTTCTTTCAATTGTGGATGTCTATTGTAAGTGTCAAAGAACTGCAATAATCCCAACATTTTATCTGGATTAATACATTTCTGAGGTGCTTATCTAGTTGACTGAGAATTTATTTGCTATTGTTTTCTTTTCTTGGAATACTGAAAAAAGGTTGGCCTCAATTTGAACAAAATTGATTTATTTTGACATTCTTGATCAAATCAAACATTCCTTTTCTACTTAGTGAAAGTTAAATATCAATGCTACACCTGTTCTGTAATTCACATACCATTTATCTGATTAAATTGTAAATAGGAAAAATAGTGTGCATTGGAAAGAAATGAAATTAAACATTAGCAACATTGCCTAACATTCAACCTGTAAGATCTAAGTGGCGACCAGTGGGTGAAAGTGGTTAGATAGTGAAGATTAGATAAGTGTTGGTCTCTGCCGGAGGGATTTCTTCTGTAGTCATTAACCATGACGACAGGTACAGGGGGCCCAGTGGCCTCGTTCTCTGTGTGGGACTATGTGGTGTTTGTGGGCACAGTCCTGGGGGCGGCCGGCATCGGCCTGTTCCAAGCCATCCGGGGCCGCAAGAACACTAGCAGCGATGAGTTCCTGCTGGGGGGCCGTCAGATGACAGCGGTGCCCGTCGCCATGTCCCTCACTGCCAGCTTCATGTCTGGCATCACCGTGATCGGCACTCCAGCAGAGGCCTATCGGTTTGGGGCGGCCTTCTGGATATTTGGCATCTCCTATGCCATCATGTCCATCATCACCGCTGAAATCTTCGTCCCTCTCTTCTACCGCCTGGGCATTACCAGCACTTACGAGGTACTGTAAGATATACCAGGCTGGGTCAGACCCACCTGGGTCAAATACATATACAGTATGTCAAATACATTAAAACATTTGAGGTGCAAATAGCTTGATGATTCCTTTGGGTCCATTGTATCAGTCAAACAGCAAGCAAGGTGGATTGAGATAAAGGTATAGAGGAATGAATTAAGATGAATCAGCTAGGGGGGTGAAGATGAGAGGGTTTGCTCTAAAATGTCCAGCAGGTGTATTTTTTGTTATTTGTATTTTTTTTACCCCTTTTTCTCCCCAATTGGTAGTTACGGTCTTGTCCCATCGCTGCAACTCCCATACGGACTCGGGAGAGGCGAAGGTCGAGAGCCGTGCGTCCTCCGAAACACCCCGCCAAGCCGCACTGTTTCTTGACACAATGCATGCTTAACCCGGAAGCCAGCCGCACCAATGTGTCGGAGGAAACACCGTACACCTGGCGACTGTGTCAGCGTCCATGCGTCCGGCCCGCCACAGGAGTCGCTAGAGCGTGATGGGACAAGGACATCCCGGCCAGCCAAACCCTCCCTTAACCCGGACGACGCTGGGCCAATTGTGTGTCGTCTCATGTGTCTCCCGGTCACGGCCGGCTGCGACACAGCCCGGTATCGAACCAGGATCTGTAGTAATGCAGTGCCTTAGACCGCTGCGCCACTCAAGAGGCCCCCAGCAGTTGTAATTTAACTAATAATTAATCAGTGATCCATGAAAACAATCTAATCCAGGAGGGGTGCCAAGATGTTACATCTGTTACATTCAGCATCTGAGGACTTTACCTCCTAAAAATATGTGACTAGTTGCCATAAAAGTAATTACAGGTATTTAATTAGTTTTGTGCACCAAGCAACCATTTAGCAGGTTGGGATGTATTGTTATGAGTCATGTACTGGAGGCAGCTCTGCAGGGTATTCACTGGCTGGCATTGACACAAAGACATAAAATCTGATTTAAATCTAACAATTACCTCAACCACTCTGCTAACCTTATGCCTAATGCTAACCTTAAATTAAGATTAAAAAAAGCGAATAGACCTGCAGATAGACAGACTACTGAAAAGTCTATGAATCTTTCTTCATCATCACTTCCTGACTAGGAAAAAAGATTTACAAGTGTAAAAAGCCAATGAAATCAGGCCAGGTTTGACTGAAATGTTTATTTTCTCTCTAGTATCTGGAGATGCGTTTCAACAAGTTGATTCGGGTGATCGGGACCACCATGTACATCATACAAACGGTAAATATTCAGTTAACATCATGAAAATGGGGCAAAAGGGTAGATCTTAAGGAAGCTAATGTTTTCCAAAGGATATGGTGGAAACAACAATCTCAATAATGCAATAACTACAAAAAATTGCAAAATCTGTCCTTGTCCTTTTTTCCACTGCCTGATTTCAGGAAGCCATCTGGGCATCTAAGGTAAACATTCCTCTTTATGAATGTGCATCAAGCATATGTTTACATCACCAACTAATTTTTGATTTGGTTTCAGGCCCTGTACACTGGTATGGTCATCTACGCCCCAGCTCTTGCTCTCAATCAAAGTAAGTCATATGCAAAGTATCTCTGTAATGTCCCTTAAATGAATCAAAATAATATTATTATCTGAGTGATGACAGAAGGTCAATCTCTGGACCAAACTGATGATAAATCTTTAGCTAATTAAATTGGTCTGTGATCTGCCAGTAAAGGTATTGTCTAATTGCTTATCAATTGATGCAGCACGAAAGAGGATATGCAGATGTCGTTACGCTAAGTGATAATATCACAGAGAATTCATATGTATCTATACTGAACAAAAATATAAACGGAACATGCAACAATTTCAAAGATTTTACTGAGTTACAGTTCATAAGGAAAACAGTCAATTGAAATAAATTCATTAGGCCTTAATCTATGGATTTGACATGACTGAGAATACTGATATGCATCTGTTGGTCACAGATACCTTAAAAAGAATGGGCCTCCCATCGATAAAATGCAATTGTGTTCACTGTCCGTAGCTTATGACTGCCCATACCATAACCCCATCACCACCATGGGGCACACTGTTCACGATGTTGACAATAGTGAACCGCTCGCCCATACAACGCAACACACGTGGTCTGTGGTTGTGAGGCCGGTTAGATGTAGAGCCAAATTCTCTAAAATGATGTTGAAGGCGGCTTATGGTAGAGAAATTAACATTAAATTATCTGGCAACAGCTCTGGTGGACATTCCTGCAGCCACCATACCAATTGCACACTCCCTCATCTGTGGCATTGTGTTGTGTGACAAAACTGCACTTAGAGTGGCCTTTTATTGTCCCCAGCACAAGGTACACCTATGTAATGATCACGCTGTTTAATCAGCTTCTTGATATGCTACACCTGTCAGGTGGATGTATTATCTTGGCAAAGAAGAAATGCTCACTAACAGGGATGTAAACAAATTTGTGGAGAGCTTTTCGTGCATATTGAACATTTTTGGGAGCTTTTATTTCAGCTCATGAAAGATGTGACCAACACTTGACATGTTGCGTTTATCTATTTGTTTCAGCTCATGGAAACAGTTGTAGAGTATTATTTGGAAAAGCTGTGTAAATGGGTCTATACTTGTGTGTGTTTCAGTCACAGGGCTGAACCTCTGGGGAGTGCTGGTGGCCACTGGGGTGGTGTGCATCATCTACTGCACTCTGGTCAGTGGCTCATCTGATCTCACTCACCAATCAGCAATCAACTCCTTCACGCTATGACAATACACATTTTAAAATTGAATATTTATTAGGATCCCAATTAGCTGACACCATAACGTCAGCTAATCTTTCTCGGGTCCAACACAGAGCTTAAAATATATTACAAACAATCACATTTACAATAAGAAATTACCAACATTTAACAAGTAGACATTAAATCAAATCAAATTGTATTGTCACATGCGCCGAATACAACCTTATGCTTACTTAGAAGCCCTGAAATGCTTACTTACAAGCCCTTAGCCAATAAGGCAGTTCAAGAAATAGAGTTAAGAAAATATTTACTAAATAAACTAATGTAAAAAAATTTAATAAAATCCAAAAGTAACAAAATAAAATAACATAATAATAACGAGGCTATATACAGGGGGTACCGAGTCAATGCGCGGGGGTACAGGTTAGTCGAGGTAATTTGTAAAGTGACTATGCCTAGATAATAAACAGCGAATAGCAGCAGTGTAAAAACAAAGGGAGGGGTCAATGTAAATAGTCCAGGTGGCTATTTGATTAATTGTTCAGCAGTCTTATGGCTTGGGGGTAGAAGCTGTTATTAAGGAGCCTTTGGTCCTAGACGTGGCGCTCTGGTACCGCTTGCCATGCAGTAGCAGAGAAAACAGTCTATGACTTGGGTGACTGGAGTCTTGACAATGTTTTGGGCCTTCCTCTGACACCGCCTAGTATATAGGTCCCGGACGTCAGGAAACTTGGCCATACTAGGCAGTGATGCAACCGGTCAGGATGCTCTCGATGGTGCAGCTGTAGAACTTTTTGAGGATATGGGGAACCATGCCAAATCGTTTCAGTCTGCTGAGGGGGAAAAGGTGTCGCCGTGCCTGTCTTTGGACCATGAAAGTTTGTTGTTGATGTGGACACCAAGGAACTTGAAACTCTCGACCCATTCCACTACAGCCCCGTTGATGTTAATCCGGGCCTGTTCGGCCCTCCTTTTCCTAAAGTCCACGACCAGCTCCTTTGTCTTGCTCACATTGAGGGAGAGGTTGTTTTCCTGGCACCACAATGCCAGGTCTTTGACCTCCTCCCAATAGGCTGTCTCATCATTGTCGTTGATCAGGCCTACCACTGTTGTGTCGTCAACAAACTTAATGATGGTGTTGGAGTCGCGCTTGGCCACACAGTTGTAGGTGATCAGGGAGTACAGGGGGGGACTATCCATGCACCCCCGAGGGGCCCCAGTGTTGAGGATCAGTGTGGCAGATGTGCTGTTGTCTACCCTTACCACCTGGGGGTGGCCCGTTAGGAAGCCCAGGATCCAGTTGCAGAGGGAGGTGTTTAGTAACAGGGTCCTTAGCTTAGTGATGAGCTTTGAGGGTACGATGGTGTTGAACGCTGAGCTGTAGTCAAGGAACAGTATTCTCACATAGGTGGTCATTTTGTCCAGGTGGGGAAGGGCAGTGTGGAGTGCGATTGAGATTGCGTCATCTGTGGATCTGTTTGGAGTGGGTCTAGGGTGTTGATGTGAGCCATGACCAGCCTTTCAAAGCACTTCATGGCTACCAACGTGAGTGCTACGGGGCGGTAATCATTTAGGCAGGTTACCTTTGCTATCTTGGGAACAGGGAGTATGATGGTCTGTTTGAAACATGTAGATGTTACAGACTCGGTCAGGGAGAGGTTGAAAGTGTCAGTGAATACACTTGCCAGTTGGTCCGTGCATGCTTTGAGTACACGTCCTGGTAATCCGTCTGGCCCCATGGCTTTGTGAATGTTGACCTGTTTAAAGATCTTTCTCACATTGGCTACGGAGAGCGTTATCACACAGTCGTCCGGAACAGCTGGTGCTCTCTTACATGCTTCAGTGTTGCATGCCTCGAAGCGAGCATACAGCATTTATCTCGTCTGGTAGGCTCGTATCACTGGGCAGCTCACATCTGGGTTTCCCTTTGTAGTCCGTAATAGTTTGCAAGCCTTGCCACATCCGACGAGCATCAGAGCCGGTGTAGTAGGATTCAATCTTAGTCCTGTATTGACACTTTGCCTGTTTCATGTTTCATGTGAGGGCATAGCAGGATTTCTTATAAGCGTCCGGATTAGTGGCAAGTGGCAGCTCTAGCTTGAAAGTGGCAGCTCTAGCCTTTAGCTCTGTGCGAATGTTGTCTGTAATCCATGGCTTCTGGTTGGGATATGTACGTACGGTCACTGTGGGGTCGACGTTGTCGATGCACTTATTGATGAAGCTGAGGTGGTATACTCCTCAATGTCATTGGATGAATCCTGGAACATATTCCAGTCTATGCTATCACATGTGACATGCTGGTAGAAATGAGGTAAAACGGATTTTAGTTTGCATGCATTAAAGTCCCCGGCCACTAGGAGCGCCACTTCTGGATGAGCATTTTCTTGTTTGCTTATGGCCTTATACGGCTCGTGGTCTTAGTGCCAGCATCGGTTTGTGGTAGTAAATAGATGGCTACGAATAATATAGATGAGAACTCTCTTGGTAGATCGTGTGGTTTACAGCTTATCATGAGGTACTCTACCTCAGTCGAGCAATACCTCGAGAATTCTTTAATATTAGAAATTGCACAACAGCAGTTATTGACAAATAGACACACACCCCCGCCCCTCGTCTTACCAGACATATGCTCTGTCCTGCTGATGCAGGGTGTAATGATTCATAGGTGCGCGTAATAATGAATGCCAGCTGTGCGTAATGATGAATCCCAGGACCGGTGGTTAGTACTCTGGTGACGTCATAAGCCGGAGGGGAGGAGCAGGAGCAGATGTGACAAAGGGAGAAGCCAGCCAGCTCTATATTATCCGTTTCATCGTTTAACCATGTCTCTGTGAAACAAAAGATATTACAGTGTTTATTGTCCCGTTGGTAAGACAGTCTTAATCGTAGATCGTACAGTTTGTTTTCCAATGATTACACATTGGCCAATAATAGGGTAGTGGTGGTAGTGGTGGTTTACCTACTCGTCGGCTAATTCTTACAAGGCACCCCGCCCTCCTCCCCCCATTTTCTCTGTATTTTCTTCACGCGGATGACAGGGACTTGGGCCTTGTCTCGAAAAAGCAGTATATCCTTCTCTTCGGACTCATTACAGAAAGAAATCTTTGCCCAGGGCCAGGAGTTTTTCCTGACCCCATGACATGTTCATGCAGGGAAAATTCTCAGCCCCAGTTATGGGAAAAGGGTCCAGTTTTTTCCTGGTCAGGTCACAGGGTCAGGGAACACACTTTAACCTACACATGAACAAACCTCTTTGGTGCACATGAGGTTGCAGCATACCTTCCTTCCCCTGACTCCATGTTGCATTGTGGTTCTCAGGGAGGTCTGAAGGCGGTCATATGGACAGACGTGTTCCAGATGGTGATCATGTTAGCAGGCTTCGTGGCCGTCATCGCCAGGGGGGCTGTCATCCAGGGAGGTCTGGGGAAGATCTGGGATGACTGCTACCAAGGAGGCAGGCTCAACCTTTTTGAGTAAGTAAAATGTCCACACGTCATGCAGGGATTAATTACCACCACAGTATGACTCCTCATAGTTAGCTGAGCATTTTCACTTTAATACCTTCTAATGCAGTTTTGATCCAGACCCTTTGAAGCGTCACACGTTCTGGACAATCGTGGTTGGTGGCAGTGTGATGTGGGCGTCCATCTACTCCATCAACCAGTCCCAGGTGCAGCGTTACATCTCCTGCAAAACCCTAACTCAAGCCAAACTGTGAGTGGCACTCCTACCTTCCACAGTCATAACATACAGGAAAAGCTGTGATTGAAGAATAGCAATATGAGTGTTTGTTCCATGTCGGCTTTCTTTAAAATCCTCAGGTCACTGTATGTGAATATGATTGGTCTCTGGGTGACTGTGAGCTTAGCAGTGTTCTCCGGCCTCACCATGTACTCCATTTACAAGAACTGTGATCCACTCACTAATGGTGATGTAGGGGCACTTGATCAGGTCAGTAAATGTAAGACAGCTATGGCTCTTACACAGGCATGGACAGTGCTGCACGATGGCAGTGTTATTGAATGTTAGTGGGTGGGTGCTTATATTTGTCCTATTTCACACATGTACAAGTGTGTATTAATATGTATGTGTGAATTGGACAGGACTGTGTGTGGGATTAATAGTGTGTGTTGTGTGTGTGTGTGTGTGTGTGTAAACAAGCTGCTTCCATACCTGGTAATGGACATCCTGGCAGCCTATCCTGGAGTCCCTGGGTTGTTTGTTGCGGCAGCATACAGTGGTACACTGAGGTGAGTATTCTCCAGCGGAACTCAAATAGAGAAGGTCCGCTGACACAAATCTTCCAGGTGGAAAAGATCGGGATAGATATAGTCACTTATCAGCATAGTAACAAACCCCTACCTCGCAACCCCTCCCCGTTCTGGATCCGGAACCAGACCGCGGTCCGCTTATTGCGTATGGCTGGTATACACTAACAAATGCATGCAATCTTCCACTACTTTTACAACTAACCTACAGTCGTGTCTTTGGGCATCATTAACTTGAAGACATGTTTATCAAATAACTCTCTGTAATTATTATTACGCGATTAACTGATTAATCGTGTAACTGTAATTAACTAGGAGGTCATGGCACCAAGGAAAATATTCAGATTACACAGTTATAATTTTCCTAATATAACTGTCAGATATTATAACATTATATTTTATATTATAAGATCTGATCTATTATCTTCTTGTTTTAATGATGTGTTATTACCTCGCGTCCAGTCTCATTCCAAACGTCGTGAATTGTTGTTATCTGCACGAACCCAGTCTTCACTAAGTCATCAATACATCAATTGTCTTAAAATCATTTATTTACTAAACTAAGTAATTCACAGAAAGCATACAAAACAGTAGGTATCGTTACAAAGCAATGGTAGAGGAATGTGCCCTAGTGGGCTAAGCTGGCATGGCGGCTTGTTAACCTCTCTAGGGTAGGTGGCACCAAATCGTCCCACCTACGTAACAGCCAGTGTAATCCCGTGGCGCGTTATTCAAAAACCTAAAAAATGCAAAAACTTCAATTTTTCAAACATATGACTATTTTACACCATTTTAAAGACAAGACTCTCATTAATCTAACCACACTGTCCGATTTCAAAAAGGCTTTACAACAAAAGCAAAACATTAGATTATGTCAGCAGAGTACCCAGCCAGAAATAATCAGACACCCATTTTTCAAGCTAGCATATAATGTCACATAAACCCAAACCACAGCTAAATGCAGCACTAACCTTTGATGATCTTCATCAGATGACAACCCTAGGACATTATGTTATACAATACATGCATGTTTTGTTCAATCAAGTTCATATTTATATCAAAAAACAGCTTTTTACATTAGCATGTGACTAGCATGTGACTAGCATTCCGACCGAACACTGCCGGTGAATTTACTAAATTACTCACGATAAACGTTCACAAAAAGCATAACAATTATTTTAAGAATTATAGATACAGAACTCCTCTATGCACTCGATATGTCCGATTTTAAAATAGCTTTTCGGTGAAAGCACATTTTGCAATATTCTCAGTAGATAGCCCGGCATCACAGGGCTAGCTATTTAGACACCCAGCAAATTTAGCACTCACCAAAGTCAGATTTATTATAAGAAAAATGTTATTACCTTTGCTGTCTTCGTCAGAATGCACTCCCAGGACTTCTACTTCAATAACAAATGTTGGTTTGGTTCAAAATAATCCATAGTTATATCCAAACAGCGGCGTTTTGTTTGCGCGTTCAAGACACTATCCGAAAGGGTAAATAAGGGTGACGAGCATGGAGCAATTCGTGACAAAAAAAATCTAAATATTCCATTACCGTACTTCGAAGCATGTCAACTGCTGTTTAAAATCAATTTTTATGCAATTTTTCTCATAAAAAAGCGATAATATTCCGACCGGGAATCTGCGTTTAGGTAAACAGACGAAAGAAAATAAAGCATTCGGTCGACTCGGGCACGCGCCTAAGCCCATAGTACTCTGATCGGCCACTTGCCAAAAGCGATAATGTGTTTCAGCCAGAGGCTGCCTCGATATCGTTCAGCTTTTTCCCGGGCTCTGAGAGCCTATGGGAGCCGTAGGAAGTGTCACGTTAGAGCAAAGATCCTCAGTCTTCAATAAAAAGAGCCAAGATGAAACACAACTTGTCAGACAGGCCACTTCCTGCATGGAATCTTCTCAGGTTTTGGCCTGCCATTTGAGTTCTGTTATACTCACAGACACCATTCAAACAGTTTTAGAAACTTTAGGGTGTTTTCTATCCAAAGCCAATAATTATATGCATATTCTAGTTACTGGGCAGGAGTAGTAACCAGATTAAATCGGGTACGTTTTTTATCCGGCCGTGTCAATACTGCCCCCTAGCCCTAACAGGTTAAAACCTCTTACATCTAGATGTTCCGCTAGCGGAACACCGCTCCAATATCCAATGATAGGGCGTGGCGCGAATTACAAATTCCTCCAAAATCCCAAAACTTCAATTTTTCAAACATATGACTATTTTACACCATTTTAAAGACAAGACTCTCCTTTATCTAACCACAATAGCTTTTCGGTGAAAGCACATTTTGCAATATTCTGAGTAGATAGCCCGGCCATCATGGCTAGCTATTTTGATACCCACCAAGTTTGGCACTCACCAAACTCAGATTTACTATAAGAAAAATTGGATTACCTTTGCTGTTCTTCGTCAGAATGCACTCCCAGGACTTCTACTTCAACAACAAATGTTGGTTTGGTTCCAAATAATCCATAGTTATATCCAAATAGCTGCGTTTGTTCTTGCATTCAAGACACTATCCGAAGGGTGACACGCCGGCGCATATCGTAACAAAAAAATTCTAAATATTCCATTACCGTACTTCGAAGCATGTCAAACGCTGTTTAAAATACATTTTTATGCGATTTTTCTCGTAAAATAGCGATAATATTCCGACCGGGCGACGTTGTTTTCGTTCAAAGACTGAAAATATAAAATGGACTCTTCACGTGCACGCGCGCACCCGTTTCATTGTTCTCAGATCGACCACTATCCAAATGCGCTACTGTTTTTCAGCCAGGGACTGCAGAGTCATCATTCAACGTTCTGGCGCCTTCTGAGAGCCTATGGGAGTCTTATAAAATGTCACGTTACAGCAGAGATCCTCTGTTTTCGATAAAGAGGGTATAGAAGGCCAAGAAATGGTCAGAGAGGGCACTTCCTGTTTAGAATCTTCTCAGGTTTTGGCCTGCCATATGAGTTCTGTTATACTCACAGACACCATTCAAACAGTTTTAGAAACTTTAGGGTGTTTTCTATCCATATCAAACAATTATATGCATATTCTAGTTTCTGGGCAGGAGTAATAACCAGATTAAATCGGGTACGTTTTTTATCCGGCCGTGAAAATACTGCCCCCTATCCTAAACAGGTTAAACAAAGGGTGATAAAGGGCAGCTGAGGAGGCACAACAGAGTTGATAAATATTAACAATTTATATGCTAATCCTTTGCACATGAACGCTCACTCATTCGGAAACAATTGCAATCAATATATATATTTACGCTCAGTGCGTCATTGTGATCTTTGTTGGAGAGTTTCGTCCTCTCTCTCTCTCTCTCTCTCTCTCTCTCTCTCTCTCGGTTAGAATGGTTCTTTCAAAGCGACATTCATTAATGTCGTTGTAGAATGGATGTTTCGTCGGTCTTCGCGTTCAATGATACCGAATTTCTAGCTGCAGACTAGTAATTAATATCAAAGACTTGTAATTATTCTGTCGGGATCAATAGTCTAAAAGTTTAACCACGTGGTATGGTTAAAGTTCAGTAGAGGAATGCATGGTCAAACCTTGGCTCTCTCTTCTCGAGGTAAGCTGGTCTGAAGAAAGAAATTCTGGGTGGGGGTTCATATACTGAACGTAGAAAAGGCTGTCACATGACGCCTTGTCCTGTCTGTGTCCCTGGCAGCGTGCCGGTGACTTAGTTAAGCTTTGAACAGAAATACAATTCTCTCACATTAACATCAGTACATAGCATCTCAACATATTCCAAATAGGTTTATCCTTATTCATTAATTGTATACAGCCATTTAGATGTAAGTCTCGTAGCTGAGGCTATTATATAAACATTATTATGGTAATATGGCAATCTTGTCTCTCATGAGTTCCATAAAATTGTACCAAGCGGACCAGTTCGTAGCTGGATTCTTCACCGATCTTTTATACCTTCTTCAGAACATAAATGTCGTTCGGTTCTCCCGTCCTGTGAGTTGGAAGAATTCCTTTGTCTCTCCATGAAACCACCCTGTCTCAAAATTGTGGCCTGTGAGGCAGGACATTCCCTTTGGAATTTACGACCGCCTTCTGACCACAGCAGCCTGGGTGTAGGAGACAGAGGGAGATGGTGCAGAAGTAGGGGGATGGTAGAGGGGGAGGGGGTCAACTGTGCTCGCTATACTCAAAGAGGGCAACGTCATGACACTACCAATGAATGTGTTTAACCATGAGTTCCCTGCAGACAAAGGACAATTCCTCCTCTTTCTCTTTGCCTCATCATTGCGTCTGTTTCAGTACTGTGTCCTCCAGCATCAATGCACTGGTGGCTGTCACTGTGGAGGACTTCATCAGGCCAGTGTACAAAAACCTGACAGATAAACAGGTGACCTGGATGAACATGGGCCTCAGTGAGTTTCACACAAAACACTGTGTATAAGACACAATTATATCTGGGTTCATTCAAATAGTAATGTCTCACAAATAAAGGTCAGTTTGACATTTGCTGAGGTATGTACATTATATGTCAATACTTTGCATGGAAAAATTATTTGCATGGAAAAATACTTTGCATTGAAATATATTTATAATCATGAAATGTGTATGGAATATTTAATTACCTTTGCACCTATTCCAGGTGTTTTCTTCGGATTTTTGTGCATTGGGATGGCTGCAATAGCTTCACTGATGGGGAGCATTCTGCAGGTAGGAAAACTATAATCAGAAGTGACTCCGTAACGCCACCTGCTGTCTGGTAGTTGTCACCTCTACTTTGTCTCTAACGTTGTCTCTTTTCAGGCAGCCCTGTCCATATTTGGAATGATCAGTGGCCCTCTACTTGGGCTTTACCTCTTAGGCATGTTCTGGTGCACAGCAAACTCAACAGTAGGTATCCCACATCTTATTCATATCACTTTCATTATTCATACTTAAAGAATGATTTACTAATTTACTCAAAGATATATTACTAACCAGTAACCCTATAAATGTTCTGACATACAAAGATTTTGGTTGTTGAATACAAAACAACGTTAGACAATAGGACATAGAAATGTAATGTATCTTTATGGGTGACACTGAGACGGCTTCCTTGTGCATTGCAGGGGGGACTCACAGGGCTGATTGTGGGCCTTGTTATTACCCTGTGGGTGGGGATTGGAGCTCAGATATACCCACCCTTAGCTGATAAAACCAACCCCCTGCCAATCAGTGTGGCAGGCTGTAACCGCACACAGGACCTGAACTACACCACCCTTGCCCCATGGACTAGTGCAGTAACACTGACTCCTCTGCCTGAGTGAGTTACTCGAGGTCACTTTATAATCACTGTCTTCAAAGCCACCCTATTCCACATATAGTGCACAATTTTATTCCAGAGTCTTATGGTGCTTATAGCTAACTATGGGTTAGCAGCCTTGTTGAACCAGCCTGATCTTGCGAGCTCACATTCTGTTTCACTGAATGAAAACGTCAATGCAGCGCTCAGTCTGGTTTCACAAGATGGCGCCGACAGATAGGGCAGTTCTGCTTCTAGCTACTAAGCAACTTTGTAGTATTTATTTTTTTTGTGTTATTTCTTACATTATTATCCAAGGAAATGTTTTGTATTATTACATACACCTGAAAGAACTTTTGAATATCAGAGTGGCGGTAACTCACCAGCATTACGACCGGGAATACGACTTTCCCAAATTGGATTCTTTGTTCGTACCCCCCAGGGCAAATTAATTGATTCCAGAGGCTGATCCAAAACACAGCCGACGAGAAGAGGTATTCGGAGTGGACTTCTAGGCCAACTCAGGAGGGCCGCACACCATCCACCGCATCCGTGTATATTACTCTCTAATGTTCAGTCTCTGGACAATAAATTAGACGAGCTCAGGGTTCTCAGCTAGCTGTGTTCTCAGTATATCGCATCAACAGGATTAAAGAACTCTCCGGGAAGAAGAAAGGCAAGGGTGTATGTTTCATGAGTAACCACTAATGGTGTGATTGTGATAACATACAGCAACTCAAGTCCTTTTGTTCACCCAACCTACATTTACATTTTAGTCATTTAGCAGACGCTCTTATCCAGAGCGACTTACAGTAGTGAATGCATACATTTCATACAACTCATACATTTTTTTTTTTTTTTTTTTTTTTTTTCTTTGCTGGCCCCCCGTGGGAATCGAACCCACAACCCTGGTGTTGCAAACACCATGCTCTACCAACTGAGCTACAGGGAAGGCTGGAATACCTCACAATCAAATGCCGACCGTATTACCTCCCAAGAGAATTCTCTTCGGTTATAGTCACAGCCGTGTATATTCCCCCTCAAGCTGACACCACGACGGCCCTCAAAGAACTTCACTGGACTTTACGCAAACCGGAAACCACATAACCTGAGGCCGCATTTATTGTAGCTTGGGATTTTAACAAAGCAAATTTGAGGAAAACACTACCGAAGTTCTATCAACACATTGACTGTAGTACTCGTGCTGCTAAAACACTCGACCACTGCTACTCCAGCTTCCGGGATGCCTACAAGGCCCTCCCCTGCCCTCCCTTCTGCAAATCTGATAATGACTCCATTTTCTCCTCCCTTCCTATTAGCAGAAACTCAAATAGGAAGTAACGGTGCTAAGGATTATTCAATGCTGGTCTGACATATCGGAATCCACGTTTGAAGATTGCTTTGATCATCCGGACTGGGATATGTTCCGGGTAGCCTCAGAGAATAACATTGACGAATATACTGATATGGTGACTGAGTTTATCAGGAAGTGTATAGGAGATGTTGTACCCACTGTGACTATTACAACCTACATTGACCAGAAACCGTGCATAGATGGCAGCAAAACTGAAAGCGCGAACCACCGCATTTAACCATGGCAAGGTGATTGGGAATATGGCAGAATACAAACTGTGTAGTTATTCCCTTTGTAAGGCAATTAAACAGTCAAAACATCAGTATAGAGTCAAAGTGGAGTCGCAATTCAATGGCTCAGACACGAGACGGATGTGGCAGGGTCTACAGACAACCACAGACTACAAAGGGAAAACCAGCCACATCACGGACACCGATGTCTTGCTTCCGAACAAGCTAAACACCTTCTTCGCCCGCTTTGAGGATAACACAGTGCCACCGACGTGGACCGCTATCAAGGACTGTGGGCTCTCCTTCTCTGTGGCCGAAGTGAGTAAGAGATTTATGCGTGTTAGCCCTCACAAGGCTGCCGGCCTAGACCAGCTGGCTTGAGTGTTTGAGGACATATTCAATCTCTCCCTATCCCAGTCTGCTGTCCCCACTTGCTTCAAGATGTCCACCATTGTTCCTGTTCCCAAAAAAGCAAAGGTAACTGAACTAAATGACTATCTCCCCGTAGCACTCACTTTTCTCATCATGAAGTTCTTTGAGGGGCAAGTTAAGGATCATATCACCTCTACCTTACCTGACACCGTAGACCCACTTCAATTTACTTATCACCCCAATAGATCCACAGATGATGCAATCGCCATCGCACTGCACACTGCCCTATTCCATCTGGACAAGAGAAATACCTATGAAAGAATGCTGTTCATTGACTATATCTCAGCATTCAACACCATAATACCCTCCAAGCTCATCATTAAGCTTGGGGCCCTGGGTCTGAACCCCACACTCTGCAACTGGGTCCTGGACTTCCTGATGGGCCGCCCCCAGGTGGTGAAGGTAGGAAACAACACCTCTTCACTGATGCTCAACACAGGGGCCCCACACGGGTGCATGCTCAGCCTCCTCCTGTATTCCCTGTTCACCCATGACTGCGTGGCCACGCACCCCTCCAACTCAATCATCAAGTTTGCAGACGACACAACAGTAGTAGGCCTGATCACCAGGAAAATAACCTCTCACTCAATGTCGACAAAACAAAGGAGCTGATCGTGGACTTCAGGAAAAAGCAGAGGGAGCCACGCCCCTATCCAAATCAACGGGAAGCAGTGGAGCAGGTGAAAAGCTTCAAGTCCCTCGGCGTACACCACTGACGAACTGAAATGGTCCACCCACACAGACAGTGTGGTGAAGAAGGCGCAACAGTGCCTCTTCATCCTCAGGAGGCTGAAGACATTTGGCTTGACACCTAAAATACTCACAAACTTTTATAGATTCACAATTGAGAGCATCCTGTTCGGCTGTATCACCGCCTGGTATGGCAACTTCCCAACGCATCACCGTGGGCAAACTACCTGTCCTCCAGTACACCTACAGCACCCGATGTCACAGGAAGGCCAAAAAGATAATCAAGGACAACAACCACCCAAGCCACTGCCTGTTAACCCCGCTCTCATCCAGAAGGCGAGGTCAGTACAGGTGCATCAAAGCTGGGACCGGGAGACTGAAAAACAGCTTCTAACTCAAAGCCATCAGACTGTTAAATAGCCATCACTAGGTGTCTTCCACCCGGTTACGTAACCCTGCACCTTAGACGCTGCTGTCCAATATACATAGACTTGAAATCACTGGCCACTTTAATAATGGAACACTAGTCACTCTAATAATGTTTACATATTTTTGCTTTACTCATCTCATCTCATCTCATACTGTATTCTATTCTGCTGTATTTTAGTCTATGCCATTCTGACATTGCTCGTCCTAATATCGTCCTGCCATTCTTATACTTTTAGGTTGTGTGTATTGTTAGATATTACTGCACTGTTGGAGCTAGAAACACAAACATTTTGCTACACCCACAATAACATCTGCTAAGCGTGTATGTGACAAATAAGATTTGATTTGATTTGACAAGGCTACTGTGTTAGTGGAGGCTCAGGTATGACTCTTCATCTTGTTACAGTGACCGTCCGGCTCTGGCAGACTCATGGTACTCCCTGTCCTACTTGTACTTCTGTCTTCTGGGCACTTTGGTGACTGTGATCGTGGGCTTGGTGGTAAGCGCTATCACAGGTGAGGCTACCTCCAACCCTAACAGCATAGTGCATGATATAAATTATTTTTGACTGCATGACCTGACCAGGACAAACTTTACATTTGACATTTACGCCATTTAGCAAACACTCTTATCCAGAGCCACTTACAGGAGCTATAAGGGTTAAGTGCCTTGCTCAAGGGCACAGGCAGATTTTTCACCTAGTCAGCTCGGGATTCAAACCAGCAACCTTTTGGTTACTGGCCCAAAGCTCTTAACCACTAAGCTCTTAACTCTGGGGCTAGTTGTTCCTGGTCAGGTCTGTTAAAGGAAAAATTCCTGGCACTAGGCATAATGACTTTGGCTGGTTCAAATTGATATTTTATGCAGTTAGTTAAGCGTGGCGTCTCCCTGTGTTGTCTGTCCAGGTGGCTGCAAGCAGGAGAAGCTAAGCTCAGATCTCTTTGTAAGGAGAAGTGATCTATTCTGCGCTGGCTGTGGCAAAGACTCAGAGGTAAAGCTTCTCCACCCACCTCACCTCACCCCACCCTCTCTCTCTCTCTCTCTCTCTCAATTCAATTCAATTCAATTGACTTTATTGACATGGTAAGTTCATTATTACTTACATTGTCAAAGTATACATATAGAAAAAAATATATATTATATAAAATATATATATTTATATATAAATAAATGGTGGGACCAACAGCAATAATAATAGAAGTAGTGGACATGGGATTACCATTAACAACAACTACAACAACAATATTAATCAGAACAACAATACATTAAAGCGATGGTAGTAGACCAGTGTCAACATGACTGAGAAGACGCATGACATGGTATGAAAGACAAAACAAAACAAGATGGGAAATATTATCGACATTATCGACAGTCCCTCAGGTTGTGGCAGGAGGACACATATTTGGCTGCCAAAAGTGCACATTTTGGCTTTTCACCCAATAAATATTAGATTTTTTCTTCATCTTTTATAGTTTCCAATTCTTTGTATTGAATTTTAATTTTGGGAAAGAAATATTGTCTTAGGTAAGAGTATTTGTCACAGTGTAATAGGAAATGCAGCTCTGTCTTTACCTCTCCCCTGGAGCAGAGTGAGCACAGCCTGTCCTCTCTGGGCAGCCAGGTTTGTCTGTGACGTCCAGTCTCTATAGCCAGACTGTGCTCACTGAGTCTGTACCTAGTCAGTGTTTTCCTCAGTTTTCTATCAGTCACAGTGGTCAGATAGTCTGCCACCAAGTACTGTCTGTTTAGAGCCAAATAGCATTGTTTACTTAGATTTTTTTGTGGTGTCTTTCCAATAGGTGATATATTTTTATCTTTGTTTTGTGATGATTTGGTTGGGCCAGATTTTCCGAGTGCTGTCCTGAGGCTCTATGGGGTTGGTTTGGGTTTGTGAACTGAGCCTCAGAACCAGCTGGCTGAGGGGACTCTTCTCTGGTTTAATCTCTTGACATTGTAGAGCTGTGTGATGGAATGTTTTGGGGTCACTTGTTTTTAGTTGGTTGTAAAATTTTATGCCTATTTTTTCTATTCGAATGAGGAGGGGGTATTGGCCCAATTCTGCTCTACATGCGTTATTTTGAGTTTTTATTTGCACTTGCAATACAGTCTTGCAAAACTCTGCATGCAGTATTTCAATTGGATGTTGGTCCCATTTGGTGAATTCATTATTAGAGAGTGGACCCCATATTTCACTGCCATATAAAGCAATTGGTTCTATAACCGATTGGAAAATTTTGAGCCAGATTCTAATTGGAATTTCGATTTTAATGTTCCTTTTAATGGCATAGAAGGCTCTTGCTTTGTCTCTCAGCTCATTCACAGCCATGTGAAAGCTACCTGTGTTGCTGATATTTAGTCCTAGATATGTGTCATTTTTGGTGTGTTCTAATAGAACTGTGTCCAAATAGAATTTATATTTGTCATCCTGATTTCAGGACATTTTTTGGAATATCATTATATTTGTTTTTTTTAGGTTAACGGTCAGAGCCCAGGTCTGACAGAACCTGTGAAGACGATCTAGGTGCTGCTGTAATCCCTCTTTAGTGGGAGACAGCAGCACCAGGTCATCTGCGTACAGCAGACACTTGATTTCAGTGTTGTGTAGGCTGATACCAGGTGCTTCCGATTCTTCTAATGTTTATGCCAATTCATTAATGTAGATGTTAAATAGTGTTGGACTTATTGGGCAGCCCTGTTTCACTCCCCGTCCCTGAGAGAAGAAGTATGTTTGCTTGTTGCCAATTTTAACCGCATTTTAACCGTACATTGATTTAATAACATCATATGTTTTCCCTCCAATACCACTTTCTATTAGTTTATAAAAAAGACCTTCGTGGCAAATTGTATCAGATGCTTTCTTGAAATCTACAAAACACGAGTAGATTTTGCCTTTGTTTTGGTTTACTTGTTTGTCAATTAGAGTGTGGAGGGTGTAAATGTGGTCTGTTGTACGATAATTTTTTTTGAAATCCAATCTGGCTTCTGCTCAGTACGTTGTGTTCGTCAAGGAAATGGTGTAGTCTGCTATTTATAATACTGCAGAGAATTTTCCCCAAGTTGCTGTTAACGCAAATTCCTCTGTAATTATTTGGGTCAAATTTGTCTCCATTTTTATAGATTGGTGTGATCAATCCCTGGTTCCAAATATTGGGGAAAATACCTGCAGTGAGGATAATGCTGAAGAGTTTGAGTATAGCCAATTTGAATTTGTGGTCTGTATATTTGATCATTTCATTTAAAATACCATCAGCACCACAGGCCTTTTTGGGTTGGAGAATGCGTCATTTTTCCAATAATTCTTCTTCTGTAATTGGGGTATCCACAGGATTCTGATAGTCATTGACTGCTGATTCATGGATTTGTAATTTTTCCTGTATATCTTTTTGTTCTGGGCTCTTTGTTATATTGCTGTAGAGATTTGCAAAGTGATTTCTCCACATATCCCCATTTTGCATAGCCAATTCCTCCTGATGAGGTTTGTTTAATTTATTCCAATTATTATTCTATGGATTCCTCAATTAGATCCAGCTGTTTTCTAATGTGCTTTTCCTTTTTTGTTCTTAGGGTGTGTTTGTATTGCTTCAGTGTTTCCCCATATTGAAGGTGTATATTTTTGTTGTCTGGTTCTCTGTGTTTTTGATTAGATATATTTCTCAATTACTTTCTTAGATTTTTGCAATCATTATCAAACCATTTTTCATTTTCTGTTACTTCTGGTTTGCTCTTATGCTTCTTTAGATAAGCTAAGGAGGCTAATTTGTCTAATATAAAGTTTATGTTTCAAATGGCCAAATTTACACCTTCGTTGCTGATGGAGAATGTTAACCTGTTATGGCTAGGGGGCAGTATTTTCACGGCCGGATAAAAAGCGTACCCGATTTAATCTGATTATTACTCCTGCCCAGAAACTAGAATATGCATATAATTATTAGCTTTGGATAGAAAACACTCCAAAGTTTCTAAAACTGCTTGAATGGTGTCTGTGAGTATAACAGAACTAATTTGGCAGGCCAAAACCTGAGAAGATTCCATGCAGGAAGTGCCCTGTCTGACAATTTCTTGCCCTTCTCGATTATCTCTATCCAATACAGGGGATCTCTGCTGTTACGTGACACTTCCTACGGCTCCCATGGGCTCTCAGAAGGCGGCAAAAAGCTGAATCGTGGCTTTGCAGGCTCTGGCTGAAAAGAAGTAGCGCGTTTGGATAGTGGCTGGTCACAGTACTGTGAGACTCAGGCTCGTGCCCGAGTCGACCCCATGCTTTATTTTCTTTCGTCTTTTTACCTAAACACAGATTCCTGGTCGGAATATTATCGCTTTTTTTATGAGAAAAATGGCATAAAAATTGATTTTAAACAGCGGTTGACATGCTTCGAAGTACGGTAATGGAATATTTAGAAATCTTTTGTCACGAAATGCGCCATGCTCGTGACCCTTATTTACACTTCGGATAGTGTCTTGAACGCACGAACAAAACGCCGCTATTTGGATATAACAATGGATTATTTTGAACCAAACCAACATTTGTTATTGAAGTAGCAGTCCTGGGAGTGCATTCTGACGAAGAACACCAAAGGTAATCAAACTTTTCTAATAGTAAATCGGAGTTTGGTCAGGGCTAAACTTGGTGGGTGCCTAAATAGCTAGCCGTGATGGCTGGGCTATCTACTCAGAATATTGCAAAATGTGCTTTCACCGAAAAACTATTTTAAAATCGGACACCTCGATTGCACAAAGGAGTTCTGTATCTATAATTCTTAAAATAATTGTTATGTTTTTTGTGAACGTTTATCGTGAGTAATTTAGTAAATTCACAGGAAGTGTTCGGTGGGTATGCTAGTTCTGAACGTCACATGCTAATTTGGATATAACTATGGATTATTTTGAACCAAACCAACATTTGTTATTGAAGTAGAAGTCCTGGGAGTGCATTCTGACGAAGACAGCAAAGGTAATAACATTTTTCTTATAATAAATCTGACTTTGGTGAGTGCTAAATTTGCTGGGTGTCTAAATAGCTAGCCCTGTGATGCCGGGCTATCTACTGAGAATATTGCAAAATGTGCTTTCACCGAAAAGCTATTTTAAAATCGGACATATCGAGTGCATAGAGGAGTTCTGTATCTATAATTCTTAAAATAATTGTTATGCTTTTTGTGAACGTTTATCGTGAGTAATTTAGTAAATTCACCGGCAGTGTTCGGTCGGAATGCTAGTCACATGCTAGTCACATGCTAATGTAAAAAGCTGTTTTTTGATATAAATATGAACTTGATTGAACAAAACATGCATGTATTGTATAACATAATGTCCTAGGTGTGTCATCTGATGAAGATCATCAAAGGTTAGTGCTGCATTTAGCTGTGGTTTTGGTTTTTGTGACATTATATGCTAGCTTGAAAAATGGGTGTCTGATTATTTCTGGCTGGGTACTCTGCTGACATAATCTAATGTTTTGCTTTCGCTGTAAAGCCTTTTTGAAATCGGACAGTGTGGTTAGATAAAGGAGAGTCTTGTCTTTAAAATGCTGTAAAATAGTCATATGTTTGAAAAATTGAAGTTTTTGTATTTTTGAGGAATTTGTAATTCGCGCCACGCCTATCATTGGATATTGGAGCAGGTGTTCCGCTAGCGGAACGTCTAGATGTAAGAGGTTTTAAGGCTAAAAAGTGGTTGGTGGGTGTTGGAGCTGGGGTGTGGCTGGTCTGTGCCGGTGCCGCTGTCAGTGGAAGGCTGTTCTGTGGGCTGGGGAGGAGGGGTGCAGCAGGCAGGGCTGGGGAAGCCTGGCTGGTTGAGCTGGGCTCCTCTGCTGTGTGAAGGCAGGTCATAGAGTGGTGATCTAGCTGCTCCTGCAGCCTGTCCTCTGTTCTCTTTCTCTCCTGCAGCCTGTCCTCTGTTCTCTTTCTCTCCTGCAGCCTGTCCTCTGTTCTCTTTCTCTCCTGCAGCCTGTCCTCTGTTCTCTTTCTCTCCTGCAGCCTGTCCTCTGTTCTCTTCCTCTCCTGCAGCCTGTCCTCTGTTCTCTTTCTCTCCTGCAGCCTGTCCTCTGTTCTCTTTTTCTCCTGCAGCCTGTCCTCTGTTCTCTTTCTCTCCTGCAGCCTGTCCTCTGTTCTCTTTTTCTCCTGCAGCCTGTCCTCTGTTCTCTTTTTCTCCTGCAGCCTGTCCTCTGTTCTCTTTCTCTCCTGCAGCCTGTCCTCTGTTCTCTTTCTCTCCTGCAGTCTGTCCTCTGTTCTCTTTCTCTCCTGCAGCCTGTCCTCTGTTCTCTTTTTCTCCTGCAGCTCCTCTCTTAGTGAGGTCAGATCGCTATTACTGCTCTGCCTGTCTTTTTGGTGCTCTCTCACCTCCTTTGTTAGATCAGCCAGCTCTCTCTTGAGTCCGTCTCTCTCTTGCTGAACCTCTTTCAGCTGTGTTGCAAGGCTGCTGTCCTGCTCTGTCCGCACCTTGGTTAGGAGCTCCTCTAAGGTGAGGATGTCTGGTTGCTGTTTGCTCACGCTCTCCCTGAGCAGGACCACCTCCCCCTCCAGTTTGGTGAACTCATCCCTCATGGCAGCCATGGTGGTGAGGAGGGCCTGAGCCTGCTCTGCACTGAGGGGGTTGCTCTCCTCCTGGGGCGTGTCCTCCACTATGGTGGGAAGAGAGGTGCTGGATGTGCCTTTTTGGATGGGGATAGTAGGGATGAGGGTGGTGCTGGTGGAGTTTGTCTTGTGGAAGGGCATGTCACTGATGTTGTCCTTCTCTCTCTCCGCTCTCTCCTTAATGGTCTGAAAGTCTGTTTCAAACAGCCTAATCTTACCTTGCACCATGACAGTCCCAGTCTTGTAGAGGTTGATTGTTATCATGGTGCTGTCAGGGTCGTCTGTCTCTTTGATTTTCAGCTTCCACCCATTACAGATTCCCTCTTTCTTTATGGATGGGCAGTGACAGCACACTGTTGAGCGCCATGCATTTGGCTGGTCAGTGAGGAAGATGAGATTACTCACATGGGACAAGATTTTACCTACCAATTGGGGAGGAAAAGGGGTAAAAAAGAAAAATTGGAAACAGGGATGAAGGGACTACCTGAATGTAACGCAAATTTTGTTAATTAGTCTTCCCTGTGGCTCAGTTGGTTGAGCATGGTGTTTGCAACGCCAGCATGGTGTGTGCAACGCCAGGGTTGTGGGTTTGATTTCCACGGGGGGCCAGTACAAAAAATAATAATAATAATGTATGAAATGTATGGATTCACTACTGTAAGTCGCTCTGGATAAGAGTGTCTGCTAAATGACTAAAATGTAAAAATGTCACATCACCGTTTTTGTAGAGGTCTGCAAAAAGGGGTTCTGGCCTCCCCTTTCGTAGTGTCTGTTTAAAAGTTTTCCTCATTGTGTCATTTTTGGCCTCTGGAGGGTAGGGAATGGATTCAGCGCTGAAGGGGAGTGGGGACATGATGCCTGTGGGCTCTGCTACTACAGCTGCTGCTCTGTTCTGCTGCCCCGTTGCCATAGCAACCGGTGTGTTTGTCTGCTGCTGTTGCTAGCTAGCGCTAATTTAGTTCAAAAACCAGCAAAAAGAGTGACAAATCTTAACACCAAAAAACAGAAGATATGTTTAAAGTTAGTCCGTGCTCCTTTTTGGTTTACTCACTCAGTTTGGTTGTTTGATGTAGTTGTATTAACACCCCTTGCTAGGTTTGTTCTAGCTCGTTTCTTCTGGCTAGCTTGCTAGCCTGCTGGCTAGGTCTTTGTTGTGTAGCTAGCTAGCTAGAGTCAAAACTTCTTAACTTGAGACGCAAAGTTACTTTTTTTCTATTCTGAATGAATAGACTTGTTGTTCATCACTTCTTGTCTGGAATTATTTTTCGATTAGAGTGTTTATCTCATTCTAAAAACAAAAAAATATGAATATATCAGGAGCTCATGTTGAGCATGACTCTCTCTCTCTCTCTCTCTCTCTCTCTTTCTCTCTCTCATACCGTAGGCCTACAGCTGTATTAAATGTTATGTGTCTGTGTTAACTGGCTCCCTGTGTGGTCTTTGTGTGTCTTCTGCAGGCATCAGAACCAGAGATAAATGAAAAGGCTGGGTCAAAGCTGAAGAAGGGATCAAACAACGCTGGATTCCAAGACCCTCAGTTTAACATTGTGGAGAAGGATGTGGAGAAGGTCACTAAAATGTGATGCTGCCACCATGCTAAATGCACTCTGTCAACTGGAGTGCTCCAAGAGAATGATTTTTCCTCTCACCTTTCCATTCTAGTTTTATCGTAACGAAATTCATTACTAAGAGAAGGAACCCCAAGTGTGTAATAATGCAGGTTGATCCAGTTGATCAACTAGTTAGCTCATGTATGTTAGGCTAACCAGCTATCTAAATCTTATAGTTATCATAGCAAGATTACTTGCCGAAGTGCCTCGACACCCAGGGGGGCTCCATTGATTTTGTGGAGTCATTAAAGTATCATATGAACACACATAAGACATGGCAAAATGTGTAGAATTGCAGGAAATGAGCTTTAAAACTGTTAAATGTTCTCTAAACCAACAAGAGGGGTGTGAACAGTTTAGGATCCCATGTGTTGTGAGGTGGTTTGTTACTATCCCAATAAATTACAATATCCATCCAGCCACCTAGGAAATGTTTGTGGCCAGACCTTCCCAAATAGTAGTTGAGCATCCCTGACCTAGGCCATGGAAGGGTACTGCAATGTAAAGCAATATTTTAATGTATACAGCACTTGTTGTAAGGTAGGACTTTTCAACCATGTGTTAAGATAAAACAATATATAATAATGTGAATCTAACTTAATTGTCAGTACAAATAAGCATATGCAGTTCATATGTAATCATATTTATTTTGTGTTTACAGCACTTTAGGCTGATATGAGACATTTTACAGTATGTAATATTAATTTTGTGGATATAAAGATTGTGCTGAAATGCATACCTGTTTGCTTGCTTGATTTATCTGCGATTGTTCTTTTGGGAATATCTTTATATTGTCAAGTTTTCATAAACAAGGCAATGAGCTAGACAAGGCAAATACACACTTATTGTCACGTCTGTCTGAAGAATGGGACCAAAGCGCAGCGTGTGTATCGTTCCACATTTTATTATAACTGTGAAACTATGCAAGACATACAAATAAACTAATGAACAAAACAACAAACCGTGATGAAGAGGTGCAACATACATTTACTCAAAATAATATCCCACAAAACCTAGTGGGAAAACTAACAACTTAAATATGATCCCTTAGCTAGCTACATAGCCGTCTTTGTATCAAAGATAATTGTGTAGTTTAGAGTAACTGAGTAATTATCGAGGCTAGCTATCTTCGTCCTCCTAACGTAGTCAACACTGCTAGCTGCTAGCTAGCTAGTCATCACTGTTAGCTAGCCAACTTCTACCGACTAACAGCACCGCAGAAACTATTACATTACAACGCAACGACTTGATTAGTGTGGTGTTAGTGTTAGTTAGCCAGCTACATAGTTGTCTGTGCTGTCTCTGTATCTAAGATAATTGTGTAGTTTGAGTTTGAGTATTATCGAGGTGTGCTAGCCAGCCGCGACGCGGCGCCAGACTTACTCAACACACCTAGTCATCATTAACCCACTGCCAGATAGCCATCCGTTACCGACTAGCAGCGCTGTAGTTACTAATACTTCACAACGGAACGATTTGACTAGTGCAGTGTTACCTAGCGAGCTACCTAGTTGTCTTTGTCATAGCTTGATAATTGTTAATTGATAATTGTTAGCTAGCCAGCCATCGAGGTTAGCTAGCCAGCTATTTCCGTCCCCCGCGACGCCATTTTTCCTAACCTAGCCAACTATCACCGACGAGCAGCATTGTTGAAACTAAATACACTACAAGGAACGTCTTGATTAGTGTTATGTTAGCTAGCTAGCTACAAAGTTGCTTTGTATCATGACAAGGTGTAGTACTGAAACTACCGAGGTTACCTAGCCAGCTACACGTTCAAAGTCAACAACGCAGCCACAGCTAGCTAGCCTACTCCACCAGCCAGCAGTACTGTATCATTTTAGTCAATAACATTTTTGCAACGTAAGCTTAACTTCCTGAACATTCGAGACGTGTAGTCCACTTGTCACTCCAATCTCATTTGCATTAGCGTAGCCTCTTCTGTAGCTTGTCTACTATGTGTCTGCCTATCCCTGTTCTCTCTCCTCTGCACAGGCCATACAAACGCTCCACACCGCGTGGCCGCTGCCGCTCTAACCTGGTGGTCCCAGCGCGCACGACCCACGTGGAGTTCCAGGTCTCCGGCAGCCTCTGGAACTGCCGGTCTGCGGCCAACAAGGCTGAGTTCATCTCAGCCTATGCTACCCTCCAGTCCCTAGACTTCCTGGCGCTGACGGAAACATGGATCACCACAGATAACACTGCTACTCCTACTGCTCTCTCCTCGTCTGACTACGTGTTCTCGCATACCCCTAGAGCATCGAGCCAGCGGGGTGGTGGCACTGGAATCCTCATCTCTCCCAAGTGGACATTCTCTCTTTCTCCCCTGACCCATCTGTCTATCTCCTCATTTGAATTCCATGCTGTCACAGTTACCAGCCCTTTCAAGCTTAACATCCTTATCATTTATCGCCCTCCAGGTTCCCTTGGAGAGTTCATCAATGAGCTTGACGCCTTGATAAGTTCCTTTCCTGAGGATGGCTCACCTCTCACAGTTCTGGGTGACTTTAACCTCCCCACGTCTACCTTCGACTCATTCCTCTCTGCCTCCTTCTTTCCACTCCTCTCCTCTTTCGACCTCACCCTCTCACCTTCCCCCCCTACTCACAAGGCAGGCAATACGCTTGACCTCATCTTTACTAGATGCTGTTCTTCCACTAATCTCTTTGCAACTCCCCTCCAAGTCTCCGACCACTACCTTGTATCCTTTTCCCTCTCGCTCTCATCCAACACTTCTCACTCTCCCCCTACTCGGATGGTATTGCGCCGTCCCAACCTTCGCTCTCTCTCTCCCGCTACTCTCTCCTCTTCCATCCTATCATCTCTTCCCTCTGCTCAAACCTTCTCCAACCTATCTCCTGATTCTGCCTCCTCAACCCTCCTCTCCTCCCTCTCTGCATCCTTTGATTTCCTCTGTCCCCTATCCTCCAGGCCGGCTCGGTCCTCCCCTCCTGCTCCGTGGCTCGACGACTCACTGCGAGCTCACAGAACAGGGCTCCGGGCAGCCGAGCGGAAATGGAGGAAAACTCGCCTCCCTGCGGACCTGGCATCCTTTCACTCCCTCCTCTCTACATTTTCCTCTTCTGTCTCTGCTGCTAAAGCCACTTTCTACCACTCTAAACTCCAAGCATCTGCCTCTAACCCTAGGAAGCTCTTTGCTACCTTCTCCTCCCTCCTTAATCCTCCTCCCCCTCCCCCCCCCCTCCTCCCTCTCTGCGGATGACTTCGTCAACCATTTTGAAAAGAAGGTTGACGACATCCGATCCTCGTTTGCTAAGTCAAACGACACTGCTGGTCCTGCTCACACTGCCCTACCCTGTGCTTTGACCTCTTTCTCCCCTCTCTCTCCAGATGAACTCTCGCGTCTTGTGACGGCCGGCCGCCCAACAACCTGCCCACTTGACCCTATCCCCTCCTCTCTTCTCCAGACCATTTCCGGAGACCTTCTCCCCTACCTCACCTCGCTCATCAACGCATCCTTGACCGCTGGCTACGTCCCTTCCGTCTTCAAGAGAGCGAGAGTTGCACCCCTTCTGAAAAAACCTACACTCGATCCCTCCGATGTCAACAACTACAGGCCAGTATCCCTTCTTTACTTTCTCTCCAAAACTCTTGAACGCGCCGTGCTTGGCCAGCTCTCTTGCTATCTCTCTCAGAATGACCTTCTTGATCCTAATCAGTCAGGTTTCAAGACTGGGCATTCAACTGAGACTGCTCTTCTCTGTGTCACGGAGGCTCTCCGCACTGCTAAAGCTAACTCTCTCTCCTCTGCTCTCATCCTTCTAGACCTATCTGCTGCCTTTGATACCGTGAACCATCAGATCCTCCTCTCCACCCTCTCCGAGCTGGGCATCTCCGGCACCGCGCACGCTTGGATTGCGTCCTACCTGACAGGTCGCTCCTACCAGGTGGCGTGGCGAGAATCTGTCTCCGCACCACGTGCTCTCACCACTGGTGTCCCCCAGGGCTCTGTTCTTGGCCCACTCCTATTCTCGCTATACACCAAGTCACTTGGCTCTGTCATATCCTCACATGGTCTCTCATATCATTGCTATGCAGATGACACACAATTAATCTTCTCCTTTCCCGCTTCTGACAACCAGGTGGCGAATCGCATCTCTGCATGTCTGGCAGACATATCAGTGTGGATGACGGATCACCACCTCAAGCTGAACCTCGGCAAGACGGAGCTGCTCTTCCTCCCGGGGAAGGACTGCCCGTTCCATGATCTCGCCATCACGGTTGACAACTCCCTTGTGTCCTCCTCCCAGAGTGCTAAGAGCCTTGGCGTGACCCTGGACAACACCCTGTCGTTCTCCACCAACATCAAGGCGGTGACCCGATCCTGTAGGCTCATGCTCTACAACATTCGCAGAGTACGACCCTGCCTCACACAGGAAGCGGCGCAGGTCCTAATCCAGGCACTTGTCATCTCCCGTCTGGATTACTGCAACTCGCTGTTGGCTGGGCTCCCTGCCTGTGCCATTAAACCCCTACAACTCATCCAGAACGCCGCAGCCCGTCTGGTGTTCAACCTTCCCAAGTTCTCTCACGTCACCCCGCTCCTCCGCTCTCTCCACTGGCTTCCAGTCGAAGCTCGCATCTGCTACAAGACCATGGTGCTTGCCTACGGAGCTGTGAGGGGAACGGCACCTCCGTACCTTCAGGCTCTGATCAGGCCCTACACCCAAACTCCGTTCATCCACCTCTGGCCTGCTCGCCTCCCTACCTCTGAGGAAGCACAGTTCCCGCTCAGCCCAGTCAAAACTGTTCGCTGCTCTGGCACCCCAATGGTGGAACAAGCTCCCTCACGACGCCAGGACAGCGGAGTCAATCACCACTTTCCGGAGACACCTGAAACCCCACCTCTTCAAGGAATACCTGGGATAGGATAAAGTAATCCTTCTAACCCCCCCCTTAAAAGATTTAGATGCACTATTGTAAAGTGGCTGTTCCACTGGATATTATAGGTGAATGCACCAATTTGTAAGTCGCTCTGGATAAGAGCGTCTGCTAAATGACTAAAATGTAAATGTAAATGTAAATCCCAAAAAACCCCAACATAGAAATACAGAAACTAGAACCCCACATCGAAATACAGAAACTAGACAAAACCCCCAACATAGAAAAAAGAAACTAGAACCAACATAGAAATAAATAAACTAGACAAAACCCCCTGTCACGTCCTGACCTACTCTACCATAGAAAATAAAAGCTTTCTATGGTCAGAACGTCACACTTATTTCTAGACAGGTTTGGAGGGAAACAATTATGCAACTGTATCTTGCATGCTTCACATGCATCTTTACAAAGGTGACAATATTAATTGGGTCAACCAACAACTGTCACCCTCTGACCTAGGAGAGCTGTGTTTTCTCTGTTTAGCTAGGCCAGCGTCTGATAGGTGGGTGGGCATTCTATGTTTTGTGTTCTATGTTTTGGCCGGGTATGGTTTCCAATCAGAGGCAGGTGTCTATCGTTGTCTCTGATTGGAAGCCATACTTAGGCAGCCTGTTTTTCCTTTGTTTTTTTGTGGGTAGTTGTTTTCCGTTTAGTTGTAAGTACCTGACGGAACTGTCTGCTGGCCTTTTTTGTTTAATTTGTAAAGTGTTCATTCTTTTGCATTAAACGACAAGATGAACATATTCCACGCTGCACCATGGTCTACTCACTTTGACGCCTGTGACAACAACTGTATGCTACTAATGTATTACTGGCATTTGTTGGCAGCTGATTTGGACATACAGGTTCAGCCTACCATACGCAAACATCCAAAAAACATAGAGAAAAAGGGACATATTTTCCCCCCTCTCCCAACCACCAGTTATTTCACCAATTATTTTGAATAATAACTTAATAATAACTGCTCTGCAAAAAGTTCTGATTTGGTGACTGAAAGCCTACACAGAGAGTTAAGTTAATCTGACCAATGACCATAGCTGTGTTCGAATACTAACCGCAATAACTGTACTATTTGTGATGTAAATTGAGGCATAGTATGGATATATTTAGTATGCCAAAGGTTTCCGGAAGTTGTACTACATTCACCAAAAAGTATAAAAGTAGTGGACAGTAGTGGACAGATTTGAAGAAAATGGCGGAAAATATACAGCCGAAGTCCAACGAGAGCAGATATAAATTTAAGTACAAAAATATATATTCATTGCTGTAGCTAATTATGACAATTGGACATGATTTGGAAAGGCACACACTTGTCTGCATTAGGTCCCACAGTTGACAGTGCATGTCAGAGAAAAAACCAAGCCACGAGGTTGAAGGAATTGTCCATAGAGCTCTGAGACAGGATTGTGTCGAGGCACTGATCTAGGGAAGGGTACCAAAAAAATGCAGCAACATTGAAGGTCCCCAAGAACACAGTGGCCTCCATCATTCTTAAATGGAAGAAGTTTGGAACCACCAAGACCTTGTAGAGCTGGCTGCCCGGCCAAATAAAGTAATTGGGGGAGAAGGGCCTTGTAAAAAAGGCCCATTCATGGACACTTGCTCAGCTGGGCCAGGGGCGCTTTAATTAGGTCAGGTGGAATGTCCGACAGATTTTAACTCATTAAAAGGAGGAAATCACCATTGCCCGATCTCGCTGCTTTCTCTTCCTTAAAACCTGTTATGACACCGAGTTTGACAATAGCCAGTGAAAAATCAGAGCGCCATATTCAAAACCACAAATCTAATAATTTCTATTTCTCAAACATAGGACTATTTTACACCATTTTATAGATACACTTCTCCTGAATCGAACCACGTTGTCCGATTTCAAAAAGGCTTTACAGCGAAAGCAAAACATTAGATTATGTTAGGAGAGTACATCGACACAAATAACCACACAGCCATTTTCAAAGCAACTACATGCATCACAAATACCCAAAACACAGCTAAATGAAGCACTAACCTTTGACGATCTTCAAAAGATGACACTCTTAGGACATCATGTTACACAATACATGCATTTTTTGTTCGATAAAGTTCATATTTATATATAAAAACAGCATTTTACATTGGCGCGTGACGTTCAGAAAATATTTTCCCTCAAATACTGCCGGTGGATCAGCACCACAATTTACAAAAATACTTGTCATAAACGCTGATAAAATATTAAACTGTCATTCAAAGAATTATAGATGAACATCTCCTTTATGCTAACACTGTGAAAGATTTCAAAAAAGCTTCACGAGGAAAGCACTCTTTGCAATAATCTGAGTACTGAGCTCAGAACAATACACTAGGCAATACAGATAGCTGCCATTTTGGAGTCATCTAAAATCATAAATTGCATTAGAAATATTCCCTTACCTTTGATGATCTTCATCAGAAGGCAATTCCAGGAATCCCAGGTCCACAATAAATGTTGTTTTGTTCGATAAACTCCATAATTTATGTCCAAATAACTCCTTGTTGTTCTCGCGTTCAGTTCAGCTACTCCAAATGTAGGAAGCGCGCGGACAATGTCACAACGAAAAGTAAAAAAAAGTTGTATTTACGTTCGTTCAAACATGTCAAACGTTGTAAAACATCAATCTTTAGGGCCTTTAGAATGTGAAGATTCAGTAATATTTCAACCGGACGGTTCCTGTGTCTTGAAAAATGTTTTGGAACAGAGCTACCTCTCTCGTGAATGTGCGCCAATGAAGTGATGTCCTTCCCTGGGTGACCAACTTCCCAGCCTTCTCATTCGGCCTCTGTTCATCGTAGAAGCCTCAAACAAGTTTCTAAAGACTGTTGACATCTAGTGGAAGCCTTAGGAAGTTTATTACAATTATTACAATTATACACAATTATTACTACGTCACTGTGTGTTCAATAGGAAATGACTTGAAGAGAGCCCATGCATCCAGATTTCCACTTCCTGGTAGGATTTCTCTCAGGTTTTTGCTTGCCATATGAGTTCTGTTATACTCACAGACATCATTCAAACAGTTTTAGATGTGACATTTTCTAACGCTCCCATAGGCTCTCAGAAGGCGCCAGAACGTTGAATGATGACTTTGCAGGCCATGGCTGAAAAACAGTAGCGCATTTGGATAGTGGTTGATCTGAGAACAATGAGACTGGGGCGCACGTGCACGAGAAGACTCCATGTTTTCATTTTCAGTCTTTGAACGAAAACAACGACTCCCGGTCGGAATATTATCGCTTTTTTTTGTCACGAAACGCACCGGGCGTCACCCTTCGTTACCCTTCGGATAGTGTCTTGAACGCACAACAAAACGCCGCTATTTGGATATAACTATGGATTATTTGGAACCAAACCAACATTTGTTATTGAAGTAGAAGTCCTGGGAGTGCATTCTGACGAAGAACAGCAAAGGTAATCCAATTTTTCTTATAGTAAATCTGAGTTTGGTGAGTACCAAACTTGGTGGGTGTCAAAATAGCTAGCCATGATGGCCGGGCTATCTACTCAGAATATTGCAAAATGTGCTTTCACCGAAAAGCTATTTTAAAATCGGACACCGTGATTGCATAAAGGAGTTCTGTATCTATAATTCTTAAAATAATTGTTATGTTTTTTGTGAACGTTTATCGTGAGTAATTTAGTAAATTCACAGGAAGTGTTCGGTGGGTATGCTAGTTCTGAACGTCACATGCTAATGTAAAAAGCTGTTTTTTGATATAAATATGAACTTGATTGAACAAAACATGCATGTATTGTATAACATAATGTCCTAGGAGTGTCATCTGATGAAGATCATCAAAGGTTAGTGCTGCATTTAGCTGTGGTTTTGGTTTTTGTGACATTATATGCTAGCTTGAAAAATGGGTGTCTGATTATTTCTGGCTGGGTACTCTGCTGACATAATCTAATGTTTTGCTTTCGCTGTAAAGCCTTTTTGAAATCGGACAGTGTGGTTAGATAAAGGAGAGTCTTGTCTTTAAAATGGTGTAAAATAGTCACGTGTTTGAAAAATGGACGTTTTCGGATTTTCGAGGACTTTGTATTTCGCGCCACGCCCATCATTGGATATTGGAGCAGGTGTTCCGCTAGCGGAACGTCTAGATGTAAGAGGTTAATATGGGCACATTTTTTCCAAAATTGTCAATACTGCCCCCTATCCCTAAAGGGCTGTAAGGGGTTGACTCCATCTAATCCAGAAGTTCTGTGCGTCGATGAATCCACGTACGTCCACCGAATCTGTTACCTTTCATCTGAACTATCTGTTGCGATCGGGAGAGCGGGCCATCAGTTATTGTTTATAGTTAATACCGCAGAGCGCGGCTTGGAGCGCACGCTTCAAACCTATTATGTAATGTAAATGGTCAATGATCACGGCCCTACAGATCATCACAGGCCAATTATGCCATCGATATATGGTTAATATGGAATATATGGAAATTACATGTACATACGAAGACAAACTTGAAAGGGTGAAATATGAAATGTCATTGTTTGCTGAACTGATCAATTCTGATATCAAACTAATGGGGATTATAGATTGAATAACCGATCACTGATTGAATTATTTGTATTATTCTTCTCATGATTATGATGAATAGTTACGAGCCTAAATGACTCAAGGATGGTTCCTTATTGAACTGAATTTCTGAATTACCTCATTATGTTAATAATGAATGATTGTTATGATTTGATCTTTGATTATGAATTTGATTGGATACATGTTATTCTGTTTCCTTTGTTATGAATTTGATTGGATACATGTTATTCTGTTTCCTTTGTTATGCAGCACAGACTTCCTTTATGATTAAAGGAATTCCTGCCTCAGTCTCATCCATTCCTCTGTCACCTGACCCGTGACCACCTGTTCACCTTCACTGTCAGTCATCCTACCTGTCCAGCTACCCACACAGATTCCACTAATCTTCAATGGTCCTTCGAGCCGGATGAAGACTGAACCAAAGACAGGTGAAAAGGAAAGGGAGGAGAGGGAAGAATTGGTTATCTTAAGGATTGTGTGGTGGCGTTTCCCACATCAACGGGCAAGCCCACCAGAGCTCAAAGTGGCGATGGATCAACTGTACGTTTCAGCCATCAACCATCCCCTCTGAGCCAAGGACCAGAAACTGCTTTGGGATGGGAAAGTGGTCTACAGGAAGAACCCATGGAGGAGGTAACTCCCACAGCACAGGTCAACCAGCTTCCTGAGGCAGGCTCCGCTCACCCCTTAAGTAATGGGAAATCATCACTCTACATGGAGTGAGAGTTCGACCAGTGGATACCCCTTTGGAAGTGGCCATGGCAGCCGCCATTCACTAGCCCTCAGTGATTCACAGACCGCTGTCCTACGAGAGAGGATGAAACTACTAGCGTTGGAGGAAATTGAGCGTCAGATTGAGGAGGAACGACAGGCTGATGAACAGTGTCACCTATTGGATGTGCAGGCCCGTAGAGCGCTACAGGAACGGGAATTCATTGCCAAGGAGCTGGCACAGCAGCGACGGCACCGTCAAGCCAGCAGGGAATTGGAGGAGGCACGGATGGTCTCATCCTTCCTGGAGAGGAACAAACAGCCAACATGGAGCACGGGGGACAAGCCACTCCACCAATGCCCTCTATGCCAATGACACAAGTCAGCATTCCTCCTCCATCTAGACAAAGCACCACTCCTTCGCCTTTCCGCCAATTACCAACCACGGCAAATCGTTCCTCTCATCCAGGGCCTGGGCCAGGCCAGTCATCAACCATCAGGTGGGAGGGCTCTCAACCAATTCAGGCTGCCACCAATGGAGGGTCTGGGACAGTAGTGGACAGGCCCAATGAGGCCACAGTGAGCTCATCAGCATTCCCGGGTTTATCCTTCACGCAACCAGAAGAGTGACCTAACATCATGAAACTGCCTATGGAATTCCCAGACCCAAACTGCCATACTTTGACAGCGGAAAGGAGAGTGATTTTGTCCTTTTGGAAATGGCATTGGAGAGCCTACTGGGTATTCACAGTCATCTGTCAGAACGCTACAAATACCAAGTACTGATGGATCACTTGCGGTTTCCCAGTGCATACAAGCTGGCCAAATCCTTTATGCCCTCCGCAACACCATACACTGCTGCTCTCCAGGCCCTGAAAGCGAGATATGGTGAGCCACGCCAGCTAGTCCAGAATGAACTAAACTACATCCTGAACACGTCTCCAATCAAAATGGGAGACCATGCTGCTGTAACCGATGTGAAATGGCTAGCTAGTTAGCGGGGTGCACACTAGTAAATGGTCATTCTCCCCTGTCATCAGTGATGCTCTCCTGAGACTCTCTCCAGTGTTTCTCTCCAGTGAACAGAGGGACAGGATATAGTTTATAACCCAGCCCTAGCCCGTGGTTGACCAATTAGAATTCCTTGCAATAAAACTCTATCCTATTTCAGGTTGGACCAGTGAGAACGTGCTACACCATAAGTTCAGGACTGACATTCCTAACAGATGTTGAACTAAAAACCAACTATTTCCATTGATAATTCCCTATTACAGAAAAAACACTATTTCCATGAATCGTTATTACTCTATGTCTCTGTTATGTGTATTTATCTTCGAAATATTCTTATACTATTATGATGCTAATTCTTTAGTGGGCTGAAAGAGCGGGCAATTCTTAGGTTGTATCTACCTCGGTCAAATACACATTTGCTGTAACATTTGCTAATACAAAGGGTATTATACACAGCAGGCCTACCTGAATAAAATGTCAAAACATGGGTTGTGACTTATTTGTATGGTATCCTTTGTGACTGTGAAAAAAAACAGGACAAGTACAGGCTTCTGCTGTTTCAATATTAGAACAAACAGTCTGAGAGAAATAAAGATAATGTTGGTCAACACTGTACACACACAGTTGGGGGTTATTATTTACATTTCATTATTGTTTCATACATTTATGAATATTGTATTACAAGCTGACACATTTGTGCTACTGTAGTGTATGTCACATGAGTTTTCTAACTCTACTCAACGCATTTTCAGTGGGTCGATCCCAAGCAGCAGACAACACACTAGTCATTTCTGGAGGACTCCATGATGGTTCACAAATCTATAATCCTACTATGGCAACTACTGAGCATTACAAGCATTTCGCTACACCCGCAATAACATCTGCTAAACATGTGTATGTGACCAATACAATTTGATTTTGATTTGATATGATGGATTTTGACAACCATCTACGTGTGACCCAGCCATCACAGTTCCACCTGGAGATCTTAACTGAAGAACGAGAGCTCTCCCAAGGCTATGAGTCCTCTACTTCTCATTCATTTCAGCCTATTGTTTATGATTTTTTACCTCAAATTTCTTCTTTAACTTCACTTTATCAATTGTAATGTCAAACCTAGCCAATAGGCCCCCCCCCCCCAAAAAGCAGCAGCGTCGCAGTTCTTGACACAAACCGGTGTGCCTGGCACCTACTACCATACCCCGTTCAAAGGCACTTACATTTGTTTTCTTGTTCCTCTGAAAGGCACAATCCACATCTCAATTGTCTCAAGACTTAAAAATCCTTCTTTAACCTGTCTCCTCCCATTCATCTACACTGATTGAAGTGGATTTAACAAGTGACATCAATAAGGGATCGTAGCTTTCACCTGGATTCACCTGGTCAGTCAATGTCATGGAAAGAGCAGATGTTCTTAATGTGTTTTACAGTCAGTGTATATTATGTATGTCTTTACACTTGCACAGATTTAGCTGATTATTGACAAATCAGGGAGAATACGACCATCTGAGTAAATACAAATAAATGACTATAACACATTTTAGCATAATGTTATTTGGTAGTAATATAAATAATAATAAATAACCAGTGGTGGAAAAAGTACCCAATTATCATACTTGAGTAAAAGTAAAGATACGTTAATAGAAATGACTCAAGTAAAAGTGAAAATCACCCTGTAAAATAATATGAGTAAATGTCTAAACGTATTTGGTTTTAAATATACTTAAGTATCAAAAGTAAAAGTATAAACAGACAGACAGTTTTGTTTTTTTACATTTACGGGTAGCCAGGGGCACACTCCATCACTCAGACATCGTTTACAAACGAAGCATGTGTGTTTAGTGAGTTGGCCAGATCAGAGGCAGTAGGGATGACCTCTTGATAAGTGCGTGAACTGCACCATTTTCATGTCCTGCTAAGCATTCGAAATGTATGCAGTAAAAAGTCCATAGTTTTCTTTAGGAATGTAGTGGAGTAAAAGTTGTCAAAAATATAAATAGTGAAGTAAAGTACAGATACCAAAAAACTACTTTAGTAGTACTTTAACGTATTTTTACTTAAGTACTTTACACCACTGTAAATAACACAATGTTGACAAATGTCATATGTAGGAACATAAAAACAGCACAAGCAAAAACAACAATGTTATGAACAAACACTTGAACTTATTTATGTTGAATGGAGTCAAAGGTGGCAAGTCTGTTCAAAACAAGCATTTTCCATTTTTTCCATTAATAAAGTGAGTAATGTGGCTAAACAGTAACATCAAAACAAGATAATATACCTGGGTCATTTCAAATTGTTTTGACTTGCATTTTAAATGTCTATTTCGGTCAACAGATTTCCCAGCATCAGACAACTATAGACATGGATGAACTTGAGAGCAGTGGTGTAATGAAAAGAGCATATTGAATGTCCACATTTGTCACACACACAAAAAACGATCAATTTTGAAAAGCACTTGATGTTTTTCTTCTCCTTGTCAGCACCAGCGACAGCTGTCCAACCAGCATCCTGCATCCTTTTCATTGCAGCGAGCTTTAAAGCACTCCCAAGTGATTTCTGAACAACAGGGCTCTGGATCTGAAACATTACGATAGTATAAAACAGGAGTGAAGCTGAAGCAAACCAGTGGAAGTGGCTAATAGTGACCTGAAAATTGTAAAAAAAATTGCATTAACTACTTTTACAAGTTACAGACTATATTTTAGAAGTTGCCGAGTACAGACTATACTATAATGCAATATGGTATTTCACAACTTATTTCATAATGCAGAGGGAGTATTGCCAAGTAAATCAAGTATTTGGTGGTAATGTAAGTTCAGCTGGCTCATTCGTTCCTCAATATGTCCACATTTTGATGCTGTGCTGCTGGGACACTTGGCTGCAGGCGGCTTTTGAATGGATCAGTTGCAACTGCAAAGCTCTGCCATTATAATAACCAGAAAGACGTCCAACTTAAAAGATGTGATATTTAAAGAAAAATTATTCCCACAATGAAAATGTGCATTCCATACAGCATGCATTATAAAGTCATGAGTTAAAACTTATTTGTGGTCATTGGGAATTGGGTGGTATTTCATAATACATTCTGAGTTTTAGGCCAATCCAATGTTTTCAGTATTATTAAAGTTAAAGCAGTGTGTTCATTAGATCGATCATATAAATCTTTATGTTCAGAGCTGTCAGACTTGGGGTCAAGCTCCAGTGTGCTCTTCCCCCAGGGCACAGACTTCCCAGCGGACGGAGGAGTTCTGATTCTGTAAGACTGTGGAGAAAAATCACTCAATCACAGAGAAATAGGATGGAGAGAATCCTCTGGGGGAATGGTACACATGTCACGGTCAACAAATAAAACAGTTAGTGAATACTACACATAAAAAAATCTATCCCCACCTTAATCCGTGGTGTTGCACCAGCTGTACTGGGGGAACGCCAAGATGGAGTTTTGAGAGCTTTGCTTTCCTTTGACACAAACATACCACTCCAGTTAATCTAATAAATTCTACAGTGATTATACAACATACAGGTCATTGATGATGGAATAGCCTACATTATAAATAAAACACACAAAATAATCAACCGATTCCAATACCTTCATTTGCGATGTTGCTCTAACTGTAGTCATAAAGCTCCAAGATTGCGTTCTTGGGGCTTCGCTTTCCATTTCCTGTGACACATCAAAAATATATCAGTTAATCTGAGGTATTATACAGTGATCATGCACAGGGATGTAATGGAGAAACATCTCAGAGAGCTTTTGACCAGAAAGAACCCAATCATTTTTAAGACATTCATGATCACTTACATTAATGTTTGGAGTCACAGCATCTCTTTTGTCTGAGCTTTGGGATTGGGTTACAGAGGCTTTGTGTGACTGTCCTCAGGCATCGTGGCTGAGTGTTTCAGAACACCTACAGTGGGGGAAAAAAGTATTTGATCCCCTTCTGATTTTGTACGTTTGCCCACTGACAAAGAAAGGATCAGTCTATCATTTTAATGGTAGGTTTATTTGAACAGTGAGAGACAAAATAACAACAAAAATATCCAGAAAAAAACGCATGTCAAAAATGTTATAAATTGATTTGCATTTTACTGAGGGGAATAAGTATTTGACCCCCTCTCAATCAGAAAGATTTCTGGCTCCCAGGTGTCTTTTATACAGGTAACGAGCTGAGATTAGGAGCACACTCTTAAAGTGAGTGCTCCTAACCGCAGCTTGTTACCTGTAAAAAAGACACCTGTCCACAGAAGCAATCAATCAATCAGATTCCAAACTCTCCACCATGGCCAAGACCAAAGAGCTCTCCAAGGATGTCAGGGACAAGATTGTAGACCTACACAAGGCTGGAATGGGCTACAAGACCATCGCCAAGCAGCTTGGTGAGAAGGTGACAACAGTTGGTGCAATTATTCGCAAATGGAAGAAACACAAAACTGTCAATATCCCTCGGCCTGAGGCTCCATGCAAGATCTCACCTCGTGGAGTTGCAATGATCATGACAACGGTAAGGAATCAGCCCAGAACTACACTGGAGGATCTTGTCAATGATCTCAAGGCAGCTGGGACCATAGTCACCAAGAAAACAATTGGTAACACACTACGCCGTGAAGGACTGAAATCCTGCAGCGCCCGTAGGGTCCCCCTACTCAAGAATACATATACAGGCCCGTCTGAAGTCTGCCAATGAACATCTGAATGACTCAGAGGACAACTGGGTGAAAGTGTTGTGGTCGGATGAGACCAAAATGGAGCTCTTTGACATCAACTCAACTCGCCGTGTTTGGAGGAGGAAGAATGCTGCCTATGACCCCAAGAACACCATCTCCACCGTCAAACATGGAGGTGGAAACATTATGCTTTGGGGGTGTTTTTCTGCTAAGGGGACAGGTCAACTTCACCGCATCAAAGGGACGATGGACGGGGCCATGTACCGTCAACTCTTGGGTGAAAACCTCCTTCCCTCAGCCAGGGCATTGAAAATGGGTCATGGATGGGTATTCCAGCATGACAATGACCCAAAACACACGGCCAAGGCAACAAAGGAGTGGCTCAAGAAGAAGCACATTAAGGTCCTGGAGTGGCCTAGCCAGTCTCCAGACCTTAATCCCATAGAAAATCTGTGGAGGGAGCTGAAGGTTCGAGTTGCCAAACGTCAGCCTCGAAACCTTAATGACTTGGAGAAGATCTGCAAAGAGGAGTGGGACAAAATCCCTCCTGAGATGTGTGCAAACCTGGTGGCCAACTACAAGAAACATCTGACCTCTGATTGCCAACAAGGGTTTTGCCACCAAGTACTAAGTCATGTTTTGCAGAGGCGTCAAATACTTATTTCCCCTCACTAAAATGCAAATCATTTTATAACATTTTTGACATTTTTCTGGATTTTTTTGTTGTTATTCTGTCTCTCACTGTTCAAATAAACCTACTATTAAAATTATAGACTGATCATTTCTTTGTAAGTGGGCAAACGTACAAAATCAGCAGGGGATCAAATACTTTTTTCCCCCACTGTAACTTCTATGGACTTTGACTCAGGTAGCTAGCTCATTTGCAAATATTTTTTTGTTGGGGAAAAACAATAGTTTTGTCAGACACTTTTAAACAACACTAAGTGTTGTTGTAATGCTCTGATATCTGAATATGTACCTGTTTATCCTGTGTCTCCAGTTGCCTGCTCATTTTCTGACACGCCGTCTCTTTTTCCAGGCCTGTAATCTCCTGTAGTCAGCTTTCCTACAACACAACATGACATCACGACTGAGTCAATAGACAACATTTGTCACTTGACACAGCTTTGTCAGCATGGTGGATGGCAGGGGACTTACCCTCTCCTTCATTTCTTTCTCCAGTTGTTCCTTCAAATGGCCATTCTCCATGTTCTGCTGTGACAGATCCAATTCCCGAGGGAAAAAAATTCGGGAAAAGAAGCAGAGCTATAACACCCTACTGAAATACTCCCAGTTAATACAATGACATGTTAATTCATATACTATCATGTATCATACCAGTGATGTTCTATTAACAGCTGCCTCCATGTCTTTCCTCTTCTTCTCATCAAGCTCTGCATCTTTCTCGTCAACCATTTTGTCATAGTGGTTCTGATACCAACAGAGAACTTAACCTTGTGCTTTCTGTCACGGCAACCATGTCTGCGTCTTGTTCTGACATTTGACTTCAGCATCTTCCTTACTCTTGACGGCCTCTGTAGCTCGAAGCTGTAGCTCCTGTACCTGCAGGGATCAGGTTACAGTTGAAGTCGGAAGTTTACATACACTTAGGTTTGAGTCAATAAACTGTTTTTTCAACCACTACAAATTTCTTGTTAACAAACTATAGTTTCGGCAAGTCGGTTAGGACATCTACTTTGTGCATGACACAAGTAATTTTTCCAACAATTTGTTACAGACAGATTATTACACTTATAATTCACGGTATCACAATTCCAGTGGGTCAGAAGTTTACATATACACCTCCAATTGACTCAAATGATGTCAATTAGCCTATCAGAAGCTTCCAAAGCCATGACATAATTTTCAGGAATTTTCCAAGCTGTTTAAAGGCACAGTCAACTTAGTGTATGTGAACTTCTGAACTTCTGAACCACTGGAATTGTGATACAGTGAATTATAAGTGAAATAATCTGTCTCTAAACAATTGTTGGAAAAATTACTTGTGTCATGCACAAAGTCATTTTAGATGTCCTAACCGACTTGTCAAAACTATATTTTTTTAATAAGAAATTTGTGGATTGGTTGAAAACTTGTTTTAATGACTCCAACCTAAGTGTATGTAAACTTCCGACTTCAACTGTAGATTTGGCCGTATTTTGTCGTTGTCTGAAAAACTGTTTGAAACAGTTGATTTTCTTACACTTTTTCCAAGTTTCTTCTGCAGATTCTCAGTGTCTTCACCTTGCTCTTCAACTTTGTCATTTTAGGATTTCAAATCCTCTCTATGGGAAAGAAAAGGTGAATGATTTTGAGAAAAAATGTATCTTGCTGCATTGCAATTGTAATTGAGAATGACGGCCTGCCAAAAGGCAAATGGCCTCCTGCGGGGACGGGGGCCTGGCATAAAAAATAAAATAAAATATAAATAAAGGACAAAACACACATCACAACAAGAGAGTCAACACAACACTGGATAAAGAGAAACCTGAGACAACAACATAGCAAGGCAGCAACACATTACAACACAGCATGGTAGGAACACAACATGGTAGCAGCACAAAAACATGGTACAAACATTATTGGGCACAGTCAACAGCATAAAGGTCAAGAAGGTAGAGACAACAATACATCACACAAAGCAGCCACAACTGTCAGAGAGAGTGTCCATGATTGAGTCTTTGAATGAAGAGATTGAGATAAAACTGTCCGTTTGAGTGTTTGTTGCCACTTGTTCCAGTCGCTAGCTGCAGCGAACTGAAAAGAGGAGCGACCCGGGGATGTGTGTCCTTTGGGGACGTTTAACAGAATGTGACTGGTAGAACGGGTGTTGTATGTGGAGGATGAGGGCTGCAAGTAGATATCTCAGATAGGGGGGAGTGAAGCCTAAGAGGGTTTTATAAATAAGCATCAACCAGTGGGTCTTGCGACGGGTATACAGAGATGACCAGTTTACAGAGGAGTATAGAGTGCAGTGATGTATCCTATAAGGAGCATTGTTGGCAAATCTGATGGTCGGATGGTAAAGGACATCTAGCCGCTCGAGAGCACCCTTACCTGCCGATTTATAAATTATGTCTCCGTAAACTAGCATGGGTAGGCTGGTCATCTGAATCTGGATTAATTTGGCAGCTGGGGTGAAAGAGGAGCGATTTCGATAGAGGGAACCAAGTCTAGATTTAACTTTTGCCTGTAGCTTTGATATATGCTGGTGGCAGGACAGTGCACCGTCCAGTCATACTCCCAAGTACTTGTATGAGGTGACTACCTCAAGCTCTAAACCCTCAGAGGTAGTAATAACACCTGTGGGAAGAGGGTCATTCTTCTTACTGAACCACATGACCTTTGTTTTGGAGGCGTTCAGAACAAGGTTAAGGGTAGAGAAAGCTTGTTGGACACTAAGAAAGCTTTGTTGTAGGGCATTTAACACAAAATCCAGGGAGGGGCCAGCTAAGTGTAAGACCGTATGATTTGCATATAAATGGATGAGAGAGCTTCCTACTGCCTGAGCTATGTTGTTGATGTAAATTGAGAAGAGCGTGGGGCCTAGGATTGAGCCTTGGGGTACTCCCTTGGTGACAGGCAGTGGCTGAGACAGCAGATTTTCAGACTTTATACACTGCATTCTTTGAGAAAGGTAGTTAGCAAACCAGGCCAAAGACCCCTCAGAGACACCAATACTCCTTAGCCGGCCTACAACAATGGAATGGTCTACCATATCAAAAAGTCAATAAAAATAGCAGCATATTAATAGCAGCGTATTAAATATTAACAATCAACTCTGACCATAATTGATGGTTTTCCTCCTGGAGTCTTTCAATTTCCTTCATCTTCATCTTTTGCCTCCCTCTCCTGAATGAGAGAAAAATATTCCCATAACAACACAATACCATAAATGATCAGAAAACTGCTAAATTATTCTGTATTATTCTATACATATAGCAACACATGTTCAATTCATACAGACTTTTAGTCGTGCTACAAGAAGGGTTGCCTCTGAGGATTCATTCTGCATCTTCTCCAGCATAGTCTTGTTCTCAAGTTGCAGCTGATTGAAACTTGCTGATAGCTCTTCATACTTCACCCTGGGGAAGAGTTCACATTCAGCATTATTTAAATGGAGAATTGGAGACATGGAGGAAAACTGTTATTGTATAAGTGATATTTGAACATCAAAGGTCTTACTCATGTTGTACAATGTCTGTCTTTAGATTATCTTTTTCCTTGATGGATTTTTCATCTCTTCTCATTGCAGCAGATAACTGCCCCTCAATCTCTTGTATTTTCCTCTGTCGGAGAGAACATATGAACAATCTCTTTCCTGGACTCCTGCATGTACAGGTGTCAAACAAAAAATTGAAGCCAATATTGTGCGAGGAAAATACAATTAATAGAATCAAACCTCAGTCATATTGGCTTTTTCCTTCAAATAGTTTTGCATCGTCTCAGCCTTTTCAAGAGCCTTTTCCAGTAAATTGTTTTCAGCAGACTTTATTCTAGAAGGGTACAACACATTAATAAGATTTAAGCAAACAATATCCTTCTGAATAAGTAGCACTACAAATGTATCTACACAACGGTCATCATCTCACCTTGAATTAGTGAATTTCAGCATGTTTCATCTTAAACTCTGTGGTGAGTTCTGATGTTCTGGTCTCAACAACTTTGTGACTGTATGGATTTTGTTTTGACATCCTAAAGGCAAGATTTAAATAATTGCTCTTTCATTAACCTCGCTACATGGACTAGGCATGACATTTATGAGAGGGAAGTGCCAATTTGAGTTCACAAAACACAGTATAATCTTTACCAGTTCATCTTCAAGGAGTTGTAGCTGGCTGTCTTTCTTTTCTTTAATCTCTCCTAGAAAACAAAACTGATATTTAATCTCTGGTTGCATACAAGCTAAATACAAATAAGTAACAATGCATGTTTTCCATTGTCTCATTATGTTCTGTCCACAGCCACATAAAGCTAAATAACAATATAGAATGCAAAATTTAACATACGCCCCCTTGGAATGTGCATGATGAATTGCATAACCTGTGTTCTGAATATTATCTTCATCAACATATTGGAGTACAAGATAACATACTAACTTCAAAGTCTTTATTGAGCTGTTCGGCACTTTGCAGACTCTAACAGGGATTCTTGTTCTTGTTTGGAACTTTGTAGGGCTTCCTGATGTTGCTCTGTCGAAAAAAATAAGATGTTTATATGTTTTTGTCGTAAATCATGAAATTTTACAGGAGTAAAGCAGTTATGATGCAGCTACCATGCTTGAAGTTACACTTTCAGTAAAATGCATGGAATTTATGGAAAAGTTCACACCTAGGCCTAATCAATCAACAAAATCAAAATAAATTAGATTTTTTTCAAGTGCCAATCTTACTTGCTGCCTCTTGTAAACTTTTGCAACTCTCTTGGCTTTCATAGAGGTTGAACAGGATTTACTGAAGTCTTTCTTTTTTGTTCTTCCTTTTCATCTGTATCACAACGTGTATGAGACATCTTCAGTTTGAATAGTCTACATACTGTTTATATTGTGTGTGACAACAAGAGGTTTCCAAAAATGTGTGTTTTGGGAAACACTCTGCAAGACGGTGCCCCTTACTCTACTCATGTTGATTGAGTCAGTTATTGACTAATCTCTTCTTGTTTCATGCTGAATTCTTCCTCAAACTTCTCCTTTAGATCATTCAATTCTTACAAACCCTCTTTGACTGTGTGAAATGTTCACACCAAAAGAGTTGCTGTTCTATTTTTATATACTGTGTACATTGCCTAGTGTTATGTTCATAACAACACAATACAAGTGCATTGATGATTATATACAGTATTTCAAGTACACATACCTTTCAGCATCTCATGGCGGTCAGTTTCTGCTTGAATACGTAGGCTCTTAAAGGCAGCATTCATCCTCTATAACAGTTAATTAAAAAAACACATTTCACTAGCATCATGTAACCATACGTGATTTATTCATGTAGATAACAAATAATCAAAAGAACAGGAAATATTAATATTCACCTGAGTACTTTCACTGTGATAATGATGCTGGAGGGGATGGCTGCCGTTTTACCGGCTCCTAACTGATTATGCTATTATGTGTGTTTTTTCTCATTGTTTGTAACTTATTTTGTACATAATGCTTCTGCTACCTTCTCTTAAGACCGAAAAGAGCTTCAGGATATCAGAACAGCGATTACTACCTCGACTAACCTGTACCCCCGGACATTGTTGGTTAAGGGCTAAGGGCTTGTAAGTAAGCATTTCACGGTAAGGTTTACACCAGTTGTATTCGGCGCATGTGACAAAAAATATTTGATCTTCTGTCCATGAACATGTGATGGGTTTTTTCTCTAAGAGAACATAGGTTAGTTTGAGGACAACGTAGACCACAACATGTCCTCATTTTGCATTTAGGTACTAGCATGTACACAGGCTGACAAGACGGCATGTTTTACTTATGTAGATGGACTTTCTCCGCTGATCTTTCAAACGTATCTTTCAGTATATGACTTATGTTCCATGTTGCATTGTTTCTGTTCGAGAAATAAACGCGCCAGATAAAAGCAGAATGATCATACAATCTATAGTGAAAGTATCATGTTGTAATCAAATACATACCTGTTCAACGGATCATCATTCTCACTGCTCTGATCTTCTAGTTTAATAGTGAGGCTTTCATTTCCGAACGGAAAGATAAAGGAAAATACAATAACAATAATAATACACTTTTTTAAAGGACTGTAGCATTTTCACTCTGTCATTTCAATATAGGCCTATACCTTAACATGTACTGGTACTGTGGTACATACCTGCAATTCTTGAAAGGCTTTGCGTTATGTTTCAAATGTTGTTTTGTTTTCTTGCAGCTTCATATCTTTTTGCATAGCCTCTGAGTCCACTTTGACTTTTCCACTTTGCAGTTTTATTCCCCTACAACCCACCAGCTCCATGTCACATCACATAGTATTGTTTTTTATCTGTGTCACACCAAACTAAGTTTACTTACTTCTTCATTTTTCATTGGTGGCACAACTTTCATCTTGAATGCATCTTTTGAGAGAATATATATTAGGAAAGTATTCTACCTCGAGATGCATGTGCAACGCATGCCTTTGAATAAATCAAATTTGCCCAAAATTCTAGGAGCCGGTTTAGCCTAAACCTAATTCCTTGACTAAAAAACACTATCAATATAGTATCTGGGTCTGAAAAAACACACTAAATGTTTAAAAAAGTGTCAGCATTCTACAATTAATGTTCCATATGATAAAATACCTGATCTGGTGGGTTTCATATTCGTCGAGGGAAAAGGCATGTTTGACTCTTTGTCGAAACATTTATTATAACACGGAACCCAAACCGGCTGCGTGCGTGCCCCATTGTGCGCCAGCGTGCATCAATGTATTTTGTCCCCCCACACCAAATGTGATCACAACACGCAGGTTCAAATATCTAAACAAACTCTGAACCAATTATATTAATTTGGGGACAGGTCGAAAAGCATTAAACATTTATGGCAATTTAGCTAGCTAGCTTGCACTTGATAGCTAATTTGACCTTTTTAGCTAGCTTGCTGTTGCTGGCTGATTTGTCCTGGGATATAAACATTGAGTTGTTATTTTACCTGAAATGCACAAGGTCCTCTACTCCGGCAATTAATCCACACATATAACGGTCAACCGAATCGTTTCTAGTCATCTCTCCTCCTTCCAGCCTTTTTCTTCTCTTGACTTTATATTGCGATTGGCAACTTTCATAAATTAGGTGCATTACCGCCACTGACTTCGTTCGTCTTTCAGTCACCCACGTGGGCATAACCAATGAGGAGATGGCACGTGGGTACCTGCTTCTATAAACCAATGAGGAGATGGGAGAGGCAGGACTTGCAGCGCGATCTGCATCAGAAATAGAACTGAATCATATTTTAGCCCTTGTAAACGCAGACGCACGAATAACATAGATTTCAAAATTGATTTTGCTGTGTAGTCAGCCTGTAAGAAATGAAGTAGCACATCGATGCGAGGTCATTCATATTGACAAAATACCAAACCATTTTATTTCCAGCAAAACATGCTGCAAAGTGTGCATGACACATCCACTATCCTCCAGTATTTCATGTGGGTTGACGGTAGAAACCTGTCCGGTGAACAGAGTATGTGAGCAGAGCTGGAGCTGAGCATGCCCCAATTTGACTGGAGTGTGGAGCCAAAGGCTGGAGCATCGGCTTTCTTACCTGCTCCAATTTCGCTCCAGTAGCATTCCAATAGCACTCACTTCACGAGCTCAGGGCATGCCAGCATGCATTTGTAGTCAACTTGTGTGCTGCTAATAGCCCCTTGCTTTAGACCGAGGTAAAGACAGATTCAGGTTGGATATTCAACTGATATTCGCCTGTAGTTTTCCTTAAGTCCAACAACAGCAGTTAGGGACCACCAACATAGTGACAAATCTACTTTTTCAAATGTCAATAGCTCTTTAACCATTACGGCTAAAACTTTCAACACTGGTTCTAGCTAACCCAAAGGCATAGACACACATTGCACACACTTTGTTTTGTCGATTTTACGTCTCGCACTATTTTCAATTATTTATTAACATTTTTGAAATTCAATAGCACCTTGGTCATGTGACCCACACACCTCAAACAAGGTTCATAATGTACACTGAGCGGGCCTACACATTTCACAGCCTTTGTTTGTCCATTTGCATCTCATGAGATTTTACATACATTTTCAAACTTTCAAATTTCAATAGCTCCTTAGTCTTCTGACCTACAACCCTCAAACTGCTGTCAGAATATCCACTGAGTAGCCTTATATGTAGCACAACCTTTTGTTTGTCCATTTTCATCTCACACAATTTTACATGAAATTGCTATCTTTTTCAATGTTTCTAATTTCAATAGCTCCTTGGTCATGTGACCTACTGGACTCAAACAAGGTTCAGAATGTCCACTGACTACCCTTCTATACTGCACACCCTTTAGTTTGTCCATTTTCATCTCTCATGATTATACATACATTTTGTAAACTTTAGAATTTCAATAGCTCATTGATCATGTGACCTACTGACCTCAAACAAGGTTCAGAATGTACACCTAAGTGGGCCTACAAATTGCACCCCCTTTTGTCTGTCAATTTTCTCATACGATTTTACATGAATTTGCCGGCTCTGCCCCCCTGAAGGACAGTGTCACTCACACACCTATTCACTTTGGCCTTCTCCCTGGGGCCTTCCTGACCTCCAGGCAGGCCCCCATTGACCTGGTGACCTCTGACTCCTGGCCTCTAGGCTTACTCACTGGAACTACAGACCTTCAGGCCTCCACACCTACTCTCCCTACCCCGTCAACACCCCTCTCCTTTGGCCATAGAGTATAGCTTACTCCCTGGAATTACTAAGACATCTATAGTCCCTCTGTCAGGAACCACGTGCACCTGGTAACCCGAAACAGGTTCTGTGCACCTGTTTTCTGCTCAGAGACTAAGTCCCTACTCCGGCTGCCCCTGCTCTGACTCTGAGTGCCCCCCGCATTGGGGGAGGCCTCCTCGTGCACCTGGTGACCCTTTGACTTCCACATCAAGTCCCAACCTGACTCACAGTCCCACAAGAGGACAGGCCCGGGTGGCTGGGCGACCATCACGTAGCCTCCCAGCTATCCAGAGCCCAATATCAATGTCTTACATCTTCTACCCACCTGCCTGGGCTCTCTCATGCTCTGTGTTTGGCCTCTGGCCCCTGGCCCTTCTGCGTGCACCTGGTAACCCGTAAGTAAAGAAGGATTATTATCGAGGAAGACGCCTTCTGTCCCCAACAAAATCTTGGATCGAGGGCTGACTTTCAATAGATCGCAGTGAGTGAGCTGCTCTGCTACGTACAACACATTGACCCAGAGTCAGGTAATCTACAAGTGATTTAGCACCAGGTTCCCCACAAACATGCGGTACGCATCAGGAGAGGGCGGCAACTCATCCGGCCGCACCCCAACCCCCTCACAAACGGCTCTACTCACCTGCCAAAAGAGGCATGCTATCCCGGGCCAACCGAAGATCTGCTGCGCTACGTTATCGTTACGTTTAGGGGGGATTCTGACTTAGAGGCGTTCAGTCATAATCCCACAGATGGTAGCTTCGCACCATTGGCTCCTCAGCCAAGTACTTACACCAAATGTCTGAACCTGCGGTTCCTCTCCTACTGAGCAGGATTACTACAGGTGGGTATGCTCCTTTGAATTTCATCAAGTTGACATTCAGTGATCCATGCCCAGCAGGAACCTATGCTTCTTCCGTCCATTTTATGGCTCCGCAGAAAATCAATGGGTGTGGATGGTACTACCCACATCAGATGTAGGCCTCCCTCTCCAGACAAGCTGGAGATACCTCTCCCCACTTTGTAGGGCATGAGCCAGACCTATGCAATGCCCTATCACTGGGTATAGTCTCTACCCACCTACAATGTGTGGTGGCCCGCACTCAGGCAAGCCTGAGGCCTGGTTGTGTCAGCTAATGGTAAGGCACATGCCATCTCCACTACCCCAACCACCCCCAGGTCCGCCTTCGGCCGCTGACAGACACCACCCCGACAAACCCCCTCATACAGCCCCTTGCAACACCACACACCGCGAGATGGGCCGCACCACGAACTTCCAAAAGTGGCGAGAGGAGGGCGACGGAGCGACTGCTCGCCCAGCCGCGGCTCAATCCCAGCCCTGCTTCACACCCCAGCCGACTGACCGACCCGGCCCTTACAGCCAATCCTTATTCCGAAGTTACATATCTGACTTGCCAACTTCCCTTCCCTTACCCTTACCAACATTGTTATAACATGCCAGAGGCTGTTCACCTTGGACACCTGCTGCAGATATGTGTATGGCCCCCGGATTTTCAAGGGCTAGCGAGAGCTCACCAGACACCGCCGAAATCACAACGCTTTCCAGGGCTTGGGTCCCTCTCTCGGGGTTTCCAGGGCGCCCTGCCCTTCACAGAGAAAAGAGAACTCTCCCCGGGGCTCCCGCCAGCTTCTCCGGGATAGGTCGCGTTACCGCACTGGACGCCTCGCGGCGCCCGTCTCCACCAGTCCGTGGACATTCTGAAAGTAGTTTGAGGTCAGTAGGTGACATGACCAAGGTTCTATTGAAATTCTAAAGATGACAAAATTCATGTAAAATCGTGTGAGATGAAAATGGACAAACTAAAGGGTGTGCAATGTGTAGGCCCACTGATTGTACATTCTGAACATTGTTAGAGGTCAGTAGGTCACATGACCAAGGAGCTATTGGAATTCTAAAGATGACAAAATTCATGTAAAATTGTGTGAGACGAAAATTGACAAGCTAAAGGGTGTGCAATATAGAAGGGTAGTCGGTGGACATTCTGCACCTTGTTTGAGTCCAGTAGGTCACATGACCAAGGAGCTATTGAAAATAGTACTTTTGAAAAAAATGTGTGAGATGAAAATGGACAAACTAAATGGTGTGCAATATGTATGCCCACTAAGTGTACATTCTGAACCTTGTTCGAGGTCAGTAGGTCACATGACCAAGGAGCTATTGAAATTCGAATTTAAGAAAAGTTTGTACTTTTTTTACGCTCCCTAACTAATTCAACTAGGAATACAAAATGCTGCTCACATTTCTACATGTTTATTAGCTTTGGAAAGCAAATTAATGTCCAAATCTTGAAAATAAGAACTGTGCATTGTTGTGCTATTGTCACGTCCTTACCAGTAAAGGGGCTGTTTGTTATTGTAGTTTGGTCAGGACGTGGCAGGGGGTGTTTGTTTAGGGTGTTTCGGGGTTGTTTGGGTTATGTTCTATATTAGTGTATTTCTATTTTATTTCTAGTTGGTCTATTTCTATGTGGTGTTTATTGGGTTGACCTTCAATTGGAGGCAGCTGCTTCTTGTTGCCTCTGATTGAAGGTCCTATTTATAGGGGTGTTTGTTCTAAGGGGGTTTGTGGGTAGTTATTTCCTGGTTTAGTGTTTGTTGCACCTGACGGGACTGTTTGGAGTCGTTTGTTTTTGTATACGTGTTTATTTTTGTTTTTCCTTCTTCAAATAAAAAAAGAAGATGAGTATACATTTTCCCGCTGCGTTTTGGTCCACTCCTTACGACAATCGTGACAGCTATTGAGGTTTGAAAGCACGAATATCCGTTGAATATCATAAAGAAACTGATAAAACACACAGGTGCTAAATCAAGGTGACTTACAAAGATGAGGACCAAGACCAAGAGAGGGATGAAGTGGCCACTGTTATGTGTAAAGCTTGGATACCACCTGTTGGTATGGTGCTAAACTTTTAGGTTACATATCGGATTCCATTGTTCTACCCGCGAGATATGGCAGTTGTTACACGCTGGCTACATGAAACAACTAAAGAATCATTGTGGAATCTGAAAAGACACGTATCCCAAAAGTATGATGGTGTAATTACTACGTGCACATGCTAAAATAAAGGAACAAGGTGGGTAGATAACTAAGTGTCATTGTAGCGAAGTGTTTATTAACTAAACATCTGATCTCTTAAACGTTTCGTTAATTTTCATACTATTATCTATACAATAGGCCATAATTGATTTTGGCCTAAGAGGCCTGGCATATTCCCACGTTCAAGGAGCTTTCCGTTTTGACTGGGTTATTTTGCCTAAAAACCTTAGGCTTACCTATAGAAAAATGTAAAACACAATTGAATCTCTGCCCAGCCTGGCAAGAGTGGCCAAAAGGGTGTTTAGAATCCCCAGTGTCTCTGCAAGTGTGGAGAGGACATTCTCCGCTGCTGGCAGGCTCTCCAGGAACCATCGCATGAGTCTGAAGCCCCAGACTGGCCAAACTCGTGTTTCTAAAAATGAATTCAAAGGCACTAATAAGGCATTTTTCATTTAATTTGTATTTAATTCTAAGTTAGTCACAGCCTATACGCTCAATGTTTAGACTATAATTATTTTAATACAATGAAGTGTTGTTAAAATGCTGAGTGCTTTATATCCCTGCCAGCCTAGTGTCACACTCGTAAATGCCTCACAAGCTATTTCTTTGTAGGCTATAGCCTTGAAATAATTGAAATAATATAGCCTAAATAATTCATTTTTGTTCCTTCTTAGGCTCCCTGTCTGGCTCCTGACCTATTTAGAGTGTTTATATGCTGTTTAATAGGACATGTTGTCACGACTCCCACTGAAGGTGGCGCCCCCTCCTGCTCGAGTTTTGTCCCCTGTGTTTGGGGCAATTTGATTTTGTGTGCGCTCAGTTCGCTATTTGGGGTGGCTGGTGTTTTACCGTGTCGAGCATTAAAGCTATCACCCTTATCGTTGTTTCCTGCGTCTGATTCCTCCTCAACTACGCCCAAGCCTTACACATGTAGCCTATTTTAAATTATGTTCGCTTTTTACATTCACCTTTCCATGTTTATTCAAATACTTTTCATTGAAATCCATATGGTTTGGTTTCAATACTTTAAAACCAATTGGTAGGTCCAGGTAGTCACAAAAATAGATGGGTGTTGGAATTTGTGAGTGTGGAGCGGTTTTTAGCATTTTAGGGAGTGGTAGGAAGGACAGTGGTAGGACCGGCTCCATGCGCGGTGTCATGACGTTGGCCTGTGGGTAAGGTTTATGACCCCCCATAAATACCTTTCTCCCTTCCCCTCTCTCTCTGACCCTACTGAAGGACTTTTGAATAGCCTTTGTTAAATATAGAGAGTCTGGGAACATCAAACAAGTTGGGGGAAAGGAACCATATTTCGGTAATAGAACCAGTTGGAAATATGTGTTGGAACGTAATGAGTATGGATGTCAGTTCGGTTGTCATCTGAGACATTATGACTGATGACAGGATGACATAAACTGTACCTGGGAAAGTCTACACATTCTAGTTATCAGATTCACATGGAATTGTTGTGCAATTTAAATGTTTGATATTGAAACTGTTTGTTAGGAGATTAAATGTAATTTTAGCTTCCAAATGAGAGAATTGGGTTTTCATAAGGAAAGAGCCCTGACCAATCAGTGGCCCGCCCCTGTGAAGAGACAGGGGTTATAAACGATGAAACACACCCTTCTCCCCTCGCCACTATATAAGTCAGTGACGAAAATGTAACCAGTCTGTTCCGGGTACGTGAGGTCTGCAGCCTCTACGTTAGAAGGACACACATGTCAAGTACAGAACTAAGACAACCTCGGCGTGAGCTTTGGTTGCGAATGGTATGAACTTTGAACCCTTATTCACTACAGAAGTGATACTTCCTAGCCGTTGAGTTAGCAGCGGCCGCTGTAGACGTGGGCTAGGAAAGGACGGATGACGTATCCAGTCTAACACACGACGAAGATACTACAACGTATCCATTTTACCACCAGTGACATTCTTCCGAGGACTGGAAGATCTCTGTTGGCCAACACGGCCAGCATCTACGACCAACCTACCGAAGCGCAGCTCAGAGTAAATATTTATTGCATTTTCCTTTTCCAAATGGGTGGTAATTTAGAATGCATAAGATTCTGTATTTACGATAGCGTAGCTGTTTCTTCGTTCCTCAGTCTTCCCGCTCTTTCATTCAAGCCCAACGCCCTTTCTTTGTGTACCAAGCCGCCATGCCGGTTTAGCCCACTAGGGCACATTCTCCTATCATTTCCTTGTAACCATATCTGTTTGTTTATTCATTTCTGTGAATTACTTAGATTAGTAAATAAATGATTTTAAGACAATTGATGTATGGATGACTCATAGTGAAGACTGGGTTCGTGCAGATAACCAACAATTTACAACGTTTGGAATGAGATTGACGTGAGGTAAATAACACATCATTAATGAGGAGACAAATTCATCAGATATTATAATATCTGAAAGTTATATTAGGAAAATTATAACTTTGTAATCTGAATATTTTCCTTGGTGCCCCGACCTTCTAGTTAATTTCAGTTACACGATTAATCAGTTTAATCACGTAATAATAATTACAGAGAGTTATTTGATAAACATATCTTCAGTTTAATGATGCCAAAGACACGACAGCGGCTTTCCAACAGCTGAACATACAGTGCCTGGGAGTGGGTTGTCTCTGTAGGAGGAACCAACAGCTTGAAGTTGAATCCTCTCTCTCTCTCTCCATCCTGACAACGAATTGGTAACGTTAATATTAATTGACAACAGCACTTTATTGACAGTTAGTAAACTAGCAAGCAAGGGCTTTTGGCTATAGCTATTTTTGTTCCAGAAAATGTTAGTGAGCAAACTGAAATATTGTCACAACAATAGCTAGCTAGCTAACCTAGCTAGAGACTGGGCACATTTACAGCAAAACAAAATATTTTGCAATAACATACTTAGCTACCAAGCTAAATAATTAATATCTAATTGTGAAATATTAGCTAATGTTAGCTAGTAGCTCCCTACCTGGAAGTGAAGACAGCCAATGTTTGTTTTGTTCAAATGGCAGATGTTTTGTTGTTGGTGTGAATGCGTGCAGAATGTACTGTATCAAATAGATAGCCTACATATGTGAAATAAATGTACATTAACCAGTCATATATTTATATTATCTTAATATATTGCTCTGCATTATACTAATCGATGGAAACATTGTAATCCAGGTTAGCCAATGAATTCAAACAGTCCAATAGCTGTGGGGATATTTATTTTATACTTAGGCCAAAGTAAATAACTCTTCATTTGTTTGTCATTGCATTTTCCTAATTTTGAATATATCTTTAAATACATCATAATACATTAGCTCTCCTTGTTATATGAACACAACATCCCATTTCAGTTGTATTTTTTGTGGAAAGAAAAAAAGACATTCATTAAAATGCCACAAAACCATTCACATCATGGTCATCATCCATGTATGACACACATGATTAAAAGTGTCTTCGTGTGCTGAACTCAAAGGGCCTCCCTTCAAGTCGGTCATGTCTAGATTGGACCCAGATTTTGAAAAATGTACGTTAAAAGTAGGCAATTTTTTTGGCCATTTTAGCTAACCCTTATGAAAACATCATCTTAACCTAATTCTCCTAACCTGCTGCGTAATCTCTCCTCACCCTGATAAGAAAAGTCAATTCTGACAGAAAGCTGGATCCCTTCAGGACCCTCCAAGTGCCCTTGAACATATGAAAATGATGATGATGACCAAAGATTGTCTGTTCCCTCATGGATCAGGGTACCATCACATGACAATCAATGTCTATCAACTTTCATTGGATCAAACCCTTGATTTCTGCATTCACAATTATGACTTTAGTCTCATCAAGTAGGCTACATCAGTGCAACCTCAAGGTGGTTATGTCAGGAATATTTTTTAAGTTACTTAAAATTAAAATTAAATCAATCAGTAACAGTGATATACAGTGTAACTTTCCAATATAATGTGCAAACAATTTCCTCCAGGATGAGGATAAACTTTCAGGAGCTCAAGAGTCATTAACGTAAGAGTAAATACTGCCACAGAGTGGAGATAAATAGCTAATGGGTTAAGGCAGGAAATGTAGTAACTGGAAATTCCAAGCATCCGCAGGAACCCCACCCGACAGCGATCTGCCGGAGTCGCCCCCGCTAGATGTGTTCCGGCGTCCTAGCTAGTAAGCTAACAAGTTAGCACACAGTATCCTTCATTCCCACCTGCTAAACATCTGCCCTCGCCATTACTACCAGAACTGTGGGAAACTAGTGCATGACAGGCATGGGCGAAGTACACTGTCTACCGGTGTCCTAGCTATCATTAACTAGCAACCTTTCTTCTGCTGCTGTGTACCGGAGTCCTAGCTAACTAGCTAGCTATCTCACAGTGTTTTTTGCTCCGGCTTGCCGAACACCTGCTGGAATCCTAGCTAACTAACTAGCTAGCACCCAGTGTCCTAAACGCCTGCCGAAAACCTGCCCTTGCTGTTGTTAACAGTACTTCCCAGGTTCCCAGCTGTCTTGAAAGCACCAAGAGTTTCTAAGCCCAGATGCGCAACATCGCTAGACTTCTGGAAACGCTTTGCGAAACAGACCATGAAGACCAGGCCAGGAATGAGAAGTCAGTGATAGAAGTGCAAAATTCTGTAAATGTTCTCAAAATCTAAAGGCACAACCTAAATTCGAGCCAATGGCTAAAGTAGTTATTATTCCAACCTCGTGAAAGTGACAAACTGACACGTACATATATATAATTTTTTTTTTTATATTGAATTAGTGACATTCATTTTAGGGCCTACACATGCCCTTTTGGCGCAAGACAACCGTTAGACCTGATGATGTGTTTCTACGCATGAGTTTAGCTAGCTAACGGAAAAATGTGGTCATCACTAGTTACCAGAGGCATATAGTGAGAAATATGACTAAACCCTGCCTTTTTCTGCAATTTCTCTTTTTAAAATCTGATTTTAAACCTAACCTTAACCCAAACCTTAACCAAAATGCTAACCTTATGCCTAAACTTAAATTAATACCAAAAAGGCCATTTTTGTTTACATCATTTTAACGATATAGCCAACTATCACTGGGGACGAGGGGGACATCCCCCCACATTCTGAAATTGCATTTTGTCCCTCCCTAATTTTATCATTTGAATATGATACAAAACGAGGCAACGGTGTGCTTTAGGACCATGAGGACGCCTCTGAGCGGTTGGGTAGGCTGTTTCGAGTGTTTACCCGACTGGATTAAAAAAAAAATAATGGTTATGTCCCCCCCACTTCTAAAACCAAAGTTGCGCCCCTGGATATAGCCAGTTTTTGTAAATAGTGACAACTCCACAAGTGTGATCGGGGATTTCTATTGCAGAAGCAGTTTCTGCAAGTCTTCATACTGAAATTGAGATTAATTGTGAATGATTAAAAAAAATAAAAATATTAAATCGAGGACTAGCCTTAATCTGAGTCTGAGAATACAGGCTGTGAAGTGATAGCTAAATGGCAGTATCAAATATGAACACGACATTAAATACAAAAATAACTAATGGTTTTAATGGCAGACTTGGCACAGAGTAACAGTTGGAGTTCTACCCTGTTACTGTCATTTTGAGCTATGGCTAGGTTAAGCAAAGCTTCTATTTTATTGAGATTTTCAAGTGTCTTTTTCATGCATTTCTAAATCAAGCCTGTGTTTTATGAACTGATTTTTGATTTATACACTTTGTTCTGTTGGAATTTAGAATTCCCAAATCAAAGCTTTTGGTGTTGTTATCGGTCTCTCTAGCTTTTAGCTGTACAGTCAACACAGGAATATAATTGTTTTGAAGATGTATTGAAGAACTGTGAATATCAAGAAATGCCTGATTATTCATGTGTCAATGCTTTCGGAGATTAAAGAAACCTACCATTCATCAGCGTGAACAAAATGTTACAGTGATTCATTAAACCTTCTAAAAGCAGTAGTATATCCATTAAGTGCTTTTACAGAATAATACTGTACATAGTAGTTATTTGAGGTGGACTTCTGAAATTCTAAATACAGTATACACATAAAAATTACCTCCATATAATAATATTCTAAAATATATCACAACACTTATGCAGAAAATGTACTATCTGGACTCCAGATTCGTAAAATATAGTATTTTTTTGGCAGGGCAGCCGTATATTTCAGTAAAAAGTTGCATACATACGTGTATATTGACACAGTCATATTATGCTGATAATACGTTATTCAATGACAGAAGTAGAAATGGTGAAGAAATATGTTTACATGAACATTGCTGTCTGCCAAAGACTTGAACCAAATTAATTTGATGTCTACATTATCTCATTGACTGTATTGAGATACCATGTGAATGCGTGAATTTGATGTCAAGGAAAGTTAGACTATGTCTTCTGTAGTTTTTGTCTTGTCAACTGCTCCCACCCTGTCATTGGTGGCTTCTTTGGTAGCATTGTCCTTGTTGGACTCTTCTTCTTCTCCCTCCAGTTTAGCCTTCCTTTCCTCCTCCTCCTTTTTCTCTTTGTTCAACAACCGGTAGTTGATACCCATCCCCACAAACAGGAACACACTGGCAATGATAAGGATCACCCCACAGCTCTGGTAGGTGTATTGGTAGTCATTGTAGATGTCTTTGAATTTCCCTGTGACAAAACAAAATATGAATTCTAACTTGTATCATAAGTTAAGTCTTTGCTTTTCATAAAAAATAAACCAGTTGTATGATTGAACGTCTTTAAATAGAAACAAGGAGCTTAAGTAAACTACAAATACATGTGTGCACTCACCTAACAAAGGGGGACCTAACAAGACAGGCCCACACTCCACAATGGTGACCAGTCCCACTGCACTGGAGAAGCGCTGTGTTCCCACAAGGTCCATGAGCGTCTCAAACAGCACCGCACTCAGCCAGCCAAAGGCAAAGCCAAAGAAGATGGCGTAGATAACGAAGCCTGTGTAGTCCACGGAGATGGGCGCCAGGACGTGGCACACACCGTTCAACAGCACAGAGCAGGCAAAGAAGTACTGCACCCTGGGTCGTATCCACTTTGTATTGGCCACAATGCCCATGGAGGGCCGAGCCACCATGTCCACAATGGCCAGGACAGACAGCAGGAAGGCTGCCTTCTCTTTGGGGATGTTCCTGCTCTTGGCAAAGTTACTAAGGAACACTAGTGGGGAGAAGAGACCAAAGAACATGATGACGTTACCCATGAGGTAGAGCACGAAGCCCCGGTGTTTGAACAGCGAGAGGTCAATAAAACTGTTGCACTTCTGCCCACACGTCGTACTCTCTTTTGCGGCATCTTCACTTTTCACGGCAGGCTGTGGTTTTGGTCCGATGGGTCTCATGAGAGAACCAGCGACGCAGCAATTGAACAGCAGGCCTCCCAGTATCAGGAAGCTGCCCCTCCAACCAAACTGGTCAAAGAACCAGCTGTTGAGAGGGGCCAAGGTGGATAGGAACACTGGGCTGCCCGCCATGGCGATTCCATTGGCGATGGGCCGCTTATGGTAGAAGTACTTCCCAATCATAGTAAGGGCTGGGTTCAGATTGAATGCCAGTCCCAAACCTGTTGAAATATATTAAATACATTCATTCAGTCCAATATCAGACAGCATAGTTATTCGTTATACATAACACATGAAACCAGACCGAAAATAAATTCAGGATACTAGAAAGTGATAATAGAGTTCCTGAAGAGGGCCCCAGAGGGCAATACATTTCCTCAACAGCAGCAACTAATGAACAGTAAACTAATGAACATATCCTTTCTATTCGGGTTCCTTGGGATGTCCCTACTCCCCATTGAAGTTGAAATGTAAAATGGTTAAGGTAGGGGTTAAGGGTAAGCTAGGGACGTCCTGAGGATCCCGGATAGCACTAACCATGATGGAAGCCTACCTCCGACCACTCCCACACAGAAGTAAAGTCCTTCCACTGAGTTGCAGAAGGAGGCAGCAATCAGTCCACAGCCAGACAGGAATCCTCCACACATCATGACGGGACGACTCCCATACTTATTAACCAGGATACTGCTGATAGGACCTGATAGGTGACAAATACAAAGCAACCACTCAAGATGATTCATACGTTGGGAAAATTCACGTTAGGCAAATATGCCCAAGCATAACTGACTATACCATAATGACTATCGAAATTTCATTTGAAAAACTTTAGAGAATTGCAAATTCGCATCTTGAATTAATTTCCTTGATTAACGTGATTTTAAATCTTTAATAGGTGAAAATGCGAATTAGACTACCATAAGAAAAGTCTACAATTTTAGAGAAATTTTATATTTCACCACTAGAGGTCCCTAAAGCCCCTACTCTGAGAAACGCTGGTGCAGCCAGAGCTTCCACACAACTTCTGCAATGATTTGTCTCACTGCTGCACTGCAGCAATTTCTCTGGTCTAGCCACTGTTGGCAATGCAATCGCACAGAAAACAAGACAATCGCGATGAAACAAGATATTGTGAGGTGTGGCTACAGTTTGTGTATTCCTAACGTATGTGCGGGGAATGACAAAAGAAGAGGGCTCTGTCGCTTATAGAGCACTTCTAACTAGGCTACTGTAAAATCCTGTGCAGGATTTTATGTGTGTTTGTGCTAGAGAGGTTGGGTATAGAAAAAATGCATCTAAAGTACTCTACAGTAGAGCAGGTTACATGTAGTCACTCATTTCCTATGGGTAATCTACCATAGTTCCCATGTAATAGTAAATAATATCCCTTCATTTTGAAAGATGAGAGCTTCACATTGAGAGGGACACTACCTTTGTCCCACTCAGCCTGCTACTGCTGTTGAAATAGACAGCTTGTCTACTGATATGACTTGGTAAACATAGCCTACTCATAGATTTTCTAATCAATGGTCTACTTCTACATACCCTATCACCTCCCCTACTGGAAACTTTGGAGGCTACATTCACAATAGCTCCACTTTGTTATAGTCTTAGACTGAAACATATTCATTCCATTTAGGTTTGGCTAAATCTTAGAGGGTTTGGCAACACAAATTTAAGGTAACTACGGGCCATAAAATGAGCCTAACAACCCCTAGCTCACTACAACTTGTAAACATATATGCCTAGATGGCATGCAGAGTTCTGCTGGCTGCATGCCCACCATCTGTCTGGCCTATACCAACAAGGCCTAAATGGGAACGAAGATCCATGTGGAAGACGCTTCAGCCTCCCTGCCAAATCCCGGCACCACTGAAGGAACCTAAATGGAATGTGACAGTTTTTGTTTAGAGGTTGTCCAGACTCATTTGCCAGCTCGGAACACGACAAAGGCTTTTTAGATTCTAATACAGGCGAGGCTAAACACCAACAAAGAGCCTGACCCCTCTCTCTCCGAAGATGAGCTGGTGAGGGGGTGAAAAGTCTGAGGAGGCACCCTAAGACCAACCCTGATAATATAAGACATTATGAGAAGGATAGGAAAGAAATTAAAGAGAGGTCAAGACAAGAGGATTATGTCCCATTATTTAGTCAATGTTTTGTAGCGTTCATGGATGACACATGAACACTCTACAATACATTGTTATGGCAACTTACAGTTGAATAAGCCAAGAAACACAACCCATTTTCTGTAGCACCAGTAAGCGTACATGCAAAATTGAGCATGGATTGCCACTGTACTGCTGCTTGCTCTTTGGGGGTCTAGGCCAGGTTCCTGTTGTTTACTTCGCGACAGCTGTTAATGTAAAAAAGGGCTTTCTAAAGCCATTTGATTCAATTACTCATTGATTACTGTAACTACAATCTAGAAGAACACATTGTGTGCTGTGCACTGTTGGCTGTAACCCCCTTTTTTTTTTACGCCTGCCAGGAATAGGTCATAGACATCATTAGGGTCTGAGTCTAACAGGGCCTGTGTGTTCCGGTCCTGTAGAAAGGTCAGAGGTCAGCCCCCACACAGTCATGTGCTCCTCATCATGCGCAGCCAGCCAGGCAGTCATGTGTCCACAGCCCAACTAACAGGCAACATTCAGAGTGGGAGAACTGGGAACCGTCTGAGACAAAGCTACTGCATGAACCAATGACCTGGCTTTCGCCCATGCAGGTCCTGAATGTGCGCCTGAGCTAAGTGCTACCTTTTGAGGGAATGGGCTGCTGAACAATAAATAGCATTCATTCACTGGGCTGGTGGGGGGCAGCCATGGCAGCTATGTACTCTAGTAGGGAAATGGCGGATTATCTCTCTTAGTGGACAATATGTACACATGGTGCTGGGTCCCCTCTATACTGAAATAGGCAAATGGTTCAGAAATCGTTAAAGAGTTCTTCATAAAGTGCTGCTATTGCTGAAGCTTGACCTACTGTACTGTATACAGTATGTGGTACTACACATGGAACATATCAGCACTAATCTTCAGTGTTTTGGTAATTACTCTTTCAGTAGTTTTTCTTCCACATGTTATTGTAAATAGGCACTACTACTAAGCTAGCTGAAAATGCTGTAGAAGTTTGCAGCTAATAACAATGTGTACAGGACAACATCAATATGGAAAAAAGAGGACATTTTCTAAAACAGCATCATATCTCGGGAATATGTTTATTCAGTTTACCTCCCCTCTTTGAGAGAAAACGAGTCTGTTCACTATTTGACAGTGCTTTTTTTTATCCAGCCTCAGACCAGTTCTTGTGGGACAACGAGTCTTGAGTACAAGAGTCCCTCTGATTACGGTTCTGTCTGTTCGTGTTGAATGTCATGCAGATGAAAAGAGGCGTATCAACGCTCCACTGGGAAGACCTGTCTGACACCTAGCGTTTGATTCAACCCAGTCAGTACAGGAAGCTAGACCAGCTGACACAGTCTGCCTCACCTGCCACTCTCATGTAAATCATTTAATCTCCTCAGCCTCAGAAGACACCTGGGACAACATTCATCTGATCAGAGCATTAACAAGTACAATGGGAAGAGAGGAACCCCATCCACGGACTGTAGAGACAGATACTGTTGCACTGTTAATAACTGTGCTTCAATGGATGGAAGAGTAAAAGCATTCGAGAGACCCATTTGTATAATTTCAATGACAGTGGTTTGATTCAGGCATCGCCGTCTCCTTTTGGACAATACACTTAATCTTGATCTGGTGCCCAGTGACCTTACTCCACACAGTCAATGGGTGGGAAACTACGGGAGCTGTTTGTACTTGAAGAATAGGACGTGCATGAACGATCCACTGAGCAAAATAAAGAGTGTATGCATTCTCAATGAAAGGTACACTGTGAATATGGATGCCTAATAGAGGCATCCAGATCCATGCATGTTAAAAGGTGCTGTTACAGTATCTGTTTAAAAAAGGATGATTGTCCAATTTTTCATCATAGCTATCATTATGCTTCATTTTTGCATCAAATATATATTTTTTAAAAGGAAGCCAAGTTGACGTTTCTTAAGTCTCACACATCATCTTGTCTCAGTAAGTGTAGGAGGATATGGGAGGACACGTTTTGGGACACATGCTTAACTATTTAGCCATGAGGTCTAAGTGGTACTTAAAAAGGACAATGACAATTCACTTCATGGGATTACCAAGATGTGGTAGGACAGCTGTTACCAGTAACAATTACAATGTAACGCATGTGTTGTTTGGCAGCTGTTACACACTGCAATCACCAGGTCTGGGTTCAAGTAGTATTTGTTTTCTATTAATACTTTAGCTTGCCTGGTCTCAATGGAACCAATGGAATGGTCCCTTGATCCAAACCTATAGTATCAATCAAACACTCAAAGTATTTGAAAGAAAACAAATACTTTTTAAACCAATATCTCTCTGGTAAGAAGAAGGGCGGGCGTGTATGCCTTATGATTAACGAGTCGTGGTATGATCATAACAACATACACGAACTCAAGTCCTTTTGTTCACCTGACCTAGAATTCCTTACAATCAAATGCCGACCACATTATCTACCAAGAGAATTCTCTGCGATTATAATCACAGCCGTGTATATCCCCCCCCCCCAAGCAGACACATCGACGGCCCTGAAAGAACTTCATTGGACTCTATGTAAACTGGAAACCACATATCCTGAGGTTGCATTTATTGTAGCTGGGGATTTTAACAAGGCTAATCTGAAAACAAGGGTCCCTAAATTTTATAATTTTATAATTCTAGATCGTTCCAACTCTAACTTTCTCAACGCATACAAAGCCCTCCCTCGCCCTCCTTTTGGCAAATCTGACCACGACTCCATTTTGTTGCTCCCAGCCTATAGACAGAAACTAAAACAGGAAACGCCCGTGCTCAGGTCTGTTCAATGCTGGTCCGACCAATCGGATTCCACGCTTCAAGATTGCTTCGATCACGTGGACTGGGATATGTTCCGGGTAAATCAAATCAAAGTTTATTTGTCATGTGCGCCGAATACAACAGGTGTAGACCTTACAGTGAAATGCTTACTTACAGGCTCTAACCAATAGTGCAAAAAAGGTGTTAGGTAAGTAAAGAAATAAAACAACAGTAAAAACTCAGGCTATATACAGTAGCGAGGCTATAAAAATAGCGAGGCTACATACAGACACCGGTTAGTCAGGCTGATTGAGGTAGTATGTACATGTAGATATGTTAAAGTGACTATGCAAATATGATGAACAGAGAGTAGCAGTAGCGTTAAAGAGGAGTTGGCGGGTGGTGGGTGGCGGGACACAATGCAGATAGCCCGGTTAGCTAATGTGCACGAGCACTGGTTGGTCGGCCCAATTGAGGTAGTATGTACATGAATGTATAGTTAAAGTGACTATGCATATATGATAAACAGAGAGTAGCAGCAGCATAAAAAGAGGGGTTGTAGGGGTGTTTGGTGGGGCACACAATGCAAATAGTCCGGGCAGCCATTTGATTACCTATTCAGGAGTCTTATGGCTTGGGGGTAAAAAATGTTGAGAAGCCTTTTTGTCCTAGACTTGGCACTCTGGCACTGCTTGGCATGCAGTAGTAGAGAGTCTATGACTGGGGTGGCTGGGGTCTTTGACAATTTTTAGGGCCTTCCTCTGACACTGCCCGGTATAGAGGTCCTGGATGGCAGGCAGCTTAGCCCCAGTGATGTACTGGGCCGAACGCACAACCCTCTGTAGTGCCTTGCGGTCAGAGGCCGAGCAATTGCCGTACCAGGCAGTGATGCAACCAGTCAGGATGCTCATAGATGTTGCAGCTGTAGAACCTTCTGAGGATCTCAGGAACCATGCCAAATCTTTTTAGTTTCCTGAGGGGGAATAGGCTTTGTCGTGCCCTCTTCACGACTGTTTTGGTGTGTTTGGACCATTCTAGATTGTTGTTGATGTGGACACCAAGGAACTTGAAACTCTCAACTTGCTCCACTACAGCCCCGTTGATGAGAATGGGGGCGTGCTCGGTCCTCCTTTTCCTGTAGTCCACAATAATCTCCTTAGTCTTGGTTACGATGAGGGTTAGGTTGTTATTCTGGCACCACCTGGCCAGGTCTCTGACCTCCCTATAGACTGTCTCGTCGTTGTTGGTGATCAGGCCGACCACTGTTGTGTCGTCTGCAAACTTAATGATGGTGTTGGAGTTGTGCCTGGCCGTGCAGTCATGGGTGAACAGGGAGAACAGGAGTGGACTGAGCACACACCCCTGTAGAGCTCCAGTGTTGAGGATCAGCATGGCAGATGTGTTGCTACCTACCCTCACCAACTGGGGGATCCAGTTGCAGAGGGAGGTGTTTAGTCCCAGGATCCTTAGCTTACTGATGAGCTTTGAGGGTACTAAGGTGTTGAACGCTGAGCTGTAGTCAATTAATAGCATTCTCACATAAGTGTTCCTGTTCTCCAGGTGGGAAAGGGCAGTGTGGAGTGCAATAGAGATTGCATCATCTGTGGATCTGTTTGGGCGGTATGCAAATTGCAGTGGGTCTAAGGTTTCTGGGATAATGGTGTTGATGTGAACCATTACCAACCTTTCAAAGCACTTCATGGCTACGGATATGAGTGCTACGGGTCTGTAGGCATTCAGGCAGGTTGCCTTTGTGTTCTTAGGCACAGGGACTATGGTGGTCTGCTTGAAACATGTTGGTATTACAGACTCAATCAGCGACATTTTGAAAATGCCTGGAGCATATGCCCTGAGGATAGCCTCAGACAACAACATTGATGTATACACTGTATTCGGTGAGGGGGTTTATTAGCAAGTGCATTAGTGATGTTGTACCCACGGTGACTACTAAAACCTTCCCCAACCAGAAACCGTGGATTGATGGAAGCATTCGCGCAAAACTGAAAGCACGAACCCCTGCTTTTAATCATGGCAAGGCAACAGGAAACATGACCGAATACAAACAGTGTAGCTATTCCCTCCGCAAGGCAATCAAACAAGCTAAGCGTCAGTATAGAGACAAAGTAGACTCACAATTCAACGGCTCAGACGTGAGACGTATGTGGCAGGGTCTACAGTCAATCACGGATTACAAAAAGACAACCATCCCTGTCGCGGTCAACGATGTCTTGCTCCCAGATAAACTAAACAACTTCTTTGTTCGCTTTGAGGACAATAGAGTGCCACTGACACGGCCCGCTACTAACACCTGCGGGCTCTAGTTCACCACAGCCAATGTGAGTAAAACATTTAAACGTGTTAACCCTCGCAAGGCTGCCGGCCAGACGGCATCCCTAGCCGCGTCCTCAGAGCATGCGCAGACCAGCTGGCTGGTGTGTTTACGGACATATTCAATCAATCCCTATCCCAGTCTGCTGTTCCCACATGTTCCAGAGGGCCACCATTGTTCCTGTTCCCAATAAAGCTAAGGTAACTGAGCTAAACGACTATCGCCCCGTAGCACTCACTTCTGTCATCATGAAGTGCTTTGAGAGACTAGTCAAGGATCATATCACCTCCACCCTACCTGACACCCTAGACCCAGTCCAATTTGCTTACCGCCCCAATAGGTCCACAGACGGCGCAATTGCAATCACACTGCACACTGCCCTAACCCATCTGGGCAAGAGGAATACCTATGTAAGAATGTTGTTCATCGATTACAGCTCAGCATTGAACACCATAGTGCCTTCCAAACTTGTCATTAAGCCCAGGGTCTCGACCGCGCCCTGTGCAACTGGGTCCTGGACTTTCTGAATGGGCCGCCCCCAGGGTGTGAGGGTAGGAAACAACATCTCCACTCCGCTGATCCTCAACACTGGGGCCCCACAAGGGTGCGTTCTCTGCCCTCTCCTGTACTCCCTGTTCACCCATGACTGCGTGGCCATGCACGCCTCCAACTCAATTATCAAGTTTGCAGACGACACTACAGTGGTAGGCTTGATTACCAAACAACAACGAGACGGCCTACAGGGAGGAGGTGGGGGCCCTCGGAGTGTGGTTTCAGGAAAATAACCTCACACTCAACGTCAACAAAACAAAGGAGATGATCGTGGACCTCAAGAAACAGCAAAGGGAGCACCCCTCTATCCACATCGACAGGACAGTAGTGGAGAAGGTGGAAAGTTTTAAGTTCCTCTGCGTACACATCACGGACAAACTGAAATGGTCCACTTACACAGACAGTGTGGTAACAGAAATGTGGCTTGTCACCAAAAACACTCACAAACCTTTACAGATGCTCAATAGAGAGCATCCTGTCGGGCTGTATCACTGCCTGGTACGGCAACCTCCCACAACCGTAAGGCTCTCCAGAGGGTAGTGAGGTCTGCACAACGCATCACCGAGGGCAAACTACCTGACCTCCAGGACACCTACACCACATGATGTCACAGGAAGGCCAAAAAAGATCATCAAGGACAACAACCACCCGAGCCACTGCCTGTTCACCCTGCTATCATCCAGAAGGCGAGGTCAGTACAGGTGCATCAAAGCTGGGACCGAGAGACTGAAAAACAGTTTCTATCTCAAGGCCATCAGACTGTTAACCTCTTACATCTAGACGTTCTGCTAGCGGAACACGTGCTCCAATAGCCAATGATGGGCGTGGCGCGAATTACAAATTCCTCAAAAATACAAAAACTTCAATTTTTCAAACATATGACTATTTTACACCATTTTAAAGACAAGACTCTCCTTTATCTAACCACACTGTCCGATTTCAAAAAGGCTTTACAACGAAAGCAAAACATTAGATTATGTCAGCAGAGTACCCAGCCAGAAATAATCAGACATCCATTTTTCAAGCTAGCATATAATGTCACATAAATCCAAACCACAGCTAAATGCAGCACTAACCTTTGATGATCTTCATCAGATGACACCCCTAGGACATTATGTTATACAATACATGCATGTTTTGTTCAATCAAGTTCATATTTATATCAAAAAACAGCTTTTTACATTAGCATGTGACGTTCAGAACTAGCATACCCCCCCCGCAAACCTCCGGTGAATTTACTAAATTACTCACGATAAACGTTCACAAAAACATAACAATTATTTTAAGAATTATAGATACAGAACTCCTCTATGCACTCGATATGTCCGATTTTAAAATAGCTTTTCGGTGAAAGCACATTTTGCAATATTCTCAGTAGATAGCCCAGCCATCACGGCTAGCTATTTAGACAGCCATCACTAATATTGAGTGGCTGCTGCCAACATACTGTCTCAAATCTCTACCCACTGTAGTAATTAAAAACTGGATGTAATAAATGTTTCACTAGTCACTTTAAACAATGCCACTTTATATAATGTTTACATACCCTACATTACTCATCTCATATGTATGTACTGTACTCTATACCATCTACTGCATCTTGCCTATGCCGTTTGGCCATCACTCATCCATATATTTATATGTACATATTCTTATTCATTCCTTTACACTTGTGTGTATAAGGTAGTTCTTGTGAAATTGTTAAATTACTTGTTAGATATTACTGCATGGTCGGAACTAGAAGCACAAGCATTTCGCTACACTCGCATTAACATCACCATCTGCATGTGATCAATAAAATTTGATTTGATTTGATACGCAATGATCCCTTACTCACTCTGACTGAGCATTGAACTGGTCACTTCTGTTAGACTATCTCATCACGCTACCTGAGCATTGTACAGGTCACTACTGCTATACTATCTCATCACTGACTGATTATCGTACAGGTCACTACTGGTACACCATCTCATCACTGACTGATTATCGTACAGGTCACTACTGGTACACCATCTCATCACTGACTGATTATCGTACAGGTCACTACTGGTACACTATCTCATCACTGACTGATTACCGTACACGTCACTACTTGTACACTATCTCATCACTGACTGATTATCGTACAGGTCACTACTGGTACACTATCTCATCACGCTACCTGAGCATTGGACAGGTCACTACTGGTATACTATCTTATCACTCTGACTCTCCCTCCCAGAAACTTCACACAAAATTGTGAAATCAGTTGTTAACCTGTTTCCAATACATTTGTAATGTATTTATAAACCAGAAAATGCACTCCATACTGGCTTTGTTGTTTCTGAAAGCAAAGACAGTTGGAGTACATTTGTAATGTGTTATGTGTTAATGTGTTAATTGTAATGTGTTACAATTGAATAGGTGTTAAAATATTTTATTGTATTGTTATGTACATTTCCGGTAGGGGTGCACTATTCTAGCTTCGCTAGCCGCCATATCTTGCGAGCTTACACGAATGTTTGGTACACGGATATCAGTCTAGTAATTACCAGGCTAGCCCTAATCTATCATCCAGCTCACCTCCGGCGTACATCACTGCCAGCATGATGGAGGAGATCCATGACACCTGGCTGCTGGTGCAGTCGAAAATGACCTCAATCTCCTTGAAGAAGACGGTTATGGACTTCGGAAAGGCATAGGAGAAGCCGATGGAGATGAAGGCTCCCACCACTACTGCCCAGCCCCAGCCCCCCTCTGGAGGGGTGTACCCCTGGGGTCCTCCCATGGCAGGCGGCATGGCTGCTGTTCTGCTCACCAAGATCCTGCACGCAGGAACCTACACAGCAATGGGCACCTGTTGGAGAAAGATTAATCAAGTTTTCAGAAACTCGTCATCAATGCTAGAATTCAGTTAACCGAGAATCTTTTGAGAATGGTATTGTTCATCCTGCACTATGCAAATGTATTTTTTTGGGGGGGGTAATCGAACTATGTTAACAATGTTTCACAATGTGAAAAGAAACATTTAATCATAAAGGTAAATGTAGGTGATTCCTCACTGTAAAGGTGTCCCCCGTACGGGAGTTGCAGCGATGAGACAAGACTGTAACTACCAATTGGATACCATGAAATTGGTGAGAAAACGGTATAATTTTTTTTTTTTTTAAAGGTCACATACAGTGCATTTTGCCTCTTTTCAAAATTTGTTCAGCAAAATGCATCTTATCTATTCAGATTCATTTCATTTCCTTTGAAACATGATTTGAATACTACACTGTATGTGGACTGTGCATGACTGGAGCCAATGCAGTATGGTTCATGTCAGCAGGATTTCACATGCTGCTTTCACAAGATAAGCCTGTGTTTATTTACAGGGTGGAAACCATTTCCTCCCCGAATATCTACCTCTGGTACGTATCACAGGTGTATCATGGTAATGTCCTGAAAGGCAATGTTATAGCAACTACAACTAAATATCAAACAGAGAGAGCGGAAATGCATGCACATGTTCTGTTAACTTCAATGGCTTGATCATATAAGATAAATATGTTGACTTAAATAGTTACCTTTAGCACATTTGCGTGATTATTTCTTACCAGTGGTATGAAACGCAGAATCCTTCATCCTCAGTGTTTCAGAAGTAAATGGATCAATTTGATTTGCCAAGAGGATTCATCCTAAAAAGCCCAATATTCACTGTGTGGGAGGCATTTCTGGAGCTTCTTTTTACTGTAAATCCAGCCCTCCACTATACTCCCCCCTCACTTCTGAGCTTATGAATACAGGCCCGTCTGCAGAGTCAAATGGCTTACTATATTGTTTACACCAAGGAACCCAACCACAGTGCACATTTATCAAACCATGAATACAGGTTGAATTCAGCTTCCTAGGAAGCTCGGGGCTATGCTCTCATAAAGAGGGTAATGATTTAGAGCTTCTGCATGTTCTGTGGAGAGGACTCTTGATCTAAGGGAAGTAATGGCCCTCTGTGGTGGTGAAAACAGCATAGGATTAGCAGTTAGTGTGTTGCATTGTACAGTGGAACATCGGCATGTACTGTATCTTTCCAGAGTTTGAGAAGTAGTGACGCTAAGCTAGGAGTTGAGCTGGGGTGATGTGATTGCATTGATTAAATACAGAAGATTTGAAGGAAAGTGGGGCGTCTTTTTCAAAAGCCCATTATTTCCTCCTAATACAGTTCTCCAGACAGAGCTTTGATGCAAAGGTAATATAATCAGTCAATGACATACAGCAGGCTTCTTTCTGTATGACAGCCTCTGTGTTTCTCGTTTGAATACAAAACATTTTCAGGATGTCCCTATGTGTTATACTTAAGCAATAAGGCCAGAGGCGGTGTGGTATATGGCGAATATACCACGGCTAAGGGCTGTTCTTAAGAGCGACGCAACGCCGAGTGCCTGGACACAGCCCTTAGCCGTGCTATATTGGCCATATACCGCGAACCCAGAGGTGCCTTATTGCTATTATAAACTGGCTACCAACGTAAATAGAGCAGTAAAAATAAATGTTTTGTCATACCCGTGGTACACGGTCTGATATACCACGGCTGTCAGCCAATCAGCCTTCAGGGCTCGAACCTTCCAGTTTATAATGCAGATCAATTCATGTTGGATACAACATGTTGCATGTTGTTGCACAGTATATCAGTCTGGAATTGGTATCCCAAGATTCCCCTCGAATTTCACCTAAATATTGGGAAGGCTGCCATTGAAATCTCTTAAAGTAATTCACGCTCCAGGCAAAGATCAAAGACTAATTCGACCAAATGTGTATCCTTATGCTGGTTTACAATCTTCCCCTGTTAGTGGATGTACTCTGTAGAGAGAGAAAGGAAAAAGAAGACTGTGTTCCCTATCAACTTAAATTTCAGCCATTATCTGATGAGGACTTCTGGGTACTTCAGCATGCTCTTTTAACTGTGCAGTACGCAGTACAAACATGGCATGTCGCAAATCAATTTCTCACCGGAACAGCTATGATAAATGAGAGCAGGTAAGTCAACTTTCTATATTGTGAGCAGTTTCATAGAAGTGAGATGCAGATGAATGTGAAGAATAACTTCGCTTACTGCTGTGATGCTGTGGAAATGGAATGTTTTAGTCCACTCCTGATACAGGAAATATAATGGCTTGGGACTGGAGTGACAGAGTGAACTAAACCACATCATGCAGTTATAAGCATGAATAAAATAACATGTTATTGAATTGGGACTTGAAAACTGTATTGCACAGGAGTTTTCACATATCCAAAGTGCACTTATCGGGAGTGGGCTGTTCTGTTAAATGGGTGTTGAGAATACAATGTGCTGGGTGTCCTCTTACAGCTATCGGCTTTACCTCCTGTCCTGGGAACAAAGGTCAGCTCAAAGATATGTCTCTGTCTGAAAATAGTATTGTTTACTTGTTCAACAGTCTTTCAATCAGCACATGTATTTGCCGGGGCACAGGGTACAATCCAGGGTACAAGCCAGGGTACAGAGCACAAGCCAGGGTACAATCCAGGGTACAAACCAGGGCACAGGGCAGAAGCCAGGGTACAAGCCAGGGTACAAGCCAGGGCACAATCCAGGGCACAGGGTACAAGCCAGGGTTCAAGCCAGTGTACAAGCCAGGGCACAAGCCAGGGTACAGTCCAGGGTACAGTCCAGGGCACAAGCCAGGGCACAAGCCAGGGCTCAAGCCAGGGCACAAGCTAGGGCACAAGCCAGGGTACAGAGTAAAAGCCAGGCCACAATCCAGGGTACAAGCCAAGGTACAAGCCAGGTCACAAGCCAGGGTAGAAGCCCGGGCAAAAGCCAGGGCACAGGGCACAAGCCAGGGTGCATGCGTGGTGTACATTCTGTGCATGAGCTTACATAGGTTGTTGAGTCCCACACGGACAAGACTGTGTAGTGATTTTCTGTTTTAATTTATGAATGGAGGAGAAAGTCAGGACACACACTAATGTGTATTAATGGCTAATCAGCTCATCAAGGTTAATAATATTGAAATAAATACAGGGGGCCATTTCATCCACTCAAGAAGACTGAAAACTTTGCAAAGTAAGTGGCCAGTAATCTGTGAGTTAAAGACTCCACTTTAACCTGGTTTCTAGGTTTATCATATGCAGATAGCCGCCTGTATGGAGGATGAAATATGAGTCAAGATGAACAATGGACCCCACATTGGCTAAAGGTCTATAATAAGCAGCCAAAGTGGGCAGCCTGACCGTGCCACTCGAGACAGAACACGCTGCTTCAAACGCCCCAGTGGCACGTTCTTGGCACTATAGAACATTGGCTATGTCACAACAAGGTCTATGTCTTAACTTCTTCAAGGTTAAATCCCTCGCAGACATCTTGCCGCTTCAGATAGGCAGGCAAGCGTAGTGTTCAGAAGCCCCAGGACTTTGGCTGCTAAGCTAACATGGCCCTCCAAATGGATATGTGACTGACAGAAATGGATGGGGATCACAGCACAGGACAAAAGCTGGGTTGTTAGACTAATATTAGGTTATTTCAGTATTGTCTTCTAAAGCCTGACAATAGCAGCAGTGGGATTCAGGTTGAAGGCTTGGTATGAATGAGAGTAATAGTACAGGTATTGTGGTTTTGTAGTAGGCGATCCCCATTGGTTTCCATTGCAGAGATGCCTCAAGCATCCTGCTCAATACCATAATGATCCCAAGGTGAGCCGTCATAATCATGACCACTTCTGTCAATGCTTTTCAGAACAATAAACAAAATACAATTTTTTTCTTTTCAGGGCATGAACAATAAAGAGAATACTAGTTTTTTTTTAGGGCATGAACAATAAAGAGAATACTCGTTTTTTTCAGGGCATGAACAATAAAGAGAATACTAGGGTTTTTTTCAGGGCATGAACAATAAAGAGAATACTCGGTTTTTTCAGGGCATGAACAATAAAGAGAATACTCGTTTTTTTCAGGGCATGAACAATAAAGAGAATACTAGTTTTTTTTTCAGGGCATGAACAATAAAGAGAATACTTGTTTTTTTTCAGGGCATGAACAATAAAGAGAATACTAGGTTTTTTCAGGGCATGAACAATAAAGAGAATACTAGGGTTTTTTTCAGGGCATGAACAATAAAGAGAATACTAGGGTTTTTTTCAGGGCATGAACAATAAAGAGAATACTAGGTTTTTTTTCAGGGCATGAACAATTAAGAGAATACTAGGGTTTTTTCAGGGCATGAACAATTAAGCGAATACTAGGGTTTTTTCAGGGCATGAACAATAAAGAGAATACTAGGTTTTTTTTCAGGGCATGAACAATTAAGAGAATACTAGGGTTTTTTCAGGGCATGAACAATAAAGAGAATACTTGTTTTTTTTCAGGGCATGAACAATAAAGAGAATACTAGTTTTTTTTCAGGGCATGAACAATAAAGAGAATACTAGGGTTTTTTCAGGGCATGAACAATAAAGAGAATACTCTTTTTTTTTTAGGGCATGAACAATAAAGAGAATATGCACTCACATAACAACTTGACATGTGTGTCACATTAAACATATCAGTGAGATCCTTTCAAGAAAATACTCATCTCCTTAAACACATTTTTTTTTTTTACATGCAAATGAGAATGCTTCTCCAAGAGCAAATTGACATATCAGAGCTTATGCAGAGTAACCACATGTACATATGGATGTGTGGGTTGGTCGCATCTTACCTTGCCAGCAGCTCCTCCTAGTTCCAGATGAGCTCTACAGGCTGAGATGGGGGAGCTCTCCTCTCAATGAGGCACTTCTGTGTAAGAAGCAAAAGACCTCTACAGAAGTCTAAGTCTAGAATGTCTGAGATAGAACAGAACCTTTAACATCCTAGAATGTCCCATAGAACAGAACCTCTACCTCCACTACAACAAGCAGTGTCCCTGTGCTGGGGAAATGAACACTTCGGAGTCTGAATAAGTGCTGGTCTGTGAAATGGAAGAGAAGTTGACAAAGTTTGGTTCATTCAGTGGCCAGTTCAAACAGCTGGGCCGGCCAAGATACTAGAGTGCTAACTGATGAGGTCAGTCCAGTCCGCCTCATTGGCTGTTTGAGGATTAGAGCCGTGCCCCTAAAATGTTTTCCCCACCTCCTTGCCATGTGTCTCCAGCTCACATGTACTGCACTATTGGCCCTACGTGAAACTTCAAACAGTAGGATACACACTAATGTCTGGGCCTAAGAGATAACATGCCTGTTGGCAATTGATTTCTTTCATAATTGTATAGACAATAGATTACAGGATATTGGTAGTCACAGCAATCAAACAACTGGCTCCCTCTTAAGCAGCTTTTGTTGTTCCCCTCTGGTCTCCTGGGAAATATTAGCAGAGATCGTTCTGATCACTTCAGAGGTTAACTTTAGGTGAGGCCTTAGTTCAACTCCCCCCGCTGTCACTCTATGCTCGATGGTCAGGGCTTGGGAAAGGAAACATCCCTGAGCGCTGCTGGAGGTTAACAAACATAGAGCACTACTGTATTGCAAATAAAACACGGATTCCTTGTAGGGGACCACCAAGTGACGTAACACTGATGGCTTTTGAACAACACTCAGACCTTGTTTTGTTTGTTTGTTTAGTGTCCCTCCCGTTATTAGAAACCTAATAAGGGCATTCCACAGGGTGGATGGAGGTTGTGACTCTGTCTGCTCCACCGATTACACCCCAATCACACAACAACTAACAGCCAGGTTATCAGCTAAATGACATTAAAGGGATAATCCGTATTTGAAACAATAATCCCTACCACTGTTTCGGTAGCAAGTTGAGGGATGGGGCTGGAGAAATGTAACCACTCTCAAATTCACAGACAGATCTATGGATGCAAGGACTGACCATCCATGATATTAAAATGATAGTTTTAACCATGTTTTGAGGCTATATGGTGTTTGTTTACATTTCATTTGTTTACAAACATTAGAGTAAAACAAGCTTATATTTAGGTTTCTGATGGGGTACGACAGTTTAAATAAACTTGTGGCATTCAAATTACGTTCTTCATGAATCAATGGGTCCATATCATTAACTTATATATACAAAAATGGATGTAGCAATTGCAGATTGCTCCTTTAATTTCAGTGTGCAGCACAGTTTTGCATATCATGGCTTTGGGACACATTTTTTTTTACTAAGCCATTCAGGTAACACCTCCTGAATACGTGACATTCTGTGCATGCATAATTAAACAGCTTAAGACAATTATTCCACCTTTGGATGTATCCTGCCTCTAATCCTCTCTTCACTTTCATTCAGCAGTCAGGGTCATTTCTTCCTGTCTGCTCCACTCTCTTTTTGAAAATAAATCCTTTACCATAGCCAACGTTGCATAATATATTAAAGCACCACATCATCACAGAGTGCCCTCCTATTGCTCGCTCTCTGAAGAGTAGATACATTATTTCAGACTGCTATCGTACATGCAACACCTGTAGTACGTGTGGATCACAATGAGCCTTGTTGACGCTGCTTATCAGCATACTCATATTAGAATCAGTGTCTTTCCAATCACAGGTCTACGCACAAGAGATAATGACATCATCCCCTCCCAGCTCATGATATCTGGATGTCTGTTGGCTACATGGTGTGTTTTTCCTTGTCAAATGGGCTAATTATTAGAATATATTGACTTAGTTACACTCTTAGAAAAAGGGTTCCAAAAGGGTTCTTTGCGGTCGCATAGGGTTCTACCTAGAACCTTTAACATTCTAAGAACAGTGTTTTTGTCACGCCCTGACCTGAGAGAGAGGGTTTGTTTCTCAATATGGTTAGGTCGGGGTGTGGGGTGGGCATTCTATGATGTCTATGTCTTTGTTTTGAGCTGAGTATGGTTCCTAATCAGAGGCAGCTGTCTATCGTTGTCTCTGATTAGGAATCATACTTGGGCAGCCTTTTCCCCACCTGTAGTTGTGGGATCTTATTTTTCTATTGCTTGTTAACCTGTTTAGGATAGGGGGCAGTATTTTCACGGCCGGATAAAAAAACGTACCCGATTTAATCTGGTTATTACTCCTGCCCAGAAACTAGAATATGCATATAATTATTTCATTTGGTTAGAAAACACCCTAAAGTTTCTAAAACTGTTTGAATGGTGTCTGTGAGTATAACAGAACTCATATGGCAGGCCAAAACCTGAGAAGATTCTATATGGGAAGTGCCCTGTGTGACCATTTCTTGTCCTTCTATAGCCTCTTTATCGAAAATAGAGGATCTCTGCTGTAACGTGACATTTTCTAAGGCTCCCATAGGCTCTCAGAAGGCGCCAGAACGTGGAATGATAACTCTGCAGTCCCTGGGCGAAAAACAGTAGGGCTTTTGGAAAGTGGTCGTTCTGAGAACAATGACACTGAAGAGCGCGTGCATGTGAAGACTCCATTTTCTATTTTCAGTGTTTGAACGAAAACAAGGTCTCCCGTTGGAATATTATCGCTATTTTACGAGAAAAATCGCATAAAAATGTATTTTAAACAGTGTTTGACATGCTTCGAAGTACGGTAATGGAATATTTTGAATTTTTTTGTCACGATAAGCGCCGGCGCGTCACCCTTCGGATAGTGTCTTGAACGCAAGAACAAAACGCAGCTATTTGGATATAACTATGAATTATTTGGAACCAAAACAACATTGGGTGTTGAAGTAGAAGTCCTGGGAGTGCATTCTGACAAAGAACAGCAAAGGTAATCAAATTTTTCTTACAGTAAATCTGAGTTTGGTGAATGCCAAACTTGGTGGGTGTCAAAATAGCTAGCCATGATGGCCGGGCTATCTACTCAGAATATTGCAAAATGTGCTTTCACCGAAAAGCTATTTTAAAATCGGACACCGTGATTGCATAAAGGAGTTCTGTATCTATAATTCTTAAAATAATTGTTATGTTTTTTGTGAACGTTTATCGTGAGTAATTTAGTAAATTCACCGGAAGTTTTCGGTGGGTATGCTAGTTCTGAACGTCACATGCTAATGTAAAAAACTGTTTTTTGATATAAATATGAACTTGATTGAACAAAACATGCATGTATTGTATAACATAATGTCCTAGGAGTGTCATCTGATGAAGATCATCAAAGGTTAGTGCTGCATTTAGCTGTGGTTTTGGTTTTTGTGACATTATATGCTAGCTTGAAAAAATGGGTGTGTGATTATTTCTGTCTGGGTACTCTCCTGACATAATCTAATGTTTTGCTTTCATTGTAAAGCCTTTTTGAAATCGGACAATGTGGTTAGATAAAGGAGAGTCTTGTCTTTAAAATTGTGTAAAATAGTCATATGTTTGAAAAATTGAAGTTTTTGGATTTCTGAGGTGTTTGTATTTCGCGCCACGCTCTATCATTGGATATTGGCGAGGCGTTCCGCTAGCGGAAAATCTAGATGTAAGAGGTTTTAAGCCTGCAAGACGTTACGGTCGTTATCATTGTTTATAGTGTTCTGATTTATAATTACATACAACGATGAACACTCACCACGCTGCACCTTGGTCTACTCCATTTGACGGTCGTGACAGTTTTGGAAGAAAGGGTTCTTTGATGATTCTTTGGAAAGCAAGAAGTTTTCTACGTAGAACCGTATATAATATTTCCAAGCATGCACTTTTGCATGGAGATTTTCCAAATTCTTTGTTTTACTGTAATATCAGTTTTTTGCATGTACATTGATTGGTTGATACATTTTTTCTACACAAAAATAAATAGAATACAGTTTTCTAAATGAAACCGTTAGTAATTGCATCTATTGCACCCGTTACCGGTAGATGTGTCACGTTCGTCATAAGGATGGGACCAAAACGCAGCGGGAATGTGAATACTCATCTTCTTTATTATGAAGAAAACCAAAATAAACACTTAATCAAAAATAATCCTGTAAGGCACACAGCTTACACACGGAACAACTACACACCAAAAACCCATGGAAAAACACCCCTACTAAATAGGACCTTCAATTAGAGGCAACGAGGAACAGCTGCCTCCAATTGAAGGTCAACCCAATAAACTAAACATAGAAATAGAAAAACTAGAATGAACATAGAAATATACTAACATAGAACATTAACCAAGAAACCCCGAAACACATCAAACAAACACCCCCTGCCACGTCCTGACCAAACTACAATAACAAATAACCCCTTTACTGGTCAGGACGTGACAGGATGTTTGTTCCAGTTGATTGAGGTAGTCTCAATATTCAATCTTTCCTACCCTGGCAGTCATTCTGAATGCAGGTTGCGGGAAATTAACAATTCCACTTGGTGGATATCCTCTGGCTGGATTCCAATAGGAATTATGCATCACTGTCGGCGCCACAAGATGGCGCCAACAGAGATGGTCGCCTCGCTTCGCATTCTTAGGAAACTATGCAGTATTTAGTTTTTTTATGTATTATTTCTTACATTGTTACCCCAGGAAATCTTAAGTCTTATTACGTACAGCCGGGAAGAACTATTGGATATAAGAGCAACATCAACTTACCAACATTACAACCAGGAATACGACTTTCCCGAAGTTGGTCCTCTGTTTAGACCACCACTCAGGACAATAGATTTAATCCCAGTAGCCGACCCAAAACAACGGCGCCGCAGAAAGGGCAGATGGAGCTGCCTCCAGGTCAGGCTCTGTAGACGTGCACATCGCTCACTGCTCCCGAGTATACTACTCGCCAATGTCCAGTCTCTTGAACAACAAGGTAGATGAAATTCGAGCAAGGGTTGCCTTCCAGAGAGACATCAGAGATTGTAACATTCTCTGTTTCACGTAAACATGGCTCACTCGGGATATGTTGTCAGAGTCGGTACAGCCACCCGGTTTCTTCACGCATCGCGCCGATAGAAACAAACACCTCTCTACTAAGAAGAAGTGCGGGGGTGTATGCCTTATGATTAACGATTTGTGGTGTAATCATAACAACATACAGGAACTCAAGTCCTTTTGTTCACCTGACCTAGAATTCCTTACAATCAAATGCCGACCGCATTATCTACCAAGAGAATTCTCTTCGATTATAATCACAGCCGTGTATATCCCCCCCAAGCAGACACCTCGACGGCCCTGAAAGAACTTAATTGGATTCTATGTAAACTGGAAACCACATATCTTGAGGCTGCATTTATTGTAGCTGGGGATTTTAACAAGGCTAATCTGAAAACAAGGCTCCCTAAAATGTATCAGCATATCAAATGCATGACCCATGCTGGCAAAATTCTGGATCATTGCTACTCTAACTTCCGCGACACTTACAAAGCCCTCCCTCGCCCTCCTATTGGAAAATCTGACCACGACTCAATTTTGTTGCTCCCAGCCTATAGACAGAAACGAAAACAGGAAACGCCCACGCTCACGTCTGTTCAACGCTGGTCCGACCAATCTGATTCCACGATTCAAGATTGCTTCGATCACGTGGACTGGGATATTGCCCGGATAGCATCGGACAATAACATTGATGTATACGCTGATTCGGTGAGCGAGTTTATTAGCAAGTGCATCGGTGATGTTGTACCCACGGTGACTATTAAAACCTTCCCCAACCAGAAAACGTGGATTGATGGCAGCATTCACGCAAAACTGAAAGCACAATCCACTGCTTTTAATCATGGCAAGGTGACGGAAACGTGACTGAATACAAACAGTGTAGCTATTCCCTCCGCAAGGCAATCAAACAAGCTAAGCGTCAGTATAGGGACAAAGTAACCAATCACAGATTACAAAAAGAAAACCAGCCCCGTCGCAGACATCAAAGTTTTGCTCCCAGACAAATTTAACAACTTCTTTGCTCCCTTTGAGGACAATTCAGTCCAACTGACACGGCCTGTTACTAAAACCTGTGGGCTCTCCTTCACCGCAGCCAATGTGAGTAAAACATTTAAACATGTTAACCCTCGCAAGGCTGCCAGCCCAGATGGCATCCCTAGCCGCGTCCTCAGAGCATGCGCAGACCAGTTGGCTGGTGTGTTCATGGACATATACAATCAATCCTTATCCCAGTCTGCTGTGTCCACATGCTTCAAGAGGGCCACCATTGTTCCTGTTCCCAAGAAAGCTAAGGTAACTGAGCTAAATGACTATCGCCCCGTAGCACTCAATTCTGTCATCATGAAGTGCTTTGAATGACTAGTCAAGGATCATATCACCTCCACAGTACCTGATACCCTAGACCCACTCCAATTTCCTTACCGCCCCAATAGGTCCACAGACAATGCAATCGCGATCCCACTGAACACTGCCCTAACCCAACTGGACAAGAGGAATACGTATGTAAGAATGTTGTTCATCGATTACAGCTCAGCATTTAACACCATAGTACCCTCCAAACTCGCCATTAAGCTCGAGACTCTGGATCTCGACCCGGCCCTGTGCAACTGGGTCCAGGACTTTCTGACGGGCCGCCCCCAGGTGGTGAGGGTAGGAAACAACATCTCCACCCCGCTGATCCTCAACATTGGGGCCCCACAAGGGTGCATTTGACACTACAGTGGAGTATGGTGTCAGAAAAAAAACTCACACTCAACGTCAACAAAGCAAAGCAGATGATCAAACACTTCAGGAAACCGCAGAGGGAGTACCCCCCTATCCACATCAAAGGGCCAGTAGTGGAGTCGGTGGAAAGTTTTACGTTCCTCGGCGCACACATCACAGACAAACTGAAATGGTCCACCCACACAGAAAGCGCGGTGAAGAAGGCGCAACAGCGCCTCTTCAACCTCAGGAGGCTGAAGAAATTTGGCTTGTCACCGAAAACACTCACACTTACAGATGCACAATCGAGAGCATCCTGCCGAGCTGTTTCACAGCCTGGTATGGCAACTGCACTGCCCGCAACCGCAGGGCTCTCCAGAGGGTAGTGAGGTCTGCACAACAAATCACCAGGGGCAAACTACCTGCCCTCCAGGACACCTACATCACCCGATGTCACAGGAAGGCCAAAAAGATCATCAAGGACAACAACCACCCGAGCCACTGCCTGTTCATCCCATTATCATCCAGAAGGCAAGGTCAGTACAGGTGCATCATTGTTGGGACCGAGAAACTGAAAAACAGCTTCTATCTCAAGGCCATCAGACTGTTAAACAGCCATCACTAACATTGAGTGGCTGCTGCCAACATAGAGACTCAAATCTCTAGCCACTTTAATAGTTAATAATTGGATGTAATAAATGTATCACTAGTCACTTTAAACAATGCCACTTTACATAATGTTTACATACCCGACGTTACTCATCTCATATGTACCATAATTTCCGGACTATTAAGCGCACCTGAATATAAGCCGCACCCACTGAATTTTAAATAAAATATTATTTTGAAGATAAATAAGCCGCACATGTCTATAAGCCGCAGGTGCCTACCGGTACATTGAAACAAATGAACTTTACACAGGCTTTAACGAAACACGGCTTGTAACAAAAATAAATAGGCTTTAACGAAACACGGCTTGTAACAAAAAATGAGCAGTAAGCTTTAGTTGTCTTTTTGCACTGAGTCAATTCCTCACGCTGCTGTTTCCAACGTCTTGTAATCGACTCATTAAAACCACTTCAGCGTCTCATCCCGTCACCGGGATCAAAATCCAGCGAAAAATCATATCGCCAATTAGCATAAAAAAAAAATCATAATTAAAAAAAAAAAAATAATAATATATATATATTTTTTTTATAGATACACCTCTCCTGAATCGACCCACGTCGTCCGATTTCAAAAAGGTTTTACAGGAAAAGCAAATCATTAGATTATATTAGATGAGTCCATCGTAAAAAGCAGCTTCATAGCCATTTTCCGACCAACCACTTGCATCACATATAATCAAAAAACAGCTAAATGCAGCACTAACCTTTTACAAACTTCATCAGATGGCACCCCTAGGACATCATGTTATACAATGCATGCATTCTTTTGTTCAATAAAGGTCATATTTATATATAAAAACAGCATTTTACATCTCTGTCTGAGGTTGACTACATCATTTCCCCTCAAAAGCGTCCCGGTAAACAATGCTACATTTCCCTAAATTACTATCCTATAACGATTTTTTAAATGTATATTGTCAATCTAACATTTATAGATGAATATCTCTTGAGAACACCCGTCATACCAGATTTTAAATTAACTTTACTGGGTAATCACACTTTGCGATAAAAGGAGATGCGATACTCAGAAAATTAGCTAATATACAGAGCTCGGCGCCATCTTGGAAACAATCGCATGTCACATCTCATCTTGTATAATATTGTCAATAATCGCCTACCTTTAGTTGTCTTCATCAGAAAGCATCCCAGGTCCACAACAGATGTATTTTCGGTCAAAAAGTCCATACTTCACGTTCCATTAGCCTGATGTTGGTAGCGCGTCCTATGGCTCTCTCCAAGTGCAGGGCTGAAGTTCCTGATAAAATGCGATGCTCCCGCATGTAGGTTCGTTCAAACATGTCAAACGTTGTATAACATAAATCTTCAGGGCCTGTAACACCAAGCGAGCCAATAAGATTCGAGGGGGATGATGTCATGGCCTTTAAACCCGTTTCCAAAGGTGGGGGCAGACATGGCCGCCGGCGTCATAATGGTGATGGCCCATCCCCTGTGACCAATTTCAAACTAGTCTCATTCACTGAGTTTTGACTCTATAAGGCTCAAACCACTGTGAAAGGACTGGCGACATCTAGTGGAAGCAATAGGAAGTGCTCACTGAACCATTGTTAACGGTGTGATTAATAAGGAAAGATGAGAAGTCGAGTCCACAATTCAGAATTCCACTTCCTGTTTCAATCGGTCTCGGGGTTTTGACTGCCATTTGAGTTCTGTTATACTCACAGACACCATTCAAACAGTTTTGGAAACTTTAGAGTGTTTTCTATCCATATATAATAAGTATATGCATGCCCTAGCTTCTGAGTTTGATTAGTAGGCCGTTGAAAATGGGAACGATTTTTTTTCAAAATGCGCTGTGGCGCCCCCTATCCTACGGTATCCTCCAAGCTCGATCGACCAAGCTCCCGTGCAGCAGCTCTATTTCCTTTTCCAACAGCCAGATCAATCGCCTTCAACTTGAAAGCTGCATCATATGCATTTCTCCGTGTCTTTGCCATGATGAGGGTGACAAAATGACTACCGTAATCAGAATGATGGGAAGTTTGAGAGCGCTCGATTTAATCTAAACAGTAAACAAAAAAGTTGTTTGACCTTATCCCGTTCGGCAATTTCATTGGTCTAATGAAAGCTTCATGCCGCCAAAAAACTGAACACATCACAGAATGTGTTTTTTTGGAAGAAAAAAAATTGAAAGCGGGAAAAATCCATATATTAGCCGCGTCATTGTTTAAGCCGTGAGGTTCAAAGCTGGGAAAAAAGTTGCGGCTTATAGTCGGGAATTTACGGTATGTACTTTACTCTATACCATCTACTGCATCTTGCCTATGCCACACGGCCATCGCTCATCCATATATTTATATGCACATATTCTTATTCATCCATTTACACTTGTGTGTATAAGGTAGTTGTTGTGAAATTGTTAGATTACTTGTTAGATATTCCTGCACTGGCGGAACTAGAAGCACAAGCATTTCACTACATGCGAATTAACATCTGCTAACCATGTGTATGTGACCAATGAAATTTGATTTGATTTGAAACCAGATTAATGTGACTTGCAGGCTTGTAAACCAGGAGATTCCTAACACCACAGTGTTAGGGTATAACTAGGCCTTCAAAAACAGGCCTTATGATATATTAAATGTTTTGTCATGGTTCTATGAACTCTCCAAATATAAAAGGGTTCTCGGTAGAACCCTTCATAGACAGTTCTTGGAAGAACCCTGATGATAAAATGGTCCTTGGTATAACCCTTCATAGAGGGTTCTATGCAGAACCGTTCATAGAGGGTTCTAGGTAGAACCATGTACAGGTGGTTCTTTTAAGAACCCTACATAGAGGATTCTAGACACAAGCCTCTGCAAAGGGTATACAGGTGTACAGGTGTTCCTACTGTACATGTGTACAGGTCTTCCTACCGTACATGTGTACAGGTGTTTCTACCGTACAGGTGTTCCTACTATACAGGTGCACAGGTGTTCCTACTGTACAGGTGTACAGGTATTGCTACTGTACAGGTGTACAGGTGTTCCTGAATTACGTTGTGAGGTACTTCACACTTCATCTTTCACATGTCATTACTCTACCTCTTCAAATGCAGTCTATTCATCCTAGTCCAGACATGGCTCTCTAACTGATGTGTCAGACAGGTGATCAACAACCTCGAACGAATACAAGGTTTGCTCTGTTTAGATTACATCTGACTAGTCCAGCTATGGTAAAAACAGACCCTGCCTTTGATTTCCCAGGTCTGGATTTGACAAGTTCCCTATAGAATGATAAGCTCCACAATCATAGGCTCTGGGGTTATGCACTTGACTTGCATAACCAACCTGCTGATGCACTAAATGAATAAAAGAGAGTGTTGTTTAAAAACCTCTCAGTCTGGACCCCAGTGACAGGTCTCACTACCATTTCAGTCACTGGACTGGAGCATGACAACCTGTAATGCAGCTATGGACCAATGCTGGTAACACTTTATGATATTTCATGAATAAGCATGAAACTAACAGGCCTCGTTTACTATAGCAGTTACATGTTACATGTCCTCAATCATTCCAAATGCTAAAATCCAGTAGCTCTACATGTTGAAATCAGCTATGAACCAGAACTCTAAATTGTTTTGCGTCAGTAAACCCATAACATTCTACGTTGGTTTAGTGTGAAAGTGAATTATCCTTCAACAACCACAAAGCAAGATCAGATCAGTGGAGGACACACACTTTCAGAGGTTTGCTGTGACAAGACATTTCCTAAACATGTGTAACAGGGTCAAGATTTTTCCCTGTTACACGGCGCAGGTCCTAATCCAGGCACTTGTCATCTCCCATCTGGATTATTGCAACTCGCTGTTGGCTGGGCTCCCTGCCTGTGCCATTAAACCCCTACAACTCATCCAGAACGCCGCAGCCCGTCTGGTGTTCAACCTTCCCAAGTTCTCTCACGTCACCCCGCTCCTCCGCTCTCTCCACTGTCTTCCAGTCGAAGCTCGCATCCGCTACAAGACCATGGTGCTTGCCTACGGAGCTGTGAGGGGAACGGCACCTCCGTACCTTCAGGCTCTGATCAGGCCCTACACCCAAACAAGGGCACTCCGTTCATCCACCTCTGGCCTGCTCGCCTCCCTACCTCTGAGGAAGCACAGTTCCCGCTCAGCCCAGTCAAAACTGTTCGCTGCTCTGGCACCCCACTGGTGGAACAAGCTCCCTCACGACGCCAGGACAGCGGAGTCAATCACCACCTTCCGGAGACACCTGAAACAGCCACCTCTTCAAGGAATACCTGGGATAGGATAAAGTAATCCTTCTACCCCCCCCCTTAAAAGATTTAGATGCACTATTGTAAAGTGGTTGTTCCACTGGATATTATAAGGTGAATGCACCAATTTGTAAGTCGCTCTGGATAAGAGCGTCTGCTAAATGACTTAAATGTAAATGTAAATGTAAAATGTAAATTTTGAATATGTGTCTTGAATATGCTCAGTAATTGATTATGTTTGTCTGGTTACATCGAGGTTAACAAGGTCATTGAGCTCGGGCGGGAGAAATCAATAGGCGAATATCACAGCCATTCACAACACTGGCGGGTAAGTAATACCATGAAACACTATCGTTCCTCTATTAGTGCAGATATATTATTTTCTGAAATTACAATACAAAACTCCTATGTCTAGCACCTTTAAAGCTTCCTTCCATTGAAACTGTAATAACATTGTAATAAACTTTATATTTTTGTAATTCTGTGTTCGGGTGATGTGTTTCCTTGGCTTTGTACCTAGTTCAAGTCTACATTGGCTCTTTCCTATCATTGCAACATGTGGGTGTTACACATGTGTAACACATTCCTAGGGTTAAATTATCTAGAACAGAATTAGCAGCATTAACCAGTATTCCATCCTACCATTTCATCCGGATGATTTACCTGACTCATCAAAAAAGTGACAACTGGTCTGATGGAAACAGAAAAAGCCTGTACAATTGTATATTTATCGTAAACACATTCAATATTTTTGTGTCTGTAAAATTAATTATGTAAGAAATGGCGGTGGAAATGCCTTTATGCACAAATATTTATTTTATAACCATCATATTGAAAACTTGGAGTCATAGTTATATTATATTTTGTGGCCCACTACGATTTAAGTGGCCCACTAAGAGGAAAGCATGCAGTTTCTTAGGCTACAGGTTAAATAAGTTATGATGAACTTCACAGGGTGGTGAAAGTGCACGGCGATGAGCTTGGTGCTCCTTTCCAATAAATATTGAGGGTCTTATTCTTATCACATGATGATCGATGCTTGGCTGCTGCTTGACAAAAATAATCTCGCCTTTATGCAGAATAATCTCATGTTTTTGTATTTATTATGGATCCCCATTAGCTGCTGCCAAGGCAGCTACTTCTCTTCCTAGAGTCCAGCAAAATGAAGACGGTTGTACATTATTTTAAATTACAATACGTTCATAACAGATTTCACAACATATTAAGTGTGTGCCCTCAGGCCTCTACTCTACTACCACACATCTATTACACAAAATACATGTGTAAATGTGTGTATAGTGTGTATGTTATCGTGTGTTTGTATGCATGTGTCTATGTTTGTGTTACTTCACAGTCCCCACTGTTCCATAAGGAGTATTTTTATCAGTTTAAAAAAAAATCTGATTCTACTGCTTGCATCAGTTACTTGGTGTGGAATAGAGTTCCATGTAGTTGTGGCTCTATGTAGTACTGTGCGCCTTCTATAGTCTGTTCTGGACTTGGGGACTGTGAAGAGACCTCTGGTGGCATGTCTTGTGGGGTATGCATGGGTGTAGGCTACCCACACTGTATCTGCGAGCTGTTGGCTAAAGCTCACGTGCCAAGACTAAAGTGGGCACATTTGCTATTTAACGCAACAGTTTCTGTGACAAAACCATCAGTAGAGTTGAAAATGCGATGAAAACCCAATTTAACTTGTATTTCTTATTCGGTACATTTTAACTGCAAAAGTTATTTTAATGTGCACTTTGTAGTCACGCACAGTCTTTTACCAGAAATACATCCGTTTGACACATCTCTGGTGGGAAAATGTGCATATTGTTTTATGCAGATTTGAGAATATTTGTATGAAAATCTGCCGCAAATTGGATGGAAACCTAGCTACTCTTGTTGATTTATCTTATTTCTTGGGATGAACTCAGATGTTTTACACATGTTCAGATTAATGCCAAAACTCCGATCAAGATCAACAACATCCCCAAATATTTTATCTTATACTCATATGACTATCCTGCTTAATTGCTACACAATTTAAAACGGTCTGAAATAAATGTCTACAAGTTTTCCATATTATCTATGTTCCCAAAGTAGCAGATGTCTCATTGTTCAATTGAAAGTTGTATCAGTTTCATATCAACCAACGTCTGTAATGATGCATGTATTTGTAATTCAGAATCACTATACAATCTTGCGACCATAGAATAAGAACTTGCCTTTTGAGACTTTATGCCTTTCAGCCATGCTTTTTAGCCATGCTCTACCACCATGCTATTGGCCTTGGCTTCTTTTAGCCTCTGGTGCTATTAGTCTTTACATTTTCACATGATGACTTGTATTACAAATTTTACTTTGACTGGACCCTGGAAGTCAAATCTCCTTTATCTTTTCAAAGTCAACTTGCTACTGCTAAAAAGACTGTTTAAAACACATTTTGAGATGTTCACAGACCTCCATGCCCTGCAGCTGTGTCTTTCTAGTCAGGTTGTCTTTGGTGAAATAGGAGCAGATCCGGCCTCTCTCGATCCTCCTCCTCCCTTCGGAAACCTAGACGGTCATGCGGAAGAACTACCTGACACATAAAAAGGAACGACAGGGCTTATGGAAACAGGAAATGTCGGTACAATTTCATAAATGTTGACAGGCAATTAGTTCGACATGATGCATTATTTTTGTGTCTGTAAAATGTATTATGCGAATAATTGTGGTGGAAATTCCTTTGTGCGCAAATATTGATATATTAACCATCATATCTAAATAAACTTGGAGTCATACGATGATATGGCTGACGTGGAAAGGCATGAAAAGTTTTTAGGCAGATTAAATAAGTTACGATGAATTTCCCATGGTGGTTAAGTGCACAGTGATCAGTCACATTTCCAATAGGCTAAATATTGAAGGTATGCTATTTTTTGAATGCTAGTGACATGATGATCGGTTCTCTTCGTCTTGTCCATATCTCATCCTATAACCCACTTTATCAGTGAAGTCTTATCTAGAGAGCATGCGCAAGTTTGCTATTTTTCATTTTTTGTGACAAAACGATCGGTAGAGTTGAAATTGCGATGGAAACCCATTTAACTTATGTTTTTTATTCGGTACAGGTGAACTTAACCTAAATAATAATTGTATGTGCACTACATAATCAAGCAGTCTTTTATCAGCAGCAAGTCAGTGGGCTTGTTCAACATGGCAGCCGACAGTGCAGGCGACTGCGGACTGACTGATCTACAAATCAACTTACACAAATAATAATGGGTAGTTATTTATGATGCAAAGCGTGGATAAAAAGATGAGGCGAATAACTTCTCTTTTAGATTATTCATATTTAATATCCAACTGCTAGCTTCACATAGAACGTCTCATACATCAAAGGCTAGTTCAAAAGCCCACCCGGGAACATGCATGAACCCCAATCAGGTCCAGTATTCCATAGAGTGATTCCGCCCTCTCCTGGCTAGGAGACATTCACACTACATCACTTCCTACATACCTTTCCCGCTCAAAAAAAGAAACGTCCCCGTTTTACAGTTATTTTTAAATGTAGAAGTAAAAGAACCGTAAAGCATGAGAACAACATGTTATCTTAGCACAGTTAGTTGTTAGGGGATAACACATGACAGTAATACACATTGTTACTAGACTGTGACTAGAATATGTAAACACAGAACACTTTCAGATGAATCAGATGACCAGAATAGAACATGTTTTCACAATCTCCTTTCCCTTATTATGTATATACATACTTTTGACCAGACAGGGAGATTGTTTGTATTTTCGTCACTCATGTTTTTCTGTTTTTTTTCTCTCTTTTTTTTTCTTTCAATAGTCCATTTAGCAGTCGTAGTCCATCAGCCCCCTTCTGTATAGTACGGTCATGTAAGGTGCAGCAACAGGTGCTCTGCAGGGACAGTCCTGAGCAATGTCCACAGGCATTGTAGCCTGATTCAAAGGGCAGGAATATAAGGGGACAAAGGGGTCTGGTGCTCTTGGGGGGACCTGGGGGAGTGCTTAGACTCTGACAGGAGCAGCTGACAGTGGGGCTGCCTGTACATCACTTTCTACATTTGTAGATCTGTCAGTCAGTTACAATTTACCCACAATGCATCATGGATTTGATGCTCTCGAATGTTGCCAATGTGATGGAAACACGCCTCTGGTGGGATAATTAGGATTGTGTTTTTGTGGATGTTAGAATATTTACATGAACTGGATGAAAACGTATCTACAGTTCTAAAGGAGCATAAACAGGAAAAATACTTCAGTGTGTTTGAGCTGTTCTGTGAAGGACTTCATAAATACTATGATAAATGATGGTGAAATGATTGAATACACAGAGACACACAAGGAGATCTTCCACCCATCTCTTCCTCTTGACCAGGGTCGCATTTCTCATTGTGGTGCAATACCGGACAAAGTCCCCTGTTTAGGGGACCTGCATGCTCTGCTGCCGGTTCCGACCAACATTTTAGCTTAGAAATCTATCTATATACACCATAGTTTGAAAAGGCTTGCATTGAGCGGTAGTCCTGGTTCTCACGGACACATGAGAATATAGTTTCCGCCTGCGTGGCGTACAGTAGATGTGAAACCTGACACCACTTGAATCTGGGATGTCCCCCCCCTACTCACATTCGCTCTTGACTGTCCATCAACTCCTGGCTGACACCTACGTCACAGCCACTGACAAAGCAGCTGCCTGCAATCCTTACACATAGTGCAGAAGGAGAGAGTGGGTTCATCACTGTAGCACATTCAGAGATCCATTTATAGCCAACTTTATCAAAGTAATCAAAAATAATTCATTGATTTTAAACCCAAAAACTATTTCTGGGTTAATATGAGATATATATAAAAAAACATATACACTGCTCAAAAAAATAAAGGGAACACTTAAACAACACAATGTAACTCCAAGTCAATCACACTTCTGTGAAATCAAACTGTCCACTTAGGAAGCAACACTGATTGACAATAAATTTCACATGCTGTTGTGCAAATGGAATAGACAACAGGTGGAAATTATAGGCAATTAGCAAGACACCCCCAATAAAGGAGTGGTTCTGCAGGTGGTGACCACAGACCACTTCTCAGTTCCTATGCTTCCTGGCTGATGTTTTGGTCACTTTTGAATGCTGGTGGTGCTTTCACTCTAGTGGTAGCATGAGACGGAGTCTACAACCCACACAAGTGGCTCATGTAGTGCAGCTCATCCAGGATGGCACATCAATGCGAGCTGTGGCAAGAAGGTTTGCTGTGTCTGTCAGCGTAGTGTCCAGAGCATGGAGGCGCTACCAGGAGACAGGCCAGTACATCAGGAGACGTGAAGGAGGCCATAGGAGGGCAACAACCCAGCAGCAGTACCGCTACCTCCGCCTTTGTGCAAGGAGGAGCAGAAGGAGCACTGCCAGAGCCCTGCAAAATGACCTCCAGCTGGCCACAAATGTGCATGTGTCTGCTCAAACGGTCAGAAACAGACTCCATGAGGGTGGTATGAGGGCCCGACGTCCACAGGTGGGGGTTGTGCTTACAGCCCAACACCGTGCAGGACGTTTGGCATTTGCCAGAGAACACCAAGATTGGCAAATTCGCCACTGGCGTCCTGTGCTCTTCACAGATGAAAGCAGGTTCACACTGAGCACGTGAGAGACGTGACAGAGTCTGGAGATGCCGTGGAGAACGTTCTGCTGCCTGCAACATCCTCCAGCATGACCGGTTTGGCGGTGGGTCAGTCATGGTGTGGGGTGGCATTTCTTTGGGGGGCCGCACAGCCCTCCATGTGCTCGCCAGAGGTAGCCTGACTGCCATTAAGTACCGAGATGAGATCCTCAGACCCCTTGTGAGACCATATGCTGGTGCGGTTGGCCCTGGGTTCCTCCTAATGCAAGACAATGCTAGACCTCATGTGGCTGGAGTGTGTCAGCAGTTCCTGCAAGAGGAAGGCATTGATGCTATGGACTGGCCCGCCCGTTCCCCAGACCTGAATCCAATTGAGCACATCTGGGACATCATGTCTCGCTCCATCCACCAACACCACGTTGCACCACAGACTGTCCAGGAGTTGGCAGATGCTTTAGTCCAGGTCTGGGAGGAGATCCCTCAGAAGACCATCCGCCACCTCATCAGGAGCATGCCCAGGCATTGTAGGGAGGTCATACAGGCACGTGGAGGCCACACACACTACTGAGCCTCATTTTGACTTGTTTTAAGGACATTACATCAAAGTTGGATCAGCCTGTAGTATGGTTTTCCACTTTAATTTTGAGTGTGACTCCAAATCCAGAGCTCCATGGGTTGATAAATTGGATTTCCATTGATTATTTTTGTGTGATTTTGTTGTTAGCACATTCAACTATGTAAAGAAAAAAGTATTTAATAAGATTATTTCTTTCATTCAGATCTAGGATGTGTTGTTTAAGTGTTCCCTTTATTTTTTTGAGCAGTATATATATTTTTACATTATGAAGGGCTTGACATTAATTCAATATTTTTTACTTAGCCTGTAACACCATGGGCCAAATAGGTGACTATAAATTGCATTGTATTGTGTTATATGATGCAAAAAAACACTTTACGAAATAAAATGAATTATTATTACCATACAGATCATGAGACAATGTAGGCTAACCCTCTGCATATTGGCTTATTTGCATATTCAAGCCTGTCTCAAAATACAACACTACTTGTCTCATGGCTTTAAAATCTTTCTTTAACAAGTGACATTAATAAGAGATCATAGCTTTCACCTGGATTCACCTGGTCAGTCTGTTATGTTGAGAGCAGGTGTTCTTAATGTTTCTGTACTCAGTGTATAAACAGTAGATAAGTACAATCATCAGCACTCTTGCAGAGAGTATCCATTGCTATTTTCACATTTGTTTTATAAGATTGAATGGGTTGCTTTTTAAATCTTCGTACATTCTGTACTAGCCATCCCACAAAGGACATTCCCTCAAGGAAAAATAATAGTTATTTGATGTGAATTTTAATGACAGGTGAGACTGCTTTCCGCCCAATCATCATTTTTATATGAGCCAGAGGGGAAAAGTGATTTCCCCTCTTCCTTCCTCTGTTTTCACACAGTATTGGTCTTGGCTCAGTGATGTTCAGCACTGGTTCCTGAGGAACAGGTTAGAAAGTCTAAGGATAACAATAGAAGGTATTCATAGACCGCTTTTACCCCTCTGAGTCTGAAATAATTGGTCTCCTCAAGAACAACTTGAACTGTGAGCTATCTATTGGGTGATGATGCATTGAACAACTGAAATAACAGCTAATGTGTTAGGCTATTGTGTAGTTCTACAGCATGCTCTCGCGGTAGCAATGAATACATTTATATATTTACCTCCACTTTGTTTGCCAATGGTATGAGCATGACCCCAAAATGACCTTTTTGAAATAGTTATCAGTGCTTCAAGGGTGGACTATTAATTCATTACAGCTCGTCAAATATTCTTCCAGCTAGAGCAAAATGCTATCAACATTCCTTTTTGATGGAAAGTTCACAACATTTATGATTCAGATTGTAATGCATTAATATACAAACAATAGCCTACAGCAGAGCACATTGAGCTGGAGAACATCAGTTGGTATGAATGGGTTTCAGCTTCCAAGGATCAAAACTAGTAGTCAGAGGTTTTGTTTCAAAATGTTTATGAAAAGTAGACCTTTTCTCTTGAGCCCGAACCTCATTGTATCCCCATCTCGTCAAATAGACAAAAGTTATACAAACATACAATAAAACGTTTTGTTTCACCACCAACACCCAGTTGATGCTTGTTTTGACTTCTTGTTGTGGGATCACGCACCATGATATTCAAACAACTTCTAACAAACGTATATAGCTTTGTGTTTAGGAGATTACAACTGTGAAAACAACACTTGTTGCTGTACATGTATGAAGTTGTGTTTGTATGGTGTTGTGGCATGTAGCTTCACCATGGGAGCTCCATTGTAAGCCAAAGGGAACAACAGTGAGGTAGGAAGCGGCCTGGGCACTTCACAGAGTATGTGCTTACGCAATGAGGGAACCTCCTATTTCCTTTTCATGTGAATGAAAACAATGCTTGGCCTTTGGTCATTGACCGATAATGCCTTCACTTCACCTGACCAAAATGTTACAAGACTTCATTTATTTGGTTTATCCAATTTCGTTGATCTTTTGCGAGGTATAACGATAGCATTTAAAAAAAAAAAGTTTTATAAAGAACAATGTTGATTTTAGCTCATACTGCTCTGAAGTTATTTCTTCCTACAGGATTGTTTGTGAAAGCGCAAAAGATATTCAAATCCTTCATGCCAAACATAAATATCACATGCATGTCATACCGAAGAGACACATGATATACACTCTCTGGACAGTTTATTAGGTGCACCACCCCGTTCACAAAAATGGTTCGCTACTATAGACAGTGAGACACGTGGCCGAGGCTTCCTATGTAAGGCAGGCAGACAGGCATCGAGGCATTCACTTACTGTTCGATTGAACGTTAATATGGACAAAGCGAGTGACCTAAGTGACTTTTAGCATGGTATTATCGTCGGTGCCAGGGACCCGGTTCTGGGTATCTCAGATCCAGCTGACCTCCTGTGCTTTTCACACATGAGTGTCTAGGGTTTACAGAGAATATAGCGACAAACAAAAAACATCCAGTCAGCGGCAGTCCTGTGGGTGAAAACAACTTGTTGACGAGAGGTCGAAGGAGAATGGCAAGAATTGTGGAAGCTAACAGGCTGAACACAAACAGGCAAATAAAGGCGCAATACTACAGTGGTGTGCAGAAAGACATCTTAGTATGCACACCTTGTCGTTCCTTATCACGGATGGGCCATAGTAGCAGACGACCACACTGGGTTCCACTTCCTCTCCTAACAGCTAAAAACAAGAAGAAGTGACTCCAGTGGGAACGTGAACACCATCACTGCACAATTGAGGAGTGGAAAGACATTGACTGGTCTGACGAATTCCAGTTCCTGTTGTGTCCTGCTGATGGCAGAGTCAGGATTTGGCGTTAGCCACATGAGTCCATGGCCCCATCCTGCCTGGTGTCAACGGTACAGTCTGGTGGTGGTGGTGTAATGGTGTAGGGGAAGTTTTCCTGGCACACATTAGGTCCCTTGATACCAATTGAGCAACATTTCCATGCCCTGGTGAAATAAGGATGTTCTGGAGGCAAAGGGGGGTCCGTACTAGATCGGTGTACCTAATAAACTGACCAATCCCTGTATGTCAGTAAGAAGCAGCAGGAGCAGTATGCCACGCTGCTCATACATGCAGTATTTATTTATAAACCTTCCTATCCCTGTTTAGGAACAACTCCTCAGTCATCAAGACATTGTTTTCTCCCGTTCAGGCCTTCCAGCCCTTCTGGTGCTCCAGGGAGGTGGTTGTACTCGTTAACAGTGCTGAAACATGATAGGAGTAGAGCTGGAGAGGAGCAGGAAAAAAAGAGGGAGAGGTGGAGAGGATGAGTAGAGGGGGAGAGGAGGAAGAGTAAAGAGGGAGTAGGGGAGAGGAGGAGTAGAGGGGGAGAGGAGTACAGGTGGAGAGAAGCAGGAGGAGAGACGAGAGGGGGAGAGGAGGAGTAGAGGGGGAGAGGAGGAGGAGTAACGAGGGAGAGGGGGAGAGGAGTACAGGTGGAGAGGAGCAGGAGGAGAGAGCAGGAGGGGAGAGGGAGAGGGGGAGAGGAGGAAAAGAGGGTGAGAGGGTGAGAGGAGGAGGAGTAAAGAGGGAAAGGGGGAGAGGAGTACAGGTGGAGAGGAACAGAAGGAGCGAGGAACAGGTGGAGAGGAGTACACGAGGAGAGGAGTACAAGTGGAGATGGGGAGAGATGGAGAGGAGTACAAGAGGAGAAGAGGAGAGGTGGAGAGAAGGAGAGGAGTAGAGAGGGAGAAGAGGAGTAAAGGGGAGAGGGGGAGAGGAGGAGTAGATGAGAAGAGGTGGAGAAGAGTACAAGTGGAGAGGAGTACAGGTGGAGAGGAGTACAATTGGAGAGGAGGAGAGGAGGAGAGGAGGAGAGGAGGAGAGGTGAGAGGAGTAGGAGGAGGACAGAAGTAGAGCGGGAGAGGTGGAGAGGAGTATAAGTGGAGAGGTAGAGAGGTGGAGAGGAGGAGAGGTAGAGAAGAGGAGGAGAGAAGTAGAGGTGGAGCGGTAGAGAGGAGTATAAGTGGAGAGGAGTACAAGTGGAGAAGGGGAGAGATGAAGAGGAGTACATGAGGAGAAGAGGAGAGGTGGAGAGAAGGAGAGGAGAAGAGGGGGTGAAGAGGAGTAAAGGGGGAGAGGAGTACAAGTTGGGAGGAGTACAGGTGGAGAGGAGTATAAGTGGAGAGGGGTATAAGTGGAGAGGAGGAGAGGTGGCGAGGAGGAGAGGTGGAGAGGAGTAGGAGGAGGAGAGAAGTAGAGGGGGAGAGGTGGAGAGGAGTATACGTGGAGAGGAAGAGAGGTGGCGAGGGTAAGGATAAGGGAGGATAGCAGGAGAGGAATACAAGTGGAGCGGTAGAGACGTGGAGAGGAGGAGAGGTGGAGAGGAGTAGAGGATGAGAGATGGAGAGGAGTAGAGTTGTAGAAATAGAGGTGGAGTAGAGGAGAGGTGGAGAGAAGGAGGAGGAGGGGGAGAGGTGAAGAGGGGGAGAGGAGGAAAGGTGGAGAGGAGGAGGAGAATGAGGAGGAGGAGAGGGGGAGAGGAGTAGAGGAGGAGAGGTGGAGATGAGGAAGAGAGCGGGAGAGGTGGAGAGGAGGAGAGGTGGAGAGGATTTAAGAGGGAGAGAAGTAGAGGATGAGAGGAGTGCAAGTGGAGAGGAAGAGAGGTTGAGAGGAAGAGGAGGAGGGGGAGATGTGAAGTGAGGGAGAGGAGGAGAGGTGTAGAGGAGTACAAGTGGAAAGTAAGAGAGGTGGAGAAGAGGAAAGGTGGAGAGGAGGAGGAAGAGGAGGAGGAAGAGGAGGAGGAGGAGGAGGAAGAGGAGAGGGGGAGAGGTGGAGAGGAGTACAAGTGGAGAGGAAGAGAGGTGGTGAGGAGGAGGAGGAGGAGAAGTGGAGATGAGGAGAAGAGGGGAAGAGGGGGAGAGTAGGAGAGGTAGAGAACAGGTGGAGAGGAGTACAAGTGGAGAGGAGTACAGGTTGAGAGGGGGAGAGATGGAGAGGAGTACAAGTGAAGAGGAGGGGAGGTGGAGAGAAGGAGAGGAGTAGAGGGGGAGAAGAGGAGTAAAGGGGGAGAGGAGTAGAGGAGAAGAATTGGAGAGTACAAGTGGAGAGGAGTACAAGTGGAGAGGGGGAGAGGAGTACAAGTGGAGAAGAGGAGAGGTGGAGAGGAGGAGGAGGAGGAGAGGGGGAGAGTAGAAGAAGAGGAGAGGAGTACAGATGGAGAGGAGGAAAGGTGTAGAGGAGAAGAATAGGAGAGCGGGAGAGGGGGAGAGGAGTAGAGGTGGTGTGGAGGAGAGGTGGAGAGTTGGAGAGGAATTTAGAGGGAGAGGAGGAGAGGAGTTGGGGTGGAGAGGGGGAGAGGTGGAGAGGAGGAGAAGAGGAGAGGTGGAGAGGAGTACAAGTGTAGAAAAGTAGAGGTGAAGTGGAGGAGAAGTGGAGAGAAGGAGGCAGAGGGGGAGAGGTGAAGAGGGGGCGAGGAGGAGAGGTGGAGAGGAGTACAAGTGAAAAGGAAGAGAGGTGGAGAGGAGGAAATGTGGAGAGGAGGCAGAGGAGGAGGAGGGGGAGAGGAGGAGAAGAGGAGAGGAGTGGAGGAGGATAGGAGTGGAGGAGTACAAGTGGAGAGGAAGAAAGTTGGTGAGGAGGAGGAGGAGAGATGGAGAGGAGTACAAGTGAAAAGATGGAGAGGTGGAGAGAAGGAGAGGAGTAGAGGGGAGAGGTGGAGAGGAGTATAAGTGGAGAGGAATAGAGGTGGAGAGGGCAAGGAGAAGGAGTAGAGGAGGAGAAGAGTACAAGTGTAGAGGAGCAGGAGGGGAGATGAGTACAGGTGGAGAGGAGCAGGAGGAGAGAGCAGGAGGAGAGAGGGAGAGGGGGAGAGGAGGAGGAGTAAGGAGGGAGAGGGGGAGAGGAGTACAGGTGGAGAGGAGTAGAAGGAGAGAGGGACAGGGGGAGAAGAGGAGAGGTGGACAGGAGGAGAAGAGGAGAGGAGTGCAGGTGGAGAGGAGTACAAGTGGAGAGGAGTACAAGTGGAGAGGAGGAGAGGCTGAGAGGAAGAGAGGTGGAAAGGAGGAGAAGAGTACAGGTAGAGAGGAGTACAAGTGGAGATGTGGAGAGATGGAGAGGTGTACAAGAGGAGAAGAGGAGAGGTGGAGAGAAGGAGAGGAGAAGAGGGGGTGAAGAGGAGTAAAGGGGGAGAGGGGGAGAGGAGGAGTAGAGGAGAAGAGGTGGAGAGGAGTACAAGTTGAGCGGTGTACAGATGGAGAGGTGGCGAGGAGAAGAGGTGGAGAGGAGTAGGAGGAGCAGATAAGTAGAGGGAGAGAGGTAGAGATGATTATACGTGGAGAGTAAGAGAGGTGGAGAGGAGTACAATTTAAGAGGTAGAGAGGTAGAGAGGTGGAGAGGTGGAGAGGAGGAGGAGAGGAGTAGAGGAGTAGAGGGGGAGAGGTGGAGAGGAGTATAAGTGGAGGAAGAGAGATAGAGAGGACGAGGAGCAGGAGGAGAGGATGAGAGATGGAGAGGAGTACATTTTACATTTACATTTACGTCATTTAGCAGACGTTCTTTTCCAGAGCTACTTACAAATTGGTGCATTCACCTTATGATATCCAGTGGAACAACCACTTTACAATAGTACATCTGTAAAAAAATTTGGGGGGAAGGGGGGGGTTAGAAGGATTACTATTTCCTATCCCAGGTATTCCTTAAAGAGGTGGGGTTTCAGGTGTCTACGGAAGGTGGTGATTGACTCCGCTGTCCTGGCGTCGTGAGGGAGCTTGTTCCACCATTGGGGTGCCAGAGCAGCGAACAGTTTTGACTGGGCTGAGCGGGAACTGTGCTTCCGCAGAGGTAGGGGGGCCAGCAGGCCAGAGGTGGATGAACGCAGTGCCCTTGTTTGGGTGTAGGGCCTGATCAGAGCCTGAAGGTACGGAGGTGCCGTTCCCCTCACAGCTCCGTAGGCAAGCACCATGGTCTTGTAGCAGATGCAAGCTTCAACTGGAAGCCAGTGGAGTGTGCGGAGGAGCGGGGTGACGTGAGAGAACTTGGGAAGGTTGAACACCAGACGGGCTGCGGCGTTCTGGATGAGTTGTAGGGGTTTAATGGCACAGGCAGGGAGCCCCGCCAACAGGGCGTTGCAGTAATCCAGACGGGAGATGACAAGTGCCTGGATTAGGACCTGCGCCGCTTCTTGTGTAAGGCATGGTCGTACTCTGCGAATGTTGTATAGCATGAACCTACAGGATCGGGTCACCGCCTTGATGTTAGCGGAGAACGACAGGGTGTTGTCCAGGGTCACGCCGAGGCTCTTAGCACTCTGGGAGGAGGACACAATGGAGTTGTTCACCGTGATGGCGAGATCATGGAAAGGGCAGTCCTTCCCCGGGAGGAAGAGCAGCTCCGTCTTGCCGAGGTTCAGCTTGAGGTGGTGATCCGTCATCCACACTGATATGTCTGCCAGACATGCAGAGATGCGATTCGCCACCTGGTTATCAGAAGGGGGAAAGGTGAAGATGAATTGTGTGTCGTCTGCGTAGCAATGATAGGAGAGACCATGTGAGGATATGACAGAGCCAAGTGATTTGGTGTACAGCGAGAATAGGAGAGGGCCTAGAACTGAGCCCTGAGGGACACCAGTGGTGAGAGCACGTGGTGCGGAGACGGATTCTCGCCACGCCACCTGGTAGGAGCGACCTGTCAGGTAGGACGCAATCCAAGAGTGAGCCGCGTCGGAGATACCCAACTCGGAGAGGGTGGAGAGGAGGATCTGATGGTTCACAGTATCAAAGGCAGCAGATAGATCTAGAAGGATGAGAGCAGAGGAGAGAGAGTTAGCTTTAGCAGTGCGGAGAGCCTCCGTGACACAGAGAAGAGCAGTCTCAGTTGAATGACCAGCCTTGAAACCTGACTGATTTGGATCGAGAAGGTCATTCTGAGAGAGATAGCAGGAGAGCTGGCCAAGGACGGCACACTCAAGAGTTTTGGAGAGAAAAGAAAGAAGGGATACTGGTCGGTAGTTGTTGACATCGGAGGGATCGAGTGTAGGTTTTTTGAGAAGGGGTGCAACTCTCGCTCTCTTGAAGACGGAAGGGACGTAGCCAGCGGTCAAGTATGAGTTGATGAGCGAGGTGAGGTAAGGGAGAAGGTCTCCGGAAATGGTCTGGAGAAGAGAGGAGGGGATAGGGTCAAGCGGGCAGGTTGTTGGGCGGCCGGCCGTCACAAGACGCAAGATTTTATCTGGAGAGAGAGGGGAGAAAGAGGTCAAAGCATAGAGTAGGGCAATGTGAGCAGGACCAGCGGTGTCGTTTGACTTAACAAACGAGGATCGGATGTCGTCGACCTTCTTTTCAAAATGGTTGACGAAGTCATCCGCAGAGAGGGAGGAGGGGGGAGGGGAAGGAGGATTCAGGAGGGAGGAGAAGGTGGCAAAGAGCTTCCTCGGGTTAGAGGCAGATGCTTGGAAGTTAGAGTGGTAGAAAGTGGCTTTAGCAGCAGAAACAGAGGAGGAAAATGTAGAGAGGAGGGAGTGAAAAGATGCCAGGTCCGCAGGGAGGCTAGTTTTCCTCCATTTCCGCTCGGCTGCCCGGAGCCCTGTTCTGTGAGCTCGCCATGAGTCGTCAAGCCACGGAGCAGGAGGGGAGGACCGAGCCGGTCGGGAGGATAGGGGACATAGAGAGTCAAAGGATGCAGAAAGGGAGGAGAGGAGGGTTGAGGAGGCAGAATCAGGAGATTGGTTGGAGAAGGATGGAGCAGAGGGAAGAGATGATAGGATGGAAGAGGAGAGAGTAGCAGGAGAGAGAGAGCGAAGGTTGCAACGGCGCAATACCATCTGAGTAGGGGCAGAGTGAGTAGTGTTGGAGGAGAGCGAGAGGGAAAAGGATACAAGGTAGTGATCGGAGACTTGGAGGGGAGTTGCAGTGAGATTAGTAGAAGAACAGCATCTAGTGAAGATGAGGTCAAGCGTATTGCCTGCCTTGTGAGTAGGGGTGGTTAGGAGTAGAGGAGGAGCGGGGGAGAGGAGAAGTAGAGGAGGAGAGATGGAGAGGAGTAGAGGAGGAGTGATGGAGAGGAGTAGAGGTGGATAGGAGTACAGGTGGAGAGAGGGAGAGGTGGAAAGGAGGAGAGGTGGAGAGAATTTTAGAGGGAGATGAGGAGAGGAGGAGGAGGAGGAGAGAAGGAGAGGAGTACAAGTGGAGAGGAAGAGAGATGGAGAGGAGTAGAAGGGGAGAGGAGGAGAGTTGGAGAACAGGTGGTGAGGAGTAAAAGTGGAGAGGAGTACAAGTGGAGAGGAGGAGAGGAGGAGAGGTGAAGTACAAGTGGAGAGGAAGATAGGTGGAGAGGAGGAGAGGTGAAAAGGAGGAGGAGGAGCGAAGGAGAGGTGGAGAGAAGTACAATCGGAGAGGAAGAGAGGTGGAGAGGAGGAGAGGTGGAGAGGAGGAAGGACGAGAGATGGAGAGGGGGAAATGTGGGGAGCTGGAGATAACGAGAGGTGGAGAGAATGAGAGGTGGAGAGGAGGAGAGGTGGAGAGGAGGAGAGGTGAGAGGTAGAGAGGTGAGAGGTGGAGAGTTGGAGAGAAGGTGAGTTGAGAGGAGGAGGAGGAGGAGGAGGAGGAGGAGGAGGGGGAGTATAGGGGGAGAGGAGAGGAGAAGAGGATGAGAGGTGGAGAGGAGGAGAGGTGGAGAGGAGGAGAGGAGGAGAGGTGGAGAGGAAGAGAGGAGGTGAGGAGGAGAGTTGGAGAGGAGGAGGAGATGAGGAGGAGAGGAGTAGGAGGAGCGGGGGAGAGGAGTACAAGTGGAGGTGGAGAGGAGTACAAGTGGAGAGGAAGAGAGTTGGAGAGGAGGAGAGGTGGAGCGGAGGAGGAGGAGAGGAGGAGAGGGGGAGAGGAGTACAAGTGGAGAAGAGTAGAGGTGGAGAGGAGTACAAGTGGAGAGGAGAAGAGTTGGCGAGGTAGTTGAGAGTAGAGCAGAGCTGAGTTCTAGGCAGGCTACAGGCAGCAGGCAGCAGAATAGATAGCAGTAAAGGAAGAACTACTGCTGCTGTTGCTACTACTCTGTCCAAGAACACGCTGGAGAGCTGACCTTGAGGGGAACGGAGAAAATTGACAGGGGGCAGAGCTGTAACAAGGGCCAGCGATATATCAGGCAGGCAATCTGGAGCACTTTATCCGATGGGGGGTCAATTCCTGCAGCAGCGACGTAGATCAGTTTTCAGGCTTCAACACACGCTCAAAGGGATAGGTTAGATCGATCCAATTCTGAATGACTGGGCCACAGATCAAATCCCAGCAAATCATTCATACACAACATAGAGTGCAGAGTATTCATATGGATTTGGGATGCAAGGATAGCAACAACAGATGTCTGTACTCTATATGTACATCTATTTGTACCTCTATGTGTAGCTCTATATGTCCTTCTATATGTAGCTATATATGTCCCTCTATGTGTAGCTCTGCATGTAGCTCTGAATGTAGTTCTTTATGTAACTCTGTACGTACCTCTGTAAGTCCCTCTATACGTCCCTCTATACTTACCTATATGTGTACCTCTATGTGTACCTCTATATGTAGCTCTGTATGTAGCTCTGTATGTAGCTCTGAATGTAGCTCTGAATGTAGCTCTGTATGTAGCTCTACATGTAGCTCTACGTGTCCCTCTATGTGTCCCTCTGTATGTAAATCTGTATGTAACTCTATATGTAGCTCTGAATGTAGCTCTGAATGTAGCTCTGAATGTAGCTCTGAATGTAGCTCTGTATGTAACTCTATATGTAGCCGTGCTGTGTTTATTTTTATTAACCAGGCAAGTCAGTTAAGAACAAATTCTTATTTACAATGACGGCCTACAGGGGAACAGGGTGTTAACAGCCTTGCTCGGGGGGAGAACGACAGATTTTTTCCCTGTCAGATTGGTGATTTGATCCAGCAACCGTTCGGTTACTGGACCAACCCTCTACCCGCCAGGCTACCTGCCACCCTCTGACCACTAGGCTACCTGACGCCCTCTGACCACTAGGCTACCTGACGCCCTCTGACCACCAGGCTACCTGCCGCCCTCTGACCAATAGGCTACCTGACGCCCTCTGACCAATAGGCTACCTGACGCCCTCTGACCATCAGGCTACCTGCCGCCCTCTCACCAATAGGCTACCTGACGCCCTCTGACCACTAGGCTACCTGCCGCCCTCTGACCACTAGGCTACCTGCCGCCCTCTGACCACCAGGCTACCTGCCACCCTCTGACCACCAGGCTACCCGCCAACCTCTGACCACTAGGCTACCTGCCACCCTCTGACCACTAGGCTACCTGCCACCTTCTGACCACTAGGCTACCTGCCACCCTCTGACCAATAGGCTACCTGCCACCCTCTGACCACTAGGCTACCTGCCGCCCTCTGACCAATAGGCTACCTGCCACCCTCTGACCACTAGGCTACCTGACACCCTCTGACCACCAGGCTACCTGACGCCTCTGGCCACTAGGCTACCTGCCGCCCTCTGACCACTAGGCTACCTGCCACCCTCTGACCACTAGGCTACCTGTCGCCCTCTGACCACTAGGCTACCTGCCTCCCTCGGACCACTAGGCTACCTGCCGCCCTCTGACCACTAGGCTACCTGACACCCTCTGACCACCAGGCTACCTGACGCCTCTGGCCACTAGGCTACCTGATGCCCCTGTGTCATCAGCTTTTGGTTTCAGTTCAGAACACTTGATTTTAAGGAGGCTCCATCACAATGTCCGGTTCAATCATTTTGAGCATCAAGGAAATTAAACGCGTTATGAACTGTAGCATACAGATGATGTTGCCCATGTATGTCAATGGAATGTATGAATACCCACATTGATGATAAATACAACAGACACACACTCAATTTTCTAAGCAAATTAAACAGCATTTATGCACCCAAAAATATTTTGGAAGAACAGACTAAAACGTAGCATCACATTGCCTTTCAACATTGCTCTTTTGCAGTTATTGCGCTGGCTAAACATTTAATGATTTCAAATGAATAGCCTTTCTTCCTGGCTGCGTGACCTTTTCTATTACTGCTTCTGCTTTGGTTCTCAGCGTCTCACTGCACCTCTGAGACAGGCCAGATGGCTAGCCTATTGAGTAACAGAATCTGCAAGACAAGAGCAGTGTTCCACCACCACAGTCTGTTGGCTGAAGCCCAACACTCAGTCTACAGATGTACGATCATAATTTGATCACTCTTTTGTTGCTGAGAGTTTTCCTGCACAGCAGGAAATGCAAACTTGTAGTGTATTCGTGCACTTTTACGCTGCTGCTATTCTCTGTTTATTATCTATGCACGGTCACTTTAAAAACTACCTACATTTACATAATACCTCAATTACCTCGACTAACCGGTGCCCCAGCACATTGACTCTGTAGTGGTATGCACTCGCTATTGTTATTTTACTGCTGCTGATTAATTATTTGTTACTCTTATTTCTTCTTAACTTCTTAAAGCATTGTTGGTTAAGGGCTTGTAAGTAAGCATTTCACTGTAAGGTGAAATGTTGTATTCACCTGTTGTATTCGGCGCATGTGCAAATACAATTTTATTTGATTTGATTTTGCTTCAAGGTTTAAAAAGGTTTGTAAAAAGTTTGTAATTTCCACTTTAAAATGTCAGACTTGATTTGCCCTAACGAAAAATGTATTAACCCCTACAAAAAAACATAATTAATTATAATCCATCTGTTTAAATAATTGACATTTCCTGTAGCTGCAGGATTAGCTGCAGGATTATTTTCCTGCTGTAGCAAACTGGCTCATATTAAGACCCTACATCTGTAGTCTAGTGTAGGAGGTAATGGCTATAGGCCACATACAAAACGAACTCCACCATGGCATTGAATGTCCCCTTCATGGTGTAACTTCCCAGCACTTCCCAACAACTTGACAGTAAGGCACAATGTTATGGAAAGGTCACATAGAAATGTACTGAGTAGAACAGACATGTGTATTTGCCATGTAGAGTAAAGAATTATGTTAGCTCTATACATGAAATTTCTATGCAAAGTACAGAATGTGACCCTGAAAAATTCTAGCAACGAAACGTGACCATTGGTATTCAGGTGATGAGTTCAGTATGAGTTCATGCCACCACTGGTCAGCTGAAAATAAACTGGGCATCTTTAAAGGATGAAATTACAGTCCGGTCAATGAGAGCACTCATTGTTTTGAGGCGTGCAATATATCTCCATACTGAAGCTCCATACAATTTGGAATTTGGAACCAAAAAAGCATTCCTTCAGCGGCATCATTTGAACTTTTATGTATCATTTAGTAGTAACCCCCTGTGGACAAAATAAATATTGCACACTTTTTCCACTAGATCTACTTTTTAGGGGGGGGGGGGGGGGGCATCGGAGGAGCCGTGAGAGTTCATTAAGATGCTATTCAAAGAGGTAGGGTTTCAGACGATTCGACTGTCCTAACTTTAGGGGGAAGCTTGTTCCACCATTGGGGTGTCAGGACAGAGAAGAGCTTTGATTGCGCTGAGCGAGAGCTGCCCTCTCTGTAGGAGTGGGAGGGCCAAGAGACCAGAGGTGGGGGAACGGCGTGCCCGGCCTGGGGATGTAGGATTTGAGCATAGCCTGAAGGTAAGGAGGGGCAGTTCCCCTTGCTGCTCCGTAGGCAAGCACCAGGGTCTTGAAGATAATGCGAGTTTCGACTGGAAGCCAGTGGAGTGTGAGGAGGAGCGGGGTGACGTGGGAGCATTTTTGAAGGTTGAACACCAGGCGGGCGGTGGCATTCTGGACAAGTTGCACAAGTAGGGAGCCCAGCTAATAGAGAGTTGTAGTAGTCCAGACCGGAGATGACAAGTGCCTGAATTAGGACCTGCACCGATTCCTGTGTGAGGAAAGGTCGTGCTCTACGGATGATGTATTAGACTATTCAGCCACCTACGAATTCAACCTTGATGAAAGGATTCTAACAGCGCATCTACTATAAATAAGACTGAACATGGCATCAAACAGAACACAACATGACATACTGTGTACCCTCTTGAGTATGGAATACTTCTTTCTTTGATGAATACAAGGCATGAGAGCAATGGATCTACTACACTATTCCAACATGCCTGATTTCCTGGTGTCTGTAACGTTCCACCATAAGACCACATACTTGCACAGACGTAAACGTTTTTGTATAGTCTTCATCCTCTGTGATGACTTGGCCTCCCTGGCACTCTGTTCCTGGCGTCTCTGGCCATGCTTCACATTCTCATCATGGTTTGGGTTTAACCATGAACTATTACATGTCCAGCATTATATCTGGAGCTTAATGCATCTTCTCAGGCTAGCAAATGCTTTGATCCATTCATTCATAACTTCATAGGGATATCCCTGCTTGCAGAGCAGACTGTGTTAATGACCAATAAAAGCACTCGAATGCATGGACTCCATGTTATGGATTGATTGAGCAAGCAGCAGGGAGCATTACCAGGGAGCTCGTATGGGAGAATGTATTATGTGACGTGAGTTAAGCTACGGCTTATGCCACAGCAATACAGGGATTCTACATTGTGACAGGTCCTCATAAAGTAGATATTCTATGCAGTCTGTGATGTTCATGCGTATCTTATCTCACACAGTCCTCATTTTCCACATGAGGAACTAGGGAAAATTGACTTAGAATTGCTCCATGCAAAGTGGTTGCAATTTACATTTATATGGTTGGGAGCTGGTGTCGTCAAAGTGTGGCACAGGTATGATTTTCAACAACGTTCCAACCAATAATGTATAGCCTTTAAAACACTAGATTGCTGATGCTATGTATTGGCCAATGAGAAGCTTTGAAGCCTCCGGTCGGCCATATTGGTACTCCTCAGAAGAAGCCCTCCTCCATAGACGGGTTGGTTGTTTAGCAACAAAACCGAAGCATGCGCAACTCTATGGCAAAACAGACAAGGCTGACTTAGATTGTTGATAACATGTAAACTATATTTAGTCTCCAATGTTTATTGAAAAGATAAATAAATGTGCACACTGAGCACTTGTTGTCTCAAATACATCATTACAGTTACTGGTTAGCTAGCTTAACATCAGTCAGAACACATCAAAACAAGATATGGTAATACATCATTACAGTTATTGGTTAGCTAGTTTGACATCAGTCAAAACACATCAAAACAAGATATGGTAATACATCATTACAGTTATTGGTTAGCTAGCTTGACATCAGTCAGAACACATCAAAACAAGATATGGTAATATATCATTACAGTTATTGGTTAGCTAGTTTGACATCAGTCAAAACACATCAAAACAAGATATGGTAATACATCATTACAGTTATTGGTTAGCTAGCTTGACATCAGTCAGAACACATCAAAACAAGATATGGTAATATATCATTACAGTTATTGGTTAGCTAGTTTGACATCAGTCAGAACACATCAAAACAAGATATGGTAATATATCATTACAGTTATTGGTTAGCTAGCTTGACATCAGTCAGAACACATCAAAACAAGATATGGTAATACATCATTACAGTTATTGGTTAGCTAGTTTGACATCAGTCAAAACACATCAAAACAAGATATGGTAATACATCATTACAGTTATTGGTTAGCTAGCTTGACATCAGTCAAAACACATCAAAACAAGACATGGTATTAAGAACAAGATAAAACTAGCTGAAACGAGCCACCGACGATTCCCCACATTCTTGTCATTGTTGCTAGCTATCTGCCCAATCCAGAATCACAACAGCACATGGACTTCTGTCCCATTGAAGAGTGCACATCATTTTCGTGACATTATTAGCTAACCCGTCTATAGGAATGAATGGAATTCTACAGTATTTCAATGACATTTTTCAAGCACAAAATTACATATATTTAACTACAGTATGTTTTGCTGTTGTGGGGACAGTAACATCAGTACTCTAAAAAAAAATTACATGAAGGAACATTTTTTCTTCTTCTATTTGTGTGTGTGTGTTTGTGTTTAGCTCATATAATATAATTTTAAACTATAAATTAGGGTGTCTGTAATAGAATACATGTGGCAAAAAGGAATTGTATTAATAAATCCCAAAATGGTGGGGGAGTACTAAAATGGAGGTGTGGTAGCTTCAGTCATCTAGTCTATATACAGTATATATGCTGAGTGTACAAAACATTAGGAACACCTGCTCTTTCCATGGCATAAATCCTTGGTTCCAACTCACAGCACAGGAGTCCCTGCAAATACCAACTACACAGTCATTAATGGACTATGCAAATGTGAATAATGCCAGTGTGTCGGTTTCACTTGGAAGCGTTGAACAAGGAATTGATAGCTAGAATACTATGTGTTTTATGACATCCATGTTAAGGTAGACCTGCGCCAATTCACAGTATCTAGTAAATTCTTCCAAGGGAACTAGGCCATAATTTCAAACAAAATAAGCATTAAATATGGGAATATTTTTGCATACATTACCCATGTACAGTACCTTACATCATAAGACAGAGCTAGTTAGTAGGAGAGAGACAGAGTTAGTAAGAGAGAGAGAGTTAGTAGGAGAGAGATAGTTAGTCAGAGAGAGAGAGTTAGTCAGAGAGAGAGAGGTAGTCAGAGAGAGAGAGAAAGAGAGAGAGAGAGCTAGTTGGCGAAAGAGAGAGAGTTAGTAGGAGAAAGACAGAGAGAGTAGGAGAGAGAGAGAGTGAGTAGGAGAGAGAGAGTTAGTCTGAGAGAGAGTTAGTAGGAGAGGGAGAGAGAGAGTTAGTAGGAGAAAGAGAGAGAAATAGTAGGAGAGAGAGATTTAGTCAGAGAGAGAGTAGGAGAGAGAGTTAGTTGGAGAGAGAGAGAGTTAGTCAGAGAGAGTAGGAGAGAGAGTTAGTTGGAGAGAGAGAGTTAGTTGGAGAGAGAGAGTTAGTAGGAGAGGGAGAGTTAGTAGGAGAGAGAGTTAGTCAGAGAGAGTATGAGAGAGAGAGTTAGTCAGAGAGAGAGAGAGAGAGAGAGAGAGAGAGAGAGAGAGTTAGTAGGGGAGAGATAGTTTGTAGGAGAAAGGGAGAGAGTTAGCAGGAGAGAGAGAGTTAGTAGGAGAGAGAGAGTTAATAGGAGAGAGAGAGTGAGTAGGAGAGAGAGAGTTGGTAGGAGAGAGAGTGAGAGTTGGTAGGAGAGAGTGAGTTAGCAGGAGAGAGAGAGAGTTAGTAGGAGAGAGAGAGTTTGTAGGAGAGAGAGAGTTGGTAGGAGAGAGAGTGTTAGTAGGAGAGAGATAGAGAGAGTTAGTTGGAGAAAGGGAGAGGAGTTAGCAGGAGAGAGAGAGATTGTTTTTAGGAGAGAGAGAGAGTTGGAAGGATAGAGAGAGTTAATAGGAGATCGAGAGAGTTAATAGGAGAGAGAGAGAGTTAGTACGGGAGAGAGAGTTAGTAGGAGAGAGAGAGTTAGTAGGAGAGAGAGAGTTAGTAGGGGAGAGAGAGTTAGTCAGAGAGAGAGAGAGAAAGAGAGAGAGAGAGCTAGTTGGCGAAAGAGAGAGAGTTAGTAGGAGAAAGACAGAGAAATAGTAGGAGAGAGAGAGTAAGTAGGAGAGAGAGAGATTAGTTGGAGAGAGAGATTTAGTCAGAGAGAGAGTAGGAGAGAGAGTTAGTTGGAGAGAGAGAGAGTTAGTCAGAGAGAGAGAGAGAAAGAGAGAGAGAGCTAGTTGGCGAAAGAGAGAGAGTTAGTAGGAGAAAGACAGAGAAATAGTAGGAGAGAGAGAGTAAGTAGGAGAGAGAGAGATTAGTTGGAGAGAGAGATTTAATCAGAGAGAGAGTAGGAGAGAGAGTTAGTTGGAGAGAGAGAGTTAGTTGGAGAGAGAGAGTTAGTTGGAGAGAGAGAGTTAGTCAGAGAGAGTTAGTTGGAGAGAGAGAGTTAGTTGGAGAGAGAGAGTTAGTAGGAGAGGGAGAGTTAGTGGAGAGAGAGAGTTAGTCAGAGAGAGTATGAGAGAGAGAGTTAGTCAGAGAGAGAGAGAGAGAGATAGTCAGAGAGAGAGAGAGTTAGTAGGAGAGAGAGAGTTAATAGGAGAGAGAGAGTGAGTAGGAGAGAGAGAGTTGGTAGGAGAGAGAGAGAGTGAGAGTTGGTAGGAGAGAGAGTGAGTTAGCAGGAGAGAGAGAGAGTTTGTAGGAGAGAGAGAGTTGGTAGGAGAGAGAGTGTTAGTAGGAGAGAGATAGAGAGAGTTCGTTGGAGAACGGGAGAGAGTTCGCAGGAGAGAGAGATTGTTTTTAGGAGAGAGAGAGAGTTGGAAGGATAGAGAGAGTTAATAGGAGATCGAGAGAGTTAATAGGAGAGAGAGAGAGTTAATAGGAGAGAGAGAGAGTTAGTACGGGAGAGAGAGTTAGTAGGAGAGAGAGAGTTAGTAGGAGAGAGAGAGTTAGTAGGAGAGAGAGAGTTAGTAGGAGAGAGAGAGTTAGTAGGGGAGAGAGAGAGTTAGTAAGGGAGAGAGAGTTAGTAGGAGTGAGAGAGTTAGTAGGAGTGAGAGTTAGTAGGTGAGAGAGAGTGAGTAAGAGAGAGAGAGTTAGTAGGAGATTGAGAGAGTGAGTAGGAGAGAGAGAGAGTTAGTAGGAGAGAGAGAGTTAGTAGGAGAGAGAGAGTTAGTAGGAGAGAGAGAGAGTTAGCAGGAGAGAGAGAGAGTTAGTAGGAGAGAGAGAGTTTGTAGGAGAGAGAGAGTTGGTAGGAGAGAGAGTGTTAGTAGGAGAGAGATAGAGAGAGTTCGTTGGAGAAAGGGAGAGAGTTAGCAGGAGAGAGAGATTGTTTTTAGGAGAGAGAGAGAGAGTTGGAAGGATAGAGAGAGTTAATAGGAGATCGAGAGAGTTAATAGGAGAGAGAGAGAGTTAATAGGAGAGAGAGAGAGTTAGTACGGGAGAGAGAGTTAGTAGGAGAGAGAGAGTTAGTAGGAGAGAGAGAGTTAGTAGGAGAGAGAGAGTTAGTAGGAGAGAGAGAGTTAGTAGGAGAGAGAGAGTTAGTAAGGGAGAGAGAGAGTTAGTAAGGGAGAGAGAGTTAGTAGGAGTGAGAGAGTTAGTAGGAGTGAGAGTTAGTAGGTGAGAGAGAGTGAGTAAGAGAGAGAGAGTTAGTAGGAGATTGAGAGAGTGAGTAGGAGAGAGAGAGAGTTAGTAGGAGAGAGAGAGTTAGTAGGAGAGAGAGAGTTAGTAGGAGAGAGAGAGAGTTAGTAGGGGAGAGAGAGAGTTAGTAGGGGAGAGAGAGTTAGTAGGTGAGAGAGTTAGTAGGAGAGAGAGAGTTAGTAGGGGAGAGAGAGAGTTAGTAGGGGAGAGAGAGAGTTAGTAAGGGAGAGAGAGTAAGTAGGAGTGAGAGAGTTAGTAGGAGTGAGAGTTAGTAGGTGAGAGAGAGTGAGTAAGAGAGAGAGAGTTAGTAGGAGATTGAGAGAGTGAGTAGGAGAGAGAGAGTTAGTAGGAGAGAGAGAGTTAGTAGGAGAGAGAGAGTTAGTAGGAGAGAGAGAGAGTTAGTAGGGGAGAGAGAGAGTTAGTAGGGGAGAGAGAGAGTTAGTAAGGGAGAGAGAGTTAGTAGGAGTGAGAGAGTTAGTAGGAGTGAGAGTGAGTAAGAGAGAGAGAGTTAGTAGGAGAGAGAGGGAGAGTTAGTAGGAGAGAGAGAGAGTTATTAGGAGTGAGAGAGTCAGGTGGAGATAGAGAGAGAGTTAGTAGGAGAGAGAGAGTTAGTAGGAGAGAGAGAGAGAGTTAGTAGGAGAGAGAGAGTTAGTAGGGGAGAGAGAGTTAGTAGGGGAGAGAGAGAGTTAGTAAGGGAGAGAGAGTTAGTAGGAGTGAGAGAGTTAGTAGGAGTGAGAGTTAGTAGGTGAGAGAGAGAGTAAGAGAGAGAGAGTTAGTAGGAGAGAGAGAGTTAGTAGGAGAGAGAGAGTTAGTAGGAGAGGGAGAGAGTTAGTAGGGGAGAGAGAGAGTTAGTAGGGGAGAGAGAGAGTTAGTAAGGGAGAGAGAGTTAGTAGGAGTGAGAGAGTTAGTAGGAGTGAGAGTTAGTAGGTGAGAGAGAGTGAGTAAGAGAGAGAGAGTTAGTAGGAGAGAGAGGGAGAGTTAGTAGGAGAGAGAGAGAGTTAGTAGGAGTGAGAGAGTCAGGTGGAGATAGAGAGAGAGTTAGTAGGAGAGAGAGAGTTAGTAGGAGTGAGAGAGTTTGTAGGAGTGAGAGAGTTAGTAGGTGAGAGAGTGAGTAAGAGAGAGAGAGTTAGTAGGAGAGAGAGAGAGTGAGTAGGAGTGAGAGAGTTAGTAGGAGTGAGAGAGTTAGTAGTTGAGAGAGAGTGAGTAAGAGAGAGAGAGTGAGTAGGATAAAGAGAGAGTTAGTAGGATTGAGAGAGTTAGTAGGTGAGAGAGAGTTAGTAGGAGAGAGAGTTAGTAGGAGAGAGAGAGAGTGAGAAGGAGAGAGAGAGAGTGAGTAGGAGAGAGATAGAGTTAGTAGGAAAGAGAGAGTGAGTAGGAGAGAGAGAGAGTTAGTAGGAGAGAGAGAGAGTTAGTAGGAGATAGAGAGAGAGTTAGTAAGAGATAGAGAGAGAGTTAGTAGGAGAGAGAGAGTGAGTAGGAGAGAGAGAGAGTGAGTAGGAGAGAGAGAGAGTTAGTAGGAGAGAGAGAGAGTTAGTAGGAGAGAGAGAGAGTTAGTAGGAGATAGAGAGAGAGTTAGTAGGAGATAGAGAGAGAGAGTTAGTAGGAGAGAGAGAGAGTTAGTAGGAGAGAGAGGGAGAGTTAGTAGGAGAGAGAGAGAGTTAGTAGGAGAGAGAGAGAGTTAGTAGGAGTGAGAGAGTCAGGTGGAGATAGAGAGACAGTTAGTTGGAGAGAGAGAGAGTTAGTAGGAGTGAGAGAATTAGTAGGAGTGAGAGAGTGAGTAGGTGAGAGAGAGTGAGTAAGAGAGAGAGAGTGAGTACTAGAGAGAGTGAGTAGGAGTGAGAGAGAGTTAGTAGGAGTGAGAGAGTCAGGTGGAGATAGAGAGAGAGTTAGTAGGAGAGAGAGAGTTAGGAGGAGAGAGAGAGTTAGTAGGAGAGAGAGAGTTAGTAGGAGAGAGAGAGTTAGTAGGGGACAGAGAGTTAGTAGGGAAGAGAGAGAGTTAGTAAGGGAGAGAGAGTTAGTAGGAGTGAGAGAGTTAGTAGGAGTGAGAGTTAGTAGGTGAGAGAGAGAGTAAGAGAGAGAGAGTTAGTAGGAGAGAGAGAGAGTTAGTAGGGGAGAGAGAGAGTTAGTAAGGGAGAGAGAGTTAGTAGGAGTGAGAGAGTTAGTAGGAGTGAGAGTTAGTAGGTGAGAGAGAGTGAGTAAGAGAGAGAGAGTTAGTAGGAGAGAGAGAGTTGGTAGGAGAGAGAGAGTGAGAGTTGGTAGGAGAGAGAGTGAGTTAGCAGGAGAGAGAGAGAGTTAGTAGGAGAGAGAGAGTTTGTAGGAGAGAGAGAGTTGGTAGGAGAGAGAGTGTTAGTAGGAGAGAGATAGAGAGAGTTAGTTGGAGAAAGGGAGAGAGTTAGCAGGAGAGAGAGAGATTGTTTTTAGGAGAGAGAGAGAGTTGGAAGGATAGAGAGAGTTAATAGAAGATCGAGAGAGTTAATAGGAGAGAGAGAGAGTTAGTACGGGAGAGAGAGTTAGTACGGGAGAGAGAGTTAGTAGGAGAGAGAGAGTTAGTAGGAGAGAGAGAGTTAGTAGGAGAGAGAGAGTTAGTAGGGGAGAGAGAGTTAGTCAGAGAGAGAGAGAGAAAGAGAGAGAGAGAGCTAGTTGGCGAAAGAGAGAGAGTTAGTAGGAGAAAGACAGAGAAATAGTAGGAGAGAGAGAGTAAGTAGGAGAGAGAGAGATTAGTTGGAGAGAGAGATTTAGTCAGAGAGAGAGTAGGAGAGAGAGTTAGTTGGAGAGAGAGAGAGTTAGTCAGAGAGAGAGAGAGAAAGAGAGAGAGAGAGCTAGTTGGCGAAAGAGAGAGAGTTAGTAGGAGAAAGACAGAGAAATAGTAGGAGAGAGAGAGTAAGTAGGAGAGAGAGAGATTAGTTGGAGAGAGAGATTTAATCAGAGAGAGAGTAGGAGAGAGAGTTAGTTGGAGAGAGAGAGTTAGTTGGAGAGAGAGAGTTAGTTGGAGAGAGAGAGTTAGTCAGAGAGAGTTAGTTGGAGAGAGAGAGTTAGTTGGAGAGAGAGAGTTAGTAGGAGAGGGAGAGTTAGTAGGAGAGAGAGAGTTAGTCAGAGAGAGTATGAGAGAGAGAGTTAGTCAGAGAGAGAGAGAGAGAGATAGTCAGAGAGAGAGAGAGAGAGAGTTAGTAGGGGAGAGAGAGAGTTAGTAAGGGAGAGAGAGTTAGTAGGAGTGAGAGAGTTAGTAGGAGTGAGAGTTAGTAGGTGAGAGAGAGTGAGTAAGAGAGAGAGAGTTAGTAGGAGAGAGAGGGAGAGTTAGTAGGAGAGAGAGAGAGTTAGTAGGAGTGAGAGAGTCAGGTGGAGATAGAGAGAGAGTTAGTAGGAGAGAGAGAGTTAGTAGGAGTGAGAGAGTTTGTAGGAGTGAGAGAGTTAGTAGGTGAGAGAGTGAGTAAGAGAGAGAGAGTTAGTAGGAGAGAGAGAGAGTGAGTAGGAGTGAGAGAGTTAGTAGGAGTGAGAGAGTTAGTAGTTGAGAGAGAGTGAGTAAGAGAGAGAGAGTGAGTAGGATAAAGAGAGAGTTAGTAGGATTGAGAGAGTTAGTAGGTGAGAGAGAGTTAGTAGGAGAGAGAGTTAGTAGGAGAGAGAGAGAGTGAGAAGGAGAGAGAGAGAGTGAGTAGGAGAGAGATAGAGTTAGTAGGAAAGAGAGAGTGAGTAGGAGAGAGAGAGAGTTAGTAGGAGAGAGAGAGAGTTAGTAGGAGATAGAGAGAGAGTTAGTAAGAGATAGAGAGAGAGTTAGTAGGAGAGAGAGAGTGAGTAGGAGAGAGAGAGAGTGAGTAGGAGAGAGAGAGAGTTAGTAGGAGAGAGAGAGAGTTAGTAGGAGAGAGAGAGAGTTAGTAGGAGATAGAGAGAGAGTTAGTAGGAGATAGAGAGAGAGAGTTAGTAGGAGAGAGAGAGAGTTAGTAGGAGAGAGAGGGAGAGTTAGTAGGAGAGAGAGAGAGTTAGTAGGAGAGAGAGAGAGTTAGTAGGAGTGAGAGAGTCAGGTGGAGATAGAGAGACAGTTAGTTGGAGAGAGAGAGAGTTAGTAGGAGTGAGAGAATTAGTAGGAGTGAGAGAGTGAGTAGGTGAGAGAGAGTGAGTAAGAGAGAGAGAGTGAGTACTAGAGAGAGTGAGTAGGAGTGAGAGAGAGTTAGTAGGAGTGAGAGAGTCAGGTGGAGATAGAGAGAGAGTTAGTAGGAGAGAGAGAGTTAGGAGGAGAGAGAGAGTTAGTAGGAGAGAGAGAGTTAGTAGGAGAGAGAGAGTTAGTAGGGGACAGAGAGTTAGTAGGGAAGAGAGAGAGTTAGTAAGGGAGAGAGAGTTAGTAGGAGTGAGAGAGTTAGTAGGAGTGAGAGTTAGTAGGTGAGAGAGAGAGTAAGAGAGAGAGAGTTAGTAGGAGAGAGAGAGAGTTAGTAGGGGAGAGAGAGAGTTAGTAAGGGAGAGAGAGTTAGTAGGAGTGAGAGAGTTAGTAGGAGTGAGAGTTAGTAGGTGAGAGAGAGTGAGTAAGAGAGAGAGAGTTAGTAGGAGAGAGAGAGTTGGTAGGAGAGAGAGAGTGAGAGTTGGTAGGAGAGAGAGTGAGTTAGCAGGAGAGAGAGAGAGTTAGTAGGAGAGAGAGAGTTTGTAGGAGAGAGAGAGTTGGTAGGAGAGAGAGTGTTAGTAGGAGAGAGATAGAGAGAGTTAGTTGGAGAAAGGGAGAGAGTTAGCAGGAGAGAGAGAGATTGTTTTTAGGAGAGAGAGAGAGTTGGAAGGATAGAGAGAGTTAATAGAAGATCGAGAGAGTTAATAGGAGAGAGAGAGAGTTAGTACGGGAGAGAGAGTTAGTACGGGAGAGAGAGTTAGTAGGAGAGAGAGAGTTAGTAGGAGAGAGAGAGTTAGTAGGAGAGAGAGAGTTAGTAGGGGAGAGAGAGTTAGTCAGAGAGAGAGAGAGAAAGAGAGAGAGAGAGCTAGTTGGCGAAAGAGAGAGAGTTAGTAGGAGAAAGACAGAGAAATAGTAGGAGAGAGAGAGTAAGTAGGAGAGAGAGAGATTAGTTGGAGAGAGAGATTTAGTCAGAGAGAGAGTAGGAGAGAGAGTTAGTTGGAGAGAGAGAGAGTTAGTCAGAGAGAGAGAGAGAAAGAGAGAGAGAGAGCTAGTTGGCGAAAGAGAGAGAGTTAGTAGGAGAAAGACAGAGAAATAGTAGGAGAGAGAGAGTAAGTAGGAGAGAGAGAGATTAGTTGGAGAGAGAGATTTAATCAGAGAGAGAGTAGGAGAGAGAGTTAGTTGGAGAGAGAGAGTTAGTTGGAGAGAGAGAGTTAGTTGGAGAGAGAGAGTTAGTCAGAGAGAGTTAGTTGGAGAGAGAGAGTTAGTTGGAGAGAGAGAGTTAGTAGGAGAGGGAGAGTTAGTAGGAGAGAGAGAGTTAGTCAGAGAGAGTATGAGAGAGAGAGTTAGTCAGAGAGAGAGAGAGAGAGATAGTCAGAGAGAGAGAGAGAGAGAGTTAGTAGGGGAGAGATAGTTAGTAGGAGAAAGGGAGAGAGTTAGCAGGAGAGAGAGAGTTAGTAGGAGAGAGAGAGTTAATAGGAGAGAGAGAGTGAGTAGGAGAGAGAGAGTTGGTAGGAGAGAGAGAGTGAGAGTTGGTAGGAGAGAGAGTGAGTTAGCAGGAGAGAGAGAGAGTTAGTAGGAGAGAGAGAGTTTGTAGGAGAGAGAGAGTTGGTAGGAGAGAGAGTGTTAGTAGGAGAGAGATAGAGAGAGTTCGTTGGAGAAAGGGAGAGAGTTAGCAGGAGAGAGAGATTGTTTTTAGGGGAGAGAGAGAGTTGGAAGGATAGAGAGAGTTAATAGGAGATCGAGAGAGTTAATAGGAGAGAGAGAGAGTTAGTACGGGAGAGAGAGTTAGTACGGGAGAGAGAGAGTTAGTAGGAGAGAGAGAGTTAGTAGGAGAGAGGGAGTTAGTAGGAGAGAGAGAGTTAGTAGGAGAGAGAGAGTTAGTAGGAGAGAGAGAGTTAGTAGGGGAGAGAGAGAGTTAGTAAGGGAGAGAGAGTTAGTAGGAGTGAGAGAGTTAGTAGGAGTGAGAGTTAGTAGGTGAGAGAGAGTGAGTAAGAGAGAGAGTTAGTAGGAGAGAGGGAGAGTTAGTAGGAGAGAGAGAGAGTTAGTAGGAGTGAGAGAGTCAGGTGGAGATAGAGAGAGAGTTCGTAGGAGAGAGAGAGTTAGTAGGAGTGAGAGAGTTAGTAGGAGTGAGAGAGTTAGTAGGTGAGAGAGTGAGTAAGAGAGAGAGAGTTAGTAGGAGAGAGAGAGTGAGTAGGAGTGAGAGAGTTAGTAGGAGTGAGAGAGTTAGTAGGTGAGAGAGAGTGAGTAAGAGAGAGAGAGTGAGTAGGATAAAGAGAGAGTTAGTAGGAGTGAGAGAGTTAGTAGGTGAGAGAGAGTTAGTAGGAGAGAGAGTTAGTAGGAGAGAGAGAGAGTGAGAAGGAGAGAGAGAGAGTGAGTAGGAGAGAGATAGAGTTAGTAGGAAAGAGAGAGTGAGTAGGAGAGAGAGAGAGTTAGTAGGAGAGAGAGAGAGTTAGTAGGAGATAGAGAGAGAGTTAGTAAGAGATAGAGAGAGAGTTAGTAGGAGAGAGAGAGTGAGTAGGAGAGAGAGAGAGTTAGTAGGAGAGAGAGAGTTAGTAGGAGAGAGAGAGTTAGTAGGAGAGAGAGAGAGTTAGTAGAAGATAGAGAGAGAGTTAGTAGGAGAGAGAGAGAGAGAGTTAGTAGGAGAGAGAGAGAGTTAGTAGGAGAGAGAGAGAGTTAGTAGGAGAGAGAGGGAGAGTTAGTAGGAGAGAGAGAGAGTTAGTAGGAGAGAGAGAGAGTTATTAGGAGTGAGAGAGTCAGGTGGAGATAGAGAGAGAGTTAGTTGGAGAGAGAGAGAGTTAGTAGGAGTGAGAGAGTTAGTAGGAGTGAGAGAGTGAGTAGGTGAGAGAGAGTGAGTAAGAGAGAGAGAGTGAGTAGGAGAGAGAGAGTGAGTAGGAGTGAGAGAGTTAGTAGGTGAGAGAGAGTTAGTAGGTGAGAGAGAGTGAGTAAGAGAGAGAGAGTTAGTAGGAGAGAGAGAGAGTGAGTAGGATAAAGAGAGAGTTAGTAGGAGTGAGAGAGTTAGTAGGTGAGAGAGAGTTAGTAGGAGAGAGTTAGTAGGAGAGAGAGAGTGAGTAGGTGAGAGATAGAGTTAGTAGGAAAGAGAGAGTGAGTAGGAGAGAGAGAGAGTTAGTAGGAGAGAGAGAGAGTTAGTAGAGGATAGAGAGAGAGTTAGTAGGAGATAGAGAGAGAGTTAGTAGGAGAGAGAGAGAGTGAGTAGGCGATACATAGAGTTAGTAGGAGATAGAGAGTGAGTAGGAGAGAGAGAGTGAGTAGGAGAGAGAGAGTTAGTAGGAGAGAGAGAGAGTTAGTAGGACATAGAGAGAGAGTTAGTAGGAGAGAGAGAGAGAGAGAGAGAGTTAGTAGGAGAGAGAGAGTTAGTAGGAGATAGAGTTAGTAGGAGATAGAGAGAGAGTTAGTAGGAGATAGAGAGAGAGTTAGTAGGAGAGAGAGAGGGAGTTAGTAGGAGAGAGAGAGTTAGTAGGAGATAGAGAGAGAGTTTGTAGGAGAGAGAGAGTTAGTAGGAGATAGAGAGAGAGTTAGTAGGAGATAGAGAGAGAGTTAGTAGGAGATAGAGAGAGAGTTAGTAGGAGAGAGAGAGGGAGTTAGTAGGAGATAGAGAGTTAGTAGGAGATAGAGAGAGAGAGTTAGTAGGAGATAGAGAGAGAGAGTTAGTAGGAGATAGAGAGAGAGTTAGTAGGAGATAGAGAGAGAGAGTTAGTAGGAGATAGAGAGGGAGTTGTAGGAGATAGGGAGAGAGTTAGTAGGAGAGAGAGAGAGTTAGTAGGAGAGAGAGTTAGTAGGAGATAGAGAGTTAGTAGGAGATAGAGAGTTAGTAGGAGAGAGAGAGAGAGTTAGTAGGAGATAGAGAGAGAGTTAGTAGGAGAGAGAGAGAGTGAGTAGGAGAGAGAGAGAGTTAGTAGGAGATAGAGAGAGAGTTAGTAGGAGAGAGAGAGAGTTAGTAGGAGATAGAGAGAGAGTTAGTAGGAGATAGAGAGAGAGTTAGTAGGGGAGAGAGTTAGTAGGAGAGAGATAGAGTTAGTAGGGGAGAGTGAGTAGGTAGGAGAGAGAGAGAGTTAGTAGGGGAGAGTGAGTAGGTAGGAGAGAGAGAGAGTTAGTAGGAGATAGAGAGAGAGTTAGTAGGAGAGAGAGAGAGTTAGTAGGAGATAGAGAGAGAGTTAGTAGGAGTTTGAGAGAGTTAGTAGGAGAGAGAGTTGGTAGGAGAGAGAGAGAGTTAGTAGAAGATAGAGAGAGAGTTAGTAGGAGAGAGAGTTAGTAGGAGAGAGAGAGAGTTAGTAGGAGATAGAGAGAGAGTTAGTAGGAGAGAGAGAGTTAGTAGGAGAGAGAGAGAGTGAGTAGGAGATAGAGAGAGTGAGTAGGAGAGAGAGAGAGTTAGTAGGAGAGAGAGAGAGAGTTAGTAGGAGAGAGAGAGAGTTAGTAGGAGATAGAGAGAGAGTTAGTAGGAGAGAGAGAGAGAGTTAGTAGGAGAGAGAGAGAGAGTTAGTAGGAGATAGAGAGAGAGTTAGTAGGAGATAGAGAGAGAGTTAGTAGGAGATAGAGAGAGAGTTAGTAGGAGATAGAGAGAGAGTTAGATGGAGATAGAGAGAGTTAGTAGGAGATAGAGAGAGAGTTAGTAGGAGAGAGAGAGAGTTAGTAGGAGAGAGAGAGTTAGTAGGAGAGAGAATTCCAGGAAGAGAGAGCTGGATCACAATACCATTTACATATCTTACTGTATATCTGTTTCAAGGACATATCATTTATTTTAGTTTTTGTTACCTGCAGAGCATTCTTTAAATGGTAATTCAGAGAAGGTATTTATATAGGTGTAGCCCAAACAGCTCCTAATGAATTATTAATTTGTGGCAGCACAGGTTTGGTGTCATTTACCCCAGCATTTCACACTGATTTTATTAAACACTTGGGCTGCTGCTGACTGACCAGTCAAGTTGCAGCTCCATACAATATTCATCAGCAGAGATGAATGGTTATACCCTCCAGGATTTAGATGGAACGAAAAACACAATAACAACAAATCCTCCCCACTTGTAAAAACACAGCATGTCTCCCCAGGAGGTCAAATGGCTTGAGAGGAGCTGCTCTCATGCCTCATAATGCCCTCCAGAGGATGAAGGGATGAGCGAGTGGAGGAAGATGAGGTGGGGTGGGGGCGGAGGTATGTTGAAATTAAACTACACAGGGGCCATGGAGAGCTCCTAAACACTTGAAGTCAGAGTAACTCCAGTGGGTGGGTATCTCCAGTGGGTGGGTATCTCCAGTGGGTGGGTAACACCAGTGGGTGGGTAACTCCAGTGGGTGGGTATCTCCAGTGGATGGGTAACTCCAGTGGATGGGTAACTCCAGTGGGTGGGTAACTCCAGTGGGTGGTAACTCCAGTGGGTGGGTATCTCCAGTGGGTGGGTAACTCCAGTGGGTGGGTAACTCCAGTGGGTGGGTATCTCCAGTGGGTGGGTAACTCCAGTGGGTGGGTAACTCCAGTGGGTGGTAACTCCAGTGGATGGGTAACTCCAGTGGGTGGGTAACTCCAGTGGGTGGGTAACTCCAGTGGGTGGGTAACTCCAGTGGGTGGGTAACACCAGTGGGTGGGTAACTCCAGTGGGTGGGTATCTCCAGTGGATGGGTAACTCCAGTGGATGGGTAACTCCAGTGGGTGGGTAACTCCAGTGGATGGGTAACTCCAGTGGGTGGGTAACTCCAGTGGATGGGTAACTCCAGTGGGTGGGTAACTCCAGTGGATGGGTAACTCCAGTGGGTGGGTAACTCCAGTGGGTGGTATCTCCAGTGGGTGGGTAACACCAGTGGGTGGTATCTCCAGTGGGTGGGTAACTCCAGTGGGTGGGTATCTCCAGTGGGTGGGTAACTCCAGTGGGTGGTAATTCCAGTGGGTGTTATCTCCAGTGGGTGGTAACTCCAGTGGGTGGTAACTCCAGTGGGTGGGTATCTCCAGTGGGTGGGTAACTCCAGTGGGTGGTAACTCCATTGGGTGGTAACTCCATTGGGTGGGTAACTCCAGTGGGTGGGTAACTCCAGTGGGTGGTAACTCCATTGGGTGGGTAACTCCATTGGGTGGTAACTCCAGTGGGTGGTAACTCCAGTGGGTGGGTCAAACTTGTCTGCAGTACGTAGGGTGCGGTGAAAAACTGTGATGTGATGCTGAATTGGAAAAGCTTAGGGAAGCATGCCAGGAGGGTGCAAGCACCCCAGCTCCAAGCAAACGACGGAGACTCATGAGTAAAACTCTGCAAGAGTACGTAGTTGAAATCACAGGGGTCAGCATGATGATGGAGACATGTTGGAGACATAAGCGACTGTTTTTCAGCACTAGATGCCATGCTGGGGGAAATGTCATCAAGATTTAGCGAAGGAAATAGTCAACTGGTGGAAACTCTGTGTACCATGGATCCCGAGAGCCGGAACTGTTTGGATGTGAACAAGGTCAAACCAATGTTGGATCTAACCAAAACTGAACCAGTGGAAGCAGAGTTTATTGTGGCTTGCACATTCTTGCAAAGTGAAATCACAACCACAGCCAGCGACAACAAATGGACCCCACTCAGTGTTCTTTAAAGATACGGTGGGTCTTTGTCAGCAATATCGATTGTGCTGTTGCCACTGACACATGGACTAACATTTGGGGCATCTACAGCAGTAAATTCCTTCTCCACCCTGAAGAACGTATTCAGTGAACACAGACGCATCAACTGAAAGACTAGCTTTTCCAGCTGGCATTTGAGAGGGACCCAACAAGTAAATTTCGCCAGGAAGGAGAATGGAATCAGAAATTTCTCATGAGTTTCAACACATCATGGAGGAGGCTTCAGCTCTTCTAAATGGTAAGCTACAACCTTTATGGCGCTGGCCGCCGTGCAAGAATTACGAATGCATTGTAAACCTGGTTGTTTGGCAGATTTTTTTGTGTAATGTAAAGTTACTTTAGGCCGTTCTTTTTACTTCAACGCATGTTAGATTTATCAGTCATTCTTAATGTCATTGCTTGCATTTGTGGGTCTAACTGCTATTGATAAATATACAGCTTTGCATTATTCTATGGGTATAGGGACCAATGTAGCCTATTGGTTGTGCTCTGAGGTGAGACCTGCGGTGAGTTGTCCTGGCTGTCTACTTCGCTGTGCTGAAATTGGCAGCTCATCTAAAGTTATCATTTCATTGTGCTGACTGGCGGTAGCCTTCTGTCCATGGTCCTGAATCGATTGTTACGGTGTATGCCGTTTTAAAGAGAGCATCTTGGGCTGCCAGTCTTCATGGGGCTTCTCTTCAACATTGTGTGCTTTCTTGTGTGCAAAATTACAGTTGTTGTGTATTTGTCAGAGTTTCAGGTAGGCCTACATTATTGTACATTTTGAATGTCTCAGTAGTACAGGACTAATACTGTGTGTAGCCTACTAAATGAAGTAGGCTAACGTTCACTCTGTTATCATTAGTTTGCATTACACATGGTCATTGTGTGATATCCTACTGTAAAAGTATTGTCAATACTATAAGAGAAGGACACAAAGACAACGTTTTTTGCCCACTCCCTGCTCTCTTGTGTGTGTTGCTCTTTAAATGGACATCTTACCCGCGGCAGATTCAAATTGGCTACTGTCATGTAGGAAATTTCTCATCAGCTATGAATATAGAATATGCAGTTAGTTTGATTCAGTTAGCTTTTTCTGAAACTCTCCCACATGGCAAATATTGTGCACCTGGAGAAGTGATCTGCTTGGCTTACTGTAGGTTCTTACTGTAGGTTCTTTCTGTAGGTTCTTACTGTAGGTTACTGTCACAATGGGTGGCTTGAGGAAGCAGGAGAGGTGGAGTCAGGCGCAGGAGACAGATGATTCCGGGAATAATACTTTTAATAAATATTCACACGGAAAATACAAGCATGGAGTGCAGGGTGTGCAAAATCGAAGGCACCACCCTCTTCGAAAGAAAACTAGGGACGCAGCCCAACAATAATCCCGTGGAAAAAACACAGACACTCACAAGCAACATCAGCCCAGAAAATAAACACCACATAGAAATAGACATACTAGAACTAACATAGAAATAGACTAACAAGAACATAGCCCAACAAACCCCGAAACACTCTAAACAAACACCCCTTGCCACGCCCTGACCAAACTACAATAACAAACAACCTCTTTTACTGGTCAGGACGTGACAGTTACTCTCATTGTGTAGTGTCACAAATTCTACATTGATGTAGCCTATAGTTGTAATGATTGAAGGCTGTAAGAATCTTTTCCAGCACAGTGGTGCTCATCCTGTAGATCTGACCTGTGTGTGTTGCTAGGCGTAAATTATGTGTAGGCCTACAGCAGCTACGTCTGCATTTCAGATACACTTGTATGTCGTAGTGGGGAGCATCTCTTTCTTGTGTTATTCTATAAAACAATGGTTATTTATGTGTACGGCTGCACTTCAGATACACTTGTATGTCGTAGTGGGGAGCATATCTTTGTTATGTTATTCTGTAAAACAACGGTTATTGATGTGTATGGCTACAATTCAGTAGTAGGACCAATCTACCTTTTATTAGGGCTCTAAAGCAATACTAGTTGTGTCCCCCATGGATTTAAAATGCCCCCTCGGGCAAGTCTTCCTGGAGCCGGGCATGATTACACATCAGGAACAGCCAGGGATGAAATGGTATAAACCAGGTTACTGTTTTCTGTGGGATGTTGACAACACAATGACAGCAGTCCAGATATATGGCGAGTAGAGTGTTGCCCCCTAGCTACTACCACTGATGCTGCAGTACACACCACAGCCACACTATACACCAGCTGTTGTTGTATGTATCACTTATGCATGAAGTGTTTTCTACTTTGGTAGGGTGTGTTTATGTTTAACCATTTCAACTACTCTTGGTGATAATAGGAATGCATTTGTCAACGTTTTATAGCTTATTGTATGGTTATGCAAAAACGATTTTGTAACGTTTCAATCACATGAGGTGGAGATAATAAAGTGATCTGAATGAAAAGCCTCAGCTGGAGAATGGCCCCAATTCACAGGTACAGGAGGGAGTGAAGGGCTAGTGGTGTTTTAATGCAGTGAGCATCTGTATGCAGGCAGGGAGGCGCAGCAGCCGGAGGGGGATGAAATATTCATCAAATACTGTCTTTCTGACAATGAAGCTACATGACCATGGTCTCCGTTTCAAACATCCAAGGTGCCCAAAGCAAAGAGGGAACTTACCTGACATCGTTTCAGTTTGTTTCATTCAGCACTCGGGTGCCAACGCGACACCAGCATTCACAACTCAACAGCACAATTAAACGAGGGACTAGTAGTGAGTCACTGTGATAAGAATAAACGCTCCCCTCACCTGAGAAACAATAGATGTAGATATAATGAGGGAATGCATGAATCTTTAATTGTCTGGCTCTGAACCGCAGAGGATAAAAAGAATGCAGCCCTCAAGTGTAGCCCCCTGTAGAAATCCAGGGTTAAACCTAGACTGTGATATCATATTTTCTATGAAGCACAGAATTTCTCCTGGATTACGGTATCTTCTATTTTAATGTCCGGATCTGTTGTTTGGTCTGTGGTATGGGATGGAGGTTCCAGATTCCCAAAGCCTGCTGTCCATGGTCGTAATACCAAGTGGACAGAGAATGGAATCTGATTGGGCTAGAGAACCCGAGAAATGGTCATTGTGCAATAACATTTATTTTATCTATTGTATTGTAGATGTTCATATGCCTAACTATTCATAATACTCCTTTTATATTATCCCTGTACTGTATGCACAGATGACGCTCAGCAACCCTTAGTAGCCAGTCACTCAAAGAAGCTTTGGCCTATGTCCTGTGGTTCATTTTTATGTTTAATGCCCCAACAAAGAGAGTTGTGACTAAGGAAGCATGCAACAACAACAGGATATCCCCTGTTTATAGCAGATATGCACCAAATATTTATCACATGAATTCATGGCGTTATCAGTTGGTATCCTGGCTCCTTGAAAAAGCCATGTTAATCTGATTTCAACTCAGGGAGCATCTCTTACATTTTAGAGAAACAAATGACCATGACATCTCTTTCAAAACAGTACAGTCAGTAAGGTTACCCATATTCACTGATATTTAGCTACGGCATAAAGATAATACATTTGTCATGAAAATCTGGCAATTGGAAGAGAAGTGATAAAGTGGCAAATTATATGTAGGCTATCATGTAATGCTACCCTGTAAACCCAAAGCACATATAATGATATTTAAGCTGACAAGAAAAAACTTGGACTTTCAGCACGACTTACTGGAAATGTTGTTGTACCCTAATTCATGAACTTCTTTATGGGGTCAACTAGACTTACAAAAGGGTAGTCTTTCAGCCTCAAAACCTTTAGATTAGATAACATTTATTCAGTAACAATTGAATGACAGGCGCGAGCTATTTGACCATCAATTTCTATCCTTGCCCTACATCGATTTAAGCCTGGAGGGAAACCATCACTTTAGAGATTCCAAGGGTTTCTGCGTTTACATTTTCTGCGTATCCAATTTCTGTAAGCGGGTCAGCTGCTGTGGGTAAAAACACAAGGATTGATGGCCATAAATGTATTGACTAATCTTTGCTCTCTATGCCAAGGCCTGGAGTGATTCAGGGTCGTTCTGAGCCTAGTGGAAATGAACTGGCAGTGTGAGGGATACGGGTCCCTGCTGTGAAGATAACAGGGGATGTGGGAGGGATGAGAAATAGATCAGTGGTTCCCAAATGATGGGTTTGGTCCCACTGGTGGTTTGCTGCCAATTCCTACTGGGCCAGATCTTAAGGGATGGAGATATATTGTTCTGCTCATCTGGGAGGTTGCAGGAAATGTACAAAAATGATTTTAGATTTTAAGTCACGGTAAATTAAAGTTTTGGATTGTTAGAGACAGTTTGGTAGTTTAAGCAAGTTAGCACACAGCCCAGTAACAAAGACCAGTGACAACACTGATAATCTACAGAGATAGACCTCCTCCTATGTGCTTGCCTTTTGTACAACAGGCAGCTTTTAAGATTTTCAAATCAGGAGGGATTAAATAGACGGGCCACATGTTCTTCAGCACCAAAAGGAGTCAATAAGTCATCAGCCGATTCAATCCTGAAGAGGATGATAAATCTACGAAGGAGATTATACTGCATTACAAAAATGCATTTCAGCCTCAGTTGTATTCTCTCAGAGGCGACTCATAGCACACTAACATCTTCTTGTGGACTCTTACGACACACACATTAGACTGTTGACCCTAACATTTCTGTTAAAGAGCCAAGTTAATGAGCCAAAGTGTTTTTTTGGGATCAACGGATAAAATATGAGGAAGGATAATAGCCATAGTCTGTAGAACCGAATTGTTCCACAACCCAAGATTAGCGTTTGTTTATTTAGCCCCAGCTGAGCATTATCGCCATCAGAGCAAAGTAAGGGTAGCATCCCTGTTAGCATGCTCAAAATAGCTTTAGGTCATACAGCAACTTACAACCATCTACATAAGCAAAGTAATCTGTTAACCCCCTAAGGTCGAAGTCCGCACCACGTGGAAATCTAATCATCATAATTTTTTAAAAATCGCGATAAAACTCTGTCAGTTTAAACTAGAGATATCTGTTGTTTTGCATTGGATGTGTCTCAATCCACCGAATCTACGTCACACTTCTGCATCTGCTGTGAAAGGTGACAGAGCTAGATGAGTGTTTGTCAGAAAAATGTAAAATCAAAAAACTAAATGATCCTTGGTATGACTTTCTTAAAACAATTCCATATAGCTTAGTAGAACCCCACCTCCCTCCCCCGGCTTAGACAGGTCTTAAACTCTGGGTTAAGTGCAAGAACCTGCAAAAAACAGAGAGAATTATGTGACATTTGGTTTTCTAATATTTTTACTGACAGAGCTCCTAGCAAGCGGCAGATTATTATTAAAAACATTTTCATACAATAATATTTGGGGAAATTCCAATGTTAAGTTTCATGGGACACCCCCTTGGGCCTGGCTCATTTGATTGAATTTGATTGAAGAGACACATAATGGTGAGTGACAGCATTATACGATCATTTTCAAAATATAATTACTTATTTTTCCAGCAGGATATCCAGACAAATTAATTTGAACCAGCTCTATATGGCATACAGATGTAGGATCTTAATTTAAGTCAGTTTTCTACAGCAGGAAATGTAAATTATGAAGTGGATAAAATTAATGGGCCTTTCTTTTTAGGGCAAATCAAGTTTCACATTTCGAAGTGGAAATTACAAACTTTAGAAACCTTTTCAAACTTCAAATACACTACAATTTTATATTTCCAGGAAAATTCTCAGCAATAAAAGAGTGATCAAATGAAGATGCTACATCTGTATGGGTTGAACAGTATATAGCATTAAATGGGTTGTAATTATGATTACAGGGTAACATGCATTTGTAAATACCAACCCACTAGGCACAAACTGATTCAATGTTAATTCAATGTAATTTGTCAACGTATTGTGATGTGGAATCAACATGAAAAATACATTGGATTTGAAAAAAGTAATCAACTGTTGTTTTGAGGGTAAAATTTCAATCACATAATTCTGTCATCATGGCAACCAGATTTAAACATTTAAACAAACCTTGTATAAAATATATATAATTTGTACCTTTAAAACAATGTCAGCTCTTCAATGTTAAATACACTATCAGAAAAACAAACAATATGATGGGCAGCACCTCCTACTGGAGAATGTATCTACAAACATGTCCTCTTTGGTCTACTATCCAAGCCCTGCTTAGTTATGATATTTCTCATTGACTATTACCAATGTGCTATTGTGAGAATGATTAGTGAAAGATCTCCACTTAAAAACTACATAGATTCACTTTTGCTATGAAGGTTATTCCAAAGGGTAAGTTTAAAAAGTGACTGCACCTAAAAAACAACTAATCCCTTGAAAACAGCCTATGTGGCATCAATATGAGTCAGAAACATTTATTCTATTGTCAAAATTGACTATAAAGTGTAAATAGAATAATTTTTGTCATATCTAAAACAGAGTTTGGAACCTCGATGTGTCAAGAGTAAATAAAGGTTGGGTTTTGATTACAATTATGTCAACAAATCATGCCAACTTTCGCCAAGCTTCTCTTGCAAATCACCTCTCTGCCCACTTCGGGTTTCTTTCATTGAATGGGGCTCTGTTGTTTCATCGCCCCCAACCAATGCGTTCAAAGGATCACGGCCGTTTGAGATTTAAAAGACCTATACAGATTGACTATGCAATGCATGCTTCCAGAAGGATGCACAACCAACAATTATGGTTTGCATGGCTTGCCGGAGGACCCTATCACACGGAATAATAGGTGGTTGGAGTTTGTTGGTCCCCAGTGGTGGTGAGTATACCGGTAGCTAAATCATAGACTGCTAGTTATGTGTTTGATCACTCTCCGAGAAGCAACCCATATCTAGGGTACAAATAAATATTGGATGCAGCTATGGTGGTACTAACCTACTCATGTCTGACTAAAACAGTGTACTAACTAGCAGCAACAAACTCAAACCAACCCAGGGCCAGAGCAAAACATGTTACAGCTGTCTTAGAAATATATAGATATTTAACTAGGCAAGTTAAAGAACAAATTCTTATTTATAATGACTTCCTACTGCAGCCAAACCCTCACGACACTGGGCCAATTGTGCACCGCCCTGTGGGACTCCTGATCACAGATGGTAGTGATACAGCCCAGGATTGAACCAGAGTCTGTAATGACACCTCTAGCACTGAGATGCAGTGCCTTAGACCACTGCGCTACTCAGGAGGCACAGCATTTGCATAGTGCAATGGCGTCACCGGCATGAATCTAATCCAATCACGAGCCAGTCAGTCTACAGCTGTAAAGCATAGAATTCGCTTCCAAACGAGATTACATTATTTCTCGAGCTATGTTTATAATTGAGGGATGACGAAAATTGTTGACCCTGTTTTTCTCCTAGACAAGGAGCAAAGGTGGGTATCATAAAATGTCTAGAAATGTGATTGTAATGGTTTAGCGACCTCCAAAAATCATGTAATTCACTGTTCACTTGCTATTTTCACAGCTTGTCAGGCAAGACCGCAGAATAAAAGTGTGTCATGCGACACAAGTACACTTCCTCCGTTGTTGCCAGTATCCCTCGACTCCTATGAAAGGACATGCCAACTTAAGGCTTCTGATAGTGACCCAAGTTACTGCCCTGATGAAACAGACAGGTTAATCAACAACGACAGGCAATGTGTGTTATGTGAAAAGTTGAATTAAAAAATACCCGACTTGATAAAATAGTAGTCTAATTGACAATGAAACATGAAAGGTGCACATTGTTATATTAGCAGAACACTGCTTCTATGGTATTGTGTCAAGGGTTGTTAATTGGATCTGTTACTACATTTGAAAGTTATCAAAACTTACTTTAGAATAAATTCTGCATATTGCATTCTTCCGATATTACCCTGTAGGCTACCCATACCGAAGCCTATATACAGTACCAGTCAAAAGTTTTAGAACATCTACTCATTCAAGAGTTTTCTGTATTTTTACTATTTTCAATATTGTAGAATAATAGTAAAGACATCAAAACTATGAAATAACACATATGGAATCATGTAGTAACCAAAAAAGTGTTAAACAAATCAAAATATATTTTATATTTGAGAATCTTCAAATTGCCACCATTTGCATTGATGATAGATTTGCACACTCTTGGCATTCTCTCAACCAGCTTCACCTGGAATGTTTTTCCAACAGTCTTGAAGGAGTTCCCAAATATGCTGAGCACTTGTTGGCTGCTTTTCCTTCACTCTGTGGTCCGACTCATCCCAAACAATCTCAATTTGGTTGAGGTCAGGGGATTGTGGATGCCAGTTCATCTGATGCAGCACTCTATCACTCTCCTTCTTGGTAAAACAAACCTTACACAGCCTGGAGTTGTGTAAGGGTGTTGGATCATTGTTCTGTTGAAAAACATACAATAGTCCCACTAAGCCCAAACCAGATGGGATGGCTTATCGCTGCAGAATTCTGTGGTAGCCATCCTGGTTAAGTGTGTCTTGAATTCTAAATAAATCACAGACAGTATCACCAGCAAAGCATCCCTACACCAGCACACCTCATCCTCCATGCTTAACGGTGGGAAATACACATGCGGAGATCATCCATTCACCCATACCGCGTCTCACAAAGACACGCGGTTGGAACCAAAAATCTCCAATTTGAACTCCAGACCAAAGGACAAATTTCCACCGGTCTAATGTCCATTGCTTGTGTTTCTTGGCCCAAGCAAGTCTTTTCTTCTTATTGGTGTCCTTTAGTAGTGTTTTTTTGGAGCAATTTGACCATGAAGGCCTAATTCACTCATTCTCCTCTGTACAGTTGATGTTGAGATGTGTGTTACTTGAACTCTGTGAAGCAACTATATGGGATGCAATTCTGAGGCTGGTAACTCTAATGAGCTTATCCTCTGCATCATCGGTAACTCTGGGTCTTCCACTATGAGGAAAGCCCATAAAATAGTTTTCTCTGCTACCGCACGGCAAGCAGTACCGGAGCGCCAAGTCTAGGACCAAAAGGCTCCTTAACAGCTTCTACCCCCAAGCCATAAGTCTGCTGAACAATTAATAAAATCGCCACCGGACAATTTACATTGACCCCCCCCTCCCATTTTGTACAATGCTGCTACTCGCTGTTTATTATCTATGCATAGTCACTTCACCCCCACCTACATGTACAAATTACCTCAACTAACCTGTACCCTGCACACTCGGTACCGGTGCCCCCTGTATATAGCCTCATTGTTATTCTTATTGTGTTACTTTTTATTATTACCTTTATTTTAGTCTACTTGGTAAATATTTTCTTAACTCTTCTTGAAGTGTTGGTTAAGGGCTTGTAAGTAAGCATTTCACAGTAAAGTCTACACTTGTTGTATTTTGCGCATGTGACAAATAAAGTTTGATCTGCTTTGATTAAGAGGGAAAGAAATTCAAAACATTTTTTTTAAAGGAGGTACACCTGTTAATTGAAATGCATTCCAGGCGACTACCTCATGAAGCTGGTTGAGAGAATGCCAAGAGTGTGCAAATCTGTCATCAAGGCACAGGGTGGCTATTTGAAGAATCTCAAATATAAAATATATGTTTTGCTTTGTTTAACACTTTTTTGGTTACTGCTGGCTCCCATTGGGCGGCAGCGTAGCCTAGTGGCTAGAGTGTTGGACTAGTAATCAAAAGGTTGAAAGTTCAAATCCCAGAGCTGACAAGGTACAAATCTGTTGTTCTGAACTAGGCAGTTAATCCACTGTTTTGAGGCTGTCATTGTTCTTAACTGACTTGTTTTGTTATATAAAAATATCTGTTATTTCACAGTTTTGATGTCTTCAGTATTATTCTACAATGTAGAAAATAGTAAAAATAAAGAAAAACCCTTGAATGAGTAGGTGTTCTAAAACCTTTGACCGGTAGTGTACATTAAGTGTACAAAACATTAAGAGCACCCTTCTAATATTGAGTTGAACCCATCCCTCCCCTTCCTTTTTTCCCTTTCAGAACAGCCTCACATTGTTGGGGCTAGGACTCTACAAGGTGTCGAATGCATTCCATAGGGACGCTGGCCCATGATGACTCCAATGCTTCCCACAGTTGAGTCAAGTTGGCTGGATGTCCTTTGGGTGGTGGACCATTCTTGATACACTATTGAGTGTGAAAAACACAGCAGTATTGCAGTTCTTGACACAAACCAGTGTGCCCTTGTTCCTACTACCATACCCCGTTCAAAGGCACTTCAATATTTTGACCTGCCCATTCAACCTCTGAATGGCAGGTTAGGTTATTAAGGTTAGGTTAAGGTTAGGAAAAGGGTTAGGGTTAGGGTAAGGCTTAGCTACGATGCATCTCGATCAAGTCAAGTATTCTGACTTAACTGTGTTGTGACAAATGTCAATGAACATCAAATTGAGTAAAACAAAATTCCACACAAGATGAAGAATTAGGGATTATTGTTCATCGACATCAAATTGATACTTGCATTGATTGAATGCAGATTCCTTAAACTCCAGTGTCCATTTTCAGATTCACAAGTTGACAGTTACCCTGTGGATAATGTAGAGACAGAGAGTCAGTGAAACAATTCCACACAAGATGAAGAATAAATAAGGGGTTAATGCTCGTTGTAAACTCTTGCATGCAAGCAATTGAAGAATATATCTTCTTCCTCTGGCACCCGCCAGGTGAAAACATATTCTAAAATCCACATAAAGAGAATCTGCGCATATTCCCTCCAGTGGTGTGTTTCCAAACTGACATGTTGCAGAGAAAAATCAGTGCGTAATGAAGTAGTGCATACAAAATGTTATTTTTTTGCTTAGGTTTTCATGTATGCAATAAAAATTGAATGTTTAATGTGTTTCCATCACATTTTCAACTCTGCTGATAGTTTTGTCACAAACTGTTGCATTAAATAGGAAATCTGCCTACTCTGGTCTTGGCACATGCGCTCTAGCCAACAGCTGGCAGACACAGTGCTAGTAGGATATGCGGCTAGGCTAGTCTACTTGAGGAGATTATTATGGATAAGAGCGAGAAAATGTGTATTTGTCAAACGGCAGTCAAGCATCAATCATTATGTCACCAGAATAATACCCTCGATATTTATTGGAAGGAGCATCAAGCTCATGGCGTGCACTTTCAACACCCTGTGAAATCCATAATAATTTGCTTAATCTGTAGTCTAATAAACTACATGGTTTTTCAAATCGAAGTGGGAGGACCACCCACCATTTCATCGTGTGACTCCAAGTTTGCATTGATATGATGGTTACTTGTATGAGTACTTGAGCATAAAGGCATTTCCAACGCAATTTCTCTCATAATACATTTTACAGACACAAAAAGACTCCACTATCTCAAATGAACAATTGTTTATACAATTGCTCCAAAACTTCACAGCTGTTATGAAAACTGTCAATTTGTAACGTTCGTCGTAGAAGGAGACCAAGGTGCAGCGTGGTTGGCGAACATTTTTTCCTTTTATTAAAATGAACACAAAATACAAAACAAAACAAACTTAAGTTCTTGCAGGCTTCTAAGCAGCTATACAAAAACAAGATCCCACAAAAACCCAGTGGGAAAAATCTTCCTAAATATACTGCTCAAAAAAATAAAGGGAACACTAAAATAACACATCTTAGATCTGAATGAATGAAATAATCTTATTAAATACTTTTTTCTTTACATAGTTGAATGTGCTGACAACAAAATCACACAAAAATAATCAATGGAAATCCAATTTATCAACCCATGGAGGTCTGGATTTGGAGTCACACTCAAAATTAATGTGGAAAACCACACTACAGGCTGATCCAACTTTGATGTAATGTCCTTAAAACAAGTCAAAATGAGGCTCAGTAGTGTGTGTGGCCTCCCACGTGCCTGTATGACCTCCCTACAACGCCTGGGCATGCTCCTGATGAGGTGGCGGACGGTCTCCTGAGGGATCTCCTCTCAGACCTGGACTAAAGCATCCGCCAACTCCTGGACAGTCTGTGGTGCAACGTGGCGTTGGTGGATGGAGCGAGACATGATGTCCCAGTGTGCTCAATTGGATTCAGGTCTGGGGAACGGGCGGGCCAGTCCATAGCATCAATGCCTTCCTCTTGCAGGAACTGCTGACACACTCCAGCCACATGAGGTCTAGCATTGTCTTGCATTAGGAGGAACCCAGGGCCAACCGCACCAGCAAATGGTCTCACAAGGGGTCTGAGGATCTCATCTCGGTACCTAATGGCTGTCAGGCTACCTCTGGCGAGCACATGGAGGGCTGTGCGGCCCCCCAAAGAAATGCCACCCCACACCATGACTGACCCACCGCCAAACCGGTCATGCTGGAGGATGTTGTAGGCAGCAGAACATTCTCCACGGCGTCTCCAGACTGTCACGTCTGTCACATGTGCTCAGTGTGAACCTGCTTCATCTGTGAAGAGCACAGGGCGCCAGTGGCAAATTTGCCAATCTTGGTGTTCTCTGGCAAATGCCAAATGTCCTGCACGGTGTTGGGCTGTAAGCACAACCCCCACCTGTGGACGTCGGGCCCTCATACCACCCTCATGGAGTCTGATTCTGACCGTTTGAGCAGACACATGCACATTTGTGGCCTGCTGGAGGTCATTTTGCAGGGCTCTGGCAGTGCTCCTCCTGCTCCTCCTTGCACAAAGGCGGAGGTAGCGGTCCTGCTGCTGGGTTGTTGCCCTCCTACGGCCTCCTCCATGTCTCCTGATGTACTGGCCTGTCTCCTGGTACGCCTCCATGCTCTGGACACTATGCTGACAGACAAAGCAAACCTTCTTGCCACAGCTCGCATTGATGTGCCATCCTGGATGAGCTGCACTACCTGAGCCACTTGTGTGGGTTGTAGACTCCGCCTCATGCTACCACTAGAGTGAAAGCACCGCCAGCATTCAAAAGTGACCAAAACATCAGCCAGGAAGCATAAGAACTGAGAAGTGGTCTGTGGTCACCACCTGCCGAACCACTCCTTTATTGGGGGTGTCTTGCTAATTGCCTATAATTTCCACCTGTTGTCTATTCCATTTGCACAACAGCATGTGAAATGTATTGTCAATCAGTGTTGCTTCCTAAGTGGACAGTTTGATTTCACAGAAGTGTGATTGACTTGGAGTTACATTGTGTTGTTTAAGTGTTCCCTTTATTTTTTTGAGCAGTGTATGATCCCCAATCAGAGACAACGAAAGACAGCTGCCTTTGATTGGGAACTATATCAGGCCAACATGGAAATACTACAAGGTAGAATGCCCACCCAAATCACACCCTGACCTAACCAAATAGAAAAATAAAAAGGCTCTCTACGGTCAGGGTGTGACACAATGGAAATGTGGTTTGTGTTCTGATTATATAATCAAATAAAATGCCATTATCCATGAAAAAGATTTTTGGCCCCGACAGCTGCTCTTCTCCTTCATCTGAAGAAAATTCTAAATTGCAACAGCTGCTCTGTCAATTGGAGGCGGGACTGGGGGCGGGGATCAGGGACATTTCAAATTGTGATTGACAGCTTGGGAGAAATATGTTCAAGTTTCTAGTCTCTTTTCGAAATAAACACAGCAATTCTTACTGTTTCATAAGTGGCAGGTAGCCTTAATAGCTGCATGATTTATTTGCAACTTTTACATGCAAATCTCACTTTGGGAAGCTAATGCCAAATGTACCAGAGGTCAATCGACTCAACATTACATTTCAGCATGATACATGTTGATCAAAAATATATTTAATTAACATATATTTCAAATATACAGTATATACACACATATTCTATGATGTGCTCAAGTTATATATTTCATAAATATATTCTGGATATTTTATTTATTTATTTATTTTTATTTCACCTTTATTTAACCAGGTAGGCAAGTTGAGAACAAGTTCTCATTTACAACTGGCCAAGATAAAGCAAAGCAGTTCGACACATACAACAACACAGAGTTACACATGGAGAAAAAACAAACATAGTCAATAATACAGTAGAAAAATAAGTCTATATACAATGTGAGCAAATGAGGTGAGATAAGGGAGGTAAAGGCAATAAATAGGCCATGGTGGCAAAGTAAATACAATATAGCAAGTAAAACACTGGAATGGTAGATTTGCAGTGGATGAATGTGCAAAGTAGAAATACTGGGGAGCAAAGGAGCAAAATAAATAAATAAATAAAAATGGTGGCGAAGTAAATACAATATAGCAAGTAAAACACTGGAATGGTAGATTTTCAGTGGATGAATGTGCAAAGTAGAAATACTGTGGTGAAAAGGAACAAAATAAATAAATAAATACAGTAGGGGAAGCGGTAGTTGTTTGGGCTAATTATAGATGGGCTATGTACAGGTGCAGTGATCTGTGAGCTGCTCTGACAGATGGTGCTTAAAGCTAGAGAGGGAGATAAGTGTTTCCAGTTTCAGAGATTTTTGTAGTTCGTTCCAGTCATTGGCAGCAGAGAACTGTAAGGAGAGGCGGCCAAAGTAGGAATTGGCTTTGGGGGTGACCAGTGAGATATACGTGCTAGAGCGCGTGATACGGGTGGGTGCTGCTTTGGTGACCAGCGAGCTGAGATAATGGGGGACTTTACGTAGCAGGGTCTTGTAGATAACCTGGAGCCAGTGAGTTTGGCGACGAGTATGAAGAGAGTGCCAGCCAACGTGAGCATACAGGTCGCAGTGGTGGGTATTATATGGGGCTTTGGTGACAAAACGGATGGCACTGTGATAGACTGCATCCAATTTATTGAGTAGGGTATTGGAGGCTATTTTGTAAATGACATCACCGAAGTCGAGGATCGGTAGGATGGTCAGTTTTACGAGGGTATGTTTGGCAGCATGAGTGAAGGATGCTTTGTTGCAAAATATGAAGCCAATTCTAGATTTAACTTTAGATTGGAAATGTTTGATGTGAGTCTGGAAGGAGAGTTTACAGTCTAGCCAGACACCTAGGTATTTGTAGTTGTCCACATATTCTAAGTCAGAACCGTCCAGAGTAGTGATACTGGATGGGCGGGCAGGTGCTGGCAGCAATCGGTTGAAGAGCATGCATTTAGTTTTACTTGTATTGAAGAGGAGTTGGAGGCCATGGAAAGAGAGTTGTATGGCATTGAAACTCGTCTGGAGGGTAGTTAACACAGTGTCCAAAGAAGGGCCAAAAGTATACAGAATGGTGTCGTCTACGTAGAGGTGGAGCAGAGAATCACCAGCGGCAAGAGCGACATCATTGATGTATACAGAGAAGAGAGTCGGCCCAAGAATTGAGCCCTGTGGCAACCCCATAGAGACTGCCAGAGGCCCGGACAACAGGCCCTCCGATTTGACACACTGAACTCTATCAGAGAAGTAGTTGGTGAACCAGGCGAGGCAATCATTTGAGAAATGTGGTTATTGACAGAGTCAAAAGCTTTGGCCAGGTCAATGAATACGGCTGCACAGTATTGTTTCTTATCGATGGCGGTTAAGATATCGTTTAGGACCTTGATCGTGGCTGAGGTGCACCCATGACCAGCTCTGAAACCAGATTGCATAGCGGAGAAGGTACGGTGGGATTCGAAATGGTTGGTAATTAACTTGGCTTTCGAAGACCTTAGAAAGGCAGGGTAGGATAGATATAGTTATGTAGCAGTTTGGGTCAAGAGTGTCCCCCCCTTTAAAGAGGGGGATGACCGCAGCTGCTTTCCAATCTTTGGGAATCTCAGACGACACGAAAGAGAGGTTGATACACTACCGTTCAAAAGTTAGGGGTCATTTAGAAATGTCATTGTTTTTGAAAGAAAAGCAAATTTTTTGTCCATTAAAATAACATCAAATTGATCAGAAATACAGTGTAGACATTGTTAATGTTGTAAATGACTATTGTAGCTGGAAATGGCAGATTATTTTATGAAATATCTACATAGGTGTACAGAGGCCCATTATCAGCAACCATCACTCCTGTGTTCCAATGGCACACTGTGCTAGCTAATCCAAGTTTATAATTTTAAAAAGCTAATTGATCATTAGAAAACCCTTTTGAAATGATGTTAGCACAGCTGAAAACGGTTGTTCTGATTAAAAAAGCAATAATACTGGCTTTCTTTAGACTAGTTGAGTATCTGGAGAATCAGCATTTGTGGGTTCGATTACAGGCTCAAAATGGCCAGAAACAAAGCACTTTCTTCTCAAACTCGTCTGTCTATTTTTGTTCCAAGAAATTAAGGCTATTCCATGTGAGAAAGTGCAAACTGCTCTAACCAGAATAGAAAGAGGAGTGGGAGGCCCCAGTGCACAACTGAGCAAGAGGACAATGACATTAGAGTGTCTAGTTTGAGAAACAGACGCCTCACAAGTCCTCAACTGGCAGCTTCATTAATTAGTACCCGCAAAACACCAGTCTCAACTTTAACAGTGACTGCAAGTTTGTGTTCCTTTTTTAGCGTGGATTCCGCGAGTGCTAGCTGGCTGTACTACAGACAGCTGTCGTCGTCGTGGGAAAGACTCATTGTTATCTTTTTGTAAAACAACTGGTTGCAGTAAAGAGCCAATCTGGATACTAAGGAGATCCTGAGGGAAATCGATGAGTACCAACAGCTTTACGCTATGGAGTAACAACATACTCCATCATGGAAAGATCCGACCACCTCAGAAAATAACTTTAACCCGACCAAAAAAAGAAAAACAGATTAATCTACAGACATGGACGATTTACTTACCATTGAGGTAGAGGCTAGTGCCCTGGCTGGAATCCATGCAACACTGGAAAAGTTGTGTGAGGAGGTAGCAGGGCTGAGGGGGAGTTTGGAGTTCAGCCATAGTGAAATTCTCATTCTCCAAAGAGAAAATAAGACACTCACAGCCAAGGTAAAAATCCACGATTCCAACATGGATTGTCTACTCAGGGAAAACAGGGTGATGAAGAAGTCGCTACTAGACATACAAAGTCATAGCATGCGTGAAAATAGTTTTTTTTCTGGGATTCCTGAGAACGCATCCAATAATCCAGAGGGCGCGATCAGAGAATTTATTCAATCTGCCTTGAAACTTCCAATAGACTGTAAACAAGGTGGCTTTCCACCGAGTACACAGACTTGGTGCTCGGAGCGACAAGACCAAGGGTCCCCGACCGATCATCAAATTTGAACACTACCATCAAAAGGAGCTGATCAAAAGCAGGGGAAGGGAGCTTAACTTCTTTGGGATAGGTGGCAGTATTTTCACGGCCAGATAAAAAACGTACCCGATTTAATCTGGTTACTACTCCTGCCCAGAAACTAGAATATGCATATAATTAGTATATTTGGATAGAAAACAATCTAAAGTTTCTAAAACTGTTTGAATGGTGTCTGTGAGTATAACATAACTCATATGGCAGACCAAAACCTGAGAAGATTCCTTACAGGAAGTGCCCTGTCTGACAATTTGTTGTCCTTCTGTTGCATCTCTATCGAAAATACAGCATCTGTGCTGTAACATGACATTTTCAAAGGCTTCCATTGGCTCTCTAAAGCCGCCAGAACGTGGAATGGGTTGTCTGCTGTCTCTGGGCAAAGAACAGCAGGAGAATTTGTAAGTGGTCAGCCTGGGGACAGTGAGACTGGAGATGCGAGGTCACGAGATTACTCCATTTTTTTCTTTCAGCCAACGTTGCCCGGTTGGAATATTATCGCTATTTGACCTGAACGCACGAACAAAACGGAGCTATTTGAATATAACTATGGATTATTTGGAACCAAAACAACATTTTTTTGTTGAAGTAGAAGTCCTGGGAGTGCATTCTGACGAAGAACAGCAAAGGTAATCCAATTTTTCTAATAGTAATTCTGAGTTAAGTGAGCCCCAAACTTGGTGGGTGTCAAAATAGCTAGCCGTGATGGCCGAGCTATCTACTCAGAATATTGCAAAATGTGCTTTCGCCAAAAAGCTATTTTAAAATCTGACATAGCGATTGCATAAAGGAGTTCTGTATCTATAATTCTTAAAATAATTGTTATGTATTTTGTGAACGTTTATCATGAGTAATTTAGTAAATTCACCGGAAGTTTTCGGTGGGTATGCTAGTTCTGAACATCACATGCTAATGTAAAAAGCTGGTTTTTGATATAAATATGAACTTGATTGAACAAAACATGCATGTATTGTATAACATAATGTCCTAGGAGTGTCATCTGATGAAGATCATCAAAGGTTAGTGCTGCATTTAGCTGTGGTTTGGGTTTATGTGACATGTATGCTTGCTTGGAAAATGGCTGTGTGTTTATTTGTGTCTATGTAGTCTCCTAACATAATCGAATGTTTTGCTTTCGCTGTAAAGCCTTTTTGAAATCGGACAATGTGGTTAGATTAACGAGAGTCTTATCTTTAAAATGGTGTAAAATAGTTGATTGTTTGAGAAAATGTAATTGTGGTAATTTAGTTGGTTTTGTATTTTGCGCCATGCGATGCCATTGGCTGTTGGCTAGGGGTTCCGCAGGCGGAACGGGGTTCCGCTAGCGGAACGTCTGTCCTGAACAGGTTAAAGGGACCAAATTCAGTCTCAATTACCAATTTCCAAGGGAGATAAACAAACATCATAAGAGACTGTATCCGGTACAAAGACAACAAAGAGAGAATGGTAAGCGTGCCTTTATCATTGTGGACAAACTCTTTATAGACGGACAGCTTTTCCGAGACAGCTCCATAACACCGTGGCTGTACTAAATTTTACAGGGACTTCAGGTTACGAAAAAAAGAAGGTATGGGAACTGTAAAAATATCTGAACATTATGAAGTGGATATGAACACACACATACTAAATTACATGCTTGTTTACACATACAGACTTATACATACACACACCTGATCACGCTCTCTTCTCTCACTCTCTCTTTCTCTCTTTTCTCTTCTCTTCTCTCTCTATTGTTGAGAACTGTTTTATAATGTGTTTATTGTTTATCTTTTTTATGTATTTGTCTACAAGTTTCTATATGTTTACAACAAGCAGGGGGAAGATATCAGAATAGGGGCATTGGGAAGTAATAACATATTGTACAGAATACATTTGTACTGTAGTGAAGCCGTCTCTAGAGTAATGCAAGGTCTCTTTCATGATCATGTGAAATGTCAATTGCTCTAGAAATGCTGGGATGTGTTTTTCAATTATGTTAACAATAATTATGATGCAACTATGATGGCGATACGATATGGATTACAATTATCATCATGAATATTAAGGCTATACACACTACATGTTACACACATAGACACTCAACCATGCAAATTGGCAGAGTTATTATTTATTTGGACATCTCACATTATAGTCTTTCTTGAATTCTAAATATCAGACATTTGCCAACTTAGTTTTGACCTTCATAATACCTCTGATGGCAGTAACTTTACAAGCACTAATTATGGTCAATTTAGACTGAGAATATTATCTAGTTATGGTAAGGGGTGAAATAAGTATAGCCAGTTATAATTGTAACGGTTTAGCAGATTATAAAAAAAGAAGATCAGTCTTTACATGGCTAAAAGAAAAGGAATATAATATATACTGTTTACAGGAAACTCCCTCTACATCCTTAGATGAAATTGCGTAGAAAAGGGAATGAGGTGGTGAAATCATTTTCTGTCATGGACAAAGGAACTCAAAGGGTGTGATGATATTAATTAACAAACATTTCGATCTGAATGTACAAATAGTCAGGAATGATTCGCAAGGAAGGTGGATCCTTTTGAATATGAAAGTGGACGAAAAAGAGATTTGGCTCATTAACCTATATGGTCCAAGTCAGGATGATCCACACTTCTTCGAAAACATTTATACCAATTTATTGACTAGGGTGGCTGGAGTCTTTGAAAATGTTTAGGGCCTTCCTCTGACACTGCCTGGTATAGAGGTCCTGGATCGCAGGAAGCTTGGCCACGGTGATGTACTGGGCCATACGCAGTAACCTTTGTAGTGCTTGCAGTCGGAGGCAGAGCAGTTGCCATACCAGGCAGTGATGCAACCAGGATGTTCTCGATGGTGCAGCTGTAGAACCTTTTGAGGATCTGAGGACCCATGCCACATCTTTTCAGTCTCCTGAGGGGGAATACGTTTTGTCGTGCCCTCTTCACGACGAACTTGGTGTGCTTGGACCATGTTAGTTTGTTGGTGATGTGGATGCCAAGGAACTTGATGCTCTCAACCTGCTCCACTACAGCCCCATTTGATGAGAATGGGGGCATGCTCAGTCCTCCTTTTCCTGTAGTCCACAATCATCTCCTTTGTCTTGATCACGTTGAGGGAGAGGTTGTTGTCCTTGCACCACACGGAAATAATCTTTGATGAAATCATCGTTGTTGGAGATTCTCAGCATTTCCCAGAAATATCCAGATTTTTATACAAAATAGGATATTTTGACTAAATAATCAATAAATAAAAAATGAAGCCGTCAAATGCTGTGCATTAAACATTATAGTAATATGACAAAGAAAGTAAAACCCTTTTGAAACAAGAATGCATTCAGCATCATCCAAGTCAAGGTCCCATAATCATGCCTGGTACTACCAGAGATTTAAAAAAGTGACTTTCAATCCTGTATTATTTTATTTTTTATTACCACTTTTTCTCCCCAATTTCGTGGTATTCAATTGGTAGTTACAGTCTTGCCCCATCGCTGCAACTCCTGTTCGGACTTGGGAGAAGCGAAGGTCGAGAGCTGTGCGTCCTCCGAAACACAACCCAGCCAAGCAGCACTGCTTTTTGACACAAGGCCCGCTTAACCCGGAAGCCAGCCGCACCAATGTGTCAGAGGAAACACCGTACACCTGGCGACCGTGTCAGTGTGCATTGCACCCGGCCCGCCACAGGAGTCGCTAGTGCGTGATGGGACAGGAACATCTTTGCCGGCCAAACCCTCCCCTAACTCCGACAACGCTGGGCCAATTGTGCGCCGCCCCATGTGCCTGGACTCAAACCAGGATCTCTAGTGGCATTGGCTAGCATTGCGATGCAGTGCCTTAGACCACTGCGCTACTCGGGAGGCCTGACTTCCAATCATATAGTGCTTTCGGAAAGTATTCAGACTTCACTTTTTCCACATTTTGTTACGTAACAGCCTTTTCCTAAAATGTATTAAATATTTTTTTCCTCATCAATCTACAGACAATACCCCATAATGATAAAGAAAAAAACGTATTTACATAAGTATTCAGACCCTTTGCGATGCCACTCAAAATTGTGATCCATTGATCATCTTTGAGATGTTTCTACAACTTGATTGGAATCCACCTGTGATAAATTCTATTGATTGGACATGATTTGGAAAGGCACACACCTGTCTATATAAGGTCCCACTGTTGAAAGTGTATTTCAGAGTAAAAACCAAGCCATGAGATCGAAGGAATGGTCTCTTGCGCTCAGAATCAGGATTGTGTCGAGGCAGAGATCTGGGGAAGGGTACCAAAACATTTCTGCAGCATTGAAGGTCCCCAATAACACCGTGGCCCCCATCATTATTAAATGAAAGTAGTTTGGAACCACCAAAACAATTCCTAGAGCTGGCGTCCCGGCCAAACGGGGGAGAAGGGCCTTGGTCAGGGAGGTGACCAAGAACCTGATGGTCACTCTGATAGAGCTCCAGAGTTCCTCTGTGGAGATGGGAGAACCTTCCAGAAGGACAACCATCTCTGCAGCACTCCACCAATCAGGCCTTTATGGTAGAGTGGCCAGATGGAAGCCACTCCTCAGCTCACTTGGAGTTTGCCAAAAGGCACCTAAAGACTCTCAGACCATGAGAAACAAGATTCTCTGGTCTGATGAAACCAAGATTGAACTCTGTCTGGAGGAAACCTGGGACCATCCCTACAGTGAAGCTTGGTGGTGGCAGTATCATGCTGTGGGGGTGTTTTTCAGCAGAGGGAAAGATGAAAGTACTGGGATATCCTTGATGAAAACCTGCTCCAGAGTGCTCTGGACCTCAGACTGGGCCTAAGGTTCACCCTCCAACAGGACAACGACCCTAAGCACACAGCCAAGACAACGCATAAGTGCCTTCGGGACAAGTCTTTGAATATGCTTGATTGGCCCAGCCCGAGCCCGGACTTGAACCTGATCGAACATCTTTGGAGAGACCTGAAAATAGCTGTACAGCGATGCTCCCCATCCAACCTGACAGATCTTGGAAGGATCTGCAGAGAAGAATGGGAGAAACTCCCGAATACAGGTGTGCCAAGCTTATAGCGTCATTCCCAAGAAGACTCAATGATGCAATCGCTGCCAAAGGCGCTTTAACAAAGTACTAAGTGAAAGGTCTGAATACTTACGTGAATGTGATATTTCAATTTTTTATTTTTAATACATTTGCAAACATTTCAAAAAACTTGTTTTGCTTTGTCATTATGGGGTATTGTGTGTACTGTAGATTGATGAGGGATTTAAAAAAAGAAATAATACATTTTAGAATAAACTGTGAAAGGGTCTGAATACTTTCCGAATGCACTGTATCTGAGGATATAAAACTAACATTTATGTGACAACTTTAAACAATTTATAGTGTATGGATTTAGTTATTTAACCCTCTAATAGCAAGGTCAAAAGGCTTTTGTACTTCTTCTTTTTTGTATGCTCTTACTTGTAAAGGACTTTCATCGTTCCATACACATACTGTATGTATCTTGCTATCTGTACCATTAATCACAGCTGTTGCAAACAAGAACACTTTTAACCCCGGTCCTGGAAAAAAGAAAATAATCAAAACTTGATTGATGATTCACTGAGGAGCGGAAATTGTTTGGTATTCTACAGTAGTGTATGTGCTGTTTGCTTCTGCAGAACACGTCATCCAATGACTACAGGGGTAGACATGGATGAACATTACGAGGACATGTGATAGAGCTTCTGAATTGTACCTCTACATAATGCTTCATTTAAGCTAATGTGTGACAATTAACTCCTTACAAAATTGACTTGAATGGCTGCAGGAGTACCATACAGCAGTGATAAATCAATGTGATTAAACAGTGATTGTCAGATAAAAGACTATAATTTCTCTCTCAGATCTGGTGCAGAAGATGAACACAGCTGGTGCAACTCAAAAGATGTATTGATGTATTTGCACTCTTTTCCTGAGCTACAGTATATTAATGTTCTCCTATCACAACAATTACCAGGTGATTCCATCTGGGTTCAATCAGTCAGCCTACTGGGATTCTCCTTATACAATTATCTCAGGCTAATTACACATCTACTTATCATCTTCAAAAGCCAATAAATGCCTGATAAAAGAAACACATTTAACTAATCCACTGATCAAATGGTAAGATAATTTAATTGGTGTTTCTGTACATGCAAGATCTTCCATATTAATCACAATTCTCAAACGTAATAATTTAGGCGACTGCTCTCCTGACTCCCTGCTTGTCTAAAGTCAAGACTTGACAGCGTGTTGGCTGACAAAGTCTTTGTTAATAAATTACAATGTTGTATCATGTGTCAGAGTAAGCCCCACCTGTGTGGTGGTACAACACATTTAGCCCTGCTGGAAATGGTTCTGGAACAGAAAACATTTCCCTGATGCAAATGTTTAACTGACATGCTTTGTACAAGCTGTTTTTTTTTCTCTGTATGAACCAGTACAGTTAAGTATTTATTGGATGGATGGCATTGTAGATGGTTGGAGATAGTTGTTAAGTTCTATTTGATAGACACTTTAAAAGAATTCAAGAAATCCCCTATTCAACTGGATGAGGAGGAAGTTATTATGAGAGACATGGATTTGAAACCTCGAGCAGTCCCGGTGTGTTAGTGAGGGATCTCTATAGTCTGTAGCCTGGTGATGTACATATTGCTTTCCCAAATGTAGCCCTATGCATGATGTTTTAATGAGACACCTGATAGATAGGGACACCTGCAGGTTCCTCCGTTGTCTATTAGTCTCCTGCCATGTGACTTCTAGGCGGTGGAGGGAGGAGCCATCATAAAGCTCCTCATTACAGAGGATGGACACCACTGACGTATATACAGTATATACAGCTTTCAAGATGGCTGACCGTTGTTTTCAATGTAATGTACTCACGTTCACATATGCCATTTCGTGGTGGTTGCCATCTGTTTTACAGAGCCCTTAACGCCTGCGCACTAGCACTCAGTGCACACTGGGGTGCCAGAAACATGACAGACATTGGATGAATGAAAAAAAAATGGCCTCGAAGACAATTACTTGAATAATTCAATGGGTATTTTTGGCACAAAGGTGATGACGAAAGTGTCTTTTTAGGAATTTTCTAATTAGATTTCTCTATTAGGCTTTCTAAGAGAATTGTCTTTTTTGCCTTCAGCTAAACTGCAGTACCAAAAGTGTCATCTGAGCTCAGTGGAAGGCGTGCTTCTAGCCCAGAACCCTGGGGCCTTGGTCGACACTGACAAAGGCTATGAATTTGTAACAGATTTTAGGAGGAGTAATTCAGTGTGGACGGCGGTTATCGGGTAAAAGGAAATGCAGGCTGAATTGAATAGTGATCCTTTGAAGGTATCACAGTGTAGCAGATAGCAGCTGTTGAACTGTGACACATCCCAGGGATGGAGACTATGACTGTAGTCTGCCCAGGTGTGTGATTGTCGCTGGATTTAGGCTTTAGCCACTCATCCCATATTGCTAAATGTTGATGCAGGACTGAATGTTTGTGTCAAACATTTGAAAATGTACATATACAGTTAATATTCAAAATCATTTTATACTGTTCTTCTGTGTGACAGTTTCCTGATGCTACATATTTGTTTTTACGTACACCTAAAATCACATGGCACAAGATCAACACTGTTCCACAGAAGATTTGATATAGTGGTGGAGTGCTGTCAATTCAGTGGCTGCACTGTCAATGGCTTGTGGTCTCGATCAAACAGGTTAACAACCACTGTGTTAACCAGGTATGTACTCTTCATTAGAATCTCCAGCACCACAGTAGTTCATGTTCATCTCTACAGCACCAAATTCCTTGCTATTTAAACCAAAACTATTTTTTAGGGCAATTGAACTGACTATCGAACACACTGGAACCATTGGTGCTGAGATAAAGTATAGAGATGCTTTTTCATGGACTGTCACACAGACACGGTTTTTTAAGGGTACCTGTCTGAGTGAGGGGCTGCTCTTATACTCCAGTCCCATCCTCAAGCCCACACTGGTGGTCAGTTTATAAGATGTGCTCCCAGATAGAGATTGATGATAGTATCTGATGCAATTCACGCCATGTCCACATTTCAGCTTCACAGACTGTAGTTAATGTGAAAGTACAGGGCACCCAGGAATCTCCCCCAGACCTACCGCCTGGAATGGAACTGCAGACTCAAATACACTCAGATAGGCATGAGTAGAGAATTCGATACACAGATTGACATTTGGCTGTACTACAGTTTCAGGTAGCGAAAGTATCATATTATCAGAGCCAAATAAGCCAAATAATTGAAATAGGTGAAGGGTGTCTATCAAACAGCGATACAAACAGTTCATCAGACAAAATGGCTATACTCGTATAAAAGACAAAAGCCTTTTGTTCCAATACATATGATAATGTAGCCTATGGCTCAGTTTCTCAATTCCGTTGCGTTACTAAAACCCCAAAATGGGTGAGCAGTCTGTGGCCAGGGTTTTGTGGAAGACATGGATCGTTATTAGCATGTAAACTGGAATAGGCAAGTACCCAATTTATCAAGTACTCTCTTGATAGACCATTTGAACAGAGTGATGGATTGTGTGCTGTCCCCCCATCTGTGAAATTAGCTCTTAATTGATCATTGTAATTATGTAATGGTTATGTAGGGAAGTTGGGTTTTATTTATTTATTGGTTTTTATTTGTACATGTATACAGGGCTCCCTTGTAAAATAGTTTTATCTCAATGTGACTCCCTGTTTAAATAAAGGTTAATAAAAATGTTCTTGTCACAGAAAGACATGCAACTCTCATTATGATCCCACATTATTATCTCTGTTGGATTTTGGTGAATTCAGTCAACATAAAAAAAATACGCCCCCCCCCAGTCCCGAACCATCTTACACTGGATACTCTATATTATAATGTGAGCATGTATTATGATGAGAGGCACCAATGACTGTGTATAATCAGCTGAGGTGTATGCTTACTTTAATTGATGCTTACTGTTATGTAATCGTTTAAAAGACAGTTGTTGCCACGTGAATGTGTATTCCATACAGATGTAGGATCATCATTTGATCACCTTGTTGCAGGACATTTAAAACTGTATTTGTTGGGTTAAAAGGCTTCTGAAGTTTTCCACTTTGAAATTTCAGACTTGATTTCCCTTATGAAAAATGCATCAACACCTACAAATATGTCCATTCATTTTAATCCACGGAATATTTCACATTTCCTGTTGCTTCTGGATTATTAACCTGCTGTAGCAAACTGGCTCAAATTAAGATCCTACATCTGTATGCCTATGCTATTTCTGAAATGTCTATTGAGACAAAATCCTGAATATTGCTGTTGTGATAAAACCAGATTTCAAGAGTTAAAATTGGATTAACTTCATTTTGACTCTTTGACAGTAATGCTTTAATATTAAAATGCAATGTCTATCATGGATTGTAAAGTAAGGCTTTGTACTGTAAGCTTTGAATGACGAGAAATGAGTTGAATGCTGTTAGATCACAAATACTCTCTCATGATAGATACACATTTGTTGACATCTGTGTCAGGGAAAGACGGGTGCTTTGTTTTCTGCCAGAAATATAATTCCAAAGACTGCAGAGCTGACTACAAACATCTTAGCAACGCTTCCAATGAAAATCTAAGATTATGAGGATGTGTATGTGCAAAAATGTCTTGTCAGTTCTAGTGATTGAAAAGGTAAATGAATTGTACTGACCTATTTCTAAGTGAGTTAACATGGGTGATCGTGGATGTAATAGCATAATGACCACATCCCAGTGCCTGTACAGAAGCACTTCCAGTGGGAGTCCTACCATCTTAGATGATTAAAGAGCTGGGGGAAGCCTTCTTTAGTTTAATCCACAAACGTTGCTAGCTCTGGAATGGATGCACCCTCCTCCATTGTGCTTGAAATCAGACAGGTTGGTTCAGTCATGGTCAAATAGAATGTGGCAGAAATAAGGATATTGTAAACAGTTAGGTCATGCAAGTGTCTGTTTAGCTGTTAGGTTCAGACACAACTTGTGCATAGTATTTCTTTGAATAATGAGCAGTAATGATGATTGTTCCTCTCCCATTAGTTAAGAGAACAATTCAATAAACCACACACAGTGGTCTTCAAACTCCTAACACATAAAATTCTTCCGACAACACCATAATGGGAGACACAAACATTTAACTTGTTCCTTGACCTATAGTAACCCTGTTGAGAGCCAACAGCCCACACCTCAATACCACCGTTTTCATATCTCACCCCTCCATCCCTCCTGGGGTTGAAATAGGTGACCACGTTTGTTTACTTAAATCAAAATCCAATACTCTATTCTGGCAGATTTCTAACCATTTTTGCTTCCCGCAGCACTAAGGCCTGTGACACCACTCTAACAGACGCCCTTGACTTTCCAGTAGCTTATTAACCTTTTGGGAGTGCAGCTGGGTGATTCAGGGGTGGACAGGAGCTGTGGCTGCCCCATCACATGACTCAGGTTGGATGGATGGGGTGGCACAGGGTACCACAAAAAGGCAGGTGCTGCTGACAGCACCACATGAAACATGATTGATGTTTACCAAAGTCGTCCCGAGTGTCTTTGTTTAAAGGCACATGCACAAGCCCATCTTTAGAAAAGCCACTTACGAGACAGGAGGGGATAAAAGGCAATTAGCCTGATATACTGTGCTTGGAAGCATGTCAATCTCATGACAATGGTTCATATGGGGTGTACACCACCTCTTCTCTACAGCCTGAGATAAAGATAGATGCTTCCATTTGGAAATGTTACAGACCCATTATGATGATGACAAACAGGCTAGTGAAAGCTAGCAGTGACCCATGTAGGAAGGCTATTCAGGCTATATCATTTAACGTTCACACCTACTGTATAGAGTTTGCCTGGTTGTAGTCCTAAAAAGTTAGCGCCTACAAAAATACGCCATTACTATTGCTCTCTATACGTGTGTTACGTGCACACAGCTCCTGCGGAGCTTCGGGGAGCAACAAAGGAGAAATTCCACATTCAATAAAAAATGAGTAAAGCTAGGGAACTTGCATTATTCATCTCACACCTACATGTCCATCTCTCAGGCTTCCCAAAGGGAATGCTATGAAATTTCCATTGGCATCATTCTATGTGTTGAGTTTTAATGTCAATATTGCAGACAGTCTTCAATGGCCTGGCAGCCTCCCTTCGACTCCAACAAGAAACTTCAAAGGACCACTTCTCTGAATCCCTCAGTTTTGCACAAAAAATGTTAACCTTGGAGACATGTTAACTACCTGGCTGTGTATGTTGTGGAATTCTAATGAAAGTTCTGATCATTCAGGAGAAAGAGAGAAAAGAGAGTGAACAATGCCCTTTGTGCCAAGTTTTGACTAAATCCCGATCATTCTGGCATTTTGTTGATTTCTCTTTAAATTATGATAGGTTCAAATAGGGCCCCTGGTTTTTGAAAAACATCTTCAAATCAAGGGAAAATGTTTAATTGGATGTCTAACTATACTTGTTATGCAACTTAATGCATTGATCCAATGTCGGCTACCCACAACCCCATCAGCAGAACCTTAATAACGTAGCTTGCTATACTTTTTACTTTATGAGATTCATCGCAGTCATTGAAACTAATAACAGACAAATAAACATACTAGAATGGACTCTATAATACCCAGTGCATAGTGCATACCCAGTACTAACAACAACAACACATTTAGACTAAGCTAGTCTGTCTGCTTTTGGGCCTGTGAGATAGTATTCACTTACCCTCAGGTGTTTGAGTTCTAATGGTTGGCAGCTGGAGCTAGACCCCAGTGCCAATGTGCCATCCGCAGTGCCAGTGCTTCGGAGGCATTATTAGAGCTCTGGCATGGTTTAGTAGTGCAGGTGCTAGCTACCTGGAGTATGGTTCCATTCCATCTGCCAGCACTCTCCCGCAGCAACACCAAGGGCCATGACTGGAAATCATGGAGAATATGAATGGTGGGGATTTTTGCTGCTTTTATGAAAAGTATTTTAAATAAAGTGCATAAACCCATAGGCTTGTAAGTTTCTAAAATTAAGTATGTATAATTGTAAAAGGAATAGCCTAGTGTTAGATGAGGTTTAGAAACTCTGTCTACTGTGGCTGTGAAGGCTCACACGAGACTCTCAGTCTCTGCCCTATGAGGTATACTTGAAGATGGGCCCGGTTGTTGTCACTCACTGGCAGAAAACACTCTGTTTCACCCATGTCTGAGTAAAAGCTGAGCTCAGAGAGGGTATATCATGCAACCACTGCTATTTATGATGAGAGCTGTCCATCTAATAGACTTGTAAGGAGTGAGGAATTGATGGCCATCATTCCTCGTCCATTTGGAACACTCTCATAGTCTCATCTAATTTAGAGGCCATGAATGGGAAGGAAAATGTCATTAGCCAGATAGGTAATCTGTTTCTTTAGAGGAATCAAAGATCATAATTGGATTTTCTTCAAGGCTGCTCCGAGCTTTTCAGTGGCTCAGCCCACTATCATATTAATGATGGTATACCGAGCGAGCGAATGAGAGCTGCAGAAAATGGCCTGCTCTACAGCTACCTGAGATTGAAGTCGGACCCCCTCAGATTGGAACTTGTGATGGATCTTCAGAGTTAGTAGTTCTCTCATGATATTTGATATAATGAGTGAGTGATAAGTAAGCTAGGAGAGGATATTAGGTCATAGACTCGATTGCATAATTTCCATTTTAACAGGGTAGGACGACGTTTCTCTGCACACTGCAGTGGAGTCACGATGAGTGAAAAATGATCTCCATGTGGAATCAGTCACTCCCCATGACAAGTTAGGGTTTCTACTTTTAGGCACATACAATAGCCATGTTCCCTATGTATGTATTTATAAACTGAGGTCAAGGAAAACACCATTAGGCACAATCATTTAAATAATAATGAAAGGTCATATGTAATACGATTTGCTAGTGATTTTTAAACACATGCAAACACAGGTCAAAGAAATGGCCGCTTTCAGGTCTGTCACTTTATAGAGATGCATGTCATTAAACGTGCAGGTCTTGGAGGAGCTTGAAATAGAGCTACAGAAATAGAGCTGAACTGGCAGCAAAAGCACAGCATATGGAAAGCTGACACTTCCAAATCCCTCCACCTCCCCAAAAGCGCCACTAATGAGTACTATTTTATTTCTCAAAGGCTTTGAACTGCTCACTGTTGGAGCATTACTCAGTAACAGCATCCCAGTTCTAACAATATCAACTTTCTGACACAGCTGCATACTGACAGTGACAGGCATTTTAAAGTGAGATGGCCTGAAGCTCGAAAAGTATGATCTTAGTAAACAAACTGTTTTCCTTCACAAGGAATGTCTCCCTGCATTGAATTAAGCTAATTGATGGTGGTGTAAGATGAAAAGCGTTGGGCTGACGGGCCATTGGGCTTTGACGTGCAGCATGCTGAAGCCATGGCCCTGACACCATAGTGGATTAATTAAAGGTTTGTTAGCTACCAGGCCTGAAGTTACCATCTTGTGTGAAGCAATTACAGTCTCTTGCAAAAGTATTCAGATTCCTTGAATTTCTTAATATTTGTTGTTACAAAGTGGGATTTAAATTGATTTAATTATCTTTTTTTTGTCAACAGCTGTAAGTCTTCTTGGGTAAGTCTATAAGAGCTTTGCATACCTGTATTGTGCAATATTTGCCCATCGGTCAAGATGTTGGGGATCATGGGTAAACAACAATTTTCAAGTCTTGCCATACATTTTCGAGAAGATTTAAGTCAAAACTGTAACTTGGCCAAGTTGGAACATTCACTGTCTTCTTGGTAAGCAACTCTAGTGTATATTTGGCCTTGTGTTGTAGGTTATTGTCCTGTTGAAAGGTGAATTCCTCTCCCAGTCTCGGGTGTAAAGCAGACTGAAGCAGATTTTCCTCTAGGATTTTGCCTGTGCTTATCTCCACCCTGTTTTTTTTTAATCCTGAAAAACTCCCTAGTATTTGCCAGAGTCAAGCATACCCATAACATGATGCAGCCAAAATAAGGAGGCAGCTACTCAGTGATGTGTTGTGTTGGATTTGCCCCAAACATAAGTGTATACCTTTGTTGTTGTTTTCTTCCAGTGTAACTTTAGCGCCATGTTGCATACAAGATATGTGTTTTGGAATATTTTTATGCTGTATATTTGTATTCTTCTTTTCACTCTGTCATTTAGGTCCTATTGTGAAGTCACTACAATGTTTTTGATCCATCCTCACTTTTTCCCATCACAGCCATTGAACTCTGTAGCTGTTTTAAAAATCCCCTATGGCCTCATAGTAACATACCTGAGCAGTTTCATTAATGTCCTGCAGCTCAGTTCAGAAGGACGATTGTATCTTTGATGTGTCTGGGTTGTTTAATATATAATCCACAACACAAATATTAACTTGACTATGCTTAAAGAGATATTCAATGTCTGATTTGTTATTGCTACCCATTTACCAATCATTGCCCTTCTTTATGAGGCTTTCTAAAGCTCTCCTGTCTTTGTTGTGGAATCTGTGCTTGAAATTCAATACTTGACTGAGGGACCTTACAGATGTTGTATATACGGGGGAGAGAGGAAGGGTTAGTCATAAAAAAAATCATGTCAACCCCTATTATTTCACACAGTCTAACTTATTATGTGAGTTGTTAAGCCAAATTTGACTCCTGAACTAATTTAGGCTTGCCTAAACAAACGGGCTGAATACTTATGCAACGGCTATATTTTATGATTTTCTTTTTTATTTATCTTAAAAATAATTAACAAAAATGACATTTAAATCCATTTTAATCCCACTTTGCAACACAATAAATGTGAAGAAATCCTAGGGGTCTGAATACTTTTGCAAGGTACTGTAATTCACTATAATTGTCAAGATATGCTTTATATACCCAAGAGAGACTGATGCAGTCATAATGAGTTCTCACATCAATAGCTTTTCCTTCCAGCACACTTGCTCCTTTCAGTCATTTTACTTAACCAGTGGTGGAAAAAGTACCCAATTGTCATACTTGAGAAAACTATAGATACCATAATAGAAAGTGACTCAAGTAAAAGTGAAAGTCACCCAGTAAAATACTACTTGAGAAAAAGTCTAAAAGTATTTGGTTTTAAATATACTTAAGTATCAAAAGTTAATGTAATATACTAAAATATACTTAAGTATCAAAAGTAAAAGTATAAATCATTTCAAATTCCTTATAATAAGCAAAGGGTTTAATATAAATGATGCCCTCTTCTTGTTTTTAAAATGTAAGGATAGCCAGGGGCACACTCCAACACTCAGACATTATTTACGAACGATGCATTTGTGTTTAGTGAGTCTGCCAGAACATAGGCAGTAGGGATGACCACGTGTTCTCTAGATAAGTGCGTGAATTTCACAATTTTCCTGTTCTGCTAAGCATTCAAAATGTAACTAGTACTTTGGGTTGTCAGAGAAAAGTACAATATTTTATTTTGGAATGTAGTGAAGGAAAAGTAAAAGTTGTCAAAAATATTAATTGTAAAGTAAAGTACAGATATCCCAAAAAATGACTTAAGTAGTACTTTAAAGTATTTTTACTTAAGTACCTTACACCACTGGTTTTAACCATATGTGTTGAATGGACAGATATAGTACATGCAGTATAACAGGGTTGGGGTCAATTCCAGTTAAATTCCAGACAATTCAGGAAGTACACTGAAATTCCAATTCCAATTCTCTTCAATGCTTTTCACTGAGGAACATTTTGAATTGACTGTAATTTAAACGGAATTGACTCCAACCCTGCAGTATATTGCACACATTGGAAACATGTTAATTGACCAGGTCAAGAGACGATTTCAGTTTATTCTGTAATATAACAATCTGAGTAAAAAACAAAATGATAGCTAGATACAGTAGCTAGCTTCCTTGATTTGATTTGCTGTTCGTTTGTTCAGTCAATAGTCAGAGCAGCATCTGTTTGGTTGAGCCCAGCATCTGTTTGGTTGAGCCCAGCATCTGTTTGTTTTTGTCATTCCCTTCCCAACACTGAGAGGACTTGAGTTGAAGTGTTGTTGTCAGTAACATTACTGTGAACTGTTAATCAGCAGTTCAAATAACTCAGCAACATGTTATCTATTCCCCAACATGACTCTCAGCGAGATATCCCCTCATCTAATTTCTCCTCTGTAAATGAATGTGCACCTCACGCCTGGTGAAAAACGTGTACCTCACCTCTGGTGAAAAACTCATATCAAAGGAAGGTTGCGGAGGTGAAATTAAATAATCGAGCCTAGCTTAAGAGAACGGGTAGATGAGAACAAGGGAATGATATTCATTTCAATGTGATTTATATTTTTGACCATTGAAACTAGGACTGCTTACTCGATGACATGAATCAAGACTTAAATGAAATTGTACTTTGCCGAGGCCAGAGGGCCTAAGGTTTCACAACACCAGAGGAGGCAGGAGAAAATACAGTGCATTCGGAAAGTATTCCGACCCCGTGACTATTTCTACATTTTGTTACGTTACAGCCTTTATCTAAAATGGATTAAATACATTTTTTCCTCGTCAATCTACACACAATACCCCATAAAGACTATACCCCATAAAGTTTTTATTTTATTTTTATTTCACCTTTATTTAACCAGGTAGACTAGTTGAGAATAAGTTCTCATTTGCAACTGCGACCTGGCCAAGATAAAGCAAAGCAGTTCGACACATACAACAATACAGAGTTACACATGGAATAAACAAACATACAGTCAATAATACAGTAGAAAAAGTCTATATACAGTATGTGCAAATGAGGTAGGATAAGGGAGGTAAGGCAATAAATAGGCCATAGCAATTAAACACTGGAATGGTAGATGTGCAGAGTATGTATATATACTCTGCGCAAAATGTACTAAAAATACAAAACTGAAATAGTTTATTGATTTAAGTATGCACACCCTTTGCTATGAGTTTCAAAATTGAGCTCAGGTGCATCCTGTTTCCATTAATCATCCTTGAGATGTTTCTGCAACTTGATTGGAGTCCACCTGTGGTAAATTCAATTGATTGGGCATGATTTGGAAAGGCACACACCTGTCTAAATACTGTAAGGCCCCACAGTTGACAGTGCATGTCAGAGCAAAAACCAATCCAAGAGGTTGAAGGAATTGTCTGTAGAGCTCTGAGATAGGATTGTGTTGAGGCACAGATCTGGGGAAGGGTACCAAAAAATGTCTGCAGCATTGAAGGTCCCCAACAGTGCCCTCCATCATTCTTATATGGAAGAAGTATGGAACCACCAAGACTCATGCAAGAGCTGGCCGGCCGGCCAAACTGAGCAATCGGTGGAGAAGGGCCTTGGCCAGAGAGGTGACCAAGACCCAGATGGTCACTCTGACATAGCTTCAGAGTTCTTCTGTGGAGACGGGATAACCTTCCAGAAGCACAACCATCTCAATAGCACTTCACCAATCAGGTCTTTAAGGTAGAATGGCCAGACGAAAGCCACTCCTCATGAAAAGGCACATGACAGCCCGCTTGAAGTTTGCCAAAAGGCATCTGAAGGGCTCTCAGACCATGAGAAACAAGATTCTCTGGTCTGATGAAACCAAGATTGAACTCTTTGGCCTGAATGCCAAGCATCACATCTGGAGGAAACCTGGCACCATCGCTATGGTGAAGCATGGTGTTGGCAGCATCATGCTGTGGGCATGTTTTTCAGCGGCAGGAACTGGGAGACTAGTCAGGATTGAGGGAAAGATGAATGGAGCAAAGTACAGAGAGATCCTTGATGAAAACCTGCTCCTGAGTGCTCAGGACCTCAGACTGGGGTGAAGGTTCACCTTCCAACATGACCCTAAGCACATAGCCAAGACAATGCAGGAGTGGCTTTGGAACAAGTCTCTGAATGTCCTTGAGTGGCCCAGCCAGAGCCCGGACTTGAACCTGATCGAACATCTCTGGAGAGACCTGAAAATAGCTGTGCAGCGACTGTCCCATCTAACCTGACAGAGCTTGAGAGGATCTGCAGAGAAGAATGGGAGAAACTCCCCAAATACAGGTGTGCCAAGCTTGTAGCATCATACCCAAGAAGACTCAAGACTAATCACTGCCAAAGGTGCTTCAACAAAGTAATGAGTAAAGGGTCTAAATGTGATATTTCCGTTTTTTATATTTAATAAATTAGCAAAAAAATGTCAAATAAAGTTTTTGCTTTGTCCTTATGGGGTATTGTGTGTAGATTGATGAGGGAAAAACACTATTTAATCGATTTTAGAATAAGGTTGTGACGTATCAAGATATGGAAAAAGTGAAAGGGTCTAAGTACTTTCCGAATGCACTACACGAACGCACTGTTTTTCTACACTACATCAATATTAACCCTCTTTAGGAAACTTTTATTCAGAATAATTTAATTTTGCTGTATCAAATTGGTATTATTGTACTGTACTGTACTGTGTGTGCCACCCCATAATGCACTGCAATGCAATGGACTTGGATGTATCTCCATCATGAGTGTGGTACTTCAGGGGACTGGCCACAACAGCTGGCCTAAGATGGCCGTGGGGAACAGCAGGCAGACTCATACCACAGAGGGTGCTCCCTGTCAGATTGCATCTTTGTTACATCATTTCTTCCCTCTTTCTCTCACTGACGATAGGCTTCTATTTGAGGGGACCTCGCCTCCCACTCTTCTCCACCGACAGCATGACAACTCAATAAAAGAGGTCATTAACAATTTCAAGGCCAATGAATAATGAAGGTTCCTTGAAGATTCACTCACTCGTTTTTACCTTGGTTTGTCAAATTAATTACCTCAGAAAGGTTGAATTGCCGGTTTCCTTCATTTTCGTCTGACATTTGAACTGGATGACAGCTTTGGTGAATAAATAACAAATCTACCTGAAGACATTTAGCCAAATACTGGCTGGCTAACCATGCCATGAAGAATGGTCGGTAACGTAATCTATGAAATTATGGTTAATATTAGCTAGCGGACAATTGACAATCTTCATACTGTACACCGGTGTTCTAAAACGGACAACTTTATTTACAAAATTACATTGGATGAATTAGTTTAATTTTCTTCATTCCACCTGCACTGAGCGACCCTGTAATTCCTCTTCTAGAATCCCTGCGAGAGCAGTGTCGACACAGCCCTTACACCAACCCCTGGGCCTTGGTAGATGGAGTCACCTGTAGCGGCTGATCTGCTTGGGCCATTTATATTCAAGGTTGAATAGTAGCAGAGTGTAATATGCATAACCAGTGTCTCAGCACTAATGAGACTCCTGGTCCTAGACCTTAATTGGATCGCTTCACCACAGTCCCTTATTGATATTTGCATGCCACAGTTCATCATGATAAGTAATGAGAAGATTATTCACTGGTGGTAGCCAATCGCAAACTCCATCTGTGAACTGAGCGAGTCCTGTCCTAGGCTATGGATCCCAAAGGCAATGGAGAGGAATGGTGTAGCTATCACAATGACGAACACACACCCCTAAAATACAATCTGCTTTTAGTGTCCTCTCTCTTTCATGTGTGTTCACAGATTGTAGTAGATCGAACACAGTCTTGAAATAACATTGTAATTCTCTACCCCCTTTCAAAGGTACCAGCTTTTCAGCACACCTCAATTACATTTCTTTTACATAGCAAACCAGAGCCCACCTCTTCTGGAGAGAAAGGAAATGTCAAACAGGACGCGCCTCAGAGGAGGAAAATCAAAATGCGCACAAACAGAGAATGTAAAGATTAAGTCTGGCAAGCCCAGGTACGGGCTGAGATCCCTGTGTGTGTGTTAAATTGTATTTGTCATTGGATAGGTGGTGGATAGAAGAGCTCACCACCACACAAACCATTCTAGAAACACTCAGTGATTCACCAAGAGCCTGTGAAAAGACTGATAGGGGTGGTGTCTTAGGCTCCAATTCTATTATGAGCAGGAAAAAGGTAAGCTTCACTGCGAATGATCTAAGAATGTTAAAGGCTGCAGGTGTAATTTTGCGGTGAGGTTTTTTTAATTTTATTTGTGATTGATTTAATTGAGGTGTTTTGAATTCTTACTCGACACTCTCAGCATTTTGACCAGTGCCTAAAAACCAGGGAGATGATGAGAAAGCTAAACTATTCATTAAGAACACATTCATCCTGAATGAAAAATTGCCAAGTACTTATTTAAGAGCTCACAGATGGCACTGCTCCTCTGGGCATCAGGGCAGTCGGACAGTTTGGCAAACGTTCTGAGGAAATATTACAATTTCCCTATTCACAGTTAAGTTAATGGTTATAATGCACCTATTATTACATGGATACATGTTGGAGCAAACATCTACCGCCGCCCCACCCACCACCACAACCACCTGTATGCACTGTAATCATATTGATGAACGATTACTGCAGGATTGATGACCTATTCATTTTCTACCTATCTAACCTGCTCAAAGCAACCCATTTACAGAACATGTACTGATGGTGATTGCTGAGTAACACGTGTCTTTCAGTGTTCAAGGAGAGGCGTGGATGGAATAGAATCATTCCTGTACTTTTTAGACTGTTTTGCTTCCTAGAAAGCCTTGACACTTGAGTTGACGCTGCACTCTGAATTCATAAATATTTTTTGCATGCTTCTTAGACTAGTTCTGGTGACTTGAATACAGTTCCATGGCTTAGACTTTTTATCCATTTATAAAGCAACGACAGTCATGCTGATGCCTCCCCTGAGGGGTCTGAACCTGAAACCTGATTCTAGTTTCCTAACTGCTGCGCCACACCACAACACCGTTTTACTAATCCTCTAAAAGTTTGCTCTGACGACATGTCTCTGCCTAGTGCCTTGGTGTAGAATGAGTCCTAGTTGAGATGCAGCAAAACAGGCTTCATAGTCATCTCCACACACTTTCTTTTAGATGAATGATTGTTATACTCATTATTAAAGATATTAACTACTGATGTGTTTGTTCCTCATGCAGCTACGGAGATACAACGGGCGTCCAACTGTTAGAGAGCTGCTCTCTGCTGACCTGAACAGCAAGGCGAGGCGGGAAGACGCCCAGAGCAGGATTTGACACCTCACTGAATCTCATTACCATAAAGCAGAGAATAGAAAAAAGTCAAACACTTCCGCTGCATGAAATCTACAGTAGATCAGAAGCCTGAACAGCCAGCTGTGCTATGTCTCACCAGAGTCCTGTTGATGTGGTCACAACACATTACATAAACACAAGGCAAACACACTCGCGTCACCCACATTAATATTGATCTTATTTATACAATATGAAACACAGAAACATCAATTGTATTGACACTAGTTAGCTGTCTATCCACTCCATGTGGGTCTCCTGTGTGTAACTGAATCTTGAGTGACAACTCCATCTTTTAATCCCTCTCCCTGCTGGTGTGCCCTGCATGGTCTCTGAGAGTTGCAGAAGGAACTTGGCTGTGGCTCCTGCTGCCTGGCCTCCACCGTTTTATCTAATCACTCAGACATGGCCCGGCTTCAGGCTCCCTGCCCCAGCGCTACAGTAGCTAACGGCAAGGTGAGACAAGCACAGCTAGAGCCATATCCCATAGAATAGATGATCTAGCTATTGGACATCCAGCTCCTCTCATTCACTCCCCCGCCCCCAACTGTTCCTCATTTAGTCTTTCCCCAGTTGCCCTCTTATTTATCAGATTAGATTTTGGAGATTTCGTCAACAATTTTAAAAAGGAACCAAACGTTGTGAAATGTAGTATTTGAAAGAATAAAAATAGTTAACATAGTTTTCTAACTTTCTCGCAAACATTTGTGGAAAGATGTTTAATTTTGTTGTCCAGAATGCATGCATTAGTCCAATTGATCTTACTAGTAATTGATGGGTGGTTATCTTTTTACTACAGTGGGCTAAATATGGGCTACACAGAGTGTTTCTTGGTAGTGTTAAACAAATCTACTTTGAAACAAAAGTTTACACCTCACACACATGGTTATGGGCTTAAAACAAATAAGACACCTGTGCCATGTCAGGTATAGAGTTTAAATGTATTACATTGCGTTTGAATCACAAAATTACACTGTATATGCATCATAGAAGACTGAAATATAACAAAACCATTTGACATAGAAACATAAGATTTTCGGCAGGTTTTTTTAACTACTGTTAATTAATTATGAAATTATGAAAAATATTAATAACATCCCACCCATAAGGCCACTAGGTCATTTGACTGCAGGAAAGGAATATCCAGTATGATGTATACAGAGATCAACAGAAAGAGCACCAACGTACTTGTTAAAAACTGTTGTAATAACTAACATACTAGCTACCTACCTAACCTACTAAGTGAGGAGAGATACAAGGTCAAGGTAAAAGTTTGAGTTTTTGCTCTCAAGCCCTACAGTACAGCTTCTCTTACCTTAGTGGCTAAGAGCCCTTCATCTCACTCTACTGTATAGTGTGATATGTTGCATCAGTAATCTCTCCACCTCTCTTTGTGTCTTATTGGCCCGGGGTAGGTAGGCTTCAAAGCAGGGCTCTCAGAGACGAGAGCAGGAGGAGGAGGCCTCCCTGGCACGTTTCCTTCTGATGGTCTGGCAGGCACTAGACTTTCAAAGCAAAGAGAGGTGGGCATGGATGAACGGCTGTTCAACTCTCTTTCCCTCCTCAGTAGTGCACTCGGATGGAAGTTGGAATAACGGACCACAGGTTACTACTGATAAGTTAGGAAAACTTTTCGGAGAATGGTGATCGTTGGGCCCTGATATTTTTACCTATGACATAGGAAGTGTGACTTGATCTCAGTGCTTATTTCTTAAGTAATTATTGTGTTTTTGTTGAAGACATAAAGTGATCTGCATTGAAGAGAAGAATCACTGAAAAACGACATGAAGCGGTTAATTAATGATGCTGTTGTTGTTCTGGGTTTAGGAGCGTAGCAGAGTAAGGAGCACCAAAACTGACCCAGATGATGCAACACCTGATGCTCTATCCATAAATTACAACCAAATGTTTTTTTGGCACACTTGAATCTGAACCGTGATGCTTTTGCCTTTTAAAATCAGTACTAGGTTGATATATGACAATTTCTGAGAATACTGCATTGTTCTCAAATAGATTTCCATTTTTGTCATTGAGTATTGAGCTGCAGTTCTAAGTCCTAGTGGCTAGCACTGTGAGCTTGGTGAAGACAGTCACTCAGCTGTGTTCAGTGGTGTAAAGTACTTATGAAAAAATACTTAAAAGTACTACTTAAGTCGTTTTATTGGGTATTGTACTTAACTGTACTGTTTATTTTCTTGACAACTTTTACTTCACTAAAGATTGATTTGATTACGGGGAATGGGATATGTTCCGGGTAGCCTCGGAGAATAACATTGATGTATACATGGACACTGTGACTGAGTTCATCAGGAAGTGTATAGGGGATGTTGTTCTCACTGTGACTATTAAAACTTACCCAAACCAGACACTGTGAATAGATGGCAGCATTTGTGCTAAACTGAAAGCACAAACCACTGCATTTAACCACGGCAAGGTGACTGGGAATATGGTTGAATACAAACAGTGTAGTTATTCCCTCTGTAAGGTAATCAAACAGGCAAAACGTCAGTACAGAGACAGTGGAGTCACAATTTAATGGCTCAGACACGAGACGTATGTGGCATGGTCTACAGACAATCACGGATTACAAAGGGAAAACCAGCCACGTCGTGGACACCGACGTCTTGCTCCCAGACAAGCTAAACACCTTCTTCGCCGGCTTTGAGGATAACACAGTGCCATCAACGCGGTCCGCTCCCAAGGACTGTGGGCTCTCCTTCTCCGTGGCCGATGTGAGTAAGACATTTAAGTGTGTTAACCCTCGCAAGGCTGCCAGCCCAGACGCCATCCCAAGTCACGTCCTCAAAGCATGCACAGACCAGCTGGCTGGAGTGTTTACGGACACATTCAATCTCTCCCTATCCCAGTCTACTGTCCCCACTTGCTTTAAGTTGTCCACCACTGTTCCTGTACCCAAGAAACCAAAGGTAACTGAACTAAATGACTATCGCTGCATTCATGAAGTGCTTTGAGAGGCTAGTTAAGGATCATACCACCTCTACCTTACCTGACACCCTAGACCAACTTCAATTTGCTTCCCGCCCCAATAGATCCACAGACGATGCTATTGCCATTGCACTGCACACTGCTCTATCCTATCTGGATAAGAGGAATTCCTATGTAAGAATGCTGTTCATTGACTATACCTCAGCCTTCAACACCATAGTACCCTCCAAGCTCATCATCAAGCTCGGGGCCCTGGGTCTGAACACTGCCGTGTGCAACTGAATCCTGGACTTCCTGACGGGCTGCCCCCAGGTGGTGAAGGTAGGAAACAACACTTTCACTTCACTGATCCTCAACCCAGGGGCCCCACAAGGGTGCGTACTCACCCCCTCCCGTACTCCCTGTTCACCCATGACTGCATGACCACACTCATGTCCAACTTAATCATCAAGTTTGCAGACGACACAACCATAGTAGGCCTGACTACCAACAATGACGAGACAGCCTACAGGGAGGAGGTGAGGGCCCTGGCAGAGTGGTGCCAGGAAAATAACCTCTCCCTCAACATCAACAAAATGAAAGATCTGATTGTGGACTTCAGGAAACAGCAGAGGGAGCACGCCCCTAAACATATCACCGGGGCCGCAGTAGAGAAGGTGGAAAGCTTCAAGTTCATCGGTGTACACATCACTGACGATCTGAATTGGTCCACCCACACAGACAGTGTGGTGAAGAAGGTGCAACAACAACATTTTATAGATGCACAATTGAGAGCATCCTGTCGGGTTGTATCACCGCCTGGTACGGCAACTGCACCATCCGAAACCGCAGAGCTCTCTAACGCATCACCGGGGGCACACCGCCTGCCCTCCAGGACACCTACAGTACCCGATGTCACAGGAAGGCCAAAAAGATAATCAAGGACACCAACCACCCGAGCCACGGCCTGTTCACCCCGCTTTCATCCAGAAGGTGAGGTCAGTACAGGTGCATCAAAGCTGGGACAGAGAGACTGAAAAATATCTTCTATCTCAAGGCCATCAGAATGTTAAATAGCCATCACTAGCCGGCTACCACCTGGTTACTCAACCCTGCACCTTAGAGGCTGCTGCCCTACATACATAGTCATGGAATCACTGGTCACTTTAATAATTGAACACTAGTCACTTTAATAGTGTTTACACACTGCTTTAATCATTTCATATGTATATACTGTATTCTATTCTACTGTATTTTAGTCAATGCCACTCCGAAATTGCTCATCCTAATATTTATAAATGTCTTAATTCCATTGATTTACTTTTAGATTTGTGTGTATTGTTGTGAATTGTTAAATATTACTGCACTGTTGGAGCTAGGAACACAAGCATTTCGCCACACCCGCAATAGCATCGCTAAATATGTGTATGTGACCAATACAATTAGATTTAATTTGATCAAGTGAACATCCCTGGTCATCCCTACTGCCTCTGATCTGGCGGACTCAATAAACACAATTGCACCATTTGTAAATGATGTCTGAGAGTTGGAGTGCACCCCTAGCTATCCGTATATATTAAAAAAACAAGAAAATGGTGCCTTCTGCTTTGCTTAATATACAGAATTTCAAAGGATTTATACTTTTACTACTTTTGATACTTAAGTATATTTTAGCAATTACATTTACTTTTGATACTTAAGTATATTTAGAACCAAATACTTTTAGACTTTTACTCAAGAGGAATTTACTGAGTTACTTTCACTTTTACTTGAGTCATTTTCTATTAAGGTATCTTTACTTTTACTCAAGTATGACAATTGGGTACTTTTTCCACCACCGGCTGTGTTCAGTGGGACAGCCAGCCTTATCTCCTTATTGTTCTCCTTCATGAGAATAGATGAAACAGTGCAGTGATGTGCAGACAATGCTACTGAACAGAACTAGGCCTTGTCTCCTTTTCTCTCCTTTCCTGAGTGAGGAGCTGGGTCTTCAGGCCTCGTCAGCCTGCTTGAATTTGAGCACGTATCCATGGCCGATCTCTAAGAGCCAGGGAGAACATTTCAGCATGGCACCACTGTGGAATGGCAATAGGATGCAGCAAGGATGTGTATGAGGATTGCTAATGTAGAATGTCTAACATCCATTCCAATACCCTGATGATTGCTGTATAAAAGACAGACAACATATTCTGGGACTACTCTCTGGCGTAAGCGAAAAGGTTTCATATCTGTCTCGAAATTTGATGTGTTATAAATGCAGGGTATAGAAAAAGAATTGGCGTGCTAAACTCCAATGTTTGTAGTGAAAAAAAGTATTTGCGTGCCTGGTTCAAAAGGTATATATTTTATGAAAAGAAAAACCCACACTCACTGGAATATTCTATTAAGTTTTAATGTGTTTTTTTTGCAGCAGCAGAGATAAACGGACGTGTTTCGGCCACAGCCTTCATCAGCATTAAAAAATACATTAAATATTCCAGAGAGTGCAGGTTTTTCCTTTCTTAAAATAAATTCAAGTTATAAAATATACACCACTCTCAGTTAATCAGACCTAATTGTGACATCTGATGAGACAAAAACACAGTAAACTGTATTTGTGCCGTAAATCTTACTGACAGGTAAAAAAATATCTATCTATCTATCTATCTATATATATAGATAGAAATAAAAGCTGAAATAAGTAATTCTCTCTACTATTATTCTGACATTTCACATTCTTAAAATAAAGTGGTGATCCTAACTGACCTAAAACAGGGATGTTGAGTGGGATTAAATATCAGGAATTGTGAAAAACTGAGTTGAAATGTATTTGGCTAAGGTGTATGTAAACTTCTGACTTCAACTGTGTGTATATATATATATATATATATATATATATATATATATACATATATATATATACACAGTTATTATATACACAGTTATTTTAAGAATGTGAAATGTCAGAATAATATTCCCAGTGGGTCAGAAGTTTACATACACTCAATTAGTACTTGGTAGCATTACCTTAAAAAGGTTTAACTTGGGTCAAACGTTTTGGGTAGCCTTCCACAAGCTTCTCACAATAAGTTGGGTGAATTTTGCCTATTCCTCCTGACAGAGCTGGTGTGACTGAGTCAGGTCTGTAGGCTTCCTTGCTCGCACACATTTTTTCAGTTCTGCCCACAAATTTTGTATGGGATTGAGGTCAGGGATTTGTGATGGCCACTCCAATACCTTGACTTTGATGCTGCCACCCCTGTGCTTCACGGTTGGGATGGTGTTCTTTGGCTTGCAAGCCTCCCCCTTTTTCCTCCAAACATAACGATGGTCATTATGGCCAAACAGTTCTATTTTTGTTTCATCAGACCAAAGGAAATTTCTCCAAAAAAGTATGATATTTGTCCCCATGTGCAGTTGAAAACCATAGTCTGGCTTTTTTATGGTGGTTTTGGAGCACTTCCTTGCTGAGTGGCCTTTCAGGTTATTGGATATAGGACTCGTTTTACTGTAGATGTAGATACTTTTGTACCTGTTTCCTCCAGCATCTTCACAAGGTCCTTTGCTGTTGTTCTAGGATTGATTTGCACTTTTTGCACCAAAATATCTTAATCTCTAGGAGATTGAAAGCATCTCCTTCTTCAACAGAACGACGGCTGCGGGGTCCCATGGTTTTTATACTTGTGTACTATTGTTTGTACAGATGAACGTTGTACCTTCAGGCATTTGGAAATTGCTCCCAAGGATGAATGTCTACAATTTTTTTTCTGAGGTCTTGGTTGATTTCTTTGGATTTTCCCATGATGTCAAACTAAGAGGCACTGAGTTTGAAGGTAGACCTTGAAATACATCCAAAGGTACACCTCCAATCGACTCAAATTATGTCAATTAGCCTATCATTTTCTGGAATTTTCCAAGCTGTTTAAAGGCACAGTCAACTTAGTGTATGTAAACTTCTGACCCACTGGAATTGTGATACAGTGAATTGTGATAAGTGAAATAATCTGTCTGTAAACAATTGTTGGAAAAATTACTTCTGTCATAAACGAAGTAGATGTTCTAACCGATGTGCCAAAACTATAGTTTGTTAACAAGAAATTTGTAGAGTGGTTGAAAAACTAGTTTAATGACTCCGACCTAAGTGTATGTAAACGTCCGACTTCAACTGTACATATATATATATTGTTATCTGACTATATATATATATATATATACATATATATGTAAAATAGTAAAATTCAAGTAAAACATTTACATTCTGAATGATAATGTCAAGGCACCAGGAAAATGCAATATAGTGGGAGTACCATCCGAAGATTAAACTCTAGTCAGATAACAATTAGGAGTTCGTAGGGTTGCTCTCGATTTAAATGTGAACAGCCAGTCAGCCAGAGGAGAAAGTTTCCAGGAGTTTGTGGGTGTCTTAGTTCAACCTTCTTATACTGATTTATTTGCGCAAAGGCTGGGAGTTAGAGGGCTGAGGAACCAGCCCAGGGGAGAGCAGGCGGGTCTTAGTGATGTTACGTAACTTCCCAGCCCTGCACATCCTCTGGTGTAGCACCAGGCCCAGGTTGGGAGGATTTAGCTCTAATCCACAGATTGGGGGAGATTTGCAGGTAGACAGGATGGAATTCTTATTTGATGTCTTTCTCTTTCAGAATATCACACAACCTCACAGCGACAGCTGGCTGTCCTGGCACCTTCACAGCAATAGCTGGCTAGGCTGGCACCCTCACAGCGACAGCTGGCTGGACTGGCACCCACACAGCGACAGCTGGCTAGGCTGGCACCCTCACAGCGACAGCTGGCTGGGCTGGCACCCTCACAGCGACAGCTGGCTGGGCTGGCACCCTCACAGCGACAGCTGGCTAGGCTGGCACCCTCACAGCGACAGCTGGCTAGGCTGGCACCCTCACAGCGACAGCTGGCTAGGCTGGCACCCTCACAGCGACAGCTGGCTGGGCTGGCACCCTCACAGCGACAGCTGGCTGGACTGGCACCCACACAGTGACAGCTGGCTGGGCTGGCACCCTCACAGCGACAGCTGGCTGGGCTGGCACCCTCACAGCCAGAGCTGGCTGGGCTGGCACCCTCACAGCCAGAGTTGGCTGGGCTGGCACCCTCACAGCGACAGCTGGCTGGGCTGGCACCCTCACAGCGACAGATGTTACACCCTGAGACCAACACTTGTTGGGTTAGGGGGGTTGAGTGGGTTGGCAGGTGTTCTGTGAATAATGTGAAAATATTGAAGTTATACGACACAATTGCGCAACACCAGTGAATGCTGTCCTGAAAACCCATCATAGAACACAGACAGAATGTGTGTTTTTTTCCCCTCAGAACAGTTTCAATTCCTCAGGGCATGGACTCTACAAGGTGCCCAAAGCATTCCACACGGATGTTGGCCCATGTTGACTCCACCAGTGCTTCCCACAGTTGTGTTAAGTTGGCTGGATGTTTTTATGTGTTGGACCATTCTTAATACACAATGGAAAACTATTGAGCATGGAATAACCCAGTAGAGTTGCAGCTCTTGACACAAACCGGCAGTGGTGGAAAAAGTACCCAATAGTCAGACTTGAGTAAAAGTAAAGATACTTGAAAAGGAAATTACTCAAGTAAAAGTCGCCTAGTAAAATACTACTTAAGTAAAAGTCTAAAAGTATTTGGTTTTAAATGTACTTAAGTATCAAAAGTAAATGTAATCGCTAAAATTTACTTTTTATTTTGAAACTTAAGTATAAGTATAAATCATTTGAAATTCCTTATATTAAGCAAACCTGACGGAACGATTTTCTTAATTTTTTAATTTACGGATAGCCAGAGGCAGACTTCAACAATCAGACATCCTTGACAAATGAAACATTTGTGTTTAGTAAGTCTGCCAGATCAGAGGCTGTAGGGATGCCTGGGAATGTTTTCTTGATAAGTGCATGAATTAGACAATTTTCCTGTCCTACTAAGCATTCAAAATGTAACTTGTACTTTTGGGTGTCAGGGAAAATGTAATGAGTAAAAAGTACATTATTTCCTTTAGGAATGTGGTGGAGTTGTAAAAAAATAATAATTGTAAAGTAAACCACAGATACCCCGAAAAACTACTTAAGTAGTACTTCAAAAGTATTTTGTCTTGCCGGTTCAACCTCTGAATGGCACATACACAATCCATGTCTCGAGGCTTAAAAATCACTTTTAAGCTTGTCTGCCCTTCATCTACACTGATTGAAGTGGATTTAACAAATGACATCAATAAGGGATCACACCTTTCACCTGTATTCACCTGGTCTGTCTATGTCATGGAAAGATCAGGTGTTCCTAATGTTTTGTACACTCAGTGTATATTCATGTAGGAAACACATGGGAAATGTCCAATTTTGAAGTAATTACTAATTAATTTAGTAATTAAGGTGTCAGATGATATGAGTTGGGATCACCCCAATCCCAGTGGATGCAGATAAAGCTGTGGCTGAGGATACTGAAAATAAAATAGCCTTCTACAGACCAGACTGCTGAACTACAGCAGGTGTGGGGATGGGTAGAGTTTACACTTTATGACTGCTTAATTCTGTGGTTTTTTGTAGCTCGGTAGTTGGTTCTAGCTTGGTAGAGCATGTTGCTTCTACTGAATCAAATCAAATGTATTTATAAAGCCCTTCTTACATCAGCTGATAACTCAAAGTGCTGTACAGAAACCCAGACTAAAACCCCAAACAGCAAGCAATGCAAGTGTAGAAGCAAGTACTCCCAGGATATTGGGTTCAATTCCTGGGACCAGCCAGATATAAAATCTGTGCACGCCTGACTAAGTTGCTCTGTGTAAATGCATCGGCTGCGTGGCTTACATATTATTTGTGCCCCTATAAAAAAAAATATATATATGATATTCTGTATGCATGCAATGAAATATGCAAACTATGAGTAAAGGGTGTATGAAGCTCACAACCATGTTAAGCTTTTTCAAAATTGTTAATGTTTCAGTGTCAGCTCAATAACGTGGTGTAAAGTGCTTGGAATTCTTCTTTCAACCTTTGTCACTTTTACCGAAGGTGTTTCTTTTTTTTCTTTTTCTTTTTTTCCCCTCACAAAGGTGTTGCATCCTCTCAGGCACAGATATTAATAAACCATGCATCTTTGGGATTATTCATGTATTTTTATACCTTCCCCTCTCTCTGTCGTTCTCTCCAGTGCTGACGGAGGTGACAATGAGGAAGTCATCTGAGCAGCGGCCCGCATTGGGACGGTCAGGCCATTGTAATGGGGCATGCACTGCACGTTGGGCCTGCCATGGAAAATAAAGTTAACCAAATCACAGTTCACTCTGGCCCAGCATGCAATCAGTCAGTGGTGTCTCTCTGTCTGGGCCCCTGCCTGCCTGTCTATCTGTCTGACTGACTGTCTGTCAGGCCCTGACAGCTGCCTGGGTGGTTAAATGTGCAGAGATCAGTGGTTGTCAGAGCACATTGTGTGACAGCCTTTAAACAAGCTCTTTAAATTAGTTCCATGGGTGGCAGAGCTTTTGTGTTGAGTCCTTAGACGCACGCACTTGCAAGCACACAAGCAATCACACACACGCGTGCGTGCGCACACATACACACACCGCCAACCACTATTTCCACCTTGCACTCACTGCCACCATCACCCAGACTCAGTGATTACATGTCATTAGTGTCTCTCTTGAGTGACACTCAGGTCTGTCTGTCTGTCACCCAGGCTCTCCTCTATCTCACTCTGGAGGAATAGAGGACCCTAGGTCTCAGACCACTTCACATCCAAACTTCAACAGAAATGGATTGACCTGCTGGTACAACATCATACATATCATACATTATCAGGAAATTGTTTTAATTTAAAGTCTAACCCTTAAAGTCTAACCCATTGTAACTTTAGTTATCTTTCTCCACAGATGATGATGAAAGACAGTGATGGCAGAGATAAAATAGAAGCAGCTGATGACCAAGCAAATCCTCTTGCATCGTAACTAGCCAACAAGGCAATCTCAGAATGAATCTGTCGTCATTAAGCCTGTTCAAATGTCCTTAAATTCTAACTCCAAGTGGTCTCCATAATCTAGGATTACAGCTGGTGGAAAAAAGGGAAGAGGCAATCAATCTTCTTTAAGGCGTTTAATCTTTTATGAAATAGACTGGATTATTTCCTTGGGTTAGGTTTTCATGGCCAGGCTTAATTCCCCAAGAGTTTCAGTGCCAGCTAGCCCTGAGCAGCACAGCACTCCTCCCTCCAGCTCCTCAACTCCTTCTTATTCTGCACCAGGGGCTGCTTGATTTATAGATATCATTTGACCCGTTAAGGCAACAGTCTACCAAAAGTCCAAGATTAAGTGCCAATGTCTGGGCTGACAGGGGTTGGGTTCCTGCTGCTAATTTTACATGATCTATGGTGATAATACTGCTTCTCCATCTACTGCTGTACATAGGGGGTCAACCAAGCACTGCCTCTACCTTTACCACTAACCGTCCAACGATCATTACGGCCATGCTTGACAAACATTTCAAACGATCATTATGGCCGTGCTGGACACACTTCAAACAAACATTACGGCCGTGCTGGACACACTTCAAACCTGGAAGGAGAATAATAGTGTCTCATACACATGCGGTGAATCCCAAACCAGCACCGCCGCTAACAACTCAGTCTAAGGGCCAGTTGTGGCAAGGGGATCAAATAAATTCATCAAGCTAGGACACATTTGTGACTTGAATGACGCAATTCATGTTCAACATTTAAATAATAAAATGAACATGAAATTCAAATGAGAAAATTCCCCCTGTCATTTTACAAGATATAAACCTCAGTAACAGTTAAACATTTCATTTGCGGTTTTGGGGAAGCTACTGAAAATATAGCTTACCAAGCTCCCAATTACTTCACACTAGAAGAAGTTTAGATGGTACATTAAAGCTACCAAAATGGAAAATGAAGTTAACTTAAATAAAGTTACTTTGAAAAAGTACTACATTTGAGAATAAAAATAAATAAATAATCATATCTAAATCATCATCATATGGAAATGTCATAGACTACAATTGCAAGAACAGATCACTTTCGGGTCATATGTTAACAGAATGTGTAATTTAGCCTATTAAACACAAAAACAATGTTTAAAGTCTGATGACGGGGGGGGATTGTTGCCTATTTCACCCATATTTTAGTTTTGCAAATAAGTAGTGTGTAGCTCCAACAGTTAACTACATCGCAAAAGAGATTAACAACTGAAAACACTCCCTACATTTTAATTTAATTCAACTGCCATCAAGCCACTGCTACATTTTATTAAATTGCTTGTTAAACTACATGTAGTTCACTACTCCATAACACTTCACATTTATATTTTACACGAGTCGTACTTTGAAATCAGACAAACAAATGAAGGATGTCAAATTGCGTAAACTCACTTCTGCTGTGAAGCCTGCAGTGTAGCTGGCTTGGTCCAAGTGGCTATCGGAGGGTTTAATTAGCCCCTACATCCTCCATCATTTTCACTCCCTCAACTTTGGGACACCTGTGCATATGGCGGAGACGCGCATTAACAAGAAAAATGTATGACAGAGGGGAAGATTTGGGATTCAACCATGCTGTCCACTTTCCACTGATTGTACATGTCTGTCATGTCTGTGCATAGCCTATACCTTGGGCGATACAGTAGGGATTGATTGTGGATGTTATGGTTTTCCTGTTCAGTTTGATATGCTGTGACACATCTTGCCACCTTCTCATATCAAAGTACATTTAGATACACATTTTGTAGAGTAAAACATCACTTCATTTTAAAGTGCTACACATGCTCTGAAGTCCAGTGTGTGTGTGTGTGTGTGTGTGTGTGTGTGTGTGTGTGTGCGCGTATGTGACGTGTCTGTCAGTGTGTGTGTGTGTGTGTGTGTGCGTGTGCGTGCGTGTATGTGACGTGTCTGTCAGTGTGTGTGTGTGTGCGTGTATGTGACGTGTCTGTCAGTGTGTGTGTGTGTGTGTGTGTGTGTGTGTGTGTGTGTGTGTCTGTGTATGTGACGTGTCTGTCAGTGTGTGAACGTGCATTTGTGAGCATGCTTGAGGGCATGGTTCTGTATGTTTATGTGTGCCTGCGTGTGTTTACAGGGTTAAGAAATAAATAAAAGAGAGAGAGAGAGAAAAGGATGGAGGAGACAGAAGTGGGGGAGTGGGGGATGGACGGAGGCAGTGCCTTGAAGTTGATGTGGCACACAAGGATGTCATTAAGATGCATGGTGTGTCAGAGACTGGAGCCTCCTCCTGGTCAAACCCATCTGTTATTGTCCACTCTCCTAACTGCTCATGATAACCATCGTGGCAGCACTACACCAAAGACACCCTCTTCATTAAACTGCTAGGCCAAATCACCTTTTACCTAATGAGACTTTTAACTCCGGTCTTATTGTCCACAGTATCTCTTTTCATTTCACTCATCCTCTTTTTGATAAATCTTGATCCTAAATATCGTAAATGTTAATGTAAAATGATTACAGACTTTCTTACAGTTAAGGATGTGTTGAATCATTTGTTGATGTTTGAATAGCTAAACTCAGACCTGAGATCAGTGATCAGTGAGAGAAGTATTTTTGTGGTGCTGGTACCTGACATTCTGGATCCTCCGTTGTGGTGCTGGTTCCTGACATTCTGGATCCTCCGTTGTGGTGCTGGTTCCTGACATACTTGAGCTTCCGTTGTGGTGCTGGTCCCTGACATTCTGGATCCTCCATTGTGGTGCTGGTTCCGGACATACTTGAGCTTCCGTTGTGGTACTGGTTCCTGACATTCTGGAGCTTCCGTTGTGGTACTGGTACCTGACATTCTGGAGCCTCCGTTGTGGTACTGGTACCTGACATTCTGGAGCCTCCGTTGTGGTATTGGTATCTGACATTCTGGAGCCTCTGTTGTGGTGCTGGTTCCTGACATCCTGGATCCTCCGTTGTGGTGCTGGTTCCTGACATTCTGGATCCTCCATTGTGGTGCTGGTACCTGAAATTCTGGAGCCTCCGTTGTGATGCTGGTTCCTGACATTCTGGATCCTCCATTGTGGTGCTGGTACCTGACATTCTGGAGCCTCCGTTGTGATGCTGGTACCTGACATTCTGGATCCTCCATTGTGGTGCTGGTACCTGACATTCTGGATCCTCCATTGTGGTGCTGGTACCTGAAATTCTGGATCCTCCGTTGTGGTGCTGGTACCTGACATTCTGGATCCTCCATTGTGATGCTGGTACCTGACATTCTGGATCCTCCATTGTGGTGCTGGTACCTGACATTCTGGATCCTCCATTGTGGTGCTGGTACCTGAAATTCTGGATCCTCCGTTGTGGTGCTGGTTCCTGACATTCTGGATCCTCCATTGTGATGCTGGTACCTGACATTCTGGAGCCTCCGTTGTGGTGCTGGTTCCTGACATTCTGGATCCTCCATTGTGGTGCTGGTTCCTGACATTCTGGAGTCTCTGTTGTGACTGGTGCTGGTTCCTGAGATTCTGGAGCCTCTGTTGTGACTGGTGTTGGCACCTGCAAGGCCTTTGATTTACTAGCTGCAGTACACAAAAACAGATCAAAAGGCCTCTTTATTAAAAATGATAATTTAACCTTTACTTAACTAGGCAAGTCAGTTAAGAACAAATTCTTATTTACAATGACGACCTACCCCAGCCAAGCCCTAACCCAATTGTGCACCGCCCTATGGGACTCCCAATCACAACCGGTTGTGATACAACCTGGAATTGAACCAGGGTCTGAAGTGACACCTCTAGCACTGAGATGCCTTAGACCGCTGCTCCACTCGGGAGCCCCCTCTTACATAGGACCAATCCTGTGAGGCTCTTATAGCTAGGACCAGGAGTCACATAAAGTGACAGGAAATGTGTTACCATCAGTGAGGCACAGCTACAAAGGCATTCAGGAGAGGATACCTTGGTTTGGTAATCTTTGCCAAAAGAGGGTAGAGGGATATTTAACATGAGTGCTTTGAAGAACAGAGAGGATTTTCTCCTGTGAGACTTCTGAAGCATATTACTTTGTGACTTGATTAGCATCCTGTCTCATTATAAATGCATGCTAGGACCTCTTTGAAACTCCGGATAAAACATGATCACATTTATGGTATTTCAAGGGGAAGAGATTAAAGGTCTGGTCACATATAAAAGAGGCGTATAGGACACGTTCTTAACATCACACTAAAGACGTCGCACACCTACGTACGTCTGGAAGAAACGAGTGCTGCTATAATCTGCAATTAGCAAATTAATGCTTAGGTACTTTCAAATGGGGGGGGAAAAAACTCTGAAAATAATTTGTGAAGTTTGCAGAGTCGTTTAAAAAAAACTTCTGTTGCCATGGGTGTCTTGCGACCCTCCTGATGGCGTGTGTGGGTAGGCTCACAGAACTGATGTCACCGGATGTGCCCAATATCTCTGCCATGCTCCACTCTCCACACAGTCTTGGGAGAGGGGGAAATGACCTCCCTTGGCTGCGACTGAATTAAAAACAAGCCTCTGTGTTATCAGACCATCTGTCATCGGCTCACTGTGCTCACACAGCAGACTGTTAACTGTAAACGTGAGATTTACTCAGAATTGCTGTGGAAGGTAATGAGCATACATCTAGACCCACTGTAGGCTACGCATGAGAATACACAGTTTGAAAATCCTGTTATCATGATTTAATAATGAATCTAGTTTGTGTTGGAAGAGAAGTATGTGGCAAGCTGTGTTACTGTTCTGTAGATACTCTCCAATGGGCTTGTGATCGATAACAGAGAATAAGCAATTTATGAATGATTAAGGCCATATGCATCCTGGTGTGAAGTAAAAGTTAACTAGCTAGATGGTTAAGTGTAATACCATGTACAGCACATTCAGAAAGTATTCAATGCCCATGACCTTTCTGACATTTTGTTACGTTACAGCCTTGTTCTAAAATGGATTTAATAGTTTTTTTCCCCATCATCAATCTACACACAGTACCCCATAATGACAAAGCAGAAACAGGTTTTTAGACATTTTTATTCAGACCCTTTATTCAGACCCCTTACTCAGTACTTTGTTAAAGCACCTTTGGCAGCGATTACAGCCTCGAGTCTTCTTGGGTATGTCGCTACAAGATTGTCACACGTATTTGGGGAGTTTCTCCCAATCTTTTTTTCATGTAAACCTTTATTTAACTCGGCAAGTCAGTTAAAAACACATTTTTATTTACAATGACGGCCTACCCCGGCCAAACCCTAACCCGGATGACGATGGGACAATTGTGCGCCGCCCTTTGGGACTCCCAATCATGGCCGGTTGTGATACAGCCTGGAAACAAACCAGGGTCTATACTGATGCCTCTAGCACTGAGATGCAGTGCCTTAGACCACACCGCAACTCAGGAGCCCCTTCTGTTCTGCAGATCCTCTCAAGCTCTGTCAGGTTGGATGGGGAGCGTCGCTGCACAGCTATTTTCAGGTCTCTCCAGAGATGTTCGATCGTGTTCAAGTCTGGACTCTGGCTGGGCCACTCAAGGACATTCAGAGACTTATCCCGAAGCCACTCCTGCATTGTTGTTGCTGTGTGCTTAGGGTTGTTGTCCTGTTTGAAGGAAACCTTCGCCCCTGTCTGAGGTCCTGAGCGCCCCACAGCAGGTTTTCATAAAGGGTCTCTCTGTATTTTGCTCTGTTCATCTTTCCCTCAACCTGACTAGTCTCCCAGTCCCTGACACTGAAAAACATCCCCACAGCATGATGCTGCCACCACCATGCTTCACCGTAGGGATGATGCCATGCTTCCTCCAGACGTGGCGCTTGGCATTCAGGCCAAAGAGTTCAATCTTGGTTTCATTAGACCAGAGAATCTTGTTTAGGTGCCTTTTGGCAAACTCGAAGCGGGCTGTCATGTGCCTTTTACTGAGAAGTGGCTTCCATCTGACCACTCTACCATAAAAGCCTGATTGCTGGAGTTCTGCAAAGATGGTTATCCTTCTGGAAGGTTCTCCCATTTCCACAGAGGAACTCTGGAGCTCTGCCAGAGTGACCATCGGGTTCTTGGTCACCTCCCTGACCAAGGCCCTCCTCCTTCGATTGCTCAGTTTGGCCAGCTCTAGGAAGAGTCTTGTTGGTTCCAAACTACTTCCATTTAAGATTGATAGACATCACTGTGTCCTTGGGGACCTTCAATGCTGTAGACATTTTTTGGTACCCTTCCCCAGATCTGTGCCTTGACACAATCCTGTTTTGGAGCTCTAAGGACAATTCCTTCAACCTCATGGCTTGGTTTTTGCTCGGACATGCGCTGTGAACTATGGGACCTTATGTAGACAGGTGTGTGCCTTTCTAAATCATGTCCAATCTATTGAATATACCACAGGTGGACTCCAATCAAGTTGTGGAAACATCAATCATAAATGGAAACAGGATGCACCTAAGCTCAATTTCGAGTCTCATACCAAAGGGTCTGAATACTTATGTAAATACATTTTATTTATTTTGTTATTTTATCAGTTTCCAAAAATTTCGAAAAACCTGTTTTCACTTTGTCACTATGGGATATTGTGTGTAGATTGATGAGGATTTATTATTTTATTTTATCCATTTTAGAATATAAAGTAAAAAGAAATGGACAAAGGGAAGGGGTCTGAATACTTTCCTAATGCACTGTATATCCCTTAATGCCTGGGGAAAGTACAATGGACATCTTCTGATTATTCTAACTTTCTAAGAAGGCTGTCTACAGTGGGTCTCTAGAGGTGAAACGCTCTCCATACGTTGAATATGATTTATGAATCTATTGTATATGCAGTAGATGCAGGAATAGCATGAATAACAACAGGGTGTGTTGGAAGTGGAAGGTTTACGGTAATGAAATCTTGTCCGCCAGGTGATTGTCAAGCAAATAACTTCCGGTCTCACGGTAATTGACCGTTAATTAACATGAACACATTTAGCCTCTCCTGGCTTCCACACATAGCCTACAAGCCACTGATGCAGACATTAGGAACATCTACATTTTAAAAAGCAGAATAAATCCATATAATATAGCCTACATCGTCACAATAAATTCATTATTTATTTTAGACAGGCTACATTTTCTTCATATAATGTTCCTTTGGACCTATCTCAGAAGAACGGAATAGCATACTCTAAGTTGTGCTTATCTTAGGTCCTGATCTGGCTATGCCATATGGCTGTGGGCTACACTAGTTCATTTAGCAGACAAGATTTTCTTAGAATCCCATGGAATTATTTGATATTATTTTATAGTATGAAGAATACAATTGAACATAGCTGAATAAAATAAAGGATATTTTCTCCATACGATTTGAAGGAGTGTGACTGTTCTGCGGTTAATAACATAGAAACGGGTCCTCCTATATGCTTAATTTAGAGTTATTTATAAAAACTTTTTTTGATACAAACGTTGGGCTATATGTTCAGATTTTTTATACATTGAAAGGCTGTATGATGCAACTCTAATGATGATTTGAAAAAAGTCCCTTGAAAGGCATGAGCTCTGCTTTGTTTTTTTTTGTGCAGGCTGTACACACTACATCAGTCACTCATTCACAATTTGACAAGCACTTGATAATGCCTCGAACTTGCCGCGGCATCCCCTTTGTGTGGCTGCGTGCTCCAAAGCAACTCTCATTTACAGTTGAAGTCGGAAGTTTACATACACTTAGGTCGGAGTCATTAAAACTCATTTTTCAACCACTCCACAAATGTATTGTGAACAAACTATAGTTTTGGCAAGTCGGTTGTGCACGACACAAGTAATTTTTCCAACAATTGTTTACAGACAGATTATTTCACTGTATCACAATTCCTGTGGGTCAGAAGTTTACATACACTAAATTGACTGTGCCTTTAAACAGATTGGAAAATTCCAGAAAATGATGTCATGGCTTTAGAAGCTTCTGATAGGCTAATTGACATAATTGGAGTCCTGTGGACTGTGGATGTAGTTCAAGGCCTACCCTCAAACTCAGTGCCTCTTTGCTTGGCATCATGGCAAAATCAAAAGAAATCAGCCAAGACCTCAGAAAACAAAATTGTAGACCTCAACAAGTCTGGTTCATCCTTGGGAGCAATTTCCAAATGCCTGAAGGTACCACGTTCTCTGTACAAACAATAGTACGCACATATAAACACCATGGGTCCACGCAGTCGTCATACCACTCAGGAAGGAGACGCATTAATTTACTCTGGTGCAAAAAGTGAAAATCGATCCCAGAACAACAGCGAAGGACCTTGTAAAGATGCTGAAGGAAACAGGTGCAAAAGTATCTATATCCACAGTAAAACGAGTCCTATTGTCACGTCCTGACCATAGAAAGCTTTTATTTTTCTATAGTAGAGTAAGTCAGGGCGTGACAGAGGGTTTTGTCTAGTTTATTTATGTCTATGTTGGTTCTAGTTTCTTTTTTCTATGTTGGGGGTTTTGTCTAGTTTATGTATTTCTATGTGGGGTTCTAGTTGTTGTATTTCTATGTTTTTTTGGGGGGGTGATCTCCAATTAGAGATATTTGACAGGGAATTTTTACATGGATTAAATTTCAGGAATTGTGAAAAACTGAGTTTCAATGTATTTGGCTAAGGTGTATGTAAACTTCCAACTTCAACTGTACATGGCTCTCTGTTAGCTCAATTATCATTAGCCGATGCCCTTCACGTGATCGGGTCTTTCTCACAGGCTACAAGTGAAGACAGACACATAGGGGACTGAACTGCGCACGTCCTTATTCAATTCCGTCCTTATTCAATTCTGTCCTTATTCAATTGAAGATATTGGAAGAACTGTCCACATTTACTTTTCATCAGCCAACAAGATAAATAGGCCTAATGAACAGCAAAAGCATTAGCCTATGTCAATCTACTATCCCACATAGTACAAAAGTTGACTTATTCTATTCTTTGCCAGAAATAAATATTCCAAACATAGTCTGGGACAGTTGTGGGATACGAAAGATGCCAAATTAATACAACCATTAGAATCAAAAAAATATTTTCAAGCAATTTGGCTGATGCAACAGATCAGAACATTTAGCTTAAAATGTTGATAAACTATTAAGCTACTTCTTCACATTATAAGCATAGCACTGCACACATGGCAGTAAGCTATAAGCATGAATGTTCCAAAATGCTAACAATTAACAGCAAAACACCATTCTCTAAAGGGACTGCAAATGCGATTATGCATGTAATGCTTTAATTATAAAGGTGCATTTCTATGGTGAAACAGAGCAGGTATTCAAATATTTTCAGCACTGAACCAACATTACTGTAGCAGGAGTTATTTTTTGGTATTGTTTTTGGAGATAAAATAGCAAGTCTGTTTTATTCCAATTGAAAGCTAGTTTCAGTGAGAATTGTCCTGAGTCTGCACAACTCTGCCAGGACCTAGGATCAAGGGAGATACTAAGGTGTTTTAGCACTATATCTCTTGACACAATGATGAAAATAATCATGGCCTCTAAACCCTCAAGCTGCAAACTGGACCCTATTCCAACTAAACTACTGAAAGAGCTGCTTCCTGTGCTTGGCCCTCCTATGTTGAACATAATAAACGGCTCTCTATCCACCGGATGTGTACCAAGCTCACTAAAAGTGGCAGTAATAAAGCCTCTCTTGAAAAAGCAGAATCTTGACCCAGAAATTATAAAAAACTATCGGCCTATATCGAATCTTCCATTCCTCTCAAAAATTTTAGAAAAAGCTGTTGCGCAGCAACTCACTGCCTTCCTGAAGACAAACAATGTATACGAAACGCTTCAGTCTGGTTTTAGACCCCAGCATAGCACTGAGACTGCACTTGTGAAGGTGGTAAATGACCTTTTAATGACGTCAGACCGAGGCTCTGCATCTGTCCTCGTGCTCCTAGATCTTAGTGCTGCTTTTGATACCATCGATCACCACATTCTTTTGGAGAGATTGGAAACCCAAATTGGTCTACATGGACAAGTTCTGGCCTGGTTTAGATCTTATCTGTCGGAAAGATATCAGTTTGTCTCTGTGAATGGTTTGTCCTCTGACAAATCAACTGTAAATTTCAGTGTTCCTCAAGGTTCCGTTTTAGGACCACTATTGTTTTCACTATATATTTTACCTCTTGGGGATGTCATTCGAAAACATAATGTTAACCTGTTAGGGCTAGGGGGCAGTATTGACACGGCCGGATAAAAAACGTACCCGATTTAATCTGGTTACTACCCCTGCCCAGTAACTAGAATATGCATATAATTATTGGCTTTGGATAGAAAACACCCTAAAGTTTCTATAACTGTGTGAATGGTGTCTGTGACTATAACAGAACTCATATGGCAGGCAAAAACCTGAGAAGATTCTGAACAGGATGTGGCCTGTCTGACAAGTTGTTGTTCATCTTGGCTCTTTTTATTGAAGACTGAGGATCTTTGCTGTAACATGACACTTCCTACGGCTCCCATAGGCTCTCAGAGCCCGGGAAAAAGCTGAATGATATCGACACACGAACAAAACTCCGCTATTTGGATATAACTATGGATTATTTTGAACCAAACCAACATTTGTTATTGAAGTAGAAGTCCTGGGAGTGCATTCTGACGAAGAACAGCAAAGGTAATCCAATTTTTCTTATAGTAAATCTGAGTTTGGTGAGGGTCAAACTTGGTGGGTGTCAAAATAGCTAGCCCTGTGATGGCGAGCTATCTACTCAGAATATTGCAAAATGTGCTTTCACCGAAAAGCTATTTTAAAATCGGACACCTCGATTGCATAAAGGAGTTCTGTATATATAATTCTTTAAATTATTGTTATGTTTTTTGTGAACTTTTATCGTGAGTAATTTTGTAAATTCACCGGAAGTGTTCGGTGGGAATGCTAGTTCTGAACGTCACATGCTAATGTAAAAAGCTGGTTTTTGATATAAATATGAACTTGATTGAACAAAACATGCATGTATTGTATAACATAATGTCCTAGGCGTGTCATCTGATGAAGATCATCAAAGGTTAGTGCTGCATTTAGCTGTGGTTTTGTTTTTTGTGACATTATATGCTAGCTTGAAAAATGGGTGTCTGATTATTTCTGGCTGGGTACTCTGCTGACATAATCTAATGTTTTGCTTTCGCTGTAAAGCCTTTTTGAAATCGGACAGTGTGGTTAGATAAAGGAGAGTCTTGTCTTTAAAATGGTGTGAAATAGTCATATGTTTGATAAATTGAAGTTTTGGGATTTTTGAGGAATTTGTAATTCGCGCCACGCCTATCATTGGATATTGGAGCACGTGTTCCGCTAGCGGAACGTCTAGATGTAAGAGGTTTAAGTATAGTCTGGCCCAGGAGTGTGAAGGTGAACGGAAAGGCTGGAGCAACGAACCGCCCTTGCTGTCTCTGCTTTGCCGGTTCCCCTCTCTCCACTGGGATTGTCTACCTCTAACCCTATTACAGGGGCTGAGTCACTGGCTTACTGGTGTTCTTCCATGCCGTACATGGGAGGGGTGTGTCACTTGAGTGGGTTGAGTCACTGATGTGGTCTTCCTGTCTGGGTTGGCGCCCCCCTTGGGTTGTGACGTGGCAGAGATCTTTGTGGGCTATACTCGGCCTTGTCTTAGGACGGTAAGTTGGTGGTTGGAGACATCCCTCTAGTGGTGTGGGGGCTGTGCTTTGGCAAAGTGGGTGGGGTTATATCCTGCCTGTTTGGCCCTGTCCGGGGGTATCATCGGATGGGGCCACAGTGTCTTCTGATCCCTCCTGTCTCAGCCTCCAGTATTTATGCTGCAGTAGTTTATGTGTCGGGGGGCTAGGGTCAGTCTGTTACATCTGGAGTATTTCTCTTGTCTTATCTGGTGTCCTGTGTGAATTTAAATATGCTCTCTCTAATTCTCTCTTTCTCTCTTTTTCTCGGAGGACCTGAGCCCTAGGACCATGCCTCAGGACTACCTGGCATGATGACTCCTTGCTGTTCCCAGTCCACCTGGCCGTGCTGCTGCTCCAGTTTCAACTGTTCTGCCTGCGGCTATGGAACCCTGACCTGTTCACCGGACGTGCTTGTTGCACCCTCGACAACTACTATGATTATTATTATTTGACCATGCTGGTCATTTATGAACATTTTAACAACTTGACCATGTTCTGTTATAATATCCACCCGGCACAGCCAGAAGAGGACTGGCCACCCCTCATAGCCTGGTTCCTCTCTAGGTTTCTTCCTAGGTTTTTGGCCTTTCTAGGGAGTTTTTCCTAGGGAGTTTTTCCTAGCCACCGTGCTTCTTTCACATGCATTGCTTGCTGTTTGGGGTTTTAGGCTGGGTTTCTGTACAGCACTTTGAGATATCAGCTGATGTACGAAGGCTATATAAATAAATGTGATTTGATTTGTTTCTGCTTGATCACCAGTGTTGAACTTCTAAATACGAGTCTACAACTGTATGATGGCATATATTATTATATACTGTACGATTTTATTTTATTATAGTATTATATTATTATAATTATATATTTTGTATGAGTGGCCAATATCTCCAAAGAGGACATTCCTGGGTAAATGCTGTCACAGAGTGGGACCACAGGGATTTACTGTGAAGTGTTTAAGCAGCCCAGGTTTATGCTGCCGTGTCCAATTTATAGGGACCACTATAGAGCACCAGATCCATCACTGCCAGAACTATTCCCTTCAGTGAGAACACACAACACAGCTCTGCACAGCTCCAGTTGGGGTTGACCCTGATACGAATGAATGCCTGATGAACTCCTAGCCATCAAGACAGCGTGAAGAACTCCCTGCCATCAAGACAGCCTGATGAACTCCTAGCCATCAAGACAGCCTGATGAACTCCTAGTCATCAAGACAGCCTGATGAACTCCTAGCCATCAAGACAGCCTGATGAACTCCTAGCCATCAAGACAGCCTGATGAACTCCTAGCCATCAAGACAGCCTGATGAACTCCTAGCCATCAAGACAGCCTGATGAACTCCTAGCCATCAAGACAGCCTGATGAACTCCTAGCCATGAAGACAGCCTGATGAACCCCTAGCCATCAAGACAGCCGGATGAACTCCTAGCCATCAAGACAGCCTGATGAACTCCTAGCCATGAAGACAGCCTGATGAACTCCTAGCCATCAAGACAGCCTGATGAAGCTGCAGCTTATGTGTCGAGAGGGGGGACACGAATGGTAAAGCATGCAACATCTAGAGTACTTGAGGAGTTTTGTGTCTATGTGTGGTGGTGGTGGTGTGGTAGGCGGCTTCCTGTTGATTCAGTAACTTAACTCATCCATCACAACAGTGCACTGAACGCATTAAGTGAGATAAAATGCTTCTGTTCTGAGCCAACACTGACACAACACCAGAGCACATTAGGCAAAGTGAAGATGAGTGACGTTCTTTGAAGAATACAATATTTGACTATTATATAATTATGTGGGTGTGTTGCAGTGGTGGCTTCTGAGGGGAGGACGGCTCATAATAATGGTTGGAATGAAGCAAATGGAATGGCATCAAATCATGTTTTTGATGTATTTCATACCATTCCACTTATTCCGCTCCAGTCATTACCACAGGCCCGTTCTCCCCAATTAAGGTGCCACCAACGTCCTGTGGTGTGATAAAAAACGCCTGACCTTGATGATGAACGACTGAGCCGAAATCTAAAATTAAACGGATTGCATCCCTATTCTCCATTCCCCACTGTTTTATTTCACCTTCTGTCTACAACGAGTAAAGGTTCTCAGGCCCATCAACTGGGGCAAGTAGGAGTAGCCTATTTGAGCTAGGGCTGGGACAGCCAAGCCAGAAGAAGTGGCTACATTATATAATAGTGTGTTGTACTGTGCAGCACCTTGAGAGACCAGTGTGAGAAACAGGGCAGCTGCTACTCGCTGAAGCAGCGATCTGGGATAAGCCAATTTAATACCAGCTTCTTCAAACACGGTGCCAGTGCTAGTCAAAGGTTAATGAAAGGGCACCTGGTTGTGAGAATGAAGACATGGCAGCAGAGAGAAGACTAGGATTAGCCCTCTCTCATATCAAAGGATCCTCGCCAGCAAGGCTCACTGGCGGCTTTGTGTGGAAATCTGACTCCACCGTATAGCTGGTGGGACTGGGAGGAAACACTGGATTCTCCACCACGTTCTCTCTCCTTGTCATCCTATAAACATTATTACCCCTGCAGTGTCTGATAAAAAGTAGGTTCGTTGTTGTTTAATAGAGTACATTCGGGAAAAGTATTCAGAACCCTTGACTTTTCAACATTTTGTTACGTTACAGCCTTATTCTAAAATTGATTAAATTGTTCTGTTCCTTCAATCGACACATAATACCCTATAATGAGAAATCAAAAACAGGTTTTTATAAATTTGTGCAAATTTATACAAATATAAATGAACTGAAATATCACATTTACAGAAGAATTCACACCCTTTACTGAGTACTGTATTGATCACCTTTGGCATTACAACCTCAAGTCTATTTCAGTACGACGCTACAAGCCTGGCACACCTGTACTTGGGGAGTTTCTCCCATTCTTCTTTGCAGATCCTCTCAAGCTCTGTCAGGTTGGGGGGAGCGTTACTGCACAGCGTTGTCTTGGCTGTGTGGTTAGGGTTGTTGTCCTGTTGGAAGGTGAACATTCGCCCCAGTCTGAGGTCCTGAGCGCTCTGGAGAAGGTTTTCATCAAGGTTCTCTCTGTACTTTGCTCTGTTCATCTTTTCCTCGATCCTGACTAGATTCCCAGTACCTGCCACTGAAAAACATCCCCACAGCATGATGCTGCCACAGCCATGCTTCACCGTAGGGATGGTGCCAGGTTTCCTCCAGACGTGACTCTTAGCAGTCAGGCCAAAGAGTTCAATCTTGGTTTCATCAGACCAGAGAATCTTGTTTTCATGGTCTGAGAGTCCTTTGGGTCACTTTTGGCCAACTCCAAGCGAGCTGTCATGTGCCTTTTACTGATGAGAGGCTTCCGTCTGGCCACTCTACCATAAAGGCCTGATTGGTGGAGTGCTGCAGAGATGTTTGTCCTTCTGGAAGGTTCTCCAATATCCACGGAATAACTCTGTCAGAGTGACTATCGGGTTCTTGGTCACCTCCCTGACCAAGGCCCTTCTCCCCCGATTGCTCAGTTTGGCCAGCCCTAGGAAGAGTCTTGGTGGTTCCAAACTTCTTCCATTTCAGAATGATGGAGGCCACTATGTTCTTGGGGACATTCATTGCTGCAGAAATGTTTTGGTACGGACAATTCCAATGACCTCATGGCTTGTTTTTTGCTTTGACATTCAGTGTCAACTGTGTGACCGAATATAGACAGGCGTGTGCCTTTCCAAATCATGTCCAATCAATTGAATGTACCGCAGGTGGACTCCAATCAAGTTGTAGAAACATCTCAAAGATGATCAATGGAAACAGGATGTACCTGAGCTCAAGTTTGAGTCTCATAGCAAAGGGTCTGAATACATATGTAAATAAAATATTTCTGGGGGGGGGTTATACTTTTGCAAACATTTCTAAAAAACATTTTTGCTTTGTCATTATGGGATATTGTAATAATGTAGCTATGAGTCGGGAAGCAGGTGAAACGTTTAACAAAACAAAACCAGGAACGAGACGATTCCATGTGGCTACACACGAATAATACCAACTGGTGAATGAACATCAGAGAGTGACAAAAGGGGAGGAAATTATGAAGGTAATGAAGTCCAGGTGTGAATCATAAAGATGAAAAGGTCTGCGTAATGATGAATCCCAGGACTGGTGGTTAGTATTCCCACGATGTCGTACACCGGAGGGGAGGAGCAGGAGAAGATGTGACAGTACCCCCTATCTGACGCGCGGAGCCAGCCACAGGATGACACCGACCAGAGGGACGACCCTGAGGATGAGGAGCGGGTCGGTCCAGGCGGCGAAGGTTGAAATCACGGATGATGTTGGGGGTCCAGAATGTCCTCCATCAGAACAAAACACCACTCCTCTGGGCCATACCCCTCCCAGGCCACCAAATGCTGGAGCCGACCCCCACAACGTCAGGAGTCCAGTAGGGATCTGACAGCGTATACCTGGCTCCCCTCGATGTCCAGGGGGGGTGGAGGTGTGTCGTGGGGGACAGTACCAGCTAGGGGACCAGGAACCACAGGCCTGAGAAGGGAAACATTAAAAGAGGGGGATATACGATAGTGACTGGGTAGTTGTAACCTGTTCGTTACCTCGTTGACTCTCCGGAGAACCTTGAATGGCCCCACAAACTGGGTGCTCAGTTTCTTGCAGGGTAGGCGGAGTGGGAGGTTCCTGGTAGAGAGCCAGATGTGGTCCCCAGGATGGAGCACAGGGGTCTCACTGCGGTGGTGGTCTGCCTGTTCTTTCTGACGATGGACGGCGCGTTGGAATCTCCACACCTCCTCTGAGCACCAGTACCACCATCTACCGCAGGAGCCGCGGTCTGGCTCGGGGTCCACAGGGCCAGAGTGATGTAGGGAGTTCTGGGCGTACTCTCCCCAGGGAAGCAATCGTGCCCACTCACCCTGCCGGTCCTGACAGTGATTCCTCAGGAACCTACCCAGCTCCTGGTTCATCCTCTCCACCTGCCTGTTGGACTGAGGCCGATATAACCGGAAGTGAGGTTGACCGTGACCCCGAGCTTCTCCAAGAAGGCCCTCCATACTCGTGATGTGAATTGGGGGAGTGATGAGCTCTACAGGAGAGTCTCACAACTCAATCGCTGGTTGAAAACTGATTTCTGCCCCTCCCAAAAGATAGAATTTGTAGATAATTGGCCCTCTTTCTGGGACTCACCCACAAACAGGACCAGGCCTGGCCTGTTGAGGAGTGACGGACTCCATCCTAGCTGGAGGGGTGCTCTCATCTTATCTACGAACATAGACAGGGCTCTAACTCCTCTAGCTCCACAATGAAATAGGGTGCAGGCCAGGCAGCAGGCTGTTAGCCAGCCTGCCAGCTTAGTGGAGTCTGCCACTAGCACAGTCAGTGTAGTCAGCTCAACTATCCCCATTGAGACCGTGTCTGTGCCTCGACCTAGGTTGGGCAAAATTAAAGATGGCGGTGTTCGCCTTAGCAATCTCACTAGTATAAAGACCTCCTCCATCCCTGCCATTATTGAAAGAGATTGTGATACCTCACATCTCAAAATAGGACTACTTAATGTTAGATCCCTCACTTCAAAGGCAGTTATAGTCAATGAACTAATCACTGATCATAATCTTGATGTGATTGGCCTGACTGAAACATGGCTTAAGCCTGATGAATTTACTGTGTTAAATGAGGCCTCACCTCCTGGTTACGCTAGTGACCATTTCCCCCTCGCATCCCGCAAAGGCGGAGGTGTTGCTAACATTTACGATAGCAAATTTTAATTAAAAAAAAAAACAACGACGTTTTCGTCTTTTGAGCTTCTAGTCATGAAATCTATGCAGCCAACTCAATCACTTTTTATAGCTACTGTTTACAGGCCTCCTGGGCCATATGCAGCATTCCTCACTGAGTTCCCTGAATTCCTATCGGACCTTGTAGTCATCGTAGATAATATTCTAATTTTTGGTGACTTTTATATTCACATGGAAAAGTCCACAGACCCACTCCAAAAGGCTTTCGGAGCCATCATCGACTCAGTGGGTTTTGTCCAACATGTCTCTGGACCTACTCACTGCCACAGTCATACTCTGGACCTAGTTTTGTCCCATGGAATAAATGTTGTGGATCTTAATGTTTTTCCTGATAATCCTGGACTATCGGACCACCATTTTATTACGTTTGCAATCGCAACAAATAATCTGCTCAGACCCCAACCAAGGAGCATTAAAAGTCATGCTATAAATTGTCAGACAACCAAAAGTTTTCTTGATGCCCTTCCAGACTCCCTCTGCCTGCCCAAGGACGTCAGAGGACAAAAATCAGTTAACCACCTAACCGAGGAACTCAATTTAACCTTGCGCAATACCCTAGATGCAGTTGCACCCCTAAAAACTAAAAACATTTGTCATAAGAAACTAGCTCCCTGGTATACAGAAAATACACGAGCTCTGAAGCAAGCTTCCAGAAAATTGGAACGGAAATGGCGCCACACCAAACTGGAAGTCTTCCGACTAGCTTGGAAAGACAGTACCGTGCAGTATCGAAGAGCCCTCACTGCTGCTCGATCATCCTATTTTTCCAACTTAATTGAGGAAGATAAGAACAATCCGAAATTTCTTTTTGATACGGTCGCAAAGCTAACTAAAAAGCAGCATTCCCCAAGAGAGGATGGCTCTCACTTCAGCAGTGATGAATTCATGAACTTCTTTGAGGAAAAGATCATGATCATTAGAAAGCAAATTACGGACTCCTCTTTAAATCTGCGTATTCCTCCAAAGCTCCGTTGTCCTGAGTCTGCACAACTCTGCCAGGACCTAGGATCAAGGGAGACACTAAAGTGTTTTAGTACTATATCTCTTGACACAATGATGAAAATAATAATGGCCTCTAAACTTTCAAGCTGCATACTGGACCCTATTCCAACTAAACTACTGAAAGAGCTGCTTTCTGTGCTTGGCCATCCTATGTTGAACATAATAAACGGTTCTCTATCCACCGGATGTGTACCAAACTCACTAAAAGTGGCAGTAATAAAGCCTCTCTTGAAAAAGCCAAATCTTGACCCAGAAAATACAAAAAACTATCGGCCTATATCGAATCTTCCATTCCTCTCAAAAAAATTTGAAAAAGCTGTTGCGCAGCAACTCACTGCCTTCCTGAAGACAAACAATGCATACGAAACGCTTCAGTCTGGTTTTAGACCCCATCATAGCACTGAGACTGCACTTGCGAAGGTGGTAAATTACCTTTTAATGACTTCAGACCGAGGCTCTGCATCTGTCCTCGTGCTCCTAGATCTTAGTGCTGCTTTTGATACCATCGATCACCACATTCTTTTGGAGAGATTGGAAACCCAAATTGGTCTACATGGACAAGTTCTGGCCTGGTTTAGGTCTTATCTGTCGGAAAGATATCAGTTTGTCTCTGTGAATGGTTTGTCCTCTGACAAATCAACTGTAAATTTCAGTGTTCCTCAAGGTTCCGTTTTAGGACCATTATTGTTTTCACTCTATATTTGACCTCTTGGGGATGTCATTCGAAAACATAATGTTAAATTTCACTGGTATGCGGATGACACACAGCTGTACATTTCAATGAAACATGGTGAAGCTGTAACGCCCTGGCCATAGAGAGGGTTTTTTGTTCTCTATTTTTGGTTAGGCCAGGGTGTGACATGGGTGTGGGTTCTAGGTTTCTTTTTCTATGTTGGTGGTTTTCTTTGTTTCAGCCGTGTATGGCTCTCAATCAGGAACAGGTGTAGATCGTTGTTGCTGATTGAGAGTCATACATAGGCAGCCTGTTTTTCCTTTGGGGTTTGTGGGTGAATGTTTTCTGTCTAGTGTTTTGTTATTCCTGACAGAACTGTTTGGCTGTCATTTTCGTGTTTTCTTTTGCAAGTGTTCATTCGGTCATTAAAATCATTTAAGATGAACACATCTTCTGCTGCACCTTGGTCTCATTATGACGACGGCTGTTACAGATTCACCCACCAACAACGGACCAAGCAGCGGAGGAAGGAGCAGCACCAGGAGAGGAGCTATCTGGAATCGTGGACATGGGAGGAAATACTGGACAGGGCAGGACCATGGGCTCAAGCTGGGGAGTATCGCCGCCCGCAGTGGGAGATCGAGGCAGCGAAAGCTGAGAGGCGGTGGTATGAGGCAAGGGAGCGCAACAGGCATGAGAGGCAGCCCCCAAAAACATTTTTGGGGGGGCACACGGGGAGTGTGGCAGAGCCAGGATCGAATTCTGGGCCAACTCCCCGTGCTTACCGGAAGCAGCGTGGTACTGGTCAGGCACCGTGTTATGCTGTGAAGCGCACAGTGTCTCCAGTGCACGCTCAGAGCCTGGTGCGCTATAGACCAGCCCCCCGCAAGTGCCATGTGAGTGTGGGCATTGAGCCAGGACGGATTGTGCCAGCTCAGCGCGTCTGGTCTCCAGTGCGCTGTTTCGGTCCAGGCTATCCTGCGCCGGCGCTGCGCACTGTGTCTCCGGGGCGCTGGGAGGGTTCAGTTCGTCCTATGCCTGCGCTCCCCCCGTGCCGGGCAAGAGTGGGCATTCAGCCTGGAGTATGGGTGGCAAGCCTACGCACCAGAACTCCAGTGCTCCCCCACAGCCCGGTTTATCCTGTGCCTCCTCCTCGGACCAGGCTTCCAGTGGGTCTCTCCAGCCTGGTCTATCCTGTGCCTCCTCCCAGGACCAGGCCTGCAGGGGGTCTCTCCAGCCTGGTTTATCCTGTGCCTCCTCCCAGGACCAGGCCTCCTGTGGGTCTCCCCAGCCTGGACTCACCAGGCTGGGGAGAGGCCAGGGTGTGATATGGGTGGGCGTTCTAGGTTTCTTTTTCTATGTTGGTGGTTTTCTTTGTTTCGGCCGTGTATATGGCTCTCAATCAGGAACAGGTGTAGATCGTTGTTGCTGATTGAGAGTCATACATAGGTAGCCTGTTTTTCCTTTGGGGTTTGTGGGTGAATGTTTTCTGTCTAGTGTTTTGTTATTCCTGACAGAACTGTTTGGCTGTCATTTTCGTGTTTTCTTTTGCAAGTGTTCATTCGGTCATTAAAATCATTTAATCTATAATTCTTTCAATGACAATATTAAATTTTAACAATGTTTTCGAATAGTAATTTTGTAAATTGTAGCATTGATTCACTAGAACCATTTGAGGGAAAATATTTTCTGAACGTCACTCGCCGATGTAAAATGCTGTTTTTATATATAAATATGAACTTTATCGAAAAAAAATGCATGTATTGTGTAACATGATGTCCTTGGAGTGTCATCTGATGAAGATTGTCAAAGGTTAGTGCTGCATTTAGCTGTGTTTTGGGTATTTGTGATGCATGCTAGTTGCTTTGAAAATGGCAGTGTGATTATTTTTTGCTGGGTACTCTCCTAACATAATCTAATATTTTGCTTTTGCTGTAAAGCATTTTTGAAATCGGACAACGTGGTTTGATTCAGGAGAGATGTATCTATAAAATGGTGTAAAATAGTCATATGTTTGAGAAATTAGAGTTATAGCATTTATGAGGTATTTGTATTTTGCGCGACGCGATTCCACTGGCTGTTGACTAGGGTGGGACGCAAGCGTCCCAGGTTCCCAGACAAGTTAAGATGAACACATCCTCCGCTGCACCTTGGTCTAATTCTGACGACGGCCGTTACAGAAGCCCCAAAATTGCCCTCGCTAGAAGCCTGTGTCTCAGACATAAGGAAGTGGATGGCTGCAAACTTTCTACTTTTAAACTCGGACAAAACAGAGATGCTTGTTCTAGGTCCCAAAAAACAAAAGAGATCTTCTGTTGAATCTGACAATTAATCTGGATGGTTGTACAGTCTTCTCAAATAAAACTGTGAAGGACCTCGGCGTTACTCTGGACCCTGATCTCTCTTTTGAAGAACATATCAAGACTGTTTTAAGGACAGCTTTTTTCCATCTACGTAACATTGCAAAAATCAGAAACTTTCTGTCCAAAAATGACGCAGCAAAATTGATCCATGCCTTTGTTACTTCTAGGTTTGACTAATGCAATGCTCTACTTTCCGGCTACCCAGATAAAGCACTAAATAAACTTCAGTTAGTACTAAATACAGCTGCTAGAATCCTGACTAGAGCCAAAAAATTTGATCATATTACTCCAGTGCTAGCCTCCCTACACTGGTTTCCTGTTAAGGCAAGGGCTGATTTCAAGGTTTTACTGCTAACCTACAAAGCATTACATGGGCTTGCTCCTACCTATCTTTCCGATTTGGTCGTGCCGTACATACCTACACGTACGCTACGGTCATAAGACGCGGGCCTCCTAATTGTTCATAGAATTTCTAAGCAAACAGCTGGAGGCAGGGCTTTCTCCTATAGAGCTCCATTTTTATGGAATAGTCTGCCTACCCATGTGAGAGACGCAGAGTCAGTCTCAACCTTTAAGTCTTTACTGAAGACACATCTCTTCAGTAGGTCCTATGATTAAGTGTAGTCTGGCCCAGGGGTGTGAAGGTGAACGGAAAGGCTGGAGCAACAAACCGCCCTTGCTGTCTCCGCCTGGCCGGATTCCCCTCTCTCCACTGGGATTCTCTGCCTCTACCCCTATTACAGGGGCTGAGTCACTGGCTTACTGGTGTTCTTCCATGCCGTCCCTGGGAGGGGTGCGTCACTTGAGTGGGTTAAGTCACTGACGTGGTCTTCCTGTCTGGGTTGGCGCCCCCCTTGGGTTGTGCCGTGGCAGAGATCTTTGTGGGCTATACTCGGCCTTGTCTCAGGATGGTATGTTGGTGGTTGGAGATATCCCTCCAGTGTTGTGGGGGCTGTGCTTTGGCAAAGTGGGTGGGGTTATATCCTACCTGTTTGGCCCTGTCCGGGGGTTTCATCGGATGGGGCCACAGTGTCTCCTGACCCCTCCTGTCTCAGCCTCCAGTATTTATGCTGCAGTAGTTTATGTGTCGGGGGGCTAGGGTCAGTCTGTCACATCGGGAGTATTTCTCTTGTCTTTTCCGGTGTCCTGTGTGAATTTAAAAATGCTCTCTCTAATTCTCTCTTTCTTTCTTTCTCTCTCTCGGAGGACCTGAGCCCTAGGACCATGCCTCAGGACTACCTGGCCTGATGACTCCTTGCTGTCCCCAGTTCACCTGGCCGTGCTGCTGCTCCAGTTCCAACTGTTCTGCCTGCGGCTATGGAACCCTGACCTGTTCACCAGACGTTCTACCTGTCTCAGACCTGCTGTCCCAGACCTGCTGGAACCCTGACCTGTTCACCGGACGTGCTACCTGTCCCAGACCTGCTGTTTTCAACTCTCTAGAGACAGCAGGAGCGGTAGAGATACTCTCAAAGATCAGCTATGAAAAAGCCAACTGACACTTACTCTTGTGTTACTGACTTGTTACACCCTCGACAACTACTATGATTATTATTATTTGACCATGCTGGTCATTTATGAACATTTGAACATCTTGGCCATGTGCTGTTATAATCTCCACCCGGCACAGCCAGAAGAGGACTGGCCACCCCTCATGGCCTGGTTCCCCTCTAGGCTTCTTCCTAGGTTTTGGCCTTTCTAGGGAGTTTTTCCTAGCCACCGTGCTTCTACACCTGCATTGCTTGCTGTTTGGGGTTTTAGGCTGGGTTTTCTGTACAGCACTTTGAGATATCAGCTGATGTAAGAAGGGCTATATAAATACATTTGAATTGGGGGCCACGGTCAGAGATGATGTCCTCCGGAAGGTCATAATGCTGGAAGACCTGCTGGAAGAGTGCCTCGGTGACCTGGAGAGCAGTGCGGAGACCAGGAAGAGGGATTAATCGACATGACTTGGAAAATCTATTCAATACCACCAGAATGGTGGTGAAACCATCAGAGGGGGAAGATCGGTTAAAAAGTCAATGGATAGATGTGACCAAGGTCGCTGAGGCATGGGAAGCGGCAGGAGCTTCCCTGCTGGAGCATTCTGGGGGGGACTTGGTTTGAGAACATATGGAACAGGAGTTGACATACCGAGTGACATCCTGCACCAAGGTGGGCCACCAGTACTTCTCAGCGATGGAGTGGATGGTGTGAGAAATACCTGGATGTCCAGCGACGACAGCTGTGTGTGCCCAGGTCAGCAGCCGATCCCTTATCCCTGTGGGAACGTAGATGTGCTCGGGAGGACAATTCCGGGGTGTGGGGTCCCCCTCTAGAGCCTGGCGGATGTCCACATCTACGTCCCAAACCACTGGACCTACGACTCGGGAGGATGGGATTATGGGTGCCCTCTGGACAGGAACCTCTCCAGAATCATAGATACGGGACAGGGCATCGGCCTTGATGTTCTTAGAAACTGGGTGATAGGTCAGCGTGAAGTCGAACCTGGTGAAGAAAAGTTCCCCATTGACTTGGCGCAGATTCAGTCTCCTCGCTGCCCGGGTGTACTCTAGGTTCTGATAGTTGGTGAGGATGACGATTGGTTCCTTGGCACTCTCCAGCCAGTGTCTCCACTCTTCTAATGCCAACTTCACTGCCAGGAGCTCCCGATTGCCGACGTTGTAATTCGTCTCTGCGGAGGACAGTCTTTTGGAGAAAAAAGCACAAGGATAGAATGTCAATGGGTTACCCTGTCTTTGTGACAAAACTACCCCCACACCCACCTCAGATGCGTCTACATCAACCACAAACGGTGGCGTGGGATCTGGGTGTTTTAGCAAGGGGGCGGCGGTGAAACACCCCTTGAGGAGACGAAATGCCTCATTGGCTGCTGGAGACCATGCAAACCTACGAGGCCCACCCTTGAGGAGGAAGGTGAGAGGGGCGGCGACGGCGCTGAAGTTCCTGATGAAGCAGCAATGGAAGTTGGCAAACCCCAAAAACCGTTGTAACCCTTTGATGGTGGTTGGGACTGGCCATGACCTTACCGCATCTACCTTCTTGTCCTCCATCTTCACTCCCTGCGGGCTGATTTGGTAACCTAAGAAGGATACAGCCCTCTGATGGAACTGGCACTTCTCCGCCTTGACAAACAGGTGATTGGCCAAGAGGCGTTCCAGGACTGCTCAAACCTGGGTGATGTGATCTTCCAGGTTGGTCGAGAAGATCAGGATGTCATTGATGTATACAATCACCTGACGTCCGAGGTTGTCTCTGAACACCTCATATGACGAATGCTTGGAACACCGATGGAGCATTGGCTAAGCCTAAGGGGCATAACCAAGCACTCCGAGTGGCCAGACATTGTACTGAACTCCATCTTCCACTCATCCCCCTCCGGGATGCGGCTGAGATTGTAGGCACTCCGCAGGTCCAGTTTGGTGAAGAACTGGGCCCCGCGGAGATGCTCAATGGCTGAAGGCACCAGCGGGAGAGATACCGATACTTCATGGTGATGTCATTGACGCCCCGGTAATCGATACATGGGCGTAATCTTCCCTCCTTCTTGGCCACGAAGAAGAAACCAGCCAACGTCGATGTGAGGATAAAACCCTGTTTGAGTGCCCCTTTAATATAATCCTCCATGGCCTGAGTCTCAGCCACTGACAGAGGGTAGATGTGTCTGTGCGGAGGTGTAGCACCGGAAAACAAGTTGATGGCACAGTCCCAGGGGCGATGAGGAGGGAGACAGGTAGCATGGGTCTTGGAGAATACCTCCCATAGGTCCTGGTATTCCTTTGGGATGTTGGGGTGAAGGGCATCACAGGACTCTCAACCGACATAGAACCACAGGGGACAGGGAAGCAGGTCCTCTGGCATTCAAGTGACCAGTCTATGATTCTCATCCTCGACCATGAGATGGTAGGGTCATGGCGTTGGAGCCAAGGGAGGCTGAGGATGATTTTGGTAACTGGTGATGAAGAAGGGCATGTTCTCCTGGTGATTGGACTCCACAGTGAGGATGAGTGGTTGAGTAATGTGTGTGATGGTTCCAGATCCTAATGGCCGACAGTCGAGACCTTGAACCAGAAAAGGAGAGGAGAGCAGGTCGATGATAATGTTGAGGGAGGAGGCAAGGGTCTGATCCATAAAGTTCCCCACAGTGCCAGAATCCACTAAAGCTGTGGACACAGTAGACAAGGGACAGTCAGCCCGAGTGATGGACACCATAAAGATTCTAGCAGGAAAAGCTGAATCTGGAATGGAGGGAACATCACATGACCGTCCCTCTGCTCTAGTGGATCCCTGATTCTGAAGTACCAGACATCACTGGAGTTTGTGCCCTCCTTGCTCACAGTACAGACATAGCCCCAACTGTATCTGTCTGCGTCGTTATGCCGCGGAAAGGCGTGTGACCCCTACCACCATGGGTTCAGGCTCTGATCCCGAGTGCTCGCCGAAAGAGGGATTGAAGCGATGAGAATGCCGACGCTCCCGGAGCAGGTTATCCAGACAGATGGCCATCGCAATGAGTGCGTCCTCCTCGCATAGACCTCTTCTAAATAGCGTGTGAAGCGCTGGCTCATTTCATCCACTGGAAGCTGCTACTGTCTGGAAGGTGAGAGCATACTCAGTAGCCTTCTGATTCCCCTGCTGTAGCTGAAGCTCACCTCCCTCTCTGCCCTTCATGGGATGAGCTATGCTCTGGCTCCTCCTCTCCTCTCTCCCAGATGGCCGTAGCCCATTCCAATGCCCGCCTGGTCAGCAGAGAAATAACCGTGGCAAACTTAGACCTCTCGATGGTGGGGGCTCGCTGGGTAGACTGGCTCTAGAGTATCCTCTGCTGCTGGGCTGCAACGTCTCTTGGGGGTTTTCAAGACACTGCAGACTGCGGAGAACCTCTTCCATGGCCGTCCCCAGTTGAGCCAGCTGGTCATGGTGTTGACGCAGAAGGTACCCTTGTTCGTCGACCGTCTGAGAGATATCCGATTTTCCTGCTACTTCCATAGTTTGAGTTGGTATTCTGTAATAATGGAGCTGTGAGTCGGGAAGCAGGTGCAGGTGAAACTTTTAATAAAGCAACAAAACCAGGAACGAGACAATTCCATGTGGCTACACTCCGGTACACAAGGATAATACCAACTGGTGAGTGAACATAAGAAAGTACTGTATAAAGGGGAGGAAATAATGAAGGTAATGAAGTCCAGGTGTGAAACATAATGATTAACAGGTGTGCGTAATGATGAGTGCCAGGTGTGTGCAATGATGAATCCCAGGACCGGTGGTTAGTATTCCAGTGATGTCGCACTCCCGAGGGGAGGAGCAGGAGAAGATGTGACAGATATTGTGTGTAGATTGATGAGGAACACATTTATTTAATCCATTTTAGAATAAGGCTGTAACATAACAAAATGTGGAAAAAGGTAAGTGGTCTGAATACTTTCAAAATGCACTGTATGTATTTTTGGCAACGAGATCTGCCTCATTGCATTTAGCGGTGCTTATCCTGGATCATCATTTAGCGGTGTTTATCCTGGATAGGTATTTAGCAGTGTTTATCCTGGGTAGTTATTTAGTTGAGTTGATCGAGGATCGTCATTTAGCAGTGTTGATCTTGATTTGTCATTTAGCTGTGTTGATCCTGGTTCATCATTTAGCGATGTTGATCGTGGTTCGTCATTTAGCAGTGTTGATCCTGGTTCTTCATTTAGCGGTATTGATCCTGGATTGTCATTTAGTTGTGTTGATTCTGGTTTGACTTTAGCTTGGTATTTAAGTATCAGTTTCTTGAAGAGCTATGACCAGAGAGTGTGCATCTTAGTGTTGCATCACAAGTGTACAGGACAGGATCGACATTGATCACTTGTCCCTGAAATTACAATTTTGTTGTTCAGTTATCCATGATGCAACACAATGGTCCATGCCATCTAAAACAGTAAGCCTGATCATTGCTCCACCGGTCTGTCCCTCCGAATGGGCTTCAAACATTATTCCTCAAGAGCAAAATATAGTAGTAATGGCCGTACTGCTAATGTGAAGAAAGAACCCGCAATGGGGAATGCTTTATTGCCTCTTTGTCTCTTTGTCAACAGGGTTTTGGAAAAGATCAGAGACCATGTCGGTTATTCCATAACGGTGATATATTTTCCCATTGATACCGTAAATAACATTACAATCAGCAGCGTTGTCAGGAACACACTGCCAGTCTGCCAGCACGCCTGCAGTAGCACCATACTGTGGGATCAGCTCATCTGGCAGCACCAAAATCATTGTAGCCGAGTCGCTCTACTTTGGAACGAAAACTCAAGTATGTTTTTCTCTAACTACAGGTATGTGTTAGTTTCCACATGTTAAAAAGTTACTGCAAATATTCTGGTCTGGTTTGAGGAGTTTGCTAAGAGTGCTGTTGCTTCCTGTAATTCACTTCAGTGACAACAGGGATGCTAATCTCCGATATAGCCTGTGTGGAGTCATCACACTTACTCAAAATAATGGGGAATGTTTTTGAGTGATTCATAATACGTTGTACCATTACTAAAAACTAAATTGGTGGCCAGCTGTGCATGAAATTATGGCCATTAGGATAATAACGTAATTTATTAGGGTAGTTAAGACAAGCACACGACAGTTATAGTTGTATCACTTGAAAATTATCTCAAGTGTCCTTATTGATACAATGCTTAGTGGTTTCACACTGCGCTGTAGACTACTGCAGGGCTCTAATTAGCACAAGTTTATAATAGATCGCCACATGGTCAGATGAGATTACCCTATTATGAGGCATCGTTAAAAACCTGATCAACAATATACTTGTATTTCTATGATTTGATAATATCTGAGCTTGGCGGTAATGGCTCAGTGTAGCTCCAACCCTGGTAGCATTGTAAGAGCCAGTTGCTATGGTTGGTGTTATTATGGGTCAGATGTAACGCTGACCTGCAGTATACGTGTGAAACGAAGCTGCTTATGGTCCTTAGGCTAGATGTAAAAAGGTGAAATGTCTTCCAGAATATCAGACAGAGGATACCAGCCCCTGGGATGTTTGAGGGGGTGAGGCGTGCTGCCGAGTCCTTAAACTCTTAATTAACTTCAAGGTTGAATGTGTGAAATTTAATATAAGAAATTAAAAGATGTTAATTTCCAAACTAAGCTGCCTTGGCAGTGCCATGAATAAATTAAATTAAAAGTCTCATGGGTTAACATTCTCTCTTCCACTGTTATGTTCCTGACTAAATATTCAGGACAACATTTTAACTGAATGACTAGTGATCATGATTCAGCTAATTGAAGTTTACATCGACCAAAACATGGTAAATTTATCTAATTACATGGCCAGGAAACCTATATGGGTCAATACCTACAGTATACCATCTTACATATAATACTTCTGACCCCAACACTAACCTATCTGTTGTTTTCTATTATGTCATGGAACAAATGGTTGACATTAGAATGAAATCATTCCACTGACGTCAAAGGTCCCTGAAGTGGTATAATAATGTCCCTGACCAAGTGTAGTGCCCGTGGCAGGGTATAGTGTCCATGGCCGGGTATAGTGTCCATGGGCCGCTGTAGTGACCATGGCCTGTATAATGTCCATGTCCAGGTGTAGCGACCATGGCCGGTATAGTGTCCATGGCCATGTATAGCGTCCATGGCCATGTATAGCGTCCATGACCGTGTATTGTGTCCATGGCCGGGTGCAGTGTCCATGGCTGGGTGTTCAGGCAACATGTTGTAGACTAGAGCACTTCCTTCAATGACTTGATTAACTACAGTGAACATATGTATTATAGCTCAACATTTCCCAAGACTCTCCATTTTACTTCCCCAAAGTACATAATGCAGCTTTAAGTTTCCTTGAAAGAACAAATATTTTCTGAAGAATCTGTAGCAATCACATGGGACATAATCTGACAATATCTGAGTCTTACAATGTAATCTATTTCTATTACAAGATTAAAAAAAAAAAAAAAAACATTATTGCAAATGAAACATCCCGGATATCAAGATGTAATTGAATTGCAGACGGTGCTTGATACCAATTGTGTTGTATGCGACTGTTGGAGAAAAGCCCATTCTTAAAATAATCTCAAGGTATGATTTGTTTTGGCATTGTTGCATGAGGGAATAATTAATGCCAAATTGAAAACAAAAACAGGGGAACTGTGTAAAGGCAATAATTTAAGAGCAGAGCTCTGAAGCTGAAAATATTCAGTGAGGTATCTGAAACGCTGCATGAAAGCATCCACTCAGTACTCCACTTGAAATTCTCATCACTGTGCAGGGGTTAGTTGTGAATATTAATATTTCAATGAGCCAAACATCAATAGATTCTCTTCTTTTCAAATAGAATACTGGCACTTGAGAGCAGGTTAGCTTTTGCATACATGTACTGTAGCAGGCCTTTCTGCAATGCCCTCGGTTGAACCGTTCTAGTCAACAATACCAGAAAATTTGAAAATTAGAAATGATCTTGCTACAGAAAGGTTCCTAGATACTGTTAATGGAACACAAACACACATGGGGTTTTTCGTTACGGCATGGTGGTTTTCATTACGACGTGGTGTTTTTCATTACGACGTGGTGGTTTTCATTACGACGTGGTGGTTTTCATTACGACGTGGTGTTTTTCATTACGACGTGGTGGTTTTCATTACGACGTGGTGGTTTTCATTACGACGTGGTGTTTTTCATTACGACGTGGTGGTTTTCATTACGACGTGGTGGTTTTCATTACGACGTGGTGGTTTTCATTACGACGTGGTGGTTTTCATTACGACGTGGTGGTTTTCATTACGACGTGGTGGTTTTCATTACGACGTGGTGGTTTTCATATTGCCACAGCAATAAAATGCTGCTGGATTGATGTTAGAACAGTACCTTCTGTTGAAAACATACATGAGGTTTTGGTCCAAAAGGAAGATAGCCAATACAAATGTATTTTCCCAGAAGAAATAGCAATGTAATTCTTCAATATCCCTTCAAGGATAAGATCCCTATATTGACAGCATCTATCTATAAATGGTTATTTCTGAAATTGTATAGTACAGGTATACATTTCTGATTTGTGCAAATATCCAGTGAGGATCACAATGCTCCCTCAAAACACTATAAGGAAGTATAGAAGCAGCGTCCATTTATCTCATCCAGCTGCCAACACAGTAACAGAACAACTGTAGGGTACCCAGAATATACTGTATTGCTATTATAAGAAGTGTGTGTTGATGCTAATTTGCTGAAGACATGCACAACAGATAGCAAATGGAAATACTGGACCAAGATTACTTGCACAACAATATGTTTCTATGCAGAGAGATGTGTTTGATATGATGGATGAATTTTTTGATAAAGTTTGTCCATTGAGTAACTTGACATTTCGAGAAAAGACCAAAGTGTGCCTACGAGTCCCTCCGGGACAATTTGAAAGCACTGGAGGGTTGCTATGTGCCATGTTGACATGCTTTATTTGTCTGGAAAGTGACAAGCAATTCACAAAGAGGTGCTCAGGGGGACGCACACAGATTGAGAGGCTGACATTTCCCCCGCTATCTAATTGATTAGCATTGGGGTAAGGTATGTAGAGGGCTACCCTCATTCTGCTGCCATCTTTACACTCTTAGGAAAAAGGTTATTCGGCTGTCCCCATGGGAGAACCCTTTTTGATTGCAGGTAGAACACTTCTGGGTTCCATGTCGAACCCTCGGTGCAAAGGGTGCAATATGGAACCCAAATGGGTTCTACCTGGAACAAAAAAGGTTCTACCTGGAACCAAAAAGGGTTCTTCCAATGGTTCCACTATGGGGACAGCCAAAGAACCCTTTTAGGTTCTAGATAGCACTTTTTTTCTAAGAGTGTGGCATTCCCTCATTCTGCTGCTGTCTATGGCATTGCCTTCCTTATTCTGCTGCTAATGTACACTAAAGTGTTACATGCATTGCGTTTGCTATATGTCCCATACAATGCACTGTGGTAAACCATGGGGTGTTGGGTTGAGCGTGCAGAGATTAACACAGAGACAGAGAGGTTCTAGTTAGAAAACACGACTTTACTAGGCAACAAAATAAACATAACAAAATAACTTCAATTTGGCTCCCTCCTTCTCAGATTCTGCTCCGTGTTAGTCTCTCTGTCTCTCCTCGCAGTGTGTCACCGTGCTCCCTTTATGTGGCCTGCACGGCTGGTTGGCACTCTCCCCTAATTACCTCTACTTGAGGCCATCAGCGTAGTTGTGCCCATCCCGTGTACTCCCAGCAGAGGGAACCAATGTTGCGGCACGTACTTCCCCTCTATCACCAACCCCCGGGGTAGACCTCCCGGGATACCCCCCCCCCCCCCCGAGGCATACTCAGGGCTAGGTTTGCATCCCTCCTGTCGAGGGTGTCCGCCGTGCTGGGCCTCCAACCTGTGGATGGCAGAGAAAGATAATTGCTGTAAGGACTGGAAACAACCTCAACAATCAAGTATTTCTTCTCCCTCTGGAGGAGCTTCCTGCTGACATACATGATGGGGTGCTCCTCGCCTTCCTGCACTTCGGACAAGAGGTGCTCCTCGCCTTCCTGCTTACCCCTGTGTCAGACGAGTCTGCTGGACCAGGAGGTTTTTTGAGAAGTCCGGGCCATGTGGAGCCCGAAAGGAAGAACCCGGTAGTGGTATAGCGCCCCCTGGGGTGGAGAAGGACGTCTGCGGGGACACCTTCATAAGGTCCAGTGTGCTTAAATCAGTTTTACCTCATTTCTATCAGCAAGTTAAATGTGCAACCACAGGTTAAAAAAAAAAACTCTAGACCACCTTTACTCCACACACAGAGACGCGTACAAAGCTCTCCCTTGCCCTCCATTTGGCAAATCTGACCATAACTCTATCCTCCTGATTCCTGTTTATAAGCAAAAATTAAAGCAGGAAGCACCAGCGACTCAGTCTATAAAAAAGTGATCAGATGAAGCAGATGCTAAACTACAGGACTGTTTTGCTAGCACATACTGGAATATGTTCTGGGATTCTTCAGATGGCATTGAGGAGTACACCACATCAGTCACTGGCTTTATCAATAAATGCATCGAGGATGTTGTCGCCCACAGTGACTGTACGTACATACCCCAATCAGAAGCCATGGATTACAGGCAACATTTACACTGAGCTTAAGGGTAGAGCTGCCTCTTTCAAGGAGCGACGAACCATCAAACAGGCAAAGCATCAATACAGGACTAAGATCAAATCGTACTACACTGGCTCCGACGCTCGTCGGATGTGGCAGCACAGCAGAGGGAGCCAACGTCAAGGCACGTGCCTCCCCTCTATCACCAACCCCCGGGGTAGACCTCCTGGGATACCACACCACATTTATTGTAACGTGCTACCCACATCCTGGCCAGCATCAGTCATAATGGTAGTTATGAGCGGCATGTAGCCTAGCGGTTATTACGTTAGGCCAGTAACCAAAGGTCGCTGGTTTAAATCCCTGAGCTGGCAAGGAAGGGAAAAAAAAGCTTTTCTGCCCTTGAGTAACGCAGTTAAGCCCCAACAGCAACTGCTCCCTGGGTGCCGATGACGTCGATTAAGGCAGCCCACCACATTTCTCTGATTCAGAGGGGTTTGGTTAAGTGAGGAAGAAACATTTTGGTTGAACGCATTCAATTGTGCAAATGATTAGCTATCCCCCTTGCCAGTTGCAACATTGTAAGGGGGACTAAGACCTTTCCAAAAAATTGTGTTAGATAGTAATGTAGTTGTATTGATTCAGACAGATTTAAAAAAGGTCATATGAATTACCAAAGACTATGCAATTACAAATGCATTACACAACAACAGACAAAGACTAGAGTCCCAGTCAGGACACCCAATTCTCAGTGGACACAAGCATGGGCTAAAATATATACATGGCAAAGAGGAAGTCTCTTTTTAAAAAGTGAATTTTATTTTAATCCCCTTTTCAAAAACTTTCCATCTGGCACATAAAGCCTCTCCATGCTCTTTTCCACCATCTCTGCTTCACTGGGGCATATGATGGGAGAGGTTTCAGCACTGTCCCAAGGTAGGAGATCTGTGGGAGATGACAGGTTCCATTTTTATTATGATTTATTCCGGCCAGCCAGTTTTCTGTAATGGAAATTCATTTGAATCAACGCCTCTCTTTCTCTGCAGAGCCACAGACAGTCTAAAACCATACTCGACATCTGTGAGCCAAGAGACATGGAAACTGCCCGCGTTTGAGCCAAAATGAAGAAAACCTTTTGTTTTCTTCAATACAAAGGTACAGAGCTCTAAAACCATTCTTCAAGCGCAATTTCTGTATTTCTGTTGGCTGATATAGTCATAATAAAATCTGCAGTCGAGTTGTGGCTGGTTCCATTATCCTGCATCTCTGATTTGGCCCTGTGGCTCAGTTGGTAGAGCATGGTGTTTGCAACGCCAGCATGGTGTGTGCAACGCCAGGGTTGTGGGTTCGATTCCCACGGGGGGGGGGTCAGTACAAAAACAATGCATGAAATTAAATGTATGCACTACTGTAAGTCGCTCTGGATAAGAGCATCTGCTAAATGACAAAAATCTTGTGAATTCAACAAAACCGGCATGTGTAGAAACCTACACTTGAGATTACAAAACATTATGAACATTCTCTTTCCATGACAGACTAACCAGGTGACTCCAGGTGCAACTCAATATTAGGAAGTTGTTCTTAATGTTTTGTACACTCAGTGTATATCTACCAACATAATGTATTTTTTTTATATTTGTACTAATATTTGCCCTCTGATTGCAATAACAAAGATAAAGGACTTGGTGTGATAATCAGCAGCTTGAGTGCCGCTTGCAAATGTAGACTAAAAGATCAAGCCCATTTCTCTGTGTTAAGTCTATGGGAATTATGTGATAAAGTTCATGCTACAGTAGGATTTCCCTTTATACTGCATGCATATATTGCAACAGGGCATTAGCGGTTGACATAATGACATATTAAACGTCATCTCTAGAGAGCAGATTCAACTCAGAAGGACTAACGTAAATGTGGCTTCTCTCAGCAAGCCTGCGGGAGGTCTCAGATTTGTATGGAATTCAGAATGAACATGAAACTCACTTCCAGTGGTGGTTATCTATCTATCTTGACATGTATGTTTGTCCTTAATTCACTAGCAGCAGTAATTATTTATTTAAGACAGAGTGGTATGCTGCTATGGTATGCATTTTCAGTGAGGGATCTTTTCGTTCTTGCTTGAGCATGATATATTTCTAAACAATCTTTGGAAAAAAAGATCAGCTATCACAATTTTCCAATTAGGAATAGAATCATCCAAGGTTTTCAGCCTTGGAACTACAGTGAATGATTTGCTGAATCATTAAATGTAATTCAGCAAAATCAGATTGATCTAGGAAATCTTATTAAGTTGTGTGTGAGTGTGGCTATTTGTCTTACAAAGTATTTGGGAAGACAGGGTTTTGTTTTTGTAAGAAGTATAAAGACTGTTATATGACCAAAACAGTTTCTGCAAAATTGAACAATTAATCTGCTTTAAAAAAAACATTAGAATGCAGTAGACTTCCGATTTTCTATCATTTATTTTGGTAATTTTTTTATCTAGAGGTTAGGGTTGTCAGGTGTCACAACATCTCACCATTACTTGGTACAATGATAGCGTTGATCAATGAGGCCTCGACATTTCACTTGGGAGATGTATAAGGTTATAAAACAAATGTGTCCTACCCCTTCACAGCACAGGTGTTGCTGGCATTGAGACGTCAGTAAGACGTCAGTAAGACATAAGACTTCATGTAAATGTCAAGTGACAAAATCTGAACTCTATAGGGATGTATAAAGAGCAGAAATCCTTAAAATAATTATTTTATATAAATGTGACCAAATGTACAGTGTCTTCAGTGTCAGTTGGTTCTATATTGGCTCTATATATATTGTGGCAAACCTCTTCAAAGTTAGGAGCGTTTGTCACAAATTAAGTGGGAAACTGTCACCAAAGTCAGCCCAGAATGAAAGTTCTTTCAAACATGACAGTACCTGTGTGTTTGTTTCGCTGTCCTGGTCCACCCAGGCCGCAGGTAAGGTCAAGGATAGCAGGGTTCAGTACACAAATCTGGTTCTCGGTAGGTCCAGGTCTAAACGCCAACAGGTAAGTCCAAAACAGTCCAGCTCGTACACGGTAAATCCAGCCAATGTAGATTGTCTCTTTCTCTATGGTTCATAGATCCTTCCCGCCCTCTCTCTCTCTTCCTGGTTTTTCTTGACCTTTTATCTGTGGGTCGGCTCCACCTTCTGAGGGTTCCCCTTGCTTCTGGGAATTGTTTTTGTGATCTGTAGTTCTGATCGGGGTGGCCATTTTAGTGATCGGGCAGAGCCTGTTTATTAGTTCTGCCCTCACAAATCTGCCATTTATCACTCGACCCCCTTCTTTGCCACAAAGAAGGGGGTCCTCCCAGACCTGGAGTAAAGCATCCGCCAACTCCTGGACAGTCTGTGGTGCAACGTGGCGTTGGTGGATGGAGCGAGACATGATGTCCCAGATGTGCTCAATTGGATTCAGGTCTGGGGAACGGGTGGGCCAGTCCATAGCATCAATGCCTTCCTCTTGCAGGAACTGCTGACACACTCCAGCCACATGAGGTCTAGCATTGTCTTGCATTAGGAGGAGCCCAGGGACAACCGCACCAGCATATGGTCTCACAAGGGGTCTGAGGATCTCATCTCGGTACCTAATGGCAGTCAGGCTACCTCTGGCGAGCACATGGAGGGCTGTGCGGCCCCCCAAAGAAATGCCACCCCACACCATGACTGACCCACCGCCAAACCGGTCATGCTGGAGGATGTTGCAGGCAGCAGAACGTTCTCCACGGCGTCTCCAGACTCTGTCACGTCTGTCACGTGCTCCGTGTGAACCTGCTTTCATCTGTGAAGAGCACAGGGCGCCAGTGGCGAATTTGCCAATCTTGGTGTTCTCTGGCAAATGCCAAACGTCCTGCACGGTGTTGGGCTGTAAGCACAACCCCCACCTGTGGACGTCGGGCCCTCATACCACCCTCATGGAGTCTGTTTCTGACCGTTTGAGCAGACACATGCACATTTGTGGCCTGCTGGAGGTCATTTTGCAGGGCTCTGGCAGTGCTCCTCCTGCTCCTCCTTGCACAAAGGCGGAGGTAGCGGTCCTGCTGCTGGGTTGTTGCCCTCCTACGGCCTCCTCCACGTCTCCTGATGTACTGGCTTGTCTCCTGGTAGCGCCTCCATGCTCTGGACACTACGCTGACAGACACAGCAAAGCTTCTTGCCACAGCTCGCATTGATGTGCCATCCTGGATGAGCTGCCCTACCTGAGCCACTTGTGTGGGTTGTAGACTCTGTCTCATGCTACCACTAGAGTGAAAGCACTGCCAGCATTCAAAAGTGACCAAAACATCAGCCAGGAAGCATAGGAACTGAGAAGTGGTCTGTGGTCCCCACCTGCAGAACCACTCCTTTATTGGGGGTGTCTTGCTAATTGCCTATAATTTCCACCTGTTGTCTATTCTATTTGCACAACAGCATGTGAAATGTATTGTCAATCAGTGTTGCTTCCTAAGTGGACAGTTTGATTTCACAGAAGTGTGATTGACTTGGAGTTACATTGTGTTGTTTAAGTGTTCCCTTTATTTTTTTGAGCAGTGTGTATATATATATATATATATATATATATATATATATATATATATATATATATATTAGTTGGTTCTATATTGGTTCTATATTGGTTCTATATATATAGAACCAACTAATATATATATATATAATATATATATATATTTTTTTTTTTTACAGAAATATCACATTTACATTACTATTCAGACCCTTTACTCAGTACTTTGTCTTCAGCGTCTGATCCCGTTAGCGGGATCAAAATCCAGCGAAAAATCATATCGCCAATTAGCATTAAAAAAAAATCGTAATTAAAAAAAATAAAAAATTATTATTATTTTTTTTTTTTATAGATACACCTCTCCTGAATCGACCCACGTCGTCCGATTTCAAAAAGGTTTTACAGGAAAAGCAAATCATTAGATTATATTAGATGAGTCCATCGTAAAAAGCAGCTTCATAGCCATTTTCCGACCAACCACTTGCATCACATATAATCAAAAAACAGCTAAATGCAGCACTAACCTTTTACAAACTTCATCAGATGGCACCCCTAGGACATCATGTTATACAATGCATGCATTCTTTTGTTCAATAAAGGTCATATTTATATATAAAAACAGCATTTTACATCTCTGTCTGAGGTTGCCTACATAATTTCCCCTCAAAAGCGTCCCGGTAAACAATGCTACATTTCCCTAAATTACTATCCTATAACGATTTTTTAAATGTATATTGTCAATCTAACATTTATAGATGAATATCTCTTGAGAACACCTGTCATACCAGATTTTAAATTAACTTTACTGGGTAATCACACTTTGCAATAAAAGGAGATGCGATACTCAGAAAATGAGCTAATATACAGAGCTCGGCGCCATCTTGGAAGCAATCGCATGTCACATCTCATCTTGTATAATATTGTCAATAATCGCCTACCTTTAGTTGTCTTCATCAGAAAGCATCCCAGGTCCACAACAGATGTATTTTCGGTCAAAAAGTCCATACTTCACGTTCCATTAGCCTGATGTTGGTAGCGCGTCCTATGGCTCTCTCGAAGCGCAGCTCTGAAGTTCAGAATAAATGCAATGCTCGCGCATGTAGGTTCGTTCAAACATGTCAAACGTTGTATAAAATAAATCTTCAGGGCCTCTAACACCAAGAGAGCCAATAAGATTCGAGGGGGATGATGTCATGGCCTTTAAAACCGTATCCAAAGGTGGGGGCAGACATGGCCGCCGGCGTCATAATGGTGATGGCCCATCCCCTGTGACCAATTTCAAACTCGTGTCATTCACTGAGTTTTGACTCTATAAGGCTCAAACCACTGTGAAAGGACTGGCGACATCTAGTGGAAGCAATAGGAAGTGCTCACTGAACCATGGTTAACGGTGTGATTAATAAGGAAAGATGAGAAGTCGAGTCCACAATTCAGAATTCCACTTCCTGTTTCAATCGGTCTCGGGGTTTTGACTGCCATTTGAGTTCTGTTATACTCACAGACACCATTCAAACAGTTTTAGAAACTTTAGTGTTTTCTATCCATATATAATAAGTATATGCATGCCCTATCTTCTGAGTTTGATTAGTAGGCCGTTGAAAATGGGAACGATTTTTTTTCAAAATGCGCTGTGGCGCCCCCTATCCTACGGTATCCTCAAGAGGTTAATTAAGCACCTTTGGTAGCGATTATAGCCTCGAGTCTTTTTGGTTATGACGCTACAAGCTTGGCACAACTGTATTTGGGGAGTTTCTCTCATTCTTCTCTACAGATCCTCTTAAGCTTTGTCAGATTGGATGGGGAGCGTTGCTGCAGAGCTATTTTCAGGTCTCTCCAGAGATGTTCGATCCGGTTCAAGTCCGGGCTTTGCCTGTGCCACTCAAGGACATTTAGAGACTTGTCCCGAAGCCAACCCTGCATTGTCTTGGCTGTGTCCTTAGGGTTGTTGTTGAAAGGTGAATCTTCGCCCCAGTCTGAAGTCCTGAGCGCACTGGAGCAGGTTTTCATCAAGGATCTATCTGTACTTTTCTCCTTTCATCTTTACCTCGATCCTGACTAGTCTCCCAGGCAGTGCCACTGAAAAACATCCCCACAGCATGATGCTGCCACCACCATGCTTCACCGTAGGGATGGTGCCAGGTTTCCTCCAGACGTGATGCTTGGCAATTTAGGCCAAAGAGTTCAATATTGGTTTCATTAGTGAATCTTGTTTCCGATGGTCTGAGAATCCTTTAGGTGTCTTTTGGCAAGCTCCAAGCGGGCTTTGTGCCTTTTACTGAGGAGTGGCTTCCATCTGGCCACTCTACCATAAAGGCCTGATTGGTGGAGTGCTACTGAGATGGTCGTCCTTCTGGAAGGTTCTCCCATCTCCACAGAGGAACTCTGGATCGCTGTCAGAGTTAGCATTGGGTTCTTGATCATCTCTCTGACCAAGGCCCTTCTCCCCTGAGTGCTCAGTTTGGCCAGGCGGCCATCTCTAGCATTGTCTTAGTGGTTCCAAACTTCTTCCGTTTGAGAATGATGGAGGCCACTGTGTTCTTCGGAACCTTCAATTCTGCAGAAATGTTTTGGTACCCTTCCGTAGATCTGTGCCTCTACACAATCCTGTCTCGGGGCTCTTCGGACAATTCCTTCAACCTCATGGCTTGGTTTTTGCTCTGACATGCACTGTCAACTGTGGGTCCTTATATAGACAGGTGTGTGCCTTTCCAAATCATGTCCAATCAATTGAATGTACCACAGGTGGACTCCAACCAAATTTTAGAAACCTCTCAAGGATGATCAATGGAAACAGGATGAACCTGAGCTCAATTTCGAGTCTCATAGAAAAGGGTCTGAATACTTATGTAAATAAGGTATTTCATTCATTTTAGAATAAGGCTGTTATGTAACAAAATGTGTAAACAGGGGAAGAGGTCTGAATACTTTCCGAATGCACTGTATATATTAGTTGGTTCTCTATTGGCTCTAAACTCAGCAAAAAAAAGAAATGTCCTCTCACTGTCAACTGCATTTATTTTCAGCAAACTTAACGTGTAAATCTTTGTATGAACATAACAAGATGCAACAACTGAGACATAAACTGAGCAAGTTCCACAGACATGTGACTAACAGAAATGAAATAATGTGTCCCTGAACAAAAGGGGGATCAAAATCAAAAGTAACAGGCAGTATCTGGTGTGGCCACCAGCTGCATTAAATATTGCAGTGCATCTCCTCCTCATGGACTGCACAAGATTTGCCAGTTCTTGCTTTGAGATGTTACCCCACTCTTCCACCAAGGCACCTGCAAGTTCCCAGGCATTTCTTGGTGGAATGGCCCTAGCCCTCACCCTCTGATCCAACAGGTCCCAAACGTGCTCAATGGGATAGAGATCTGGGCTCTTCGCTGGCCATGGCAGAACACTGACATTCCTGTCTTGCAGGAAATCGCGCACAGAACGAACAGTTTGGCTGGTGGCATTGTCATGTTGGAGGGTCATGTCAGGATGAGCCTGCAGGAAGGGTACCACATGAGGGAGGAGGATGTCTTCCCTGTAACGCACAACATTGAGATTGCCTGCAATGGCAACAAACTCATTCCGACCGAGGATGCTGTGACACATCGCCCCAGACCATGACGGAACCTTCATCTCCAAATCGATCCCGCTCCAGTGTACAGACCTCGGTGTAACGCTCATTCCTTTGACAATAAACGCGAAACCGACCATCACCCCTGGTGAGACAAAACCGCAACTCGTCAGTGAAGAGCACTTTTTGCCAGTCCTGTCTGGTCCAGCGACGGTGAGTTTGTGCTCATAGGTAACATTGTTGCAGGTGATGTCTGGTGAGGACCTGCCTTACAACAGGCCTACAAGCCCTCAGTCCAGCCTCTTTCAGCCTATTGTGGACAGTCTGAGCAGTGATGGAGGGATTGTGCATTCCTGGTGTAACTTGGGCAGTTGTTACCATCCTGTACCTGTCCCGCAGGTGTGATGTTCGGATGTACCGATCCTGTGCAGGTGTTGTTACTCGTGGTCTGCCACTGCGAGGAAGATCAGCTGTCCGTCCTGTCTCCCTGTAGCACTGTCTTAGGCCTCTCACAGTACGGACATTGCAATTTATTGCCCTGGCCACATCTGCAGTCCTCATGCCTCCTTGCAGCACGCCTAAGGCACGTTCACGGAGATCTTTCTTTTGGTGTTTTTCAGAGTCAGTAGAAAGGCCTCTTTGGTGTCCTAAGTTTTCATAACTGTGACCTTAATTGCCTACCATCTGTAAGCTGTTAGTGTCTTAATGACCGTTCCCCAGGTGCTTGTTCATCAATTGTTTATGGTTCATTGAACATGCATGGAAACAGTGGTAAAACCCTTTACAATGAAGATCTGTGAAGTTATTTGGATTTTTACAAATAATCTTTGAAAGACAGGGACCTGAAAAAGCGATGTTTCTTTTACCCTGAGTTTATATATACACTGCTCAAAAAAATAAAGGGAACACTTAAACAACACAATGTAACTCCAAGTCAATCACACTTCTGTGAAATCAAATTGTCCACTTAGGAAGCAACACTGATTGACAATAAATTTCACATAATGTTGTGCAAATGGAATAGACAACAGGTGGAAATTATAGGCAATTAGCAAGACACCCCCAATAAAGGAGTGGTTCTGCAGGTGGGGACCACAGACCACTTCTCAGTTCCTATGCTTCCTGGCTGATGTATTGGTCACTTTTGAATGCTGGCGGTGCTTCCACTCTAGTGGCAGCATGAGACGGAGTCTACAACCCACACAAGTGGCTCAGGTAGTGCAGCTCATCCAGGATGGCACATCAATGCGAGCTGTGGCAAGAAGGTTTGGTGTGTCTGTCAGCGTAGTGTCCAGAGCATGGAGGCGCTACCAGGAGACAGGCCAGTACATCACAAGACGTGGAGGAGGCCGTAGGAGGGCAACAACCCAGCAGCAGGACCGCTACCTCTGCCTTTGTGCAAGGAGGAGCAGGAGGAGCACTGCCAGAGCCCTGCAAAATGACCTCCAGCAGGCCACAAATGTGCATGTGTCTGCTCAAACGGTCAGAATCAGACTCCATGAAGGTGGTATGAGGGCCCGACGTCCACAGGTGGGGGTTGTGCTTACAGCCCAACACCGTGCAGGACGTTTGGCATTTGCCAGAGAACACCAAGATTGGCAAATTCGCCACTGGTGCCCTGTGCTCTTTACAGATGAAAGCAGGTTCACACTGAGCACATGTGACAGACGTGACAGAGTCTGGAGACGCCGTGGAGAACGTTCTGCTGCCTGCAACATCCTCCAGCATGACCAGTTTGGCGGTGGGTCAGTCATGGTGTGGGGTGGCATTTCTTTCGGGGGCAGCACAGCCCTCCATGTGCTCGCCAGAGGTAGCCTGACTGCCATTAGGTTCCGAGATGAGATCCTCAGACCCCTTGTGAGACCATATGCTGGTGCGGTTGGCCCTGGGTTCCTCCTAATGCAAGACAATGCTAGACCTGATGTGGCTGGAGTGTGTCAGCAGTTCCTGCAAGAGGAAGGCATTGATGCTATGGACTGGCCCGCCCGTTCCCCAGACCTGAATCCAATTGAGCACATCTGGGACATCATGTCTCGCTCCATCCACCAACGCCACGTTGCACCACAGACTGTCCAGGAGTTGGCGGATGCTTTAGTCCAGGTCTGGGAGGAGATCCCTAAGGAGACCGTCCGCCACCTCATCAGGAGCATGCCCAGGCGTTGTAGGGAGGTCATACAGGCACGCGGAGGCCACACACACTACTGAGCCTCATTTTGACTTGTTTTAAGGACATTACATCAAAGTTGGATCAGCCTGTAGTGTGGTTTTCCACTTTAATTTTGAGTGTGACTCCAAATCCAGACCTCCATGGGTTGATAAATTGGATTTCCATTGATTCTTTTTGTGTGATTTTCTTGTCAGCACATTCAACTATGTAAAGAAAAAAGTATTTAGTAAGATTATTTATTTCATTTACATCTAGAATGTGTTGTTTAAGTGTTCCCTTTATTTTTTTGAGCAGTATATATATGTTAGTTGGTTTAATATTGGTTCTATATTGGTTATATACAGTACCAGTCAACAGTTTGGACACAATTACTCATTCAATGTTTTTTCTTAATTTTTTATAACTATTTTCTACATTGTAGAATAATTAAACCTATGAAATAACACATTTACATTTACATTTAAGTCATTTAGCAGACGCTCTTATGCAGAGCGACTTACAAATTGGTGCATTCACCTTATAATATCCAGTGGAACAACCACTTTACAATAGTGCATCTAAATCTTTTAGGGGGGGGGTTAGAAGGATTACTTTATCCTATCCCAGGTATTCCTTGAAGAGGTGGGGTTTCAGGTGTCTCCGGAAGGTGGTGATTGACTCCGCTGTCCTGGCGTCGTGAGGGAGCTTGTTCCACCATTGGGGTGCCAGAGCAGCGAACAGTTTTGACTGGGCTGAGCGGGAACTGTGCTTCCTCAGAGGTAGGGAGGCGAGCAGGCCGGAGGTGGATGAACGGAGTGCCCTTGTTTGGGTGTAGGGCCTGATCAGAGCCTGAAGGTACGGAGGTGCCGTTCCCCTCACAGCTCCGTAGGCAAGCACCATGGTCTTGTAGCGGATGCGAGCTTCGACTGGAAGCCAGTGGAGAGAGCGGAGGAGCGGGGTGACGTGAGAGAACTTGGGAAGGTTGAACACCAGACGGGCTGCGGCGTTCTGGATGAGTTGTAGGGGTTTAATGGCACAGGCAGGGAGCCCAGCCAACAGCGAGTTGCAATAATCCAGACGGGAGATGACAAGTGCCTGGATTAGGACCTGCGCCGCTTCCTGTGTGAGGCAGGGTCGTACTCTGCGAATGTTGTAGAGCATGAACCTACAGGATCGGGTCACCGCCTTGATGTTGGTGGAGAACGACAGGGTGTTGTCCAGGGTCACGCCAAGGCTCTTAGCACTCTGGGAGGAGGACACAAGGGAGTTGTCAACCGTGATGGCGAGATCATGGAACGGGCAGTCCTTCCCCGGGAGGAAGAGCAGCTCCGTCTTGCCGAGGTTCAGCTTGAGGTGGTGATCCGTCATCCACACTGATATGTCTGCCAGACATGCAGAGATGCGATTCGCCACCTGGTTGTCAGAAGGGGGAAAGGAGAAGATTAATTGTGTGTCATCTGCATAGCAATGATATGAGAGACCATGTGAGGATATGACAGAGCCAAGTGACTTGGTGTATAGCGAGAATAGGAGTGGGCCAAGAACAGAGCCCTGGGGGACACCAGTGGTGAGAGCACGTGGTGCGGAGACAGATTCTCGCCACGCCACCTGGTAGGAGCGACCTGTCAGGTAGGACGCAATCCAAGCGTGGGCGGCGCCGGAGATGCCCAGCTCGGAGAGGGTGGAGAGGAGGATCTGATGGTTCACGGTATCAAAGGCAGCAGATAGGTCTAGAAGGATGAGAGCAGAGGAGAGAGAGTTAGCTTTAGCAGTGCGGAGAGCCTCCGTGACACAGAGAAGAGCAGTCTCAGTTGAATGCCCAGTCTTGAAACCTGACTGATTAGGATCAAGAAGGTCATTCTGAGAGATATAGCAAGAGAGCTGGCCAAGGACGGTGCGTTCAAGAGTTTTGGAGAGAAAGGAAAGAAGGGATACTGGTCTGTAGTTGTTGACATCGGAGGGATCGAGTGTAGGTTTTTTCAGAAGGGGTGCAACTCTCGCTCTCTTGAAGACGGAAGGGACGTAGCCAGCGGTCAAGGATGAGTTGATGAGCGAGGTGAGGTAGGGGAGAAGGTCTCCGGAAATGGTCTGGAGAAGAGAGGAGGGGATAGGGTCAAGTGGGCAGGTTGTTGGGCGGCCGGCCGTCACAAGACGCGAGATTTCATCTGGAGACAGAGGGGAGAAAGAGGTCAAAGCACAGGGTAGGGCAGTGTGAGCAGGACCAGCAGTGTCGTTTGACTTAGCAAACGAGGATCGGATGTCGTCAACCTTCTTTTCAAAATGGTTGACGAAGTCATCCGCAGAGAGGGAGGAGGGGGGGGGGGAGGGGGAGGAGGATTCAGGAGGGAGGAGAAGGTAGCAAAGAGCTTCCTAGGGTTAGAGGCAGACACATATGGAATCATGTAGTAACCAAAAAAGTGTTCAATACTCTTGGCATTCTCTCAACCGGCTTCACCTGGAATGCTTTTCCAACAGCCTTGAAGGTGTTCCCACATATGCTGAGCACTTGTTGGCTGATTTTCCTTCACTCTGCGGTCCAACTCATCACAAACCATATCAATTGGGTTGAGGTCAGGGGATTGTGGAGGCCAGGTCATCTGATGCAGCACTCCATCACTCTCCTTCTTGGTTAATAAGCCCTTACACAGCCTGGAGGTGTGTTTTGTGTTGTTGTCCTGTTGAAAAACAAATGATAGTCCCACTAAGCGCAAACCAGATGGGATGGCATATTGCTGCAGAATGCTGTGGTTGTCATGCTGGTTAGGCATGCCTTGAATTCTAAATAAATCACTGATAGTTTCACCAGCAAAGCACCCCCACACCATCATACCTCCTCCTCCATGCTTCACGGTTGTTACCACACATGCAGATATCATCCATGCACCTACTCTGCATCTCACAAAGACACGGCGGTTGGAACCAAAAATTGCACATTTTGACTCATCAGACCAAACAAAGGACAGACTTCCACCGATCTAATGTCCATTGCTCGTGTTTCTTGGCCCAAGCAAGTCTCTTCTTCTTATTGGTGTCCTTTAGTAGTAGTTTCTTTGCGGCATTTCGACCATAAAGACCTGATTCACGCAGTCTCCTCTGAACAGTTGATGTTAACCTCTCTGGGCTAGGCGGGACGAATTCGTCCCACCTACGTAACAGCCACTTGAAGCCTGTGGCGCGATTTTCAAAACCTTAAAAATCCTATTACTTCAATTTCTCAAACATATGACTATTTTACAGCTATTTAAAGACAAGACTCTCGTTAATCTAACCACACTGTCCGATTTCAAAAAGGCTTTACAACGAAAGCAAAACATTAGATTATGTCAGCATGAGTACCAAGCCAGAAATAATCAGACACCCATTTTTCAAGCCAGCATATAATGTCACCAAAACCCAGAAGACAGCTAAATGCAGCACTCACCTTTGATGATCTTCATCAGATGACAACCCTAGGACATTATGTTATACAATACATGCATGTTTTGTTCAATCAAGTTCATATTTATATCAAAAACCAGCTTTTTACATTAGCATGTGACGTTCAGAACTAGCATACCCCCCGCAAACTTCCGGGGAATTCGCTAACATTTTACTAAATTACTCATGATAAACGTTCACAAAAAGCATAACAATTGTTTTAAGAATTATAGATACAGACCTCCTCTATGCACTCGATATGTCCGATTTTAAAATAGCTTTTTGGTGAAAGCACATTTTGCAATATTCTAAGTACATAGCCCAGGCATCACGGGCTAGCTATTTAGACACCCAGCAAGTTTAGCACTCACCATAATCATATTTACTATTATAAAAGTTTGATTACCTTTTGTTGTCTTCGTCAGAATGCACTCCCAGGACGTGCTACTTCAATAACAAATGTTGGTTTGGTCCAAAATAATCCATCGTTATATCCGAATAGCGGCGTTTTGTTCGTGCGTTCCAGACACTATCCGAAATGGTAAAGAAGGGTCGTGCGCATGGCGCAATTCATGACAAAAAAATTCTAAATATTCCATTACCGTACTTCGAAGCATGTCAACCGCTGTTTAAAATCAATTTTTACGCCATTTTTCTCGTAGAAAAGCGATAATATTCCGACAGGGAATCTCCTTTTCGGCAAACAGAGGAAAAAATCACAAAGGCGGGGGCGGTCGGGTCATGCGCATAAGCCCAGTGTCCCTTGATCGGCCACTTGAGAAAGGCGATAATGTGTTTCAGCCTGGGGCTGGGATGACGACATTCTGTTTTTTCCCGGGCTCTGAGCGCCTATGGAAGACGTGGGAAGTGTCACGTTAGAGCAGAGATCCTTAGTAAAAGATAGAGATGGAAAAGAAGTTCAAGAAATGGTCAGACAGGCCACTTCCTGTAAAGGAATCTCTCAGGTTTTGACCTGCCATTTGAGTTCTGTTATACTCACAGACACCATTCAAACAGTTTTGGAAACTTTAGGGTGTTTTCTATCCATATGTAATAAGTATATGCATATTCTAGTTACTGGGTAGGAGTGGTAACCAGATTAAATCGGGTATGTTTTTTATCCAGCCGTGTCAATACTGCCCCCTAGCCCTAACAGGATTATACTCACAGACTCCATTCAAACAGTTTTAGAAAGTTTAGGGTGTTTTCTATCCAAATCAAACAATTATATGCATATTCTAGTTTCTGGGCAGGAGTAATAACCAGATTAAATCGGGTACGTTTTTTATCCGGCCGTGAAAATACTGCCCCCTATCCTAAACAGGTTAAACAGTCCGTCTCCTTCCTAGGGTACCACATTTCCACTTCAGGGGTGGAGATGGAGAGTGACCGAATTTCAGCCGTACGTAATTGGTCGACTCCCACCACAGTAAAGGAAGTGCAGCGGTTTTTAGGGTTTGCCAACTACTACCGGAGGTTTATCCGGGGTTTTGGTAAGGTAGAGGCTCCCATTACCTCACTGCTGAAGGGAGGATCGGTGCATTTGCAGTGGTCGGCTGAGCGGACAGGGCTTTTGGTCAGCTGAGGGCTCTGTTTACCTCGGATCCGGTGCTGGCTCATTCGGATCCCTTTTTGGCGTTCATAGTGGAGGTGGACGCAGCCGAGGCTGGGATAGAAGCCATGCTCTCTCAGTGCTCGGGTACGCCACCGAAGCTCCGCCCCTGTGCCTTCTTCTCGAAGAAGCTCAGCCCGGCGGAGCGAAACTATGACGTGGGGGACCGGGACCTGTTGGCTGTCGTCAAGGCTTTGAAGGCGTGGAGACATTGGCTTGAGGGGGCTAAACACCCTTTTCTCATCTGGACTGACCAACGCAATCTGGAGTACATCCGGGCGGCGAGGAGACTGAACCCTTGCCAGGCAAGGTGGGCCATGTTCTTTACCCATTTTGTCTTCACCCTGTCCTACAGACCAGGTTCCCAGAACGCGAAGGCAGACGCACTGTCCCGGATGGATGACACAGAGGAGCGGTCCATGGATCCCACTCCCACACTCCCGGCCTCTTGCCTGGTGGCACCGGTAGTGTGGGAGCTGGACACAGACATCGAGCGGGCGTTACATACAGAGCCCACTCCCGTCCAGTGTCCAGCTGGGCGTCTGTACGTTCCGTTTGCTGTCCGCGACCGTTTGATCTATTGGGCCCACACGTCACCCTCCTCTGGTCATCCGGGCATCGGTCGGACAGTGCGCTGTCTTAGTGTGAAGTACTGGTGGTCCACCTTGGCTAAGGACATTAGGGTTTATGTTTACTCCTGCTCGGTCTGCGCCCAGTGCAAGGCCCCTAGGCACCTGCCCAGAGGGAAGTTACAAACCTTACCTGTTCCACAACGGCCGTGGTCACACCTGTCGGTGGACTTCCTGACGGATCTTCATCCCTCACAGGGTAACACCACGATCCTGGTCGTTTTGGATCGGTTTTCTAAGTCCTGCCATCTCCTCCCTTTGCCCGGTCTCCCTACGGCCCTACAGACTGCGGAGGCCCTGTTCACACACATCTTTTGGCACTACGGGGTGCCTGAGGACATAGTATCTGATCGAGGTCCCTAGTTCATGTCAAGGGTCTGGAGGGCGTTCATGGAACGTCTGGGGTCTCAGTCAGCCTTACCTCAGGTTTTCACCCTGAGAGTAACGGGCAGGTGGAGAGAGTAAACCAGGATGTGGGTAGGTTTCTGTGGTCTTATTGCCAGGACCGGCCGGGGGAGTGGGCAGCGTTCATACCCTGGGCAGAGATGGCCCAGAACTCGCTCCGCCACTCCTCTACCAACCTCTCCCATTTCCAGTGCGTACTGGGGTACCAGCCGGTTCTGGCGCCGTGGCATCAGAGCCAGATCGAGGCTCCTGTGGTGGACGACTGGTTTAGGCACTTGGTGGAGACATGGGACGCCGCTCATGTGCACCTTCAGTGGGCCGTGAGGCGTCAGAAAGCCAGCGCAGACCGCCACCGCAGTGAGGCCCCGGTGTTCGAATCTGGCTCTCGACCCGAAACCTGCCCCTCCGCCTGCCCTGCCGGAAGCTAGGCCCGCAGTTTGTGGGGCCATTCAAAGTCCTGAGCAGAGTGAACGAGGTTTGTTACAGTTTACAGCTACCCCCAATTACCGGATTAACTCCTCGCTTCATGTGTCTCTCCTCAGGCCGGTGGTGGCTGGTCCACTCCAGGAGTCTGAGGTGCGGGAGGTTCCTCCACCCCCTCTGAACATCGAGGGGGCCCCTGCATATTCAGTCCGATCCGTACTGGACTCAAGGCGTCGGGCGAGGGGCCTTCAGTACCTTGTGGAGTGGGAGGGGTACGGTCCGGAGGAGAGATGCTGGGTGCCGATGGAGGACGTGTTGGACCCTTCGATGCTGCGGGAGTTCCACCTTCTCCATCCGGATCGCCCTCCGGGTCGTCCACGAAGCCGGTGTCGGCGTACTGCTGGAGCTGCGTGTCAAGGGGGGGTACTGTCACAACTTCCGCCGGAGTCGGTCCCTTTTGTTCAAGCGGCACTCGGCGGTCGACGTCACCGACCTTCTAGCCATCGCCAATCCACTTTTCATTTTTCATTTGTTTTGTCTTTGTTTTCTACACACCTGGTTTCAATTCCCCATTACATGTTCATTATTTAACCCTCTGGGTTCCCCCATGTTTGTGTGCGTGTTTGTTCATTTGTTCAAGCTGTTATTGGCGGCTGGAATTTTGTTGCCGGGTTTTGTTATTACGCCCATTTATTTCGTGGTACCGGTATTTTTCCCGCACCGTAGTATTGTGTTTATCTTGTATTAAAAACCTTGTCCACGCATCTCAGCTCTCCTGTGCCTGACTCCTTTCACCAGTTACCCACAGCCTTGACACCGAGTCTGATAAATACTGTTTGACCACTGGATTTTTGAGGTAAGATAATTAGGACGTTTCTGTAAGACAGCTTTATAAACAAATATCAACCAGAGTTCATAACAGCCCCTGCATGTAGTGCACTCTGACTCCGTCTTGAGAATGAGATTACAGTTGTGTAGACAAAGGGGAGAATGTTACAGATTACTGCAGTAGCTCACAGACGGATGGTTCCCATGTGTGAGGGCTGAATCAATTAGCATGGATGAACCCATTAACACTGTATAGGCAGTGGATGTGGTTGACAGGTTGTCAATATAAGATCAAATTGATGACTGGTGATGTTCAGCATCTCAATGGTTCTTTATGGGGTTTTATGGTTCCTATTTCTTTTAACACAACCATAGTGAGCTATATTTTTACTGGTTCCCTGTTTCCCTTATGACTGTATATCTTCAGGGCAGCCAGGGTAAAGACTCCATTAAAGCAGTGATATTGTACTGTATGAAAAGGAGAGGAAAGCCTTGTGAAGAATATTGACTTGAATTAATTGTATTAGACTTTTGTAAAGCACTTACCCCAGGTATTTTTTAAATCTTTTTTGTTTTCAGAAGTAACTACCATAATTAGTGGTTATGATTGCAAGTCTTTTTATTCAAATGTAAATATTTTTACCCTACACAAAGGCCAAATTGGATTAGAGGAATAATAATACCTATGAAAACAAATCACTCTTTTTGACAGTTTATGCAGTTTAACTGTTGGAAGGATATGAAAAGCAAATGATAGAGAAGATATGAATAAAACATTGACATTTAGAAACATATATAAATGGGCTGGGTATGTTTTATGTAAATATGCTAAACAAATATCATTCCCGGATATACATAAATGTGATCTTCCTACGCATGGAAATCAAAGGAAACGTGGTAGGAATGAAATGTCAGTTTGATATAAAATAAAAGCACTCATCATGAGGGAATGACAATGACAGTGCCATGAAGGAGAGGAGCTATTGCACATGGGAGAGAAAACATGCTCTTTGTTTGGATTCAATGGGGTTTACTCCTGAGGTAGAAAACAATATCCACGAGTTCATCTGACTCTGGGGAAGTAGATAAAGGGCCTCATTGCCAAAATCCAGAAGTATCCCTTTAAGAGCACATCTCTCTCTCTCGATAATAACATCTCACTGTTTAAGGAAAGTGGTTTGCATCAAACAGTCTGCATTAAGGTAAAAAAAAATATGAACCCATCCATATTACCGAACATACACTCTTTAAACCCACCCCTCAGCAACTCTCAGCTCATCCCAACTATCATCATAGACCCCCCTCGTTTGGTTTCCATGTGTCATATATTTTTCAATTGTACTGTGATGTTTTACATGAACTTCTAACCTTTCTAATCATATAGTATCCAAAGATTGTGAGCTAAAGATGAAAACCTTTCCAATGAGTATTATTATATTATTGATTGACTGACTATGGCTTTCCAAATCACCCAACACTGCTATTTATAAGATACATTTTAAGTGAATGTTGTGATTTTTTTAACCATGCCTGAACCTGTGACCAGTGACCACCTTAGCAAAATACATTTAAACTTAGTTTTTCACAATTACTGACATTTAATCCTAGTAAAAATTCCGTTTTAGGTCAGTTAGGATCACCACTTTATTTTGAGAATGTGAAATGTCAGAATAATAGTAGAGAGAATTATTTATTTCAGCTTTCATTTCTTTCATCACATTCTCAGTGGGTCAGAAGTTTACATACACTCAATTAGTATTTGGTAGCATTGCCTTTAAATTGTTTAACTTGGGTCAAACGTTTCGGGTAGCCTTCCACAAGCTTCCCACAATAAGTTGGGTGAATTTTGGCCCATTCCTCCTGACAGAGTTGGTGTAACTGAGTCAAGTTTGTAGGCCTCCTTGCTCGCACACACTTTTTCAGTTCTGCCCACACATTTTCTATAGGATTGAGGTCAGGGCTTTGTGATGGACACTCCAATACCATGACTTTGTTTGTCCTTAAGCCATTTTGCCACAACTTTGGAAGTATGCTTCGGGTCATTGCTCAGTTGGAAGACCCATTTGCGACCAAGCTTTAACTTCCTGACTGATGTCTTGAGATGTTGCTTCAATATATCCACATCATTTTCTTTCCTCATGAAGCCATCTATTTTGTGAAATGCACCAGTCCCTCCTGCAGCAAAGCACCCCCACAACATGATGCTGCCACCCCCATGCTTCATGGCTGGGATGGTGTTCTTCGGCTAGCAAGCCTCCCCCTTTTTCCTCCAAACATAACGATGGTCATTATGGCCAAACAGTTCTATTTTTGTTTCATCAGACCAGAGGACATTTCTCCAAAAAGTACGATCTTTGTCCCCATGTGCAGTTGGAAACTGTAGTCTGGCTTTTTTATGGTGGTTTTGGAGCAGTGGCTTCTTCCTTGCAGAGAGGCCTTTCAGGTTATGTCGATATAGGACTCATTTTAATGTGGATATAGATACTTTGTTACCTGTTTCCTCCAGCATCTTCACATGGTCCTTTGCTGTTGTTCTGAGATTGATTTGCACTTTTCGCACCAAAGTACATTCATCTTTAGGAGACGGAATGTGTCTCCTTCCTGAACGGTTTGACGGCTGCATGGTCCCATGGTGTTTATACTTGCGTACTATTGTTTGTACAGATGAACGTGGTACCTTCAGGCATTTGGAAATTGCTCACAAGGATGAACCAGTGTGGAGGTCTACAATTTTTTTTCTGGGGTCTTGGCTGATTTCATTTGATTTTCCCATGATGTCAAGCAAAGAGGCACTGAGTTTGAAGGTATGCCTTGAAATACATCCACAGGTACACCTCCAGTTGACTCAAATGATGTCAATTAGCCTATCAGAAGCTTCTAAAGCCATGACATAATTTTTGGGAATTTTCCAAGTTGTTTGAAGGCACAGTCAACTTAGGGTATGTAAACTTCTGACCCACTGGAATTGTAATACAGTAAATTATAAGTGAAATAATCTGTCTGTAAACAGTTGTGGAAAAATTACTTGTGTCATGCACAAAGTAGATGTCCTAACCGACTTTACCAAAACTATAGTTTGTTAACAAAAAATGTGTGGAGTGGTTGAAAAACGAGTTTTAATGATTCCAAACTAAGTGTATGTAAACTTCCGACTTCAACTGTACATAGGAGCAATACTAGAATAAATGATGTAGTGATTCTGTCTCATTACAGCAAAAATCTACAGAGCTGAGATCATTGTATGCCCCATATATACACTGCTCAAAAAAATAAAGGGAACACTTAAACAACACAATGTAACTCCAAGTCAATCACACTTCTGTGAAATCAAACTGTCCACTTAGGAAGCAACACTGATGGACAATACATTTCACATGCTGTTGTGCAAATGGAATAGACAACAGGTGGAAATTATAGGCAATTAGCAAGACACCCCCAATAAAGGAGTGGTTCTGCAGGTGGGGACCACAGACCACTTCTCAGTTCCTATGCTTCCTGGCTGATGTTTTGGTCCCTTTTGAATGCTGGCGGGGCTTTCACTCAAGTGGTAGCATGAGACGGAGTCTACAACCCACACAAGTGGCTCAGGTAGTGCAGCTCATCCAGGATGGCACATCAATCCGAGCTGTGGCAAGGTTTGCTGTGTCTGTCAGCGTAGTGTCCAGAGCATGGAGGCGCTACCAGGAGACAGGCCAGTACATCAGGAGACGAGGAGGAGGCCGTAGGAGGGCAACAACCCAGCAAAAGGACCGCTACCTCCGCCTTTGTGCAAGGAGGAGCACCGCCAGAGCCCTGCAAAATCACCTCCAGCAGGCCACAAATGTGCATGTGTCTGCTCAAACGGTCAGAAACAGACTCCATGAGGGTGGTATGAGGGCCCGACGTCCACAGGTGGGGGTTGTGCTTACAGCCCAACACCGTGCAGGACGTTTGGCATTTGCCAGAGAACACCAAGATTGGCAAATTGGCCACTGGTGCCCTGTGCTCTTCACAGATGAAAGCAGGTTCACACTGAGCACATGTGACAGACGTGACAGAGTCTGGAGATGCCGTGGAGAACGTTCTGCTGCCTGCAACATCCTCCCGCATGACCGGTTTGGCGGTGGGTCAGTCATGGTGTGGGGTGGCATTTCTTTCGGGGGCCGCACAGCCCTCCATGTGCTCACCAGAGGTAGCCTGACTGCCATTAGGTACTGAGATGAGATCCTCAGACCCCTTGTGAGACCATATGCTGGTGCGGTTGACCCTGGGTTCCTCCTAATGCAAGACAATGCTAGACCTGATGTGGCTGGAGTGTGTCAGCAGTTCCTGCAAGAGGAAGGCATTGATGCTATGGACTGGCCCGCCCGTTCCCCAGACCTGAATCCAATTGAGCACATCTGGGACATCATGTCTCGCTCCATCCACCAACGCCACGTTGCACCACAGACTGTCCAGGAGTTGGCGGATGCTTTAGTCCAGGTCTGGGAGGAGATCCCTCAGGAGACCGTCCGCCACCTCATCAGGAGCATGCCCAGGCGTTGTAGGGAGGTCATACAGGCACATGGAGGCCACACACACTACTGAGCCTCATTTTGACTTGTTTTAAGGACATTACATCAAAGTTGGATCAGCCTGTAGTGTGGTTTTCCACTTTAATTTTGAGTGTGACTCCAAATCCAGACCTCCATGGGTTGATAAATTGGATTTCCATTGATTATTTTTGTGTGATTTTGTTGTCAGCACATTCAACTATGTAAAGAAAAAAGTATTTATTAAGATTATTTCATTCATTCAGATCTAGGATGTGTTATTTTAGTGTTCCCTTTATTTTTTGAGCAGTGTATATAGCATTCTGTTGGTGCCAATAATTTTTTATAATAATTTAATTGAAAAACTTGAAGTGATGAATAAAGTGTTGTTTTTTGTATCAGTCCATATACCATGTGCCATGGAATCGATACATGGAAAATCTCTTCCCATGTATTTTGCACCCGGTATGGTGCAGCTGTCAACATTTCTGTCCTCAAATGAAATTCGTATTTTTTTCTATTTATGCCAATCCTTTTCAGCCAATTTGTATCTTAAATATATGGCAGCAGTTGCAATTTTTGCATGTAAATCTTGCTGAGGCAAATACCAGCAAAGCCACTACACAACACAACACTAAACAATACATTAATTGCACTATAACGTTGACAAAATGGTGCCCACACACTGTTAGGGCCTACATAAAGCTGTCCCAACAGCAGAGCTTTCTATTCAGCTCCATGGAGTGAATCCTTATCACTGCCACACCTGGCTATCAGCGGACCCTTGTCTGGCAACGAAACAGTTAATTCAGCCGCTTTTACTGCCTTTAAAAAAACATAGCTGATATGGCTAACTTGCTTAAACAAATGTAGTTTCTTCTGACAATTGAAATGTACATAAGGGGATGATGAGCGAAGAAGAGGCAATCCGTAATTTGATTAAGACATTAATGAGCGAGCTAGGACGGACGTAGTCAATATAACTATTTGTTCAGCACTTTTGAAAATGTACAGCAACAGAATTCAGAACAGGAGCCATTATTACAGTGTTGTCCCTGTACACCATGTCAGAACCATAGGATAAATAAAGGGGGCATATAAGCAGACAATAAATGATTACATTTCTATAAAACAGGCTATATGTGCACCGCTAAGTCAGAACAGTAGGCTATGTTATCAGGGGGAAAGGGACCAAATTATTAGGGTGAGGCACATGGGCTACAACAGCTTACTACACAACAAACACTTAGTATTACTTCCTTAGCTACAGTATACACTCCCTGGCATATTACATCATTTATGCAGCAGCATACAAGCCATTTTTTGGACTCAACTTGTTGTGCTGTGCTCACTTGAACAGGAAGGTGGCACGTAATGTAATACGAGTTTCCTTGTGGGCACATTTTGTCATCAAAGTCTAGCATTCTCTCGATTTATGGTGCTTTTAAGACAACTGGGAACTAAAATAAAACAAGGTTGAATCATGACGTCCGTGATCTTCAGGTCAGAGCTCCAGAAAGAGGCCCAAGTTCCCGACTTGGAATTCAAAAGTTGGATGACCGTTCAAAATGTATTTTCCCAGTCGGAGCTAATTTTTTTAACTCACTGAAGTCTGAGATTTCCAAGTTCCGAGTTTCCAGTTGTTTTGAACGTGGCAGAAGTCAAATTAGTGTCATGTGAATGTTTATCCTTTTAAGCTTGGAAAAGAGACAATTAAACCTAGACTTGGACCACACTGAATAGCAGGCTAGTGTTTGCTTTGCAACGCTTGCAGTTAGTCACTGATTCCTCCAAACTCCAAACCATTCATTATTGAATTTGCAATTTCCAACTTGTGTAATCTTGACGCCCAAATGGCATGATGACCATCAAATACTTACATTTTTATTTATTTAACCATTATTTAACTAGGCAAGTCAGTGTACTTCCGGCGCAAACAAAGATGGCCGCCTCGCTTTGCGTTCCGAGGAAACTATGCAGTACTTTGCTTTTTTATGTGTTATTTCTTACATTGTTACCCCAGGTAATCTTAGGTTTTACTACAAACAGTCGGGAGGAACTATTGGATATAAGAGCAACGTCAACTCACCAACATTACGACCAGGAATACGACTTTCCCGAAGCGGATCCTCTGTTTGGCCTACCACCCAGGACAATGGATCGGATCCCAGCCGGCGAGCCAAAACAACGGCGCTGCAGAAGGGGCAGATGGAGCGGTCTTCTGGTCAGGCTCCGTAGACGGGCACATCGCGCACCGCTCCCGAGCATACTACTCGCCAATGTCCAGTCTCTTGACAACAAGGTAGACGAAATCCGAGCAAGGGTAGCATTCCATAGAGACATCCGAGACTGTAACGTTCTTTGTTTCACGGAAACATGGCTCCCTCGAGACACACTATCTGAGTCGGTACAGCCACCTGGTTCCTTCACACATCGCGCCGACAGAAACAAGCATCTCTCTGGTAAGAAGAAGGGTGGGGGTGTATGCCTTATGATTAACGAGACGTGGTGTGATCATAACAACATACAGGAACTCAAGTCATTTTGTTCACCTGACTTAGAATTCCTCACTATCAAATGCCGACCGCATTATCTACCAAGAGAATTCTCTTCGATTATAATCACAGCAGTGTATATCCCCCCCCAAGCAGACACATTGACGGCCCAGAAAGAACTTCATTGGACTCTATGGAAACTGGAAACCACATATCCTGAGGCTGCATTTATTGTAGCCGGGGCTTTTAACAAGGCTAATCTGAAAACAAGGCTCCCCAAATTCTATCAGCATATCTGTTGTGCTACCAGGGCAGGTAAAACCCTGGATCATTGTTTTCTAACTTCCCCCGCCCTCCCTTTGGAAAAGCTGACCACGACTCCATTTTGTTGCTCCCAGCCTATAGACAGAAGCTAAAACAGGAAGCTCCCACCCTCAGGTCTGTTCAACGCTGGTCCGACCAATCGGATTCCACGCTTCAAGATTGCTTCGATCACGTGGACTGGGATATGTTCCGCATTGCTGGGAACAATAACATTGACGAATACGCTGACTCGGTGTGCGAGTTCATTAATAAGTGCATCGGTGATGTCGTACCAACAGCATCTATTAAAACATTCCCCAACCAGAAACCGTGGATTGATGGCAGCATTCGCACAAAGCTGAACGCGCGAACCACTGCTTTTAATAAGAGCAAAGTGACGGGAAACATGACCGAATATAAACAGTGTAGCTATTCCCTCCGCAAGGCAATCAAACAAGCTAAGCGTCAGTACAGAGACAAAGTGGAGTTGCAATTCAACAGCTCAGACATGAGAGGTATGTGGCAGGGTCTACAGTCAATCACGGACTACAAAAGAAAAATCAGCCCCGTCGCGGATCACGATGCCTTGCTCCCAGACAGACTAAAGAAGTTTTTTGCTCGCTTTGAGGACAATACAGTGCCACTAACACGGCCCGCTACCAAAACCTGCGGGCTCTCCTTCACTGCAGCCAACGTGAGTAAAACATTTAAACATGTTAACCCTTGCAAAGCTGCAGGCCCAGACGGCATCCCCAGCCGCGTCCTCAGAGCATGCACAGACCAGCTGGCTGGTGTGTTTACAGACATATACAATCATTCCTTATCCCAGTCTGCTGTCCCCAAATGCTTCAAGAGGGCTAACATTGTTCCTGTTCCCAAGAAAGCTAAGGTAACTGAGCTAAATGACTCCCGCCCTGTAGCACTCACTTCCATCATCATGAAATGCTTTGAGAGACTAGTCAAGGACCATATCACCTCCAACCTACCTGACACCCTAGACCCACTCCAATTTGCTTACCAACCCAATAGGTCCACAGACGACACAATCGCCATCATACTGCACACTGCCCTAACCCATCTGGACAAGAGGAATACCTATGTAAGAATGTTGTTCATCGATTACAGCTCAGCATTTAACACCATAGTACCCTCCAAAGTCGTCATTAAGCTCGAGACCCTGGGTCTCAACCCCGCCCTGTGCAACTGGGTCCTGGACTTCCTGACGGGCCGCCCCCAGGTGGTGAGGGTAGGTAACAACATCTCCACCCCGCTGATCCTCAACACTGGGTCCCCACAAGGGTGCGTTCTCAGCCCTCTTCTGTACTCCCTGTTCACCCACGACTGCGTGTCCATGCACGCATCCAACTCAATCATCAAGTTTGCAGACGACACTACAGTGGTAGGCTTGATTACCAACAACGACGAGACGGCCTACAGGGAGGAGGTGAGGGCCCTCGGAATGTGGTGTCAGGAAATTAACCTCGCACTCAATGTCAACAAAACAAAAAAGATGATCGTGGACTTCAGGAAACAGCAGAGGGAGCAGCCCCCTATCTACATTGACAGGACAGTAGTGGAGAGGGTGGAGAGTTTTAAGTTCCTCGGCGTACACATCACGGACAAACTGAAATGGTCCACCCACACAGACAGCATGGTGAAGAAGGCGCAGCAGCGCCTCTTCAACCTCAGGAGACTGAAGAAATTCGGCTTGTCACCAAAAACACTCACAAACTTTTACAGATGCACAATCGAGAGCATCCTGTTGGGCTGTATCACCACCTGGTACGGCAGCTGCTCCACCCATAACCGGAAGGCTCTCCAGAGGGTAGTGAGGTCTGCACAACGCATCACCGGGTGCAAACTACCTGCCCTCCAGGACACCTACACCACCCGATGTCACAGGAAGGCCAAAAAGATCATCAAGGACAGCAACCACCCGAGCCACTGCCTGTTCACCCCGCTAACATCCAGAAGGCGAGGTCAGTACAGGTGAATCAAAGCTGGAACCGAGAGACTGAAAAACAGCTTCTATCTCAAGGCCATCAGACTGTTAAACAGCCATCACTAATATACTGACACAGCCAATATACTGACTCAACTCAAGCCACTTTAATAATGGGAAAATTGATGTAATCAATTTATCACTTGCCACTTTATATTATTTATATTAGATAATGTTTACATAACCTACATTATTCATCTCATATCTATATACTTTACGCCATACCATCTACTGCATCTTACCATCTTGATGTAATTAGATGTATCAGTAGCCACTTTAAACAATGCCACTTCATATAATGTTTTCATAACCTACATTACTCAACTCATATGTATATACTATACTCTATACCATCTACTGCATCTTGCCATCCTGATGTAATGTATCACTAGCCACCTTAAATAATGCTGCTTTATATGTTTTCATACCCTACAATACTCTCTCATATGTATATACTGTACTCCATACCATCTATTACATCTTGCCTATGCCGTTCGGCCATCACTCATTTATATATTTTTATGTACATATTCGTATTCATTCCTTTACACTTGTGTGTAAAAGGTAGTTGTTTTGGAATTGGTAGATTACTTGTTGGATATTACTGCATGGTCGGAACTAGAAGCACAAGAATTTCGCTACACTTGCATTAACACCTGCTAACCATGTGTATGTGACAAAGAAATTTGATTTGATTTGATTTAAGAACAAATTCTTACTTACAATGACGGCCTAGGGACAGTGGGTTAACTGCCTTCTTCAGGGGCAGAATGACAGATTTTTACCTTGTCATTTCGGGAATTCGAGCTAGCAACCTTTCAGTTACTGGGCAACGCTCCATTATACGTTTTATCTATAATTTCTCTTCATATGACAAGGGTTGAAAAGGATTTGCCAATAGATTGTCGACGTGATTCATGATCATGACTGCATGCTAGCTAAGGGTTCAAAAGTTAACACGATCAGTCCAATCAAATATACGGTAGATATAACGTGATTTGACTTCTGTGGCCATTGACCTTGAACCATCTTGGATGGGCACTTTGAATGTAACTATGGTAGCACCTAAGGGACTTGAATTTTCGAGCTCTCCCCGTAGATTTTGCTGTGATGTAGTGTCACCATGAGTGACAGAACACTGAGCCAATCACGGCGCAAATTGAGAACATCACCCAATCACCACAGAAAGGACTGAGCTAGGCTGAAACACCTGCATTTTGGAGCTGCCTTACTCAAAAAAGCAAAAAAGAGACTGTGTTTGTATGCGGTTTTATTATCTTAATTATTATTATTATTACATTGTTTGCAAACTGATATGTGACATGCATTAATAATGCCAAAATAACATGCAAAACAGGCAACAACAAGGCTCTGCCCTACCTGCCCTGAATGACAGGTCCCCATTGCATGGCAGACAAACAAGTACCCTACCTCCCACTTGCCTCCTCCATTTTTGTGGTAATGCTGCAATCACTTGGTTATAACTTTGGATTGAGCAGACGTTGCCATATATTTTCAATAGCTGCATACATGACCTACCTCCACCATTTCTACTCATAATATAATTCATAAATATAACACAATTTGTTAAGCGAGATTCAGTCTACATAAAGTTAACATGCATTCTCATCTCTGTGCATTGTCAGAGGAAAGTGATCATTAGCAAAACATTATTGCAAATCAGTGTTTGACAAATGCTGGTGCTAATGTATCAGCAGTCAAGTCTACACCATTTGTTTACCATCTATAGTGATCAGTGGGGGTGGTGATCAAAACAGATATGCAGAATGCTGTTTGACAAGCAATTTAAATTGCATTAATACAATCATTATTTACAGTGGTTCTTCCTTACTATCAATCTCATCCCCTGAATAGCTATTTGATATGGTGGGCTTAATGAAGCAAACCAATTCACTTCATCTGTACAACAGTGTGATAACCCAACAACGTGATTATGGAAATGGGTTATACACACAACTGATGATTATGTCAGATCAAATAAACATTTGACGCTGTAATTGGAAATGATAATTAAAAGTAGCATACCTTCAGATATCAACACATTTCTGAATTGTTATAACATTGGCAGTGTTTCAGTATTACTTCTGTCACTCTCCTCGTCCCAATCTGGGCTTGAACCAGGGACCCTTTGCACACATCGAGAACAGTGACCCCCGAAGCATTGTTACCTATCGCTCCACAAAAGCTACAGCCATTGCAGAACTAGGAAAACAACTACTTCAGGGTCTCGGAGCGAATGACGTCACCTATTGAATCGCTACTAACTAGCTAGCCATTTCATATTGGTTACAATAGCATAAAAAGCCTAATGAATTCTCATGATGTATGAGCCATATCCAAAAAGCCTCTCAGAGTAGGATTGCTGATCTAGGATCAGTTTAGACTTTTAGATTTTAATGAATAGGATTATATGGACAAATCGAAATCAAATCAAATATTATTTGTCACATGCACCATGTAGACTTTACTGTGAAATGCTTACTTACAAAGTTGTCTTTGTATCAAGGATAAAGGTGTAGTACAGAGAAACTATCGAGGTTAGCTAGCCAGCTACATTTACAAACAAAGTCTACAACGCAGCCACTGCAAGCTAGCCAACTCTACCAGCTAGCAGTACTGTATCATTTTAGTCAACAAGATTGTTGCAACGTAAGCTTAACTTTCTGAACATTCGAGATGTGCAGTCCACTTATGTAGCTAGCAGGACTGACTTTGTGTTAGCTAGCCAACGTTTAATTACTTCTGCGTTATGAAAGGAACTAGACACGGACACGAATGATCCATTGGTTGTTTGTTGTAACCAAGTATTGCTGCTAACCGTGTGTCATTGGATGCTAGCATGCTAGTTAGCTACGGCGTCATAGGATACGGTGCACTGGGTGGGTTTCACGGAAGAATACTGTACCAAGTTATCTAGCTGAATAAACTAAGTTTGAGCCTATTCCTGGAAACATTGAACCACTGTAGTTTACATCAATTATAATTTCTAAAGTGGAAGTTGGAAAAGTTATATTTGAGTGTTTCAGTGAATGGTTAGTAAGGGAGGCCCTGCTTTCTCGCTTCCCCAGTTGTTCAATTCATTTTCATTCCAATCTCCATTGCATTAGCGTAGCCTCTCCTATAGCCTGTCAACTATGTGTCTGGCTATCCCTGTTCTCTCCTCTCTGCACAGGCCATACAAACGCTTAACACAGCGTGACCGCTGCCACTCTAACCTGGTGGTCCCAGCACGCACGAACCACGTGGAGTTCCAGGTCTCCGGCAGCCTCTGGAACTGCCGGTCTGCAGCCAACAAGGCAGAGTTCATCTCAGCCTATGGTACCCTCCAGTCCCTCGACTTCTTGGCGCTGACGGAAACATGGATTACCACAGAAAACACTGCTACTCCTACTGCTCTCTCCTCGTCTGACCACGTGTTCTCGCATACTCCAAGAGCATCTGGTCATCTGGGGGCACTGGAATCCTCATCTCTCCCAAGTGGACATTCTCTCTTTCTCCCCTGACGCATCTGTCTATCTCCTCCTTTGAATTCCATGCTGTCACAGTCATTAGCCCATTCAAGTTTAACATCCTTATCATTTATCGCCCTCCAGGTTCCCTTGGAGAGTTCATCAATGAGCTTGACGCCTTGATAAGTTCCTTTCCTGAGGATGGCTCACCCCTCACAGTTCTGGGTGACTTTAACCTCCCTACGTCTACCTTTGACTCATTTCTCTCTGCCTCCTTTCCACTCCTCTCCTCTTTTGACCTCACCCTCTCACCTTCCCCCCCTACTCACAAGGCAGGCAATACGCTTGACCTCATCTTTACTAGAAGCTGTTCTTCTACTAATCTCACTGCAACTCCCCTCCAAGTCTCCGACCACTACCTTGTATCCTTTTCCATCTCGCTCTCCTCCAACACTACTCACTCTGCCCCTACTCAGATGGTATTGCGCCGTCGCAACCTTCGCTCTCTCTCTCTCTCCTGCTACTCTCTCCTCTTCCATCCTATCATCTCTTCCCTCTGCTCAAACCTTCTCCAACCAATCTCCTGATTCTGCCTCCTCAACCCTCCTCTCCTCCGTTTCTGCATCCTTTGACTCTCTATGTCCCCTATCCTCCAGGCCGGCTCGGTCCTCCCCTCCTGCTCCGTGGCTTGACGACTCATTGCGAGCTCACAGAACAGGGCTCCGGGCAGCCGAGCGGAAATGGAGGAAAACTAGCCTCCCTGCGGACCTGGCATCTTTTCACTCCCTCCTCGCTAATTTATCTTCCTCTGTTTCTGCTGCTAAAGCCACTTTCTACCACTCTAAATTCCAAGCATCTGCCTCTAACCCTAGGAAGCTCTTTGCCACCTTCTCCTCCCTCCTGAATCCTTCTCCCCCTCCCCGCCCTCCTCCCTCTCTGCGGATGACTTCGTCAACCATTTTGAAAAGAAGGTCGACGACATCCGATCCTCGTGTGTTAAGTCAAACGACACCGCTGGTCCTGCTCACACTGCCCTACCCTGTGCTTTGACCTCTTTCTCCCCCCTCTCTCCAGATGAAATCTCGTGTCTTGTGACGGCCGGCCGCCCAACAACGTGCCCGCTTGACCCTATCCACTCCTCTCTTCTCCAGACCATTTCCGGAGACCTTCTCCCTTTCCTCACCTCGCTCATCAACTCATCCTTGAGCGCTGGCTACGTCCCTTCCGTCTTCAAGAGAGCGAGAGTTGCACCCCTTCTGAAAAAACCTACACTCGATCCCTCCGATGTCAACAACTACAGACCAGTATCCCTTCTTTCTTTTCTCTCCAAAACTCTTGAACGTGCCGTCCTTGGCCAGCTCTCTTGCTATATCTCTCAGAATTACCTTCTTGATCCAAATCAGTCAGGTTTCAAGACTGGTCATTCAACTGAGACTGCTCTTCTCTGTGTCAGGGAGGCTCTCCGCACTGCTAAAGCTAACGCTCTCTCCTCTGCTCTCATCCTTCTAGACCTATCTGCTGCCTTTGATACTGTGAACCACCAGATCCTCCTCTCCACCCTCTCCGAGTTGGGCATCTCCGGCGCGGCCCACGCATGGATTGCGTCCTACCTGACAGGTCGCTCCTACCAGGTGGTGTGGCGAGAATCTGTCTCCGCACTACGCGCTCTCACCACTGGTGTCCCCCAGGGCTCTGTTCTAGGCCCTCTCCTATTCTCGCTATACACCAAGTCACTTGGCTCTGTCATATCCTCACATGGTCTCTCCTATCATTGCTATGCAGATGACACTCAATTAATCTTTCCCCCTTCTGATAACCAGGTGGCGAATCGCATCTCTGCATGTCTGGCAGACATATCAGTGTGGATGACGGATCACCACCTCAAGCTGAACCTCTGCAAGACGGAGCTGCCCGTTCCATAATCTCGCCATCACGGTTGACAACTCCATTGTGTCCTCCTCCCAGAGTGCTAAGAACGTTGGCCTGACCCTGGACAACACCCTGTCGTTCTCCACTAACATCAAGGCGGTGACCCGATCCTGTAGGTTCATGCTCTACAACATTTGCAGAGTATGACCCTGCCTCACACAGGAAGCGGCGCAGGTCCTAATCCAGGCACTTGTCATCTCCCGTCTGGATTACTGCAACTCGCTGTTGGCTGGGCTCCCTGCCTGTGCCATTAAACCCCTACAACTCATCCAGAACGCCGCAGCCCGTCTGGTGTTCAACCTTTCCAAGTTCTCTCACGTCACCCCGCTCCTCCGCTCTCTCCACTGGCTTCCAGTTGAAGCTCGCATCCGCTACAAGACCATGTTGCTTGCCTACGGAGCCATGAGGGGAATAGCACCTCCGTACCTTCAGGCTCTGATCAGTCCCTACACCCAAACGAGGGCACTGCGCTCATCCACCTCTGGCCTGCTGGCCCCCCTACCTCTGAGGAAGCACAGTTCCTGCTCAGCCCAGTCAAAACTGTTCGCTGCTCTGGCACCCCTATAGTGGAACAAGCTCCCTCACGACGCCAGGACAGCGGAGTCAATTACCACCTTCCGGAGACACCTGAAACCCCACCTCTTTAAGGAATACCTAGGATAGGATGAAGTAATCCTTCTAACCCCACCCCCCCCCCAAAAAAAGATTTAGATGCACTATTGTAAAGTGGTTGTTCCACTGGATATCATAAGGTGAATGCACCAATTTGTAAGTCGCTCTGGATAAGAGCATCTGCTAAATGACTTAAATGTAATGTAAATGTAATGTAAATGTATTGTTATCCACGTCGGCACCAACGATGTTAGGATGAATCAGTCAGAGTTCACCAAGCGCAACATAGCTTCAGCGTGTAAATCAGCTAGAAAGATGTGTCGGCATCGATTAATTGTCTCTGGCCCCCTCCCAGTTAGGGGGAGTGATGAGATCTACAGAAGAGTCTCACAACTCAATCGCTGGTTGAAAACTGTTTTCTGCCCCTCCCAAAAGATAGAATTTGTAGATAATTGGTCCTCTTTCTGGGACTCACCCACAAACAGGACCAAGCCTGGCCTGTTGAGGAGTGACGGACTCCATCCTAGCTGGAGGGGTGCTCTCATCTTATCTACGAACATAGACAGGGCTCTAACTCCCCTAGCTCCACAATGAAATAGGGTGTAGGCCAGGCAGCAGGCTGTTAGCCAGCCTGCAAGCTTAGTGGAGTCTGCCACTAGCACAGTCAGTGTAGTCAGCTCAGCTATCCCCATTGAGACCGTGTCTGTGCCTCGATCTAGGTTGGGCAAAATTAAAGATGGTGGTGTTCGCTTTAGCAATCTCACTAGTATAAAGACCTCCTCCATCCCTGCCATTATTGAAAGAGATCGTGATACCTCACATCTCAAAATATAGCTACTTAATGTTAGATCCCTCACTTCAAAGGCAGTTATAGTCAATGAACTAATCACTGATCATAATCTTGATGTGATTGGCCTGACTGAAACATGGCTTAAGCCTGATGAATTTACTGTGTTAAATGAGGCCTCACCCCCTGGTTACACTAGTGACCATATCCCCCGCGCACCCCGCAAAGGCGGAGGTGTTGCTAACATTTATGATAGCAAATTTAAATTTACCCCCCAAAAAACAACAACGACGTTTTCGTCTTTTGAGCTTCTAGTCATGAAATCTATGCAGCCTACTCAATCACTTTTTATAGCTACTGTTTACAGGCCTCCTGGGCCATATGCAGCGTTCCTCACTGAGTTCCCTGAATTCCTATCGGACCTTGTAGTCATCGCAGATAATATTACAATTTTTGGTGACTTTAATATTCACATGGAAAAGTCCACAGACCCACTCCAAAGGGCATTCGGAGCCATCAACGACTCAGTGGGTTTTGTCCAACATGTCCCTGGACCTACTCACTGACACAGTCATACTCTGGACCTAGTTTTGTCCCATGGAATAAATGTTGTGGATCTTAATGTTTTTCCTCATAACCCTGGACTATCGGACCACCATTTTATTACGTTCGCAATCGCAACAAATAATCTGCTCAGACCCCAACCAAGGAGCATTAAAAGTCATGTTATAAATTCTCAGACAACCCAAAGATTCCTTGATGCCCTTCCAGACTCCCTCTGCCTACCCAAGGACGTCAGAGGACAAAAATCAGTTAACCACCTAACCGAGGAACTCAATTTAACCTTGCGCAATACACTAGATGCAGTTGCACCCCTAAAAACTAAAAACATTTGTCATAAGAAACTAGCTCCCTGGTATACAGAAAATACACGAGCTCTGAAGCAAGCTTCCAGAAAATTGGAACGGAAATGGAGTCACACCAAACTGGAAGTCTTCCGACTAGCTTGGAAAGACAGTACCGTGCAGTATCGAAGAGCCCTCACTGCTGCTCGATCATCCTATTTTTCCAACTTAATTGAGGAAAATAAGAACAATCCTAAATTTATTTTTGATATTGTCGCAAAGTTAACTAAAAAGCAGAATTCCCCAAGAGAGGATGGCTCTCACTTCAGCAGTGATGAATTCATGAACTTCTTTGAGGAAAAGATCATGATCATTAGAAAGCAAATTACGGACTCCTCTTTAAATCTGCGTATTCCTCCAAAGCTCCGTTGTCCTGAGTCTGCACAACCCTGCCAGGACCTAGGATCAAGGGAGACACTAAAGTGCTTTAGTACTATATCTCTTGACACAATGATGAAAATAATCATGGCCTCTAAACCTTCAAGCTGCATACTGGACCCTATTCCAACTAAACTACTGAAAGAGCTGCTTTCTGTGCTTGGCCCTCCTATGTTGAACATAATAAACGGCTCTCTATCCACCGGATGTGTACCAAACTCACTAAAAGTGGCAGTAATAAAGCCTCTCTTGAAAAAGCCAAATCTTGACCCAGAAATTATAAAAAACTATCGGCCTATATCGAATCTTCCATTCCTCTCAAAAATTGTAGAAAAAGCTGTTGCGCAGCAACTCACTGCCTTCCTAAAGACAAACAATGTACACGAAACGCTTCAGTCTGGTTTTGGACCCCATCATAGCACTGAGACTGCACTTGTGAAGGTGGTAAATGACCTTTTAATGACGTCAGATCGAGGTTCTGCGTCTGTCTTTTTGCTCCCAGATCTTAGTGCTGCTTTTGATACCATCGATCACCACATTCTTTTGGAGAGATTGGAAACCCAAATTGGTCTACATGGACAAGTTCTGTCCTGGTTTAGGTCTTATCTGTCGGAAAGATATCAGTTTGTCTCTGTGAATGGTTTGTCCTCTGACAAATCAACTGTAAATTTCGGTGTTCCTCAAGGTTCCGTTTTAGGACCACTATTGTTTTCACTATATATTTTACCTCTTGGGGATATCATTCGAAAACATAATGTTAAATTTCACTGCAATGCGGATGACACACAGCTGTACATTTCAATGAAACATGGTGAAGCCCCAAAATTGCCCTCGCTAGAAGTCTGTGTCTCAGACATAAGGAAGTGGATGGCTGCAAACTTTCCACTCTTAAACTCGGACAAAATAGAGATGCTTGTTCTAGGTCCCAAGAAACAAAGAGATCTTCTGTTGAATCTGACAATTAATCTGGATGGTTGTACAGTCGTCTCAAATAAATATGTGAAGGACCTCGGCGTTACTCTGGACCCTGATTTCTCTTTTGAAGAACATATTAAGACTGTTTCAAGGACAGCTTTTTTCCATCTACGTAACATTGCAAAAATCTGAAACTTTCTGTCCAAAAATGACGCAGAAATATTAATCCATGCCTTTGTTACTTCTAGGTTGGACTACTGCAATGCTCTACATTCCGGCTACCCTGATAAAGCACTAAATAAACTTAAGTTAGTGCTAAATACGGCTGCTAGAATCCTGACTAGAACCCAAAAATGTGATCATATTACTCCAGTGCTAGCCTACCTACACTGGCTTCCTGTTAAGGCAAGGGCTGATTTCAAGGTTTTACTGCTAACCTACAAAGCATTACATGGGCTTGCTTTTTCCTATCTTTCCGATTTGGTCCTGCCGTACATACCTACACGTACGCTATGGTCACAAGACGCGGGCCTCCTAATTGTTCCTAGAATTTCTAAGCAAATAGCTGGAGGCAGGGCATTCTCCTATAGAGCTCCATTTTTACGGAATAGTCTGCCTACCCATGTGAGAGACGCAGACTCAGTCTCAACCTTAAGTCTTTACTGAAGACACATCTCTTCAGTAGGTCCTATGATTAAGTGTAGTCTGGCCCAGCGGTGTGAAGGTGAACGGAAAGGCTGGAGCAACGAACCGCCCTTGCTGTCTCTGCCTGGCCGGTTTCCCCTCTTTCCACTGGGATTCTCTGCCTCTACCCCTATTACGGGGGCTGAGTCACTGGCTTACTGGTGTTCTTCCATGCCGTCCCTGGGAGGGGTGCGTCACTTGAGTGGGTTGAGTCACTGACGTGGTCTTCCTGTCTGGGTTGGTGCCCCCCCTTGGGCTGTGCCGTGGCGGAGATCTTTGTGGGCTATACTCGGCCTTGTCCCGCGATGGCATGTTGGTGGTTGGAGATATCCCTCCAGTGGTGTGGAGGCTGTGCTTTGGCAAAGTGGGTGGGGTTATATCCTACCTGTTTGGTCCTGTCCGAGGGTTTCATCGGATGGGGCCACAGTATCTACTGACCCCTCCTGTCTCAGCTTCAAGTATTTTTGCTGCAGTAGTTTATGTGTCGGGGGGCTAGGGTCAGTCTGTCACATCTGGAGTATTTCTCTTGTCTTTTCCGGTGTCCTGTGTGAATTTAAATATGCTCTCTCTAATTCTCTTTCTCTTTCTTTCTTTCTTTCTCTCTCTCGGAGGACCTGAGCCCTAGGACCATGCCTCAGGACTACCTGGCTTGATGACTCCTTGCTGTCCCCAGTTCACCTGGCCGTGCTGCTGCTCCAGTTCCAACTGTTCTGCCTGCAGCTATGGAACCCTGACCTGTTCACCGGACGTGCTACCTGTCCCAGACCTGTTGTCCCAGACCTGCTGGAACCCTGACCTATTCACCGGACGTCCTACCTGTCCCAGACCTGCTGTTTTCAACTCTCTAGAGACAGCAGGAGCGGTAGAGATACTCTCAAAGATCGGCTATGAAAAAGCCAACTGACACTTACTCTTGTGTTACTGACTTGTTGCACCCTCGACAACTACTATGATTATTATTATTTGACAATGCTGGTCATTTATGAACATTTGAACATCTAGGCCATGTGCTGTTACAATCTCCACCCGGCACAGCCAGAAGAGGACTGGCCACCCCTCATAGCGTGGTTCCTCTCTAGGTTTCTTCCTAGGTTTTGGCCTTTCTAGAGAGTTTTTCCTAGCCACCGTGATTCTACACCTGCATTGCTTGCTGTTTGGGGTTTTAGGCTGGGTTTCTGTACAACACTTTGAGATATCAGCTGATGTAAGAAGGGCTATATAAATACATTTGATTTGATTTGATACAAAATATAACCTCAAGTGCGGGTTAAAAAGTTTGTTGTCTGGTATAAGGACTCATGCTGGACCTGGCAGGATATTGCCTCGTCTTGCATAAGCATGCTTTGTGAGTACAACATCAGCGAAACAATGTTTTAGTATACAGTTGCGGCCAGATACATTGGTAGCCTTGCAGCACCAGTTTTATTTTTGTAAACTTAAGTTTACAATTTTTATTTAGAAAATAAAGACAAATGGCATGGACAAAATGATTGGCACCCCAGAGCTAATATTTGGTTGCACAGCCTTTGGCAAAGATAACTGCCAACAAATGCTTATTCTAGCCACCAATCAGTAGCAAACCTATAACCCTTCATATGTTTGAGGTGCCCTCCACTACCTGCTGTTTTCAGTTCTCACCATAGGCTATGGATGTGATTCAGATCTGCACTCTTCGTTGACCACTCCAGAACAGTGCAGGGTTTCTTTTTGAACCATTCCAGGGTGCTTTTGATGTGTGTTTGGGGTTGTTGTCCTGCTGGAAGATACACAACCTAATGTTTGATTGTAGGGTGTGTGTTCTTTTCTTAGAATAGTTTCTCACTCACTGTTAACCAACTATATACTGGAATGGTAAGGTTATAGATCAATTACAAGGTTTCATAATTTGAATACCAAGGGGGGAATTTGAGACACCATATCAATATGCAATGCAATATAGGGTAACCTAAATCTACCTACAGTTGAAGTCGGAAGTTTACATACACTTAGGTTGGAGTCATTAAAACTCGTTTTTCAACCACTCCACAAATTTCTTGTTAACAAACTATAGTTTTGGCAAGTCGGTTAGGACATCTACTTTGTGCATGACACAAGTAATGTTTCCAACAATTGTTTACAGACAGATTATTTCACATATAATACATGGTCTTACAATTCCATTGGGTCAGAAGTTTACATATACTAGGTTAACTGTGCCTTTAAACAGCTTGGAAATCTCAAAAAAATGTATGTCAGGGTTTTAGAAGCTTCTGATAGGCTAATTGACATCATTTTAGTCAAATGGAGGTGTACTTGCAGATGTATTTCAAGGCATACCTTCAACCTCAGTGCCTCTTTGCTTGACATCATGGGAAAATCAAATGAAGTCAGCCACGACATCAGAAAAAAATAGTAGACCTCTACAAGTCTGGTTCATCCTTGGGAGCAATTTCCAAATGCCTGAAGGTATAAACACCATAGGACCATGCAGCCGTCATACCGCTCAGGAAGGAGACTCGTTCCGTCTCCTAGAGATGAACGTACTTTGGTGCGAAAAGTGCAAAACAATCCAAGAACAACAGCAAAGGACCATGTGAAGATGCTGGAGGAAAGAGGTAAAAAAGTATCTATCTCCACAGTAAAAGGAGTCCTATTTCGACAGAACCTGAAAGGCCGCTCAGCAAGGAAGAAGCCACTGCTCCAAAACCGCCATAAAAAAGCCAGTCTAGTGTTTGCAATTGCACATGGGGACAAAGATCGTACTTTTTGGAGAAATGTCCTCTGCTCTGATGAAAGAAAAATGGAACTGTTTGGCCATAGTTATGTTTGGAGGAAAAAGGGGGATGCTTGCAAGCCGAAGATCACCATCCCGATCGTGAAGGCCGTCGGTGGCAGCATCATGTTGTGGGGGTGCTTTGCTGCAGAAAATGATGTGGATATATTGAAGCAACATCTCAAGACATCAGTCAGGAAGTTAAAGCTTGGTCGCAAATGGGTCTTCCAAATGGACAATGACCCAAGCATACTTCCAAAGTTGTGGCAAAATGGCTTAAGGACAACAAAGTCAAGGTGTTGGAGTAGCCATCACAAAGCCCTGACCTCAATCCTATAGAAGATTTGTGAGCAGAACTGAAAAAGCGTTTGCGAGCAAGGAGGCCTACAAACCTGACTCAGTTACACCAGCTCTTTCAGGAGGAATGGGCCGAAATTTACCCAACTTATTGTAGGAAGCTTGTGGAAGGCTATGCAAAACATTTGACCCAAGTTAAACCTTTTAAAGGCAATGCTACCAAATACTAATTGTGTGCATAAACTTCTGACCCACTGGGAATGTGATGAAAGAAATAAAAGCTGAAATAAATCATTCTCTCTACTATTATTCTTTCATTTCACATTCTTAAAATAAAGTGGTGATCCTAACTGACCTAAGACAGGGAATTTTTACTAGGATTAAAGATCAGGAATTATGAAAAACGGAGTTAAATATATCTGGCTAAGGTGTACGTAAACTTCCGACTTCAACTGTATGTTGCACTAACCTATGTTTCCAAATCAATATTCAGATGACGCCAGGACGATAAGGTCTGTTGGGTTCACAAACATTGCACAAATGTTGCATCTGGAACAAAATCGATGTATTCATTTTTTTATTTATTATTTTGGGTCAGGTAAAATGTGAAATGTTGAGAAGTCACCTTATTATGTCAATTGTGTCTCTCAAGTATGTCTACCCAAAGAAAAATATACAATAAACTGCTACAAGGCATTCTATTCCTGGGAAGTAATTTGCAGTGTTACTATGACAATCGCTCTTTTCTAGTAATCAGCAGCTAGATAATTTTCATACTTACTTGCTGTGCAACCAACCACTATCGCTTAGCTTGCATTTTTTTAAGAGCCTTATTTATAATTCAGTCTCTGAAACTATTATTTTCAAGTAAGTGCACATTTACCATTCAGGGTCTATAACCTACACATTTTACCTTCACACTACATGGTAGGATCAATGCAGTGCTGGAAAAAGTACCCAATTGTCATACTTGAGAAAAAGTAAAGGTACCTTAATAGAAAATGACTGAAGTTAAAGTGAAAGTCACCCAGTAAAATACTACTTGAGTAAAAGTCTACAAATATTTGGTGTTAAATATACTTAAGTATCAAAAGTAAATTCAATTGCTAGAATATACTTAAGTATCAAAAGTAAAAGTATAAATCATTTCAAATTCCTTATATTAAGCAACCAAGATGGCACCAAGTTACGGATAGCCAGGGGCACGCTCCAACACTCAGACATAATTTCCAAACAAAACGTGTTAGTGAGTCCCCCAGATCAGAGGCAGTAGGGATGTTCTCTTGATAAGTGTTGTCAAAGCTCAGGAGAAGACCGAGATGCAGACAGTATCGAAGTAACAGAAGTTTATTACAAAAGCAGTGGGGCAGGCAAACAGCAGTTCAAGGGCAGGCAGAAGTCAGTAGTCCAGAGCAGAGTCCAAAAGGCACAGAACGGCAGGCAGGGACAGGGCAGGCAGAGGTCAGTAATCCAGGGTGGTATAACAAGGTACAGAACAACAGGCAGGCTCAGGGTCAGGGCAGGCAGAATTGTCAAAAAACGGGAAAGCTAGAAAACAGGAACTAAAGACAGACAGGAGCACGGGAAATAACGCTTTTAGGCTTGACGAAACAAAACGAACTGGCAACAGACAAACAGAGAACACAGGTATAAGTACACTGGGGATAATGGGGAAGATGGGCGACACCTGGACGGGGTGGAGACACACACAAAGACAGGTGAAACAGATTAGGGTGTGACAAGTGTCTGAATTAGAAAATGTTCCTGTCCTGCTAAGCATTCAAAATGTAACGAGTACTTTTGGGTGTCAGGGAAAATGTATGGAGTAGAAAGTACATAATTTTCTTCAGGAATGTAGTGAAGTAAAAGTTGTGAAAAATATGAATAGTATAGTAGACTACAGATACCAAAAAAAATACTTGTGTAAAAATTTTTACATTTGAAAGTTCTACTTAAGTACTTTACACCAATGGATCAAAGCACTACTTGATCTGGTCTCTTGACTACTCTCTTGTTTTTGGCATTTTCCTCCATGGAGTCTTTATATACTGCTCAAAAAAATAAAGGGAACACTTAAACAACACATCCTAGATCTGAATGAAATAAATAATCTTATTAAATACTTTTTTCTTTACATAGTTGAATGTGCTGACAACAAAATCACACAAAAATAATCAATGGAAATCCAATTTATCAACCCATGGAGGACTGGATTTGGAGTCACACTCAAAATTAAAGTGGAAAACCACACTACAGGCTGATCCAACTTTGATGTAATGTCCTTAATTAACCTGTTAGGGCTAGGGGGCAGTATTTGCACGGCTGGATAAAAAAATGTACCCGATTTAATCTGGTTATTAATCCTACCCAGTAACTAGAATATGCATATACTTATTATATATGGATAGAAAACACCCTAAAGTTTCTAAAACTGTTTGAATGGTGTCTGTGAGTATAACAGAACTCATTTGGCAGGCAAAACCCTGAGACATTTTCTGACAGGAAGTGGATACCTGATGTGTTGTATTACCTTTAAACCTATGCCATTGAAAAACACAGGGGCTGAGGAATATTTTGGCACTTCCTATTGCTTCCACTAGATGTCACCAGCCTTTACAAAGTGTTTTGAGTCTTCTGGAGGGAGATCTGACCGAACAAGAGCCATGGAACGATGATGGCCCATTAGACACCTGGCGCGCGAGTTCATGTTGGGTACCCTCGTTCCAATACGTTATAAAAGAGAATGCATTCGTCCACCTTGAATATTATTCATGTTCTTGTTAAAAAAGGCCCTAATGATTTATGCTATACAACGTTTGACATGTTTGAACGAACGTAAATATATTTTTTCCCCTCGTTCATGAAGTGAAGTCCGGCGGGCTTAGATCATGTGCTAACAAGACGGAGATTTTTGGACATAAATGATGAGCTTTTTTGAACAAAACTACATTCGTTATGGACCTGTGATACCTGGAAGTGACATCTGATGAAGAGAATCAAAGGTAATGGATTATTTACATAGTATTTTCGATTTTAGATCTCCCCAACATGGCGGCTAGTCTGTATCGCAACGCGTATTTTTCTGGGCGCAGTGCTCAGATTATTGCAAAGTGTGATTTCCCAGTAAGGTTATTTTTAAATCTGGCAAGTTGATTGCGTTCAAGAGATGTAAATCTATAATTCTATATAATATTTTACCAATGTTTTCTAATTTTAATTATTTAATTTGTGGTGCTGACTTGAATGCCGGTTATTGGAGGGAAACGATTTCCTGAACATCAACGCCACAGTAAAACGCTGTTTTTGGATATAAATATGAACTTGATAGAACTAAAAATGCATGCATTGTCTAACACAATGTCCTAGGAGTGTCATCTGTTGGAGATTGTAAAAGGTTAGTGCATAATTTTAGCTGATTTTATGGTTTTGGTGACGCCTGTCTTTGAATTGGCACAACATTACACACAACTCTTGTAAATGTACTGTCCTAACATACTCTAAATTTATGCTTTCGCCGTAAAACCTTTTTGAAATCGTAAAACGTGGTTAGATTAAGGAGATGTTTATCTTTCAAAGGGTGTAAAATAGTTGTATGTTTGAAAAATTGGAATTTTGACATTTATTTGGATTCAAATTTGCCGCTCTTGAAATGCACCTGCTGTTGATGGAGTGCACCACGGGTGGTTAAAAGCCCATAGAGGTTAAAACAAGTCAAAATGAGGCTCAGTAGTGTGTGTGGCCTCCACGTGCCTGTATGACCTCCCTACAACGCCTGGGCATGCTCCTGATGAGGTGGCGGATGGTCTCCTGAGGGATCTCCTCCCAGACCTGGACTAAAGCATCCGCCAACTCCTGGACAGTCTGTGGTGCAACGTGGCGTTGGTGGATGGAGCGAGACATGATGTCCCAGATGTGCTCAATTGGATTCAGGTCTGGGGAATGGGCGGGCCAGTCCATAGCATCAATGCCTTCCTCTTGCAGGAACTGCTGACACACTCCAGCCACATGAGGTCTAGCATTAGGAGGAACCCAGGGCCAACCGCACCAGCATATGGTCTCACAAGGGGTTGGAGGATCTCATCTCGGTACCTAATGGCAGTCAGGCTACCTCTGGCGAGCACATGGAGGGCTGTGCGGCCCCCCAAAGAAATGCCACCCCACACCATGACTGACCCACCGCCAAACCGGTCATGCTGGAGGATGTTGCAGGCAGCAGAACGTTCTCCACGGCGTCTCCAGACTCTGTCACGTCTGTCACATGTGCTCAGTGTGAACCTGCTTTCATCTGTGAAGAGCACAGTGGCGCAGTGGCGAATTTGCCAATCTTGGTGTTCTCTGGCAAATGCCAAACGTTCTGCACGGTGTTGGGCTGTAAGCACAACCCCCACCTGTCGACATCGGGCCCTCATACCACCCTCATGTAGTCTGTTTCTGACCGTTTGAGCAGACACATGCACATTTGTGGCCTGCTGGAGGTAATTTTGCAGGGCTCTGGCAGTGCTTCTCCTGCTCCTCCTTGCACAAAGGCGGAGGTAGCGGTCCTGCTGCTGGGTTGTTGCCCTCCTACGGCCTCCTCCACGTCTCCTGATGTACTGGCCTGTCTCCTGGTAGCGCCTCCATACTCTGAACACTACGCTGACAGACACAGCAAACCTTCTTGCCACAGCTCGCATTGATGTGCCATCCTGGATGAGCTGCACTACCTGAGCCACTTGTGTGGGTTGTAGACTCCGTCTCATGCTACCACTAGAGTGAAAGCTCCACCAGCATTCAAAAGTGACCAAAACATCAGCCAGGAAGCATAGGAACTGAGAAGTGGTCTGTGGTCCCCACCTGCAGAACCACTCCTTTATTGGGGGTGTCTTGCTAATTGCCTATAATTTCCACCTGTTGTCTATTCCATTTGCACAACAGCATGTGAAATGTATTGTCAATCAGTGTTGCTTCCTAAGTGGACAGTTTGATTTCACAGAAGTGTGATTGACTTGGAGTTACATTGTGTTGTTTAAGTGTTCCCTTTATTTTTTTGAGCAGTGTACATCAAATCGTCTAATGATGGATAACTGTTGTAGGAGGGTTGAAAACAGTTTTTTGATATTTCTTGCAATGGTAAAATGTAAATAACATATTTCTCAGAATTTGTTCCGTATTGTCTTTTCTGAGATGGTTCTGTATTTAAAATAGTTGCAAACTGGTCAATTAGACAAACAACTAATGATGGTGGTATAGTCATCATTATCAATCATCATCACCACCAGCAGCATCATTTAGTAGTCCTAGCTACATGAAATGCTTAAAAAGGCGCGTGTCACCCATGTAATGGATACAGGGCGAACTGCTGAATGTTGATCAATGTGACGGAGGGAGGAGGCTCAGCTTGTCAGGGAAACAGCAGCCTCCCCAGGCAATCTCTGCAGTCAGGAGATGGAATGAACGCAGCCCTGAAATCCATCATGTGCCACATTCGTATGAAGCGTCGTTTGATAGAGAGGAGCCACCGTGCCAGTCCCCTGGGTTACACTACATGACTGATTTGGGTTTTCAGCGCTGCTGGCACAATTTTCTGGGAGAATAATTAACTAATGCCACCCATTTCCTCCTAATGCCCAATGACTTGCTTTTTTTTACCACCCCCCCCCCCCCCCCCCAACAAAAAAAGAATACTAAAAATGGAGCTGATAAATGTCTGTGTTGAATAACTCGTCAAATGAAATTACATGGAGGAACATTTTAATAATTGTCACCATAGTCGCTCACATTAGATAGCGTTTAGTTGGATTTATTTGTTGTGTTTTACGAGAACAATGGCATGTCTAATCTTGTGTGGCTGAACCTACTGTAGATTACATTTTTTACATTTACGTCATTTAGCATTGTTGTAGTCTACATAAAATACAGATGAAATATCAATCACCTGTAATAGCGGCTGTGCTATAGAGTTACAGTAGAAGGAAAAGGGAAATGCTAGAGCAGTATTTCTCAACTGTTTGTACTAGGGATCGAAATGCTTTGGTCCTTCCTCCTTGGAGGATTGCACCATTAAAACAAACACTTGAGGACTGACTAAATCTGTGTCAGCTATGAATCTGAGCGAGCGGTCAGCAACATCCCAGGGTGGTACCAGGGGGCTGAGAAACTGTGCAAGACAAGGAATATTATAATATACTGTATATAATGTATAATATATGCCATTTAGCAGACGCTTTTATCCAAAGCGACTTAGTCATGCGTGCATATATTTTATGTATGAGTGACCCCAGCGGGAATCGAACCCAGCTCTACCGACTAATCCACAGAGGACCTATTCTGCATTCAATCTCTACCATCTCTTCGCAAATCCTCTGGAGCACATTTCTTTAGCTATGTACCGCAGATATGATTAGCCACATTTCTGAGCTCCTCACGGCAGTGTTATTTCCAGTCGTATCACTGATGTACTAACATGCTCTGCAGGGGAAAACAAATACTTATTACTGAGTATCTGACCCCAGTGAGAGATTACATCATTATTTCATCAAAACAGCGTTCCTTGCATTCTGAAGCTCTGTATTTTGATACTCTTGCATTTGGGCCTTTCACCTGCATATGACGGCACTCCGCAGGTTATCATAAATAATTAATAAAAGACAAAAACAGCTACTCAAAAATGGGTGAAAACAGATGACTATGGCCTTTAGTCCTCAACATACTTTGTCATGTCTGAGACGCACTCAGCAGCTGTTTATATCAGTGGAGGCTGCTGAGGGGAGGACGGCTCATACAAATGGTTGGAACGGAGCAAATGGAATGGCATCAAACACATAGAAACCATGTGTTTGATGCATTTGATACAATTCCACTTATTCCGCTCCAGCCAGTACCATGAGCCCGTACTCCCCAATTAAGGTGACACCAACATCCTGCGGTTTATATAATCCTCATAGGTACTGTAGGTTCACTGAGAATACACTCCCATTTATGGCAGCATGATCCACACCCTCTAACTACCATCCTCTTTGGTACTCTGGCCCTGTTGGTAACAGGATACATAACTGATTGTTGACACTCTTTCTCCATTGTTGTTTTCATGTCAGCCCTCCTCCCTAGTCAGCAAAGAACAGATATATGTTACCTTCAGCAGTCCAGCCACAAGTATAACCACCATTGAGACTACCAAGCCTCAAGTGACTCCTACTGCCCAACCTCATTCTTCATACAATGGACACTCGTTTCAATAGGGACCAGTTCCAGACAGTTTGGCTTGACATCAACAATGGTGTTGGCTGGAGCCCAACCACCAAGGAGACCACCAAGCCTCAAGTGACTCCTACTGCCCAACCTCATTCTTCATACTATGGATGATCATTTCAATAGGGACCAGTTCCAGACAGTTTGGCCTGACATCAACGATGGGGTTGGCTGGAGCAGGAAGACTGGCACCCAGGTCCGTGTTCCTGCAGTCAGTAAGGGTTTGATTCAATCCATCCCCTCTCATCTCCACTCCAGAGATGCAGATGTGTCCTTGGGCTTCAGTGAAGTACTGTATGTCTGAGAGCTCTCTAACGTTAATTACATGAGCCTCTGGTTCTTCTCCAGTGTTCCCCTTGAGAGGTCTCAATAGAAGAGTTCTGGAGGGGAATGTTGGAATCACCAGACATATTAAATTTGATTGACTGCGTGACTATGTAACATTCTGATCCTGCTGTCAGGTACAAAATGGTGAAGGATTGTTCAGGAACAGATGAAACGACAGTAACAGACCACTGAGGTTTGAAACCAAAGCATTCAATCACACTCACACTCCCAGTTCCGCCCTACCTGATCTGCCTACACAGATCATTATCGCTACAGTATGACTCTGCAAGTCTGCAGGAGGTGACGTGGCTAGTGAATATTCAGCGTGATCACAGTATGTTAAATATTATAAAGATGGAACAAACACAGATCAAAGCCTGTAATTAGCCATCAGAGAAGGGTTGGCAGAGAGGAAGGAGAGGTTGGGATTAACAGTGACCTAACATAGTAGGCGTAGAAAGACGCCTGGGCAGAGTTTCCACTTGTGTTTTTCAGAAGAAACGGAAGCTAGGTTGAAAATACTGTATCCCTAAAAACTGGATGTGAGCATTTTCTGGTGACTCCACTTAGGCTAGAACTAACAGAGACAGAGAGGAAAACTCCAGTCATCTCAAACCCTTCTTTTTCCCTGTGTCTGTCAACCACAAACGTTTTCAGTGGCTGCCAGCCCAGCCAGTTGCTCGAAACTATTTAGACTGTATTTCTTTTGATACCTCAGAGAAGGTGGAGATAGATTCATCTGATGTGTTTCTCTTCTGTGAATCAGAGCAGCGCAAATATTACACAAGTAATATGATAAAACATTTACCTTCATGATTAGATAGCACTACTATACTATCATAGTGCTCCTATCCCTGCATGAGGAAAAACACTCAGGTCATTGATATGTTCTCAGAAAAAAAACAGGAGGGTGAGAAACTACTAAAAAGAGACAGACCCTGGAAAACTTGTAGTCAAGGTCGCAGCCATCAATAGAGTCACATGGTAGGAAAGAGGGGGCTGGACAGGAATAGCTTGGATTCCAAGCCCATTGTCATGGGAGGCGTCTCCATTTCCCAATGGGTTGCAGAGCGATAGAGATCTAAGGGCCAGGGTTGCAATAAAGATCACAGATTGACTGGGAAGCCTCCCTCAGGATTTAATTGAAGTCAAACCAAGTCACAACATCTGAGATGTAAAAGATGACCTAAGTAACAGTCCATTTTTCATTCAGGCTTTTTTATCAACATGGCCCCTCCTATCCTTTATCTACAATAGACAATGACCATGAAATGTGGCTGAATGTAATGCGCCTTTGAGTATCCTTGACTAGCCTTTATCCTGGGTTTGTTATCAGTTGGGTCAATCTTCTCAATATTTAGTTTCATGCTTGCTGTATCTTTGTGTACTGCATACAATTAAGTGGAGGTTCCTATTATTTTCTCTTAAAGTACATTGTACGGCAATTATTCTTTGGCCCATTATGCTATTGTATTAAGAAGTGGACTGAGCCATCCATTGCTTGACTTTTTTCCGTCTCCACAGTTTAAGGTCACAACACACCTGTCTTCATTCAAACGTAGTCCGACAACAATACCAATATCATCACACAATTATCAACTTCAGCCTGACAGCCATTCAGACTGCCATCGCGCTAATGTATTCACTATTCAACTCACAATCTTAATTACCTACCAGACTCACTGAGTCTGCTCTCTCCTCTCCACCATGGTTCAGATACATCCTAATGGTCATGTGGCATGCACAGGGCTGTTATTACTGTAGCACGCACAGGCCTGTCATTGTAGGACAAGGAGTGTGTGATTGATGAATTTCCCAGAGTGGAGGAATGTTCCGCTGAGTTGCCTCATGCACCAATAATGACACATGATGGAAACCCCTGTCAGGCCGTCAAGATGGGGAATGAAGATGGATAGTGTCCGGGATACAAGCTCATCTGGTCGAGGCAGGAAGTTAAGGAACGTTTTGATTGCGATAATCTCACGCAATTAGGCGACCTCCCACCTGCTGTGCTGCAGTGTTACAGTGGTGCAAGAGACCTAATGAAGACCATTGTTTCTGTGCAGGTTACATGATATCAGTGGCTGTCCAATGGTACGGTCTCTCCTGTCATAGAAGACTAGGGATGGACATTTTACATTATTTCACAATATCATTAAAAAAATTGGCTATCCAGATATTAAAAAGTATATATTTTTCACCTTTATTTAACCAGGTAGGCTAGTTGAGAACAAGTTCTAATTTACAACTGCGACCTGGCCAAGATAAAGCAAAGCAGTGCGACACAAACAACAACACAGTTACACATGGAATAAACAAGTGTACGGTCAATAACACAATAGAAAAAAAAGAAAGTCTATATGCAGTGTGTGCAAATGGCGTGAGGAGGTATGGCAATAAATAGGCCATAGTAAGGGAGTAATTACAATGTAGCAAATTAACACTGGAGTGATGGATGAGCAGATGGTGATGTGCAAGTAGAAATACTGGTGTGCAAAAGAACAGAAAAGTAAATAAAAACAATATGGGGATGAGGTAGGTAGATTGGGTGGGCTATTTACAGATGGGCTATGTACAGCTGCAGCAATCGGTTAGCTGCTTGGATACATTTACATTTCATTTAAGACATTTAGCAGACGCTCTTATCCAGAGCGACTTACCTTATAATATCCAGTGGAACAACCACTTTACAATAGTGCATCTAAATCGTTTAAGGGGGGGGGGGGGGGGGGGTTAGAAGGATTACTTTATCCTATCCCAGGTATTCCTTAAAGAGGTGGGGTTTCAGGTGTCTCCGGAAGGTGGTGATTGACTCCGCTGTCCTGGCGTCGTGAGGGAGCGTGTTCCACCATTGGGGTGCCAGAGCAGCGAACAGTTTTGACTGGGCTGAGCGGGAACTGTGCTTCCTCAGAGGTAGGGAGGCGAGCAGGCCAGAGGTGGATGAACGCATTGCCCTTGTTTGGGTGTAGGGCCTGATCAGAGCCTGAAGGTACGGAGGTGCCGTTCCCCTCACAGCTCCGTAGGCAAGCACCATGGTCTTGTAGCGGATGCGAGCTTCAACTGGAAGCCAGTGGAGAGAGCGGAGGAGCGGCGTGACGTGAGAGAACTTGGGAAGGTTGAACACCAGACGGGCTGCGGCATTCTGGATGAGTTGTAGGGGTTTAGTGGCACAGGCAGGGAGCCCAGCCAACAGCGAGTTGCAGTAATCCAGGCGGGAGATGACAAGTGCCTGGATTAGGACCTGCGCCGCTTCCTGTGTGAGGCAGGGTCGTACTCTGCGAATGTTGTAGAGCATGAACCTACAGGATCGGGTCACCGCCTTGATGTTAGTGGAGAACGACAGGGTGTTGTCCAGGGTCACGCCGAGGCTCTTAGCACTCTGGGAGGAGGACACAAGGGAGTTGTCAACCGTGATGGCGAGATCATGGAACGGGCAGTCCTTCCCCGGGAGGAAGAGCAGCTCCATCTTGCCGAGGTTCAGCTGGTCACGATAGCTGATGTTTAAAGTTAGTGAGGGAAATATAAGTCTCCAGCTTCATCAATGTTTGCAATTCCTTACAGTCATTCTGCAAAAAAGGAAGGAAAGGTGGCCAAAGGAGGTGATGGCTTTGGGGATGACCAGTGAGATATACCTGCTGGAGTGCGTGCTACGGGTGGGTGTTGTTATCGTGACCAGTGAGCTGAGGTAAGGTGGAGCTTTACCTAGCATAGACTTATAGATGACCTGTAGCCAGTGGGTATGGCGACGAATATGTAGCGAGGGCCAGCCGACTAGAGCATACAGGTCGCAGTGGTGGGTGGTGTAAGGGGCTTTGGTGACAAAACGGATGGGACTGTGATAGACTGCATCCAGTTTGCTGAGTAGAGTCTTGGAAGCTATTTTGTAAATGACAGCGCCTAAGTTGAGGATCGGTAGGATAGTCAGTTTTACGAGGGTATGTTTGGTGGCGTGAGTGAAGGAGGCTTTGTTGCGAAATAGGAAGCCGGTTCTAGATTTAATTTTGGATTGGAGATGTTTAATATGAGTCTGGAAGGAGAGTTTACAGTCTAGCCAGACACCTAGGTATTTGTAGTTGTCCACATGTTCTAAGTCAGAACCTTCCAGAGTAGTGATGCTTGTCGGGCAGGCGGGTGCGGGCAGCTTTTAAGAGAGTTTAAGAGCAGTTGGAGGCCACGGAAGGAGTGTTGTATGTCATTGAAGCTCGTTTGGAGGTTAGTTAACACAGTGTCCAAAGATAGACTCTCCTGACCAATCAAAATGATGCAAATGCACAGAGGTAAACATTGGACAGGCTGCATTCCTCTGTAGTTTTTCACAAATGCAACAGTGAAAGCGAAGTCAGATTTTTGCCATGATAGAACTGATTGTGTTGCAAAAAGGCTTTCTGGAGTGTTTTGCATTAGGTGTAATTGCAATGTCAGGGCAGAATGGGTGGCTACATGCGTAGCATGTAGCTACCAATGTCACAAGGATAATCTTAATTTATAAACAAACCTTTTTCATTGTCAAAATAGTCCTAAAACTGTTTTTACTCAATGAAGTAATCGAACGCTAATATCCGTTGGGATATTCGGAAAACCCATCCATAATAAAAACAGATATGAATCATACACATTTGGTGGCTGTCTTAAAAAGGTTTTTGGTCCAGTTTATATTTCCTGGATTGAGCTATTGTCTAAATCATTTATAGGAATAAACGGACAAGTCTCTGAACAATTGAATGGACAAGACAGGGACAAGACGGACAAGACAGGGATGCCCTTTGTCTAGTTATTTATTTTCTTTAGCCACAGATCCCCTAGCATTAATAATTACAACTCATGGCTCAATTCTGGGCATAGAGATTGGTGGAGATCAACATGTGATATCATTGTATGCACATTTTACTTTATTTATCTGAAGCAGAACATTCTCTCATTTATTTTACTATTGTTGGACAGGATTCAAAGTGAATTGGGAGAAAATTTGAAATTGGCATTATTTCAGTTATGACTCAAGTTTAGATAGTACATTTAAGTGGAAATGGACGTTCACAGATTGAGATCTCACCCTATTTCTACGTTAGGTAGGGTCAACATTATCAAAATGAACATATTACAGTGCCTTCAGAAAGTATTCACACCCCTTGACATTTTCAAAATGTTGTTGTGTTAGACAGAATTTAAAATGGATTAAGTTGAGATTTGTTATCACTGGCCTACACACAATACCCAATACTGTCAAAAATATTTATATAAATGTTAATGTTACAAATTAATAAAAAATTTGATTCCAAAAGTATTCAGCCCGTTTGTTAAGGCAAGCCTAAATTAGTTCAGGAGTAACAATTTGCTTAAGAAGTCATGTATTAAGTTCCATGGACTCACTCTGTGTGCAATAATAATGTGTATCATTATTTTTGAATGACTTCCTCATCTCTGTACCCTAAATAGTTCTTGCATAGTTTGGAGCTGTGCATGGGTCATTGTCCTGTTGTAGGAGGAAATTGGCTCCACAGGGTATGGCATGGCATTAAAAGTGATAGCCTTCCTTCTTCAAGATCCCTTTCACGCTGTACAAATCTCCCACTTTACCACCACCAAAGCACCCCCAGACCATCACATTGCCTCCACCATGCTTGACAGATGGTGTCAAGCATTCCTCCAGCATCTTTTCATTTTTTCTGCATCTCACAAATGTTCTTCTTTGTGATCCGAACACCTCAATCTTCGATTCGTCTGTCCATAACACGTTTTTCCAATCTTCCTCTCTCCAGTGTCTGTGTTCTTTTGCCCATCTTAAAACTTCTATGGGCTAGATAGCGTCCTACCTGCGGGACACAGCCAGTGAAATATCAGGGCGGAAAATTCAAAAACAACAAAATGTCATAATTCAACTTTCTCAAACATACAACTATTATACACCATTTTAAAAATAAACTTCTTGATAATCTAACTACATTGTCCGATTTCAAAAAGGCTTTACAGCGAAAGCAAAACATTAGATTATGTTAGGAGAGTACATAGACAAAAATAATCACACAGCCATTTTCCAAGCAAGGACGTGTCAATAAAACCCAAAACACCGCGAAATGAAGCACTAACCTTTGACGATCTTCATCAGATGACACTCCTAGGACATTATGTTACACAATACATGTACGTTTTGTTCGATAAAGTTCATATTTATATCCAAAAACAGCATTTTACGTTGGCGCGTGATATTCAGAAAATGTATTCCCACCAAAACTCCCGGTGAATGTGCACATCAATTTACAAAAATACTCATCATAAACGTTGACAAAATACATAACAATTATTTTAAGAATTATAGACAGACTACTCCTTTATGCAACCGCTGTGTCAGATTTTAAAATAGCTTTACGGAGAAAGCACATTTGTAAATATTCTGAGTACATAGCTCAGCCATCACGGCAAGCTATTCAGACACCTGCCAAATTCGGGGCAACCTAAACACAGAATTAGTATTAGAAATATTGTATTACCTTTGCTGATCTTTGTCAGAATGCACTCCCAGGACTGCTACTTCCACAAGAAATGTTGTTTTTGTTCCAAATAATCCATATTTATGTCCAAATACCTCCGTTTTGTTCGTGCGTACAGATCACTTATCCAAAGGCATAACGCGCGAGCGCAGAACGAGAAACGAAAAGTCAAAATGTTCCATTACCATACTTAGAAGCATGTCAAACGCTGTTTAAAATCAATCGTTATGGTATTTTTAACGTAAAATTGCGATAATATTCCAACCGGACAATATCATATTCATTCAAGAAGAAAAAGAAGGAGGGGCGCGCTCGCGGGACCGAGCATATCCAATCCCTTTGTTGCCCGGCAGACCACTCAGTAACTGAGCTCCTATTATCTGCCCAGTGACAGGAAAATGCTCAAACCACTTTCTGAAGGAAGTGCAACGTCACCCCACAGACACTGAAGCTTCGATAGAGAATCAAAGGAAGAACTACAATTCTCAGACTTTTCACTTCCTGCTTGGATTTTTCTCAGGATTTTGCCTGCCATATGAGTTCTGTTATACTCACAGACACCATTCAAACAGTTTTAGAAACTTCCGAGTGTTTTCCATCCAAATCTACTACTAATATGCATATTCTAGTTTCTGGGCCAGAGTAGTAAACTGTTTAAATTGGGTACGTTTTTCATCCGGCCGTGAAAATACTGCCCCCTAACCCAGACAGGTTAATCTTTTATTTTTATTGGCCAGTATGAGACATGGCTTTATCTTTGCAACTCTGCCTAGAAGGCCAGCATCCTGGAGTTGCCTCTTCAATGTTAAAGTTGAGACTGGTGTTTTGCGGGTACTATTTAATGAAGCTGCCAGTTGAGGACTTGTGAGGCGTCTGTTTCTCAAACTAGACACTCTAATGTACTTGTCCTCTTGCTCAATTGGGCACTGGGGCCTCCCACTCTTCTTTCTGTTCTGGTTAGAGCAGTTTGCACTGTTCTGTGAAGGGAGTAGTACACAGCATTGCATGAGATCTTCAGTTTCTTGGCAATTTCTCGCATGGAATAGCCTTAATTTCTCAGAATAAGAATAGACTGACGAGTTTCATTTACAATACATTTACGTCATTTAGCAGACGCTCTTATCCAGAGCGACTTACAAATTGGTGCATTCACCTTATGATATCCAGTGGAACAACCACTTTACAATAGTACATCTATATCTTTTTTTTTGGGGGGGGGGGGGGGGGGGGGGGTTAGAAGGATTATTATATCCTATCCCAGGTATTCCTTAAAGAGGTGGGGTCAAATATGTCTTCGAGCCAGCCAGAAGTCAAACCTAGAATCTTCTGATCCGTAGTCAGACACATTATCCATTGCGCCACGGCCCCATATCAGAAGAAAGTCCTTTGTTTCTGGCCATTTTGAACCTGTAATCGAACCCACAAATGCTGATGCTCCAGATACTCAACTAGTCTAAAGAAGGCCAGTTTATTGCTTCTTTAATCAGAACAACAGTTTTCAGCTGTGCTAACATAATTGCAAAAGGGTTTTCTAATGATCAATTAGCTTTCAAAAAATGATGAACTTGGGTTAGCTAACACAACGTGCCATTGGAACACAGGAGTGATGGTTATTTATGGAATAAAACCAGCCGTTTCCATATACAATAGTCATTTACAACATTAACAATGTCTACACTATATTTCTGATCAATTTGATGTTATTTTAATGGACAAAAAATGTGTTTTTCTTTCAGGTCCCTCGGTCGAGCAGTGAATTTCAAACACAGATTCAATCACAAAGACCAGGGAGGTTTTCCAATGCCTCGCAAAGAAGGGCACCTATTGGTAGATGGGTACAAATAAGAGAAAGGCACACATTGAATATCCCTATGAGCATGGTGAAGTTATTAATTACACTTTGGATGTTGTATCAATAAACCCAGTCACTACAAAGATACAGGCGTCCTTCCTAACTCATTAGCTGGAGGGAAAGGAAACCCCTCAGGGATTTTACAACGAGGCCAATGGTGACTTTAAAACAGTTACAGAGTTCAATTGCTGTGATAGGAGAAAACTGAGGATGGATCAACGACATTGTAGTTACTCCACAATACTAACCTAATTGACAGAGTGAAAAGAAGGACACCTGTACAGAAAACATACATCCTGTTTGCAACAAGGCACTAAAGTAATACTGCAAAAAATGTGGTAAAGCAATTAACTCTTTGTCCAGAATACAAAGTGTTACGTTTGGGGCAAATCCAATCCAATACATTACTGAGTACCACTCTCCATATTTTCAAGCATAGATGTGGCTGCATCATGTTATGGGTATGCTTGTAATCATTAAGGACTGATACTAAAGAAACAAACTAGAGCTAAGCACAAGAAAAATCCATGAGAAAAACCTGCTTCAGTCTGCTTTCCTCCAGACACTGGGAGATGAATTCACCTTTCAGCAGGTCAATAACCTAAAAGACAAGGCCAAATATACACTGGAGTTGCTTACCAAGAAGACAGTGAATGTTCCTGAGTGGCTGAGTTACAATTTTGACTTAAATCTACAGCAAGACCTGAAAATGGTTGTCTAGCAATGATCAACAACCAATTTGACAGAGTTTGAATAATTTTGAAAATAATAATGGGCAAAGGTTGCACAATCCATGTGTGGAAAGCTCTTAGAAACTTACCCATAAAGTCTCACAGCTGTAATTGCTGCCAAAGGTGCTTCTGCAGGGGTATGAATACTTAAGTAAATGAGATAATTCTGTACTTCATTTTCAATAATAAAACAATTATAATCCAAAAACAGGTTTTCACTTTCATTATGGGGTATTGTGTGTAGATGGGGGAGTAAATAAATAATAATCCATTTTGAATTCAGGCTGTAACAGGGTCAAGGGGTATGAATACTTTCTGAAGGCACTGTGCCAAGGTTTATGTATTTATTCCAGACCCTGCCTGTTTCAATTCCATCCAACTTTTTTTATAAAATAAACTGCCTGCTCTCCAACTTTATTTGGAATGGAAAAACCTTAAGAGTCAAATGGACTATTTTACACTTACCCTATAAAGCTGGAGGTCTTGGACTACGTCATATGAAGATGTATTACAGGGCTGCACAAATGCCTTAACTTAAACAATGGCCAGCAGACTATCCTTGTCACGTCTGCTCCTGCTCCTCCCCTGATCCTTCATCATTACGCACACCTGGCACTCATCAATACGCGCACCTGTTATTCACACCTGGACTCCATTACCTTCATCATTTCCTCCCCTTTATATGTTACTCTCCCAGGTTCACTCACCAGTTGGTATTGTTCTTGTGTATCGGCGTTCTGCCTTATGTTTGTGTGGTGTTCTTGGTTTTGTTGTTTTATTAAAACGTTTCACCTGCTTCTGACTCACCGCCCCATCATTACAATCCTTGTGCAGGGAGGACTATCAAATCAAGTTTTAATTGTCACATGCTTTGTAAACAACAGCTGTAGACTAACAGTGAAATGCTTAGTTATGGGCCCTTCCCAACAATGCAGAATACAATAATAAAAATAACAACAATACAAAAAAACTGTAATATACAATAAGCAACAACACTACTAATAAATACACAATAAGTAAGGATATCTTGGCTATATACACAGGGTACCAGTACCAAGTCCATGTGCAGGGGTACGAGGTAATTGAGGTGGATATGTACATACAGGTAGGGACAACGTGACTAGGCAGCAGGATAGATAATAGACAGTAGCAGCAGTGGATGTGATGGGTGTGGAAGTGTGTATGTGTGTGTATGTGTTGGAGTGTCAGTGTACGTATGTGTGGGTGTGTGGGTAAAGTCAAGTGTGTGTGCATAGAGAAAAGAGTGCAAAAACGGTCAATGCAGATAGTCCGGGTAGCTATTTGGTTAACTACACTATATATACAAAAGTATGTGGACATCGCTTCAAATGATTGGATTCAGCTATTTCAGCCATATCTGTTGCTGACAGGTGTATAAAATCGAGCACACAGCCATGCAACATCCATAGACAAACAATGGCAGTAGAATGGCCTTAATGAAGAGCTCAGTGACTTTCAACATGGCACCATCCTCTGATGCCACCTTTACAACAAGTCAGTTTGTCATATTTCTGCCCTTCTAGAGCTGCCCCGGTCAACTGTAAGTGCTGTTTTGTGAAGTGGAAAGTCGAGGAGCAACAACGACTCAGCCGCGAAGTGGTAGGCCACACAAGCTCACAGAATGGAACCGCCGAGTCCTGAAGCACGTAGCATGTAAAAATAGTCTGTTGCAACACTCACTACCAAGTTCCAAACTGCCTCTGGAAGCAACGTCAGCATAAGAACTGTTCGTCCAGAGCTTCATGAAATTAGTTTCCATGGCCGAGCAGCTGCACACAAGCCTAAGATCACCAATGTGCAATGCCAAGCGTCAGCTGGAGTGGCGTAAAGCTTGCGGTAAAGCTGGTCATCACCAGCATTCTCTGGAGTGATGAATCAAGCTTCACCATCTGGCAGTCCGACTGACGAATTTGGGTTTGGCGGATGCCAGAAGAATGCTACCTGCCCCAATGCTTAGTGCCAACTGTAAAGTTTGGTGGAGGAGGAATAATGGTCTGGGGCTGTTTTTCATGGTTCGGGCTAGAGCCCTTAGTTCCAGTGGGAAATCTTAACGCTACAGCATACAATGACATTCTAGATGATTCTGTGCATCCAACTTTGTGGTAACAGTTTGGGGAAGGCGATTTGCTGTTTCAGCACAACAAGGCCCCCATGTACCATGCAAGGTCCATACAGAAATGGTTTGTCGAGATCGGAGTGGAAGAACTTGACTGTCCTGCACAGAGCCCTGACCTCAACCCCAATCTAACAACTTTGGGATGAATAGGAACGGCGACTGCGAGCCAGGCCTAATTGCCCAACATCAGTGCCCGACCTCACTAATGCTCTTGTGGCTCAATGGAAGCAAGTCCCCGCAGCAATGTTCCAACATCTAGAGGAAAGCCTTCCCAGAAGAATGGAGGCTGTTATAGCAGCAAAGGGGGGACCAACTCCATATTAATGCCCATGATATTGGGATGAGATGTTCAACGAGACGTCCACATACTTTTGGTCATGTAGTGTATTTTGCAGTCTTATAGGTTGGGAGTAGAAGCTGTTCAGGAACCTTTTCATCCCAGACTCCTCTGACAATGCCTGATATGGAGGTCCTGGACGGCAGGGAATTCATCCCCAGTGATGTACTGGGCCGTACACAAACCCTCTGTAGCACTTTGAGGTTGGATGCTGAGCAGTTGCCATACCAAGCGGTGTTGCAGCCAGTCAAGATGCTCACAATGGTGCAGCTGTAAAACTCCTTTCAGCCTCTTGAGGGGAAAGAGGTGTTGTCATGCCCTCTTCATGAATGTGTTGGTGTGTTTGGACCATGATAGGTCCTTAGTGATGTGGACACCGAGGAACTTGAAGTTCTCGACCCGGTCCACTATAGCCCTCTTGATGTAAATGGAGGCGTGTTCGCTACATTACAATTGGTTATTTAAAGAAGAAAAAACAGCAAATGTTAAATCATCCTCCACATAATAACAACATTGAGGCTCATATTGACCTTTGATGAAACGTACTGTATCACAGAAACAACTGCCTAAAACACTGCCTTGGAGTATTTTTAGACGGATTAACTAATCTGCCATCTATCTTATGTGTGCCTGTCAAATAAAACCGGCTTGTGTATATACGCAGGATTAATAATGTTTCTAGTCATTAAAGGATTACTCAGTCACTCACTGTGTGTTCCACATATGTCCCTGTCATACAGATGTAGGATCTTAATTTGAGCCAGTTTACTACCACAGGAAAATAATCCTGAAAATTCTAAATTTCCAAAGCCTTTTTAAACCTCAAATTCACTGCAAGTTTTAATTGTCCTGCATTGCAGGAAAGTTATCCTGCAACAGGGTGATCAAATTAAGATTCTACATCTGTACACAGTCCTGGCATGTGAATCTGAAGTGATAATCATCCTTTAGAGAAATCTCTTAGACTGCAGGAGGGAACTGGCACAATTGCAATGGCAATAATGAAACAGTAGGATAATACTGTAGCTGTATGTTTTGGATGTGAACATGAAGTGCTAGCTTGGCATTCGTTCACTAAGAGGAATCATCCTCATTTCATATCATCCAATAGTATTACAATTAAATAACCTAGAGAACAGTAGTTGCGGCTCAGCAAGCCAAGGGGAGGGGAGGGATTGCTGCAGCGGCCTTGTCACAGGGAAGCAGAGCTAATAGCCTCCTCTCCTCTCCAGTTTGCAGCACAGGCCCTTCACTTGAGCTGGGTGATTTTAATTTGTCAAAACTGTTTACCAGCATGGCTCCAAGGCTATTACCGGCATGTCATAAGGGAGCAGATAGGTAATGAAAAAAGAACTGCAGGAACCGGGATGTGTTTATTGTGTTTATTGTGTAAGGACTGGAGGAGACAGCTCCAACGACTGTGTCAGCGATACAATACACCACTCAGACCTACAGTTTGCCCAGTAGTAAGAGGGTGTCTGATATTATCGCTCTCTCTCTCACACAGTGTTGTAAACCTACCAAAAGTGTCATCTTTCAACCAAATTGACTCTCAATCCAATTTAGATATCCACCGATATGAATGATTGGATACATTATTTTGCAGTGTTAAATGAAATGTAAAATATTACTTTGATTTCAAGTGAGTGGGTAATGGGGTATACAAGTGGTGCACAATGGCATCATCATCTTTATCCATGGCTGATTGGTGACAACATCATCTTTGTCCATGTCTGAGGTAAAAAAAAATACTTTTAGGTACTATATAAGTATTTTTGGGGTGGTATCTGTACTTTACTATTTATATTTTTGACAACTTTTACTTTTACTTCACTACATTCCAAAAGAAAATAATGCACTTTTTACTCCTTACATTCCACAAAAGTACTCATTACATTATGAATGCTTAGCATGACAGGAAAATTGTCTAATCCACACACTTATCAAGAGAACATCCCTGGTCATCCCTATGGTCTTTGATCTGGCGGACTCACTAAACACACGTGTCATGCCCTGATCTGTTTCTCCTGTCCCTGTGATTGTCTCCACCCCCTCTAGGTGTCGCTTATTTTCCCCAGTGTATTTATCCCTGTGTTTCCTGTCTCTCTGTGCCAGTTCGTCTTGTATGTTTAGTCATGTCAACCAATGTGTTTTTCCCCGTACTCCTTTTCTATTCTCTTTTGCTAGTCTTCCCAGTTTTTTTACCACTGCCTGACTCTGGACTACTTTCCTGCCTGCCCTGACCTTGAATCTGCCTGCCCTTCGGTACCTATTGGACTCTGAACTGGTTTTGACCTTTTGCCTGTACACGACCATTAATCCCTTTTTGGATTAATAAACATCGTAAGACTCCAACCATCTGCCTCCTGTGTTTGCATCTGGGTCTTGCCTTGTGCCTTGATACAAATGCTTCGTTTGCAAATGATGTTGGATAGCCCCTGGCTATCCATAAATAAAATCAAAACAAGAAAATTGTGCCGTCTGGTTTGATTAATATAAGGAATGTGAAATTATTTACTTTTGATACTTAAATATATTTTAGCAATTACATTTACTTCTGATACTTACTCATATTTCAAACAAAATACTTGGTCCCGTGTGGCTCAGTTGGTAGAGCATGGTGTTTGCAACGCCAGGGTTGTGGGTTTGATTCCCACGGGGGACCAGTACAGGGGGAAAAAAATGTATGAAATGTATGCATTCACTACTGTAAGTCGCTCTGGATAAGAGCTTCTGCTAAATGACTAAAATGTAAACAATACTTAGACTTTTACTCAAGTAGAATTTGACTGAGTCACTTTCACTTTTACTTGAGTCATTTTCTATTAAGGTATCTTTACTTTTTACTGCTCTCAAACACAAACACACACACAAACACAAACACACACACATGCTGAGTTCTAAATAAAAACATCAGGCTAAAATTGTCTTTGCCTTTTCAGTTCTGTTTGTTCATCACTTGGATTTGCTAACATATTGGCAGTGGTTGAAAACACAAAGTGAAGATCTATGAATACAAACTGAATTTCACAGTGTCTACGTGCATGGTGTCTAGGAGTGAGTTAGCTTGATCCTACCGTGCATGTCTACTCAGAGGTGTGAAAGCAGACCGGCACAGATCTACTGTAATCAAGGATGGTCTCTATTCATAAACCACACATCAATGTCCCTGTTCTACCCTTTGCTGTCATTTGATAGGAACAATAGGCCACTGGACCAACCCACTGAATGGATGCATAACATTACACACTGTGCATGCCTATCAAACTAAATATAGTTCAACATGTAGGGCTGCAAATGCTACCGTCATGGCAGCTCAAAGTTAAGCAGTGTTGAGGAGGATAAGATGAGAGACACACACACACACACACACACACACACACACACACACACACACACACACACACACACACACACACACACACACACACACACACACACACACACACACACACACACACACACACACACACACACACACACACACACACACAGATAACAAGGAACCGTCTGGCCAGCTGTCATCGCTGTGGTTCCATTGATCAGGCCACCACACAGTCAACCTTCATTGCTGTCACACTATCCCATCACGGGGAATTAATCGCATACCTGTTAATGACATGGCACTTATAATGCCTACCTAGCGAAGGACAACATCTGGGTTGAAGACATCAATGCCACTCCTTTTGCAGTGTTACTCCACGTCGCTAAATCAGGTTGCAAGGTTGCAAGATCGAATTCCCGAACTGACAAGGTAAAAATCTGTTGTTCTACCCCTGAACAAGGCAGTTAACCCACTGTTCCTAGGCCATCATTGAAAATAAGAATTTGTTCTTAACTGACTTGCCTAGTTAAATAAAGGTAATAAAAAAAGAACAATCAAAGTTTATTGGTAGCATTTGCAGATGTTATCGCAGGTGCAGTGAAATGCTTGTGTTACTAGCTCTAATAGCGCAGTAATATTTAACAAAACAATACACAAATATCCAAAAATAAATAAATAAAAATAATTAAATATAACGAGCAATGTCAGAGTCCGGAATATAAATCAAATTTATATAAAAAAAAAAAAATATATATATATATATATATACACATATGCACTGAGTGTACGAAACATTAACCTGTTGGGTCTAGGGGGCAGCATTTGCACGTCTGGATAAAAAAAATGTACCCGATTTAATCTGGTTACTAATCCTACCCAGTAACTAGAATATGCATATACTTATTATATATGGATAGAAAACACTCTAAAGTTTCCAAAACTGTTTGAATGGTGTCTGTGAGTATAACAGAACTCATTTGGCAGGCAAAACCCTGAGACATTTTCTGACAGGAAGTGGATACCTGATGTGTTGTATTGACTTTAAACCTCTCCCATTGAAAAACACAGGGGTTTAGGAATATTTTGGCACTTCCTATTGCTTCCACTAGATGTCACCAGCCTTTACAAAGTGTTTTGAGTCTTCTGGAGGGAGATCTGACCGAACAAGAGCCATGGAACGGTGATGTCCCATTAGACACCTGGCGCGCTACTTCATGTTGGGTACCCTCGTTCCAATACGTTATAAAAGGCTATGCATTCGTCCACCTTGAATATTATTCATGTTCTGGTTAAAAAAGGCCCTAATGATTTATGCTATACAACGTTTGACATGTTTGAACGAACGGAAATATATTTTTTCCCCTCGTTCATGACGAGAAGTCCGGCTGGCTTACATCATGTGCTAACGAGACGGAGATTTTTGGACATAAATGATGAGCTTTTTTGAACAAAACTACATTCGTTATGGACCTGTGATACCTGGAAGTGACATCTGATGAAGAGAATCAAAGGTAATGGATTATTTACATAGTATTTTCGATTTTAGATCTCCCCAACATGACGTCTAGTCTGTATCGCAACGCGTATTTTTCTGGGCACAGTGCTCAGATTATTGCAAAGTGTGATTTCCCAGTAAGGTTATTTTTAAATCTGGCAAGTTGATTGCGTTCAAAAGATGTAAATCTATAATTCTTTAAATGACAATATAATATTTTACCAATGTTTTCTAATTTTAATTATTTAATTTGTGACGCTGACTTGACTGCCGGTTATTGGAGGGAAACGATTTCCTCAACATCAATGCCATAGTAAAACGCTGTTTTTGTATATAAATATGAACTTGATAGAACTAAAAATGCATGCATTGTCTAACATAATGTCCTAGGAGTGTCATCTGATGGAGATTGTAAAAGGTTAGTGTATCATTTTAGCTGGTTTTATGGTTTTGGTGACCCTGTCTTTGACTTGACAAAACATTACACACAACTCTTGTAAATGTACTGTCCTAACATACTCTAAATTTATGCTTTCGCCGTAAAACCTTTTTGAAATCGTAAAACGTGGTTAGATTAAGGAGATGTTTATCTTTCAAATGGTGTAACATAGTTGTATTTTTGAAAAATTTGAATTTTGACATTTATTTGGATTCAAATTTGCCGCTCTTGAAATGCACCTGCTGTTGATGGAGTGCACCACAGGTGGCACGCTAGCGTCCCACCTAGCCCCAAGAGGTTAAACCTGTTGAGGACAGACGTTCCGCTAGCGGAACGCCTCGCCAATATCCAATGGTAGAGCGTGGCGCGAAATACAAAAACCTCAAAAATGCTATAATTTCAATTTTTCAAACATACGACTATTTTACACCATTTTAAAGACAAGACTCTCGTTAATCTAACAACATCTAACAACATTTCAAAAAGGCTTTACAGCGAAAGAAAAACATTAGATTATGTTAGGAGAGTACATAGCCAAAAACAATCACACAGCCATTTTCCAAGCAAGCATATATGTCACATAAACCCAAAACACAGCTAAATGAAGCTCTAACCTTTGATGATCTTCATCAGATGACACTCTTAGGACATTATGTTATACAATACATGCATGTTTTGTTCAATCAAGTTCATATTTATATCCAAAAACAGCTTTTTACATTAGCATGTGATGTGTTCAGAACATGCATTCCCACCCAAAACATCCGGGGAATTTACTAAATTACTCATCATAAACGTTGACAAAATACATAACAATTATTTTAAGAATTATAGATACAGAACTCCTTTATGCAATCGCTATGTCAGATTTTAAAATAGCTTTTCGGCGAAAGCACATTTTGCAATAATCTGAGTACATAGCTCAGCCATCACGGCTAGCTATTTTGACACCCGCCAAGTTTGGGGCTCACTAAACTCAGAATTACTATTAGAAAAATTGTATTACCTTTGTTGATCTTCAACAGAATGCACTCCCAGGACTGCTACTTCCACATCAAATGTTGTTTTTGTTCCAAATAATCCATAGTTTTGTCCAAATACCTCCGTTTTGTTCGTGCGTTCAGGTCACTATCCAAAGGGTAACACGCGAGCGCATTTCGAAACAAAAAATGTTCCTTTACCATACTCAGAAGCATGTGAAATGCTGTTTAAAATACATTTTTATGGTATTTTTCTCATAAAATAGCGATAATATTCCAACCGGACAATAGTGTATTCATTCAAAGAGGAAAAGAAAAAACAGCATGGTTGCGCATATCCAATCTCTTTGTCACCATGCAGATCACTGACAAACTGCGCTAGTATACTCTGCCCTGAGAGAGGAGATGCCTCAATCTGCTTTCTGAAGGCTTTAGAGAGCCAATGGAAGCCTTAGAAAGTGCTTCGTAACAGCTCAGATACTGTAGTTTCGATAGAGAACCAAAAGAAGAAGAACTAATTCACAGACTGGCCACTTCCTGCTTGGAATCTTCTCAGGTTTTTGCCTGCCATATGAGTTCTGTTATACTCACAGACACCATTCAAACAGTTTTAGAAACGTCAGAGTATTTTCTATCCAAATCTACTAATAATATGCATATTCTCATTTCTGGGCAAGAGTAGTAACCAGTTTAAATCGGGTATGTTTTTTTCATCTGGCCGTGAAAATACTGCCCCCTATCCACAACAGGTTTTAAGAACACCTACTCTTTTCATGACAGACTGACCAGGTGAATCCAGGTGAAAGCTATTATCACTTATTTATGTCTCTAAATCTACTTCATTCATTGTAGATGAAGGGAAGAAGACAGGTTAAAGAAGGATTGTTAAGCCTCGAGAGAATTGAGACATGGATTGTGTATGTGTACCATTCAGAGGGTGAATGGGCAAGATGAAAGATTTAAGTGCCTTTGAACAGGGTATGGTAGTAGGTGCCAGGCGCACCGGTTTGTGTCAAGAACTGCAAAGCTGCTGGAATTATCCACACTCAACAGTTTCCCATGTGTATCAAGAAAGGGCCTCCACCCAAAGGACATCCAGCTAATCTGACACAACAGTGAGAAGCATTGGCGTCAACATGGGCCAGCATCCCGGTGGAATGCTTTTAACACCTTGTAGAGTCCATGCCCCAATTAATTGAGGCTGTTCTGAGGGCTAAGGTGTGGTACTCAAGAGTAGTTATATAGAATGAGCCTTGACTAGAATGCAGTTCATACCGACTGTATCAGTCAAATGTTTGGACACACCTACTCATTCAAGGGTTTTTCTTTAGTTTTTACTATTTTCTACAGTACATTGTAGAATAATAGTGAAGACATCAACACTATGAAATAACACATATGGAATCATGTAGTAACCACTAAAGTGTTAAATAAATCAAAATATATTTTATATTTCAGATTCTTCAAATTAGCCTCCCTTTGCCTTTGATGACAGCTTTGTCTAGAGTTTGAAGCTGTTTATCAGTCTCTCGGTCCCAGCTTTGATGCACCAGTACATTCTCCGCCTTCCAGATGGAAGCAAGGTGAACAGGCCTTGGCTCGGGTGTCTGAGGTTCTTGATGATGATCTTCTTCGCCTTCCTGTGACGCCGGGTGCTGTAGATGTCCTGGAGTGCAGGAAGTGTGCCAGCTGGGATGTGTTGGGCCAACCGGACCACCCTCTGGTGTACCAGTGATGGTTGGTGATACAGCCCGACAGGATGCTCTCAATGGTTTATCTGTAGAAGTTTGTGAGGGTTGTAGGGGCCAAGATGAATTTCTTCAGTCTCCTGAGGTTGAAGAGGCACAGTTGCACCTTCTTCACCACACTGTCTGTGTGAAGGCGCCATTTCAGGTCGTCAGTGATGTGCACGCTGAGGAACTTGAAGCTTTTCACCCTTTCCATTGCGGCTCCGTTAATGTGGCCGTGCTCTCGCTGCTGTCTCGTGTAGTCCACGATCAGCTTGTTTTGTCGATGTTGAGGGAGAGGTTCTTTTCCAGGCATCACTTCGCCAGGGCTCTCACATCCTCCCTGTAGGCTGTTTCGAGGTTGTTGGTAATCAGTCCTACCACTGTTGTGTCGTCAGCAAACTTGATGATTGAGTTGGAGATGTGTGTGGCCACATCGTCATGGGTGAACAGGGAGCACAAGGAGCCAGTGTTATACAGACCTTTACACAAGCCTACTGTATTACTAATAGAGTTATTTAACTCATCACCCATCAACTGTGAGGACAGAGAGGCCAGACTGTGGAGCTGTGTGAAAACCCAGCAGTTGAAGTAACTTGTGGAGGCTTCAGTAGGACACCAACACACCAGGGTTAATTAGCCCTCAGAAACAGAGAGATCACTTGATCCACTGCTTTGGAAGTGAACCGCAGGCTGGTAATCAGGTCACATCGAAGATTGATATGATAATCCCAGGGGCAGCACATAAAAGGAAAGGCTAACTCTGCATTAACTGGGAGCGAGCCACGGATGGATGTGGGGGATCTATCCCTCTGAAGTCAGATTTCTTTTTTTTATGCAAGAAGAATTACTCACTAGCTAGCTGTGTTTCTTCTTTGACGTCTTCTCCTGTATAGATAGATAGATGGAGGTATGTATGGAGCATTTCTTTCTCTCATCAATGGAAAACTGCGACTTTGTGAGAAGTGAAGTGGCAGCCAGTGTGACAGTGTGTTGTGTAGTGTTACACCATCCCATCCCATCTAGGAGACGCGGTGTCAGGGCTTAAGATCTGACAGTGAAAAGAAGAGGTGTGAAAACCCTCTGAGGAGAAGCTGTAGCGTGATGAGTCACCTTCCTGGTACAGCTGCTGGTGTTTTTAGATGCTCAACAATACCAGTGACTGATACAGTATGAGTTACTGATAGGAACAGCTTCATGGAGCTTTCATTTTTACTTGGCAGGTAACAATCACAAAAACAATGTAAAACTCTGACACAACGTAGAAGTGTTGTATTCTGAAAGTTAAAAATCTACTGTATGAGATTCACAGTTCATGGAAGACAGTTGAAACATCATGAATTGGTTTGGTTGTGATCTAATGTCATACAACTGAAAAGTAACATGTGATTCCTGCACGACTGGAACTGGAACTGTGTAAATGATTCTTCCATTCAAGTTACATGCATGTCTCAAGTTAGCGTTCAACCTCGGCATTACTTCCCTCAAATCTAGATGGTGGAGGAAGATCCTGGCGGGAAATGTACAGAATGTTTGAACACCATATGAAGAACCTGTGTGCTAGCTTTCATGTAAAGTCAATATAACATTATTTCAAACATAGCCTGGGTTTTGATTTGCCTTCCATATGCTTCATGCACACTGAAGAATTCTTCACCCATATTAAAGAACTGGTATGGCACAGAGGGAGATTCCTAGTCCTGGGTGACTGTCTGAGCTGCATTGCGGGAGCTGTGTGGGACACTCGGGCACAGCCACTCATCAACGCAATGCTCTGTCTGACATTTGCAATTGCTTGGCCATTACCAAAAAGGGCTCGACTCTTCCAGACTGACATTTAGGCCCCGAGTGAGATATATCAACATTACATAGGCCGAACAGAACAGGGACCGATACCTTCTCTGCCTTCAGGGAAATGTTAGGACTGAAACAACTGGTGGGATGAGATCTCAATAATATAGAGAATAGCTTTATATATTCATTAAAATTGGGACAGCCAGTGATTTATCCCTTCCCTCTCTCAGGGGCAAATTCTTTCAACAGCCCGTTAAACCCTACTAATGAGGCAGTGTCACGGTGATCATAGCAGAATTTTTTTTTGTCACCATTGGGCATATCCACTTTTAGAAAGACAGTTTGGAGAGTCCCAACGGCTCAATTGATCCATGTGCAATTCCCGGTGATACTTCAACTTCACCCAGAGTCACTGTCTTCTCGATTATGATCATTTAAATCACAGTGTGTCCTACATTTGTCCCTGCGTATCCTAATCCCCATCATTTAAATCCAATACTTCAAGAAAGTCATTGCTCAGTCGGGATATGTTAATTAAGGCAAAACTACTACCTCTACAGGTTTAGAAGACTCAAGTCTGCCCTGTTCTTCAGCAATCCTATAATAGTTTTTCTTATCCCGTTAAAAATGTGATCCTTTCACAGAGCATGTGTTATCACTACCCCATTTCCATATCAAGGGAAAGACTGAGAGTCGGGAGGAGAGAGAGAAGCAGAAGACTGCTCCATGAACACGATGTTCCAGTGGGAAAAAGGGAAAGCGTCTATCAGATGCAGTTCACGCAGCGTGCTGTACAATGGAGTGACGCTTCTTTGGAGAGGCCGGGTTGACCTTTTCACTATTCATCACAAGATTGCATCTCCAGTCCCCAAACCAATCAGGATGGGGGAATTTTCAGGTCAGCATCACCACCTAAAAGTAAAGGTCAGCAGGGAAGCATCCTGGGGTGGCTTGCCTCCTGAAGCTGTAGGAGGTGGAAGAGGACTTATCTAGCAGTAAAATAAGATGCCTTATCTCATCTTGGTCTGGGTCTGGTTCAATCAGCCTTCAGGACTGCTACTCACAAAATGTCTGGCCTTTCTTCACAGAGATGTTCCGGTTCACAGAAAGGCTGGCCCCTTAACTCAATTCACAATGTGTTGATGAGACATTGCTGGGAACAGACTCCGACTCATGATGCGACTAGTGCTGAGAAAATACTTGGGAAGTTATTCAACCCGAGTTTAATATATTGAAAAGTACATATCTTTCAAGACATGAATATGTCATGGATTTGTTCAAAGAAGACATAATGTATTGCTGCATAGATAATGTGATGACACCAATTCATAGATCAATTTAACTTATTCAATCAAAAACAGATGATTTAATGAGGTGAAAATATGAATAACTCCCACTCAGACTTCAGTTTCTCATCCCAGTGGGGATAACCTACTGACGCTATTTATCAAAAGCAACCCACCTCTCAGAATCAATGCCGAGTGAACCCAGTCAATGGCGCCCTGCCTAGGGAACCCGTGGGTAGAGGGGTGGGAAGGGATAGGGGAGGGGGTGAGAGACAGAAGAGGTCTGATGTGGGCTCTCTGATGCCTAAAAGCAAAATATATCTCCCGGTGACATTGAGGAGGGGTCGGCTGAATGAGGCGAAGGAGGAGGGAGGTGGCAAAGGAGGAGGGGGGTAGGAGGAGGAGGAGGTACAACCTTCCCCAGCCTGGCTTCATCGATTTCCAGCCAGCACTCCATCTTCCACCTCAACCTCCACCACCCAGAGCCTCGCAGGGATTCAGATCTCAGCTGTTTTATCACCGAGGTGTGATAGAGAGATGGGACCAGGGCCAATGTCCACAATGTTGTTAATTTTATCCACAGGAACCACCTCCAGTTAGACTACTCCTCACTAAGTGCTGTAAAGTCCCCTGATGAGCTCTGTCAACAGTATAGTCTGCTTTAGAAAACCACCACAATGTGCTACAAACCAGATCATTCATTTCATGATAGAAAGGAAGACCGACCTTTGACTTCTCCTAATCTTCATGTTATAAGTATGAGAAATACTAACAAGGAAAAGAAGAGACCAACTGAGATCAAGGTTGTATGCAAGAGAGTGTGATGGAAAATAGCCCTGTTGTCCATGAGGGAGTCACAAGGGGAAGAAGCAATAATAAGTGAAATGCCTGCTATATTATACACACAGTTGAACCCGAACGTTTATTAGATGGAAATACAGATAAAAGGCTGGAGTTCAATAAAATCTGAAGTGCAGAAATAGATGAAAATGAGTGATATTGCAGATATTGCACATCAAAGAGCATTTTACTAACACCTGCAATAGAACCGTCCAAGAACCAGGAATGTTTTATTCACGGTCTGGTCTCTACAGTAGCTGCTATTCAAGATGAACTAAGCCATTATACGATTTCAATTGTTTTTCAACAACAACAAAAAGCTGCTACAATATTAGCAACAGTTATTCTTCCCTCTTAAATTTCTGCTCAAGCCTGTCTTGTGTCTTAGTGACATATTGTTTGAGGTAGACTACCTTAGCTCAGCGAATATTAAAATATAGAAAATGCATTACGGTTTACACATAAACAAAACGGCAGAATGTTGTCCAATGTCAAATGCTCAAGTGAATTACGTTTCTTATTTTGCCGTCGGGATACAGAAATCAAGGTTACATTATCTTTGTACCATTACTTCCTTTAATTTTGGTGAATTGCAATCAATGCATGGGCCACTATAAAACACAAAAACAACACAAAAACATGCCAATTGCAATCAACAGAGAGAAGAACATAACGCTTTACATGAAGTTGCCCCTATTACAATGTAACTACCAACATAATAACTGTATTATCAACATAGTAGTCACATAGGTTTACATGGTAAGAGGTAATGGTAATTACCAGTTACACATGGTAGTTACACATAGCAGTTACACATAGCAGTTACTCATGGTAATTACATGGTAATAATGGATGTTACATTTACTGTATGTTACATTTACTGTATGTTACATTTACTGGATGTTACATTTACTGGATGTTACATTTACTGTATGTTACATTTACTGTATGTTACATTTACTGAATGTTACATTTACTGGATGTTACATTTACTGGATGTTACATTTACTGGATGTTACATCTACTGGATGTTACATTTACTGGATGTTACATTTACTATAGGTTACATTTACTGGATGTTACATCTACTGTATGTTACATTTACTGTATGTTACATTTACTGTATGTTATATCTACTGTATGTTACATTTTCTGGATGTTACATTTACTGGATGTTACATCTACTGTATGTTACATCTACTGTATGTTACATTTACTGGATGTTACATCTACTGTATGTTACATTTACTGGATGTTACATTTACTGGATGTTACATCTACTGGATGTTACATTTACTGGATGTTACATTTACTATAGGTTACATCTACTGTATGTTGCATTTACTGTATGTTACATCTACTGTATGCTACATTTACTGTATGTTACATTTACTGGATGTTACATTTACTGTATGTTACATTTACTATATGTTACATTTACTGGATGTTACATTTACTGTATGTTACATCTACTGTATGTTACATTTACTGGATGTTACATCTACTGTATGTTACATTTACTGGATGTTACATCTACTGTATGTTACATTTACTGGATGTTACATCTACTGTATGTTACATTTACTGTATGCTACATTTACTGGATGTTACATTTACTGTAGGTTACATCTACTGTATGTTACATTTACTGGATGTTACATCTACTGTATGTTACATTTACTGGATGTTACATTTACTGGATGTTCCATTTACTGGATGTTACATCTACTGGATGTTACATTTACTGGATGTTACATTTACTGGATGTTACATCTACTGGATGTTAAATTTACTGGATGTTACATCTACTGTATGTTACATTTACTGGATGTTACATCTACTGGATGTTACATTTACTGGATGTTACATCTACTGTATGTTACATTTACTGGATGTTACATCTACTGGATGTTACATTTACTGGATGTTACATCTACTGTACACTCTTACTGACAGTTGTGGCTGCTTTTGCGTGATGTATTGTTGCCTCTACCTTCTTGCCCTTTGTGCTGTTGTCTTTGCCCAATAATGTTTGTACCATGTTTTGTGCTGCTACCATGCTGTGTTTTCTTGTGTTGCTGCCTTGCTGTGTTGTTGTCTTAGGTCTCTCTTTATGAAGTGTTGTGTTGTCTCTGTTGTCATGATGTGTGTTTTGTCCTATATTTATATATTTTATGTTTTATTTTTAATCCCCCGTCCCCGCACGAGGCCTTTTGCCTTTTGGTAGGCTGTCATTGTAAATAAGAATTTCTTCTTAAATTACTTGCCAAGTTAAATAAAGGTTACATAAAATAAAATAAAATAAAATACATGTTATGACCAAATCAAGTGTAATGTAAAAACAATTTAGTTACTTATGTTATACTTGTAATGTACCTACCCAGGATCAAGCAACTTAATGTAAAGTGAAACCTAGTAGGGTATAACTTTTATAATTACTATGTAGTTACAATGTAACAACCTTTGCAGACAATGGGATCACCAGGAGAAATTAGGAGACAGGACAACGTTTGGTATAACGCTCTTAGTTACATTGTACTTCCAAAGTAACAAGTTTTAACAATGAACTCTGTAATTGCAATGTTACAAGCGATATACATGTATTTACAATGTTCTTACCCATGAGAAAGCAACTTAGTGTAAAGTGAAGTGACATTTTAATAACTTTTTAGTTACAATGTATCAACCTTTGTAAACAATAGGCTAACCAGGATAAATAAGGAGACAAAACATTTTTCAGTTAGACTTTTCTTTAATGGATTTGACATGATTCATATTTTAACCATTCAAATTCAATTCCCCATTTCAGATTTAAAGCAATAACTATTTGAGTTAGTAAAAACACTGAGTGGTAAAGCTAGCTAGCTAGCGTTTCCCCATCATTCACTAATGCAATGAAGCCCTTAATCTACTTACCCAGAGTCAGATGAACTCGTGCATACCATTGTTATGTCTCTGTGTCCAGAGTTAGAGGTAGTTTCGCGAGCCAATGCCAGCTAGCGTTAGCACAATGACTGGAAGTCTATGGGTATCTACTAGCATCCTGCACTAATGTGTTATCACTAACACACTGTGTCATGTTACTTTGTCTAAGTATGCCTCCATAAAAAAATATATATAAAAAACTTCCTTGACAGAATAATTATTCTCCTCTTTGACTGTGCAGTTCTTACTTTCACCACTAGAGGGCGACCTGATGATTTCTGAGGGTCTGTACTCCCGAAGTTGTTGACTGTTTTTGTGCTTGCCAGTTAGCAGCCAATGGCTAGCAGTTTCTTACTGGCGATAAAAATGCATCATTACTAATTTATTTAATGTTGCAAATCAAACATTAAACCTCATAAACAATTCAGTTAGACCTGGCGTTTATTTGAAACAGGTGTTTATTTGCTGAAATGTGTGCCATTGCCCAGCAGCTAAACTGTTCGCTGCTCTGGCACCCCAATGGTGGAACAAGCTCCCTCACGACGCCAGGACAGCGGAGTCAATCACCACCTTCCGGAGACACCTGAAACCCCACCTCTTTAAGGAATACCTGGGATAGGATAAAGTAATCCTTCTAACCCCCCCTTAAAAGATTTAGATGCACTATTGTAAAGTGGTTGTTCCACTGGATATTATAAGGTGAATGCACCAATTTGTAAGTCGCTCTGGACAAGAGCGTCTGCTAAATGACTTAAATGTAAATGTAAATGTCTATTAAAAGGGGCAGGCAGATATTTGAGACTCTACATTTAATTGAAGTTTTACTGTAATTGAAAATGACTGGTAGTTAATCACAGGGTGAGCCTTGTTACAATTGTTGTTACCAGGTCCTAGCCTATTTATCAACCCTGGCATTACATGTAGATTCAATGGTAGTGGCACCTTGAATATACAGTACTTGTAACAAGGTCATATTTTGGTATGAGTTAATAGCATGACAATTCACAGGTGACTTATAAATGTGTAAATACAGAACATCAGTTACATAGTGGAACAAGACAATGTGCAATCACATTATGGAATAACCTTCAGCAAGTGAATTTGTAATTAAACAATCCTTGTTCCAATTGTTTAATAACTGCTGTTAACAGTTATTACTCTGCTAGTTACATAGCAATAGGGGCAACTTAATGTAAAGTGTTACCAAGAAGGGTGACAGGAACACCTTCTTCCACTCTGACAATTCCTGTGCTGATATTTGCATAATTCAATTCGAGAACCACATGCATTTTTTTGTTTTTATTATTCATGTCAATCAACTTAAATTGATACAAGTGATACAAATGATGGACCTTAACCGTAAATGACAGAAACTGCATGTCTGCATGTATCAAGTTGCTTAAAGTTTTTGGGGGTTATCAGCATTGAGCAGGTACTGTATTCTCTTAACCATTATTCGCTGTACACTGCGGAATCACCAGTAGTTGTTAAATATTCTCACTGCTAACCCAGGCACCCTCCGGCTCTCTTCCCTCCATTGGGGGTAAACCAAGAAAAACATTCCTTTGAGGGGAAATATCCGCACAGGAGGGAAAGAAATACCATAGAAACAACATATGCTGGAGCTACTGAGAGAAGTTGGACTGTGCTCAGACAGTTTCTTATTGCAACTCTTCTGGCACTAATGGTCAGGAGTGAACACTGATACTCTACTCCTGGATATTTAATCACCCAATCAATCTTGCCTTTGACAAAGGCTCCTTAGCGTCCCCTTCTGCAAGAACATCTCTCCCTGCAATCTCCCCACATCTCCCCCTCTATACGACTCAGGGGAGAAGGGGGAGGAGGGGGTGTTTAATCTAGTGATTCAATTCCTGCAAATGCACGTCATTCTCCTTTTCTGTCAGAGAGGGCAAATGGAGCATGCAGCTGAAAACACCCAGACCAAATCACATTTTCTCTCAAGTTCTCTCGCCTCCTCCTTCTCTCTCTCCCTCTCTCTGCTCTCTCCAGTGCTCCCCTTCTAAAAATGAAGCCTTTGAATTCGCTACTGATCTGAAGAAATCAACAAGGTCCAGACAGCTGTAGCAGAATGTGTCTATTTGTTGTCGTGAACAGATTGCTGTCAACACGTCTGGAGGCCAACCAACCCAGTCGATAAAGACACATCAACACCCACCCACTTGCTTCATTTGAATTATTCTTCTTTAGTCATTTTTATTCATGATTTATGGTAATTGTTTCAGTCCATAACGTGTTAGCGTTTCCTTCTTTGTGGTCACAGGGTAGTTCCATGTTGGGGCAAGGTAATATGAAAAGTTGTCAAGGTACCAATTATCACAGGATGTTTGCTACTGTATTGACCACCCTAGACCCACTTCAATTTGTGTACTGCCCTAACAGGTCCACATACGATGCAATCGCCATCACACTGTACACAGCCCTATCCCATCTGGACAAGAGGAATACCTTTGTAAGAATGCTGTTCATTGACTACAGCTCAGCATTCAACACCATAGTACCCTCCAAGCTCATCATCAAGCTGGAGGCCCTGGGCCTCAACCCCGCCCTGTGCAATTGGGTCCTGGACTTTCTGACGGGCCGCCCGCAGGTGGTGAAGGTTGGAAACAACATCTCCACCTTGCTGACCCTCAATACTGGGGCCCCACAAGGGTGCATGCTCAGCCCCCTCCTGTACTCCCTGTTCACCCACGACTGCCTGGCCATGCTCGCCTCCAACTCAATCATCAAGTTTGCACACAACATTAGTGGGCTTGATTACCAACAACGATGAGACAGCCTACAGGGAGGAGGTGAGGGCACTTGGAGTGTGGTGTCAGGAAAACAAACTCACTCAACGTCAACAAAACAAAGGACCCCCTTATCCACATCGAAGGGACAGCAGTGGAGAGAGTGGAAAGTTTTAAGTTCCTTGGCGTACACATCGCCTCTTCAACCTCAGGAGGCGGAAGAAATTTGGCTTGTCACCCAAAACGCTGACTAACTTTTACAGATCCACAATCGAGAGCATCCTATTGGGCTGTATCACAGCCTGGTACGGCAACTGCACTGCCCTGAACCGCAAGGCTCTCCAGAGGGTGGTACAACGCATCACCGGCGGCAAACTACCTGCCCTCCAGGACACAACAGCACCCGATGTCACAGGAAGGCTAAAAAGATCATCAAAGACAACAACCACCCACTGCCTGTTCACACCGCTACCATCCAGAAGGCGAGGTCAGTACAGGTGCATCAAAGCTGGAACCGAGAGACTGAAGACCAGCTTCTATCTCAAGGCCATCAGACCGCTAAACAGCCATCACTAACTCAGAGAGGCTGCTCCCTACATGGAGACCCAATCACTGACCACTTTAACAAATGGATCACTAGTCACTTTAAACAATGCCACTTTAAATAATGCCACTTTAATAATGTTTACATATCTTACATTACTCATATCATATGTATATTCAACCTCAGGATGCTGAAGAAATTTGACTTGTCACCCAAAACCCTGACTAACTATCTATTGCATCTTGCCTATGCCGCTCAGCCATCGCTCATCCATATATTTATATGTACATATTCTCATTCATTACTTGTTAGATATTACTGCACTGTCAGAACCAGAATCACAAGCATTTCATTACACTCACATTAACATCTGCTAACCATGTGTACGTGAAAAACACAATTTGATTTGATTTGATGTATTCAAGTTAGCATTCGTTAACAGAATATTTACATAATTTGGCTGCCCATGAATTACCTTCCACTTTAACTGCTAATGAAGTTACAAGTTCATTACACAGTAGAAGTTGTACTAGTCTGTAGAAAATCACAGAGTTTTAATGACCATATTTTGTTTTTACACGGAGATATGAACACCATGACTTGATTGTTTTCAGCTGACGTAAGGTGTGCACCATGGGACACGTGAAAAGTGGGTTATAGTGTTTATGAGAACCAGCCTGAACATACTGCGACTGTATCATTTTGTTCTCACTTCCCTCAGCTATTCATTTATTTCAGGTCACATCTCAGCTCTGTAACTACAACCAACTATTATTCTAGCGTTCACCTTGACACACATCAGAAAGGCATTGAGACACAAATAGTAGCTGTTGACAACCTATAACTTTCACTCAAAAGGTTGTCTTGGGGATTTCATTCAGTATCTAGTTGTATATGGGTGAGTAGATTTTCAGAATATACTGTACCTGTAAATGTTGTCTCTTTCTGAGGCAGATTACATACAGCAAATGTAATATTAATAAGTAAAAGGCTAGTGTTTAATCTGCCTCAGTTTTAAGAAGTTAATCTCAATATCATCACCCATTTTCCTCCTCATCCCGCAGCGTCTTGAAGTGGGTGTCAATGTCTAAACATAGTATTCAATATTCATCAGCAAAGCACTGAGCCGTGGCAATACGCATGGTCTGTCAGTATTAGTCATTGATAATCTAAATGTCATAAGAAGAAAAAAAAGAGTACAGTATTGAATATCTGTCACCCACAACCATTTCTCAGTTGTGTGCTGCATCGTCAGAGCATGGCTTCTTTCTCTATACTCCTGCCAGCTTTACTGAATTGACAAATTAGCATACAGGCCTTATGTTATGTCTATTTATCCATCTCTGCCAGGCCCAAGGCTGTAAGTGCAGCAGCGCCGCTGTAAGCTTTGTCAACCGCACATGTAGCCTGCCTGCCTGTGCTCCACACCAACCAGCCAGTCAGTCAGTCAGCCAGCCAGCCAACCAGCTCCCAGGCTCCTTCATTTACACTGAGCATAATTAAGAGTGTTTGACCCTGAGAAAGCTGGTGGCTCTCTTGTAGACAACTCCCAGCGGATTTCACACTGAAGCTGGCAAAGCAACTGAGAAGTACTGTAATTTGAAAAAAGAACATCACAAACATCCAGCCTGGGTGACTCTGCCTCTCTTTCAAGCTCCTTAATGGAATTATGCTATGCTCAGTGTGTGGGTAAATTCAACAGACATGTGAGGCCAGAGGGGGCTGCAGTTTATAAAATACAGTCTCTTTGTTATACTGTATACAATGCAGAAAGCAGCCTAATGTATTTCAAATGTGATTTCATATAATGTGAACATATGCAACAAGGTTGTGATGCCGCGTCCTCAGAGCATGTGCAGACCAGCTGGCTGGAGTGTCTACGGACATGTTCAATCTCTCCTTAACCCAGTCTGTTGTCCTCAATTGCTTCAAGATGTCCACCATTGTTCATGTACCCAAGAAAGAGAAGGTAGCACTCACTGCTGTCATCACTTCTGTCATCAAGAAATTAAGGATCATATCACCTCCACCTTACCCTACACCCTAGACCCATTACAATTCACATGCCGCCTCAACAGATCTACGGAAGACGCAATGGCCATTGCACTGCACACTGCCCTATCCCACATGGACAAGATAAATAGCTATGAAAGAATATTGTTCGTCGACTACAGCTAAGTGTTCAACACAGTAGTGCCGTACAAGCTCATCACAAAAGCTCATCGTCTTGGTCTGGACCTCGCCCTGCTCAACTGGGTCCTAGACATCCTGATGGGCCTGCCACAGCTGGTGAAAGTAGTCAGCAACACCACCACAATGATCCTCAACACAGGGGCCCCACAGGGGTGCATGCTCAGCCCCCTCCTGTACTCCTCGTTAACCCATGACTGAGTAGCCACGCACATCTCCAACTCAATCATCAAGTTTGCTGACCTCACAACAGTGCTAGACCTGATTACCAACAACGACGAGACAGCCTACAGGGAGGAAGTGAGAGCACTGGCGGAGTGATGCCAGGAAAATAACCTCTCCCTCAATGTCAACTAAACGAAGGAGCTGATTGTGGACTACAGGAGACAGCAGAGAGCACGCACCACATCCACTTGGACGTACCACACCTCACGTGCACATCACTGAGGACCTGAAATGGTCCCTTCATACAGACAGTGTGGTGAAGAAGGCACAACAGTGCCTCTTCAACCTCAGGAGGCTGAAGAAATGTGGCTTTGCCCCCAAGACCCTCACAAACTTCTACAGATGTACCATGGAGAGTGTCCTGTCGGGCTGTATCACTGCCTGGTAGGGAAACTCTAGTGCCCGAAACCGGAAGGCTCTCCAGAAAGTGGTGCGGTCAGTGAAATGCATCACCGGGGGCACACTGCCTGCCCTCCAGGACATCTAGAGCACCCAGTGTCACGGGAAAGCCAAGAAGATCATCAAAGACATCAGCCACCCAAGCCACAGCCTGTTCCGCCCCGATGTCATCAAGATGGCGGAGTACAGATGTATCAAAGCCGGGACTGAGAGACTAATAAACATTCTCTATCTCCAGGCCATCAGACTGTTAAATAGTCACTACTAGAAACCTAAAACACAAGGCCAAATACACACTGGATTTGCTTCCCAAGACAACATTGAATGTTCCTGAGTGGCAGACTTATAGTTTTGATTTAAATCGGCTTGAAAATCTATGACAAGACTTGAAAATGGCTGTCTAGCAATGATCAACAACCAACATTGACAAAGAATAATGTGCAAATATTGTGCAATCCAGGTGTGCAAAGCTCTTAGAGACTTACCCAGAAAGACTCACAGCTGTAATCACTGCCAAAAAGATGATTCTAACATGTATTGACTCAGGGGTGTGAATACTTATGTAAATGAGATATTTCTGTATTTCATTTTCAATACATTTGCTAACATTTCTAAAAACATGTGTTCACTTTGTCCTTGCGGGGTATTGTGTGTAGATGGGTAAGACAAAAAATATATTTAATCAATTTTGAATTTAGGCTGTAACACAACAAATTGTGGAATAAGTCAAGGGGTATGAATACTTTCTGAAGTCATGGTATAAGCATTGTCATATTTCAATGCAACAAGCCTACAGTAATACTGTAGGTACTATATGGTTTGCATTGATTGACCAGTGTGTCTGTGTGCGCATGTGAATGTGTGTGTGTTTCCAACCACTCATTATTCACTACATTACGTCACAGCAGATAACCCCAACAGAAAAGCTTTATGAAATCAGCTAAGCCCATATTTCCCTACCCTCACCTAGTATTCCACCAGGAATAATACAACCAAGATTACTAACAATCAGGTATACAGGGATTCAAAGCCGCCATAATCTACCACATAACACCGTCACACTCAATATCCCATCTACACATAACAGAGGCCAGTTGAGAGAGAGAGATAATAGAGAGAATACAGAGAGATAGAAAGAGAGAGAGAAAGAGAGAGAGAGCCCCCCTGCATCAGAGTGAGAGAAAAGGAGAGAGCGAGAGAGAGAGCGGGAGAGAGCTCCCCTGCACCAAAGATTAAGGAGGTGACCCTTATTTCCTGTGGGAGCACTTACATCCCACATCTCCCCAAATCCCCAGTGAATACATGATCATCCCTGAGACTGCATCTGAGATGTAAACAGCCAGCAGAGGAGAAGATAGACACCTTTCCACCAAACCTCTTTTATCAATCTGATGGGAGGTGTTCAGTGTTATTTTTTAAGCAGGCAGCCAATATCCATGAAATCTGTCAAGGACGGGCTGAGGAGAACGAAGGTCAGACAGACAGACAGACAGACAGACAGACAGACAGACAGACAGACAGACAGACAGACAGACAGACAGACAGACAGACAGACAGACAGACAGACAGACAGACAGACAGACAGACAGACAGACAGACAGACAGACAGACAGACCCCTGCCCTGATCACCGAGTGTGCATGACAACCACAATATGACTGGGTTCCAATCCCAGGACTCCAATATCATCAGTTAATGGCGGGGTGGGGGGGGGGTCTGCTTAACTGGATCTGTGCAAGCTGACCTCTGTAGCCTCTCCTCAGCTCCACTTCCCTGTGTTAGCCTTAGTCAGATGTATACAGTACACACACCATCACAGCGCAAACAGCTCAAACACACAAATAACCCTATACCATTGTTGGAGGTACACAAACCAGGGTATATAATACCCCAAGGTAGTGATAGTGAAGTGTTAATCGTGCAATGGCCGACACACCTCTCACTGCACTCCCCGTCCTGCAGTAACTATAATTCACAACAGCTCAAATAATCTATTGCATTCATTTAAGGTCAAAGTAATTTGCCAATTGCATCCATTTTTATGTTCATCATGATTCACTGATCCACAGTAGCCTTTACCCAGTAATGTGTTTCATTGCATCAGGCAGTTACAAACTAGATGAAATAACCAATACTATTAAATGTCAGATGACCTTGGACATGCTGAATCATATTTTGAAATATAAAAGCTACATAAAAACCTCAGGGCTACAATATTTTCTCAACTTAACGACAGAGTAAATATCTATTGGGAAAACCTAGTAAAAGATTTGTGTGTTTGTATTATTTAAGTAGCCTAGCACAAACAAATGGGGATTGAGTGCTATAGGAATGTCTTTATCAAATTACACCCACAAAGCCAAGGATAGCACAAAATGCCCTTGCTGTTAGCAGGTTGTTTGCAGGCAGCAATGAGCTTTGTCTTTTGTATGACAACACGCAGCTTGAAAAACATTGGGATGGACTATCTAGTCAGTCCTGTTTTTCAATGGAAGTATCCTCACAGATCCAGTACTGAAGCCTTGTATGGGTGGTTTACTACCAGAGCCAGAGCCAAGAAGGGATGTTAGAAGGCAGAGACGCTGAGACAGATTTCTTTCTTTTTTATTGAACCTTTATTTAACTAGGCAAGTTAGAAGGCCTGGCTTCACAGCCTGATGCTCTGCTCCCACCTCTACAATCCACGAAACACCATTACCTATTATTCCACAAAAGCCACAGCCCTTACAGAGCAAGGGAAACAACTACTTCAAGTGACGTCACCGATTGAACGCTACTAGCGCACACCGCTAAATAGATAGCAATTTCACATTGGCTATGTGTGTGTGTTTATCCTCCAATCTAATTCATAGATACAAATTCTCCAATGGGTGTTTTAATCTAAAGAGAGCTTAAACTAATATTAATCTAAAAAATGGCATACAGTGCATTCGTTAAGTATTCAGACCCCTGAACTTATTCCACATTTTGTTACGTTACAGTGTTATTCTAAAATTGATTAAATAAAATCTACACACAATACTGCATTATGACAAAGCGAAAACAGGTTTTTAGAAATGTTTATATTATATATATATATATATAAATACATTTGCAAACATTTCTAAAAACCTGTTTTCGTTTTGTCATAATGCAGTATTGTGTGTAGATTTTATTTAATCAATTTTAGAATAACACTGTAACGTAACAAAATGTGGAATAAGTTTAGGGGTCTGAATACTTAACGAATGGCACTGTATGCCATTTTTTAGATTAACATTAGTGTTGTTAAGCTCTCTTTAGATTTAAACACCCATTGGAGAATTTGTATATATATATATAACGTATTAACATAAGTATTCAGACCCTTTGTTATGCGACTCGAAATTGAGGTCAACTGCATCATGTTTCCATTGATCATCCTTGAGATGTTTCTACACCTTCATTGAAGTCCATCTGTGGTATATTCCATTGATTGCACATGACTTGGAAAGGCACGCACCTATCTATATAAGGTCCCACAGTTGACAGTGCATGTCAGAGGAAAAACCAAGCCATGAGGCGAAGGAATCGACCGTCGAGCTCTGAGACAGGACTGTGTCGAGGCACAGATCTGGGGAAGGGTACCAAAACATTTCTGCAGCATTGAAGGTCCCTAAGAACACAGTGGCCTCCATCATTCTTAAATGGAAGAAGTTTGGAACCACCAAGACTCTTCCTAGAGCTGGCCGCCCAGCCAAACTGAGAAATTGGGGGAGAAGGGCCTTGGTCAGGGAGGTGACCAAGAACTCGATGGTCACTCTGACAGAGATCCAGAGTTCCTCTGTGGAGATGGGAGAACCTTCCAGAAGGACACACATCTCTGCAGAACTCCACCAATCAGGCCTTTATGGTAGAGTGGCCAGACGGAAGCCACTCCTCAGTAAAAGGCACATGACAGCCTGCTTGAAGTTTGCCAAAAGGCACCTAAAGGACTCCCAGACCATCAGAAACAAGATTTTCTGATTTGATGAAACCAAGATAGAACTCTTTGACATGAATGCCAAGCGTCACATCTGGAGGAAACCTGGCACCACCCCTACGGTGAAGCATGGTGGTGGTAGCGTCATACTGTGGGGATGTTTTTCAGCAGCAGGGACTGGGAGACTGGTCAGGATCGAGGGAAAGAGCAAAGTAAAGAGAGATCCTTGATGAAAACCTGCTCCTAAATGCTCAGGATCTCAGACTGGGCTGAAGGTTCCTCTTCCAACAGGACAATGACCCTAAGCACAGAGCCAAGACAATGCAGGAGTGGTTTCAGGGCAAGTCTCAATGTCCTTTAGAGGCACAGCCAGAGCCCAGACTTGAACTCTGGAGAGTCCTGAAAATCAATCTGCAGCATTTCTCCCCATCCAACCTGACAGAGCTAGAGAGGATCTACAGAGAAGAATGGGAGAAACTCCCCAAATACACGTGTGCCAATCCGAAGAAGACTCAATGCTGTAATTGCTGCCAAAGTACTTCAACAACGTACTGAGTAAAGGGTCTGAATAATTATGTAAATGTGATCTTTCAGTATTTGATTTTTAATACATTTGCAAACATTTCTAAAAGCCATGTTTTTGATTTGTCATTGTGGGGTATTGTGTGTAGATTGATGATGGGAAAAAACAATGCTGTAATGTAACAAAGTGTGGAAAAAGTCAAGGGGTCTCAATACTTTCCAAATGCACTCTATGTTCCTAGAAACTGTATATTCCTTCATTTCAATACCGGACTTCTCTTTAAACAAATGGCAGAGGAAGGCTAGTGTTCAAAAACCATCATACTAATGAAAGTAGGCTTAGTACAAAATGAAAACAAAAAATTAGTAGTAAAATGAGAGTCCACATAAAACAAATAGCAGTTAGCTAGCCTTCTTTTAGCTGAAAGGTTGCACAATATATATTCCACAAATCTAGCAATGTAGTTTGATTATATTCCATCTCAAAGGTATTTATGCAAAGTGCATATATTTTTTTAATAATTATACACTTCTATCTTCGCAATTTGAATTACGTTTAGCAAAAACTCCTATACCAACAATACATTGCAGTTTTGACTTCAAGAGCTTAACAGCCTGCAGGTGGCTTCGGTGATGCCATGGAGGCGAAATGGGTAAGTAGGTACTAAAGGGCCCAAAGAGTTTTGTCATGTTATGTTGCTAGTAGATGATAAAAAAACTAAGATAGCCAGCTATTTAAGTGCACTGGGGCATGCAAAACGATGAACTGGCCCACTCAGATCTAGCATGGTGTTTGAGGATGGTATAAGCTAGCTAGTTAGCAAGCTAGAACAACTCAATCAACATTGCACGTTTTGCAGAAATGAATGGTCAAATTCCAATCGATTAATGTCATTGTTTATTTCAAGGTATGTCTTTATTAATGCTTAACTGTCTGATCTTTATAGGCCATTATACCTGGATTTACTGTTACCGCTGCTAGTAACGTTAGCGCTCAGGTTAGCATGTGACTAGCTATAGCTACCATCGGCCAACAATAGAGTTTTAGCCAGTTTGGTTATAGATGTCTAATGTCTACTGTCATGACGTTGGCCTGTGGGTAAGGTTTATGACCCCCCATAAATACTTTTCTCCCTTTCCTCTCTTGACTCTACTGAAGGACTCTTGAAAAGCCTTTGTTAAACATAGAGAGCCGGTGAACATCAAAAGTTGGGGGGAAAGGAACCATATTTCGGTAATCCAACCAGTTGAAAATATAGGTTGGTACTTAATGAATATGATGTCAGTTCGGTTGTCATCTGAGACATTCTTATTAATGATAAGATGACATAAACTGTATCTGGGAAAGTCTACACATTATAGTTATCAGATTCACATGGAATTGTTGTGCAATTTAAATGTTTAAATATGAAACTATTTGTGAAAAGATTAAATGTAATTTTAGCTTCCAAATGAGAGAATTGGGTTTTCATGAGTGAACTATGCTCAACTCAGTGGCCCCGCCCATGTGAAGAGACATGGGTTGTAAACTATGAAACACACCCATCTCTCCCTCCACTATATAAGCCCTTTACGAAAATATAACTTTCTGTTCCGAGTATGCGAGGCCTGCAGCCTCACATTAAAAGGACTCAGATAATAAGCTGTTCCGAGGACAATAGGACGACGGTCCATATGTTAAAAGGACTAACATGTCATCTACAGAACTAAGCCAACCTCAGCGTGAGCTTTGGTTGTGAATGGTATGAACTTTGAACTCTGATTCACTAAAGAAGTGAGACATCCTAGCCACTGAGTTAGCAACAGCAGCTGTAAACGTGGGCTAGGAAAGGACGGACAAAGGATTTGTTCTAACAAACAACACGATACTACCAAGTATCCAGTTCACCACCAGAGACATTCTTCAGAGGACAAGGAAGATCTCTATTGGGCAACACGGCCAGCATCTACGACCAACCTACCGAAGCGCAGCTCAGAGTAAATATTTATTGCATTTTCCTTTTTCAAATGGGCGGTTATTTAGAATGCATAAGATACTGTATTTACGATAGCGCAGCTGCCTACGCCCGATAGAGACATAGCTTCTCCCTTTGTTCCTCAGTCTACCCACTCTTTCATTCAAACCCAACCCCCTCTCTTTCTGTAACCAGCTGTCATATCTGTTCCGTCTGCAGGGGACGTTTTCCTTTATGACATAATTTGTAATCAATGTATGATAAATTTAGTGTATATGTAATTCTGTGTGATTAGTTAGGTATTTAGTCAATAAATAATTAAACCCAATTTTGTATTGCTGATTCAACTTGTTAGCCAGGGTTCGTGAAGATAACCAAGAATTCTACGATGTTCAGATGAGACTGAAATAAGGTGATGATTAATATTGACTGCTATTGATGTAAAATATGATTAGGTCTTTAAGGGTTTATTCGGAAGATAACAGCTCTATAAACATTCTTCGTGGTGCCCCGACTTTCTAGTTAATTTACCTGATTAGCTTAATCAGGTAATATTAATTACAGAGAAATTATTTTATATCACTTAGCCAAAGACAAGACACTACTATGATGGTAAAGGTTTATCTTGATTGTGTGTAATAGTACGAGAAATGCTGATGTGCTGAGCTGCTAATACGTGATGTGTTACAAGGCTGCTAGTGGTTAGCTAGTAGGGGTAAGTCAGAAGGAGTGGACAAGGGGTTAAAAGCTTGTGCGCTGTATAAGTGCTAAAACATGTTTTAACTGATACATGACAAAGAAGTCACAGGATATGGTCAAATGATCAATGTGCTTTATTCATAGTGCCAAAATATTTTTTCCAAAAACATTGAGGACTCAGTATGATGTGTGTCTTTTCCCTCTTATGTGGACAGTGGCTTCACTCCTGCTGTGTATCCACTTGTGTGCTTTCTTGACAACACCTTTGCGAATGCTTGTCTGACATGACAAACGTCCAATTCTGAACAAAAAGAAATGTCTCCCAAAATACAAATGTAAAGTGGTCTGTAATATTGGGACTTTTAGTTGGAAGGATGGAACCAATCAGAATGTCTAACAGCAACCTAATTCAGCAATCTTTCCTTTAACACACACACATACATATGCCAGTCAGGCAACTCTGGATGGATTCACAAAGAGAGGCTTTTCATTTGAAGAACACACTGGCATGTTTCCAGATGTATAATTCATGACATACACCTGCCTTTTCTCAAATGTTTCCTCTTCTTACATTCCAGTGGGTTTCTGCATGCTATGATTATTCATTACGAAGGCCTGTACCATCCACAGTGACAGTGTTCATTATGATGGAGTGGGTTTTGTTCATCCTGCCTCTCACGTGCAGCTAGGCCAGCTGAATACTGAGTGACTCACCATGCAGTACAGGTGTGATACAGCATCACTTCACTCACTCATAAATCTACCATGTCACTGAGCAAACACAGGTCTGATATGACAGTTACCAGTTTAGCCACAATACTTCCCTGCACAACCAACAACATCCCATGGACTCTCTTGAGAGACATTTAAAGACAAATAATTCAAAATCCATTAACAGAGTCCATTAAGAAATGTTTATTTTCAGTGTATATTTTAAAATATGCACACTCGCACACTGCGTCATTTGTTAATATCATTTATTGAGCTGCTGATGATGAAAATAGGCAATCCAATTGAGTGACTGTAATTACCTACTTAGTAATTAATCTACATTGTACATTTCTGCATTTGACACACACTGCATTTGGAGTGCAGTTATTATTAAATCATCTCGAACACAATGACTGAATACAAACAGGGTCCAAAACAATGGAAACGCCATGGAAATGGTATTAGATAGAACATTGTGGCCCTGCCCGCCTGTGTGGTAAACAACCTGTGGTTACCCCATTGCCTCACAGCAAAACAATCACCTGTTTTCAAAGGCAATTCTTGATCTCTGCTTCTTTTTGTCAATTGCAAACCACATTTAAGAAAAGTATAATATGTCTAAAGATTACTTTTCAACATTGTCTGCACCCAAGCATTCTCACTACATAGAAAAACTTAATATAGTAGGGCTTCTGTCATGCCCATACTAGACGCAACGTGAGTTAGTGAGTGGTACCTAGCTACCGACCGGAACATTAAGCTAGCCAAGACCAGCAAACGGACTATACAGCAACAAGTAGTGAGTGGAGTAACACGTACAATACTAAACAAGTTAAATGTCTTACCTGTGATGAAATGTTTTCCACACTCATTGCTACCTGTATACTACCTGGAAACCAGGTCACCACATTTCCCACTATCCCACTCTGAATAGCCTGAAGCCACAGGGCTCTTCTCGCAGGCCCTATTTCCCTACGTAGGAGTATTGCGAACCGCAGGTTGGGATTTTGACATGGTGACATGTACACTGAACAACACAGCAGCTTTTTGGCATATTTTGTTGTTTCTGTATAACAAAATATCGACTACGAAGTTGGCTCTTTTACACTGGGGGTCAATGGGAAATAAATCAAATCAAATCAAATGTTATTAGTCACATACACATGGTTAGCAGATGTTAATGCGAGTGTAGCATAATGCTTGTGCTTTTAGTTCCGACAGTGCAGTAATATCTAACAAATAATCTAACAATTCCCCAACAAGTACCTAATACACACAAATCTGAAGAGGTGAATGAGAATATGTACATATAAGTAAATGAAAGAGTGATGGCCAAGCAGCATAGGCAAGGTGCAGTAGATGGTATAAAATACAGTTTTGATATGAGTAATGTAAGATGTAAACATTATTAAAGTGGCATTATTTAAAGTGACTAGTGATCCTTTTCTTAAAGTGTTCAGTGATTGGGTCTCAATGTAGGCAGCAGCCTCTCTGAGTTAGTGATTGCTGTTTAGCAGTCTGATGGCCTTGAAATAATGTTTATTTTCCCCAATTTGTGGGTGTGTTTGAGGGGAATTCCTAATTATTGTGTGAAAATCGACTCGGAGCATCCCCCCGTAGGTGAAAGATTAAGAATCTCCTCATTGCTGCCTATCAAAATTATACTACATTTAGGCCAGTGTGCGAATTACAGGGGGCAGAGGGGACAGACCCCCGAGTGAGACATGAGCTCCCCTAAATGCAACAAAAGTCAAACCTTGGGGGCGTCTCTAATTTAACCATTATCCTACACCATTAATATTATGTGCTTTGTAACACCAACACTAGTAGCAACAAACATGCATACAACATCCTGTAAAAGAAGTCTAGAAGTGTTGAATTACCCACAATCCTCTAAAAACAGAGCCACGTGGCAAGATAGGAAGTACAAGGATATTAAAACCAGACTTCCAATTATTTAAACCTGTCATCTTTCGTTTGTTTATTCCTGTGTCTTTGCTTTTGTCGCACTGCTTTGGTTTATCTTGGCCAGGTCGCAGTTGTAAATGAGAACTTGTTCTCAACTAGCCTACCTGTTTAAATAAAGGTGCTTTTTTTTTAAACGCAAAGGAGATGAAAATTTCACTTTGCTGGAGTGGGAGCACTACCGGAAAAGGTTGAAAACACAATTTTGATGTTTTGAGTTCTGTTTAGTGCAGATACTTTCTATATTGTTTTTTTCCCTTTCTCCAAAGCTTCTAAAAACAATTATGATTTTTCAAATCCTGTCTTGTGCGGAATTAGATCTGGAGTATTTTAATATTTAACTTTTCATGGTTTCATTACACAATCATTTATTCCAAATTAAATGAACACCCCCACCTCTCTGTCATGGTTTAAACCAGTGACAGTTGGTTCAGGTTCTTTCAAATCGCATTCATCTCTACTCCACCTGTCTGCCACCTGTGGCAGATGAATCAGAATTAGTTGGGTAACACAGATAATTAAGATGTTTTATTTGCATAGTATGCTTATGTGAGATACTTGTCATGTGTGAATGTATTGTTAAACCATGTGAAGGGATGGCGTGATTAATGGGGAACCAATTATTTGTCTCCACAATGTCTGTGCGCAAGTCACTCCCCTCAGCAACCTTGTCCAGGAGTGGAGTCAAGAGGGAGTTTACTTGAGATGGGAGAATCTAGAGTTGTCAATTGATTTATGCCATTGGATGAGCTAATGGTTCTGTTCTATACCATACCAGGGAGAGACGGTTCCAGTTTGGGGTAGGAGGACCAGATACTGGTCAATACAATGAACACTGTTAATACAGCAGTTGCTGTCTGCTATGTTTTAAAGATATCTTTCATACAAAACTTAACCTTTGTGAACTGTTCCTAAGATCTGTTGTTCGTCATGTACGTTGAGAGCGGTGGATCTTGGGTATAAAAGATCTTTGTACTTTTGTGTAATCACTTTTCAATGGTTCATTAGAGATAGCGCATCATTGAAAGTCAAGTGCTTTTGCAAAAGCATCTTAATAATTAAATATGTAGTTTTAAGTATAACTCTGACTGGTGTGTGAAGTTTGTAACTCTCCTCATTTGGTAATGCAGAAATTAGCCACCACACACTCTGTCTGTCTTGAGTATTGCTAGTGAACTTGCAACCTTGTATTGACTGGGTTCAGCCCGCTAGAGAACTTGCAACATTGAGTATGTTTACATGCACACTAATAACTCGATATTAAACGGATTATGGCAGTAGGCTGATCATGTAATAGTCATGTAAACACTTAACTCTGTTTATCTTAACCGGTGTAAGGTCAAAAGCGATTTTCTGCATTTTCAGAATTAATAGGGAAATCGTTCTTCTTGCAAAGTATGGAAACGGTTTAATCAAACTAATATATTAATCTGATTATGCACATTAATCACATTATTTTGTGCACGTAACCACACTCAGTGTTTCTACTGGGTTCAGCCCACTGGTGAACTTGCAACATTATCAACTGGGTCCAGCCTGCTAGCAAATATGCAATGTTATTTCAACTGGGCCCTCACAGTTTCCTGTGCTGTTGAGCTTGGGACAGACACAGCTGAACTTGTGCCCTGTATTTTAGCCCCTTTTCAGGTGTCCCGACTTACCTTTGTTTTTAAATGCATCAGTAAGATGCAAAAATTAATTGAGGGCACATGTTGGTGTTTTGTAACAGATGTCTATTTCCATTCATCCAACTGTTTGGAAGCTGGAATTATATTTTGAAGTGGATGAATGTGTGCAGGTAGCCTACTTAAGTGATTTGTTTGACAATCAGATGAAACACCATGACTGCTTGTGTTCACGTCACATTAAAAGGTAATACATGTTTACCATTAAAATACATGCCTCAGAATGTAACAGTATAATTCGTACTCTGATTAATGCTATTGTTTATATGTGTATTTCACAATATGTTGGGGTACAAATCTGAGTATATGTTTGTATGGATGTCAACCCCAAATCATGTCATAGTCACCAATGAACAGCATTACACTTAAAAAAAACAGTTTTCAACTACCACCACCGATTTCTATATGGCTAGCTACAGTGGTGGGAAAAGTACCTAATTATCATACATGAGTAAAAGTAAAGATGCCTTAATAGAAAATGACTCAAGTAAAAGTGAAAGTCACCCAGTAAAATAATACTTGAGTAAAAGTAAACAATTATTTGGTTTTAAATATACTTACAGTACCAGTCAAAAGTTTGGACAGTTGAAGTCAGAAGTTTACATACACTTAGGTTGGAGTCATTAAAACTCGTTTTTCAACCACTCCACAAATGTCTTGTTAACAAACTATAGTTTTGGCAAGTCGGTTAGGACATCTACTTTCTGCATGACACAAGTAATTTTTCCAACAATTGTTTACAGACAGATTATTTCATTTAGAATTCACTGTTTCACAATTCCAGTGGGTCAGAAGTCTACATACACTGAGTTGACTGTGCCTTTAAACACCAATTACGTCATGGCTTTAGAAGCTTCTGATAGGCTGATTGACATAATTTGAGTCAATTGGAGGTGTACCTGTGGATGTATTTCCAGGCCTACCTTCAAACTCAGTGCCTCTTTGCTTGACATCATGGGAAAATCCAAAGAAATCAGCCAAAGACCTCAGAAAAAAAATTGTAGACCTTAACAAGTCTGGTTCATCCATGGGAGCACTTTCCAAATGCCTAAAGGTACCACATTCATCTGTACAAACAATAGTACGCAATTATAAACACCATGGGACCATGCAGCCATCATACCACTCAGGAAGGAGACGCGTTCTGTCTCCTAGAGATGAACGTACTATGGTGCGAAAAGTGCAAATCAATCCCAGAACAACAGCAAAGACCTTGTGAAGATGCTGGAAGAAACGGGTTCAAAAGTATCTATATCCACAGTAAAACGAGTCCTATATTGACAAATCCTGAAAGGCCACTCATCAATGAAGAAGCCACTGCTCCAAAACTGCCATAAAAAAGCCAGACTACGGTTTGCAACTGCACATGGGGACAAAGATCGTACTTTTTGGAGAAATGTCCTCTGGTCTGATGAAACAAAAATAGAACTGTTTGGCCATAATGATCCTTGCTATGTTTGGAGGAAAAAGGGGGATACATGCAAGCCAAAGAACACCATCCCAAACGTGAAGCACGGGGGTGGCAGTATCTCTGCATGTCTGGCAGACATATCAGTGTGGATGACGGATCACCACCTCAAGCTGAACCTCGGCAAGACGGAGCTGCTTTTCCTCCCGGGGAAGGACTGCCCGTTCCATGATCTCGCCATCAAGGTTGACAACTCCATTGTGTCTTCCTCCCAGAGTGCTAAGAACCTTGGCGTGACCCTGGACAACACCCTGTCGTTCTCCACTAACATCAAGGCGGTGACCCGATCCTGTAGGTTCATGCTCTACAACATTTGCAGAGTACGACCCTGCCTCACACAGGAAGCGGCGCAGGTCCTAATCCAGGCACTTGTCATCTCCCGCCTGGATTACTGCAACTCGCTGTTGGCTGGGCTCCCTGCCTGTGCCATTAAACCCCTACAACTCTTCCAGAACGCCGCAGCCCGTCTGGTGTTTAACCTTCCCAAGTTCTCTCACGTCACCCCGCTCCTCTGCTCTCTCCACTGGCTTCGAGTTGAAGCTCGCATCCGCTACAAGACCATGGTGCTTGCCTACGGAGCCGTGAGGGGAACGGCACCTCCGTACCTTCAGGCTCTGATCAGTCCCTACACCCAAACGAGGGCATTGCGCTCATCCACCTCTGGCCTGCTGGCCCCCCTACCTCTGAGGAAGCACAGTTCCCGCTCAGCCCAGTCAAAACTGTTCACTGCTCTGGCACCCCTATGGTGGAACAAGCTCCCTCACGACGCTAGGACAGCGGAGTCAATCACCACCTTCCGGAGACACCTGAAACCCCACCTCTTTAAGGAATACCTAGGATAGGATGAAGTAATCCTTCTAACCCCCCCCCCCCCTCCAAAAGATTTAGATGCACTATTGTAAAGTGGTTGTTCCACTGGATATCATAAGGTGAATGCACCAATTTGTAAGTTGCTCTGCATAAGAGCATCTGCTAAATGACTTAAATGTAAATGTAAATCATGTTGTGGGGGTGCTTTGCTGCAGGAGGGACTGGTGCACTTCACAAAGTAGATGGCATCATGAGAAAGGAACATTATGTGGATATATTGAAGCAACATCTCAAGACATCAGTCAGGAAGTTAAAGCTTGGTCGCAAATGCCAAATGGACAATGACCCCAAACATACTTCCAAAGTTGTGGCAAAATGGCTTAAGGACAACAAAGTCAAGGTATTGGAGTGGCCATTACAAAGCCCTGACCTCAATCAACATTTGTGGGTAAACTGAAAAAGCGTGTGCGAGCAAGGAGGCCTACACACCTGACTCAGTTACACCAGCTCTGTCAAGAGGGATGGGCCAAAATTCACCCAACTTGTGGTGGGAAGCTTGTTGAAGGCTACCCGAAAGGTTTGACCCAAGTTAGCAATTTAAAGGCAATGCTAGCAATACTAATTGAGTGTATGTAAACTTCTGACCCACTGGGAATGTGATGAAAGAAATAAAAGCTGAAATAAATTATTCTCTCAACTATTATTCTGACATTCCACATTATTAAAATAAAGTGGTGATCCTAACTGACCTAAAACAGGGAATTTTTACTAGAATTAAATTTCAGGAATTTTGAAAAACAGAGTTTAAATGTATTTGGCTAAGGTGTATGTAAACTTTCGACTTCAACTGTAGGGTTTTTCTATATTTTTACTATTTTCTACACTGTAATAATGAAGACATCAAAACTATGAAACAACACATATGGAATCATGTAGTAACCAAAAAAGTGTCAAACAAATAAAATATTTTAGATTTTAGATTCTTCAAGGTAGCCAACCTTTGCCTTAATGACAGCTTTGCACACTCTTGGCATAATCTCAACCAGCTTCATGAAGAATTATTTTCCAACAGTCTTGAAGGAGTTCCAACATATGCTAAGCACTTGTTAGCTGCTTTTTCTTCACTCTGCGGTCCAACTCATCCCAAACCATCTCAATTGGGTTGAGGTTGAGTGATTGTGGAGGCCAGGTCATCTGATGTAGCACTCCATCGCTCTCCTCCTTGATCAAATAGCCCTTACACAGCCTGGAGGTGTGTTTTGAGTCATTGTCTTGTTGAAAAACAAATCATAGTCCCACCAAGCGCAAACCAGATTAGATGGCGTATGACTGAAGAATGCTGTGGTAGACATGCTGTTTAAGTGGGTCTTCTCAATAAATCCCAGTGTCACCAGCAAAGCACCATCACACCTATTCCTCCATGCTTCACGGTGGGAACCACACATGCAGAGATCATCCATTCACCTACTCTGTGTATCACAAAGGCACGGCGGTTTGAACCAAAAATCTCAAATTTGGACTCATCAGACCAAAGGACAGATTTTCATTGGTCTAATGTCCATTGCTCGTGTTTCTTGGCGTGAGCAAGTCTGTTCTTCTTATTGGTGTACTTTAGTAGTGGTTTCTTTGCAGCAATTCCACCATGAAAGCCTGATTCACTCAGTCTCTTCTGAACAGTTGATACTGAGATGTGTCTGTTACTTGTAACTCTGTGAAGCATTTATTTGGGCTGCAATCTGAGTTGCAGATAACTCTAATGAATGTATCCTCTGCATCAGAAGTAACTCTGAGTCTTCCTTTCCTGTGGCGGTCCTCATGACAGCCAGTTTCATCATAGCACTTGATGGTTTTTGCGACTGCACTTGAAGAAACTTTCAAAGTTCTTGACATTTTCTGGATTGACTGACCTTCATGTCTAAAGTAATGATGGACTTTCATTTATCTTTGCTTATTTGAGCTATTCTTGCCATAATATGGACTTGGTCTTTTACCAAATAGGGCTGTCTTCTGTATACCACCCCTACCTTGTCACAACACAACTGACTGGCTCAAACGCATTAAGTATAATGTCACTAGGTGAGACCCAAATACAGACAAAGTAGGCAGATGGTTGGAGTTTAAGATGTTTAACCTGTTTGGGCTAGGGGGCAGTATTGCGAATTTTGGAAAAAATATGTGCCCATTTTTAACTGCCTCCTACACCAACTCAGAAGCTAGAATATGCATATTATTGTTCAGGTTTGGATAGAAAACACCCTGAAGTTTCTAAAACTGTTTGAATGGTGTCTGTGAGTATAACAGAACTCCTATGGCAGGCAAAAACCTGACAAGGTTTCATGCAGGAAGTGGCCTGTCTGACAAGGAGTCGTGCGTCTTGCATCTGTTTATTGAAAAGTAAAGATCTTAGCTGTAACGTGACAATTCCCAGGGCTCCAATAGGCTCTCAGGACGCGGGAAAATCATGAAGGTTGACGAGGCAGCCTCAGGCTGAAACAGATTATCATCTTATTCAAGTGTCCCATTAGGTGACAATGGAGTGAGGCGCGTGCGCGATTAGCCCCCGTGGAGTATTTTAATTCGGCTGTTTAGTTTATTGCAGATTCCCGGTCGGAATATTATCGCTTTTCTACGAGATAAATGGCATAAAAATTGGTTTTAAACAGCGGTTGACATGCTTCGAAGTACGGTAATGGAATATTTAGACATTTTTTGTCACGCCATGCGCTATGCTCGTGACCGTGGATTACCATTCTGATAGTGTCTAGAACTCACGAACAAAACGTCGCTGTTTGGATATAATGATGGATTATTTGGGACCAAACCTACATTTGTTATTGAAGAAGTCCTGGGACTGCATTCTGACGAAGAACAAGAAAGGTAAGAACATTTTTCTTATAGGAAATGTGATTTTGGTGAAGGCTGAACTGCGTGGGTGTCTAAATAACTAGCCCTGTGATGCCGGGCTATGTACTTAGAATATTGCAAAATGTGCTTCATCCGAAAAGCTATTTTAAAATCGGACATATCGAGTGCATAGAGGAGTAATGTATCTATAATTCTTAAAATAATTGTTATGCTTTTTGTGAACGTTTATCGTGAGTAATTTAGCAAACTGTTAGTAAATTCCCCGGAAGTTTGCGGGGGGTATGCTAGTTCTGAACGTCACATGCTAATGTAAAAAGCTGGTTTTTGATATAAATATGAACTTGATTGAACAAAACATGCATGTATTGTATAACATAATGTCCTAGGGTTGTCATCTGATGAAGATCATCAAAGGTGAGTGCTGCATTTAGCTGTCTTCTGGGTTTTGGTGACATTATATGCTGGCTTGAAAAATGGGTGTCTGATTATTTCTGGCTTGGTACTCTGCTGACATAATCTAATGTTTTGCTTTCGTTGTAAAGCCTTTTTGAAATCGGACAGTGTGGTTAGATTAACGAGAGTCTTGTCTTTAAATATCTGTAAAATAGTCATATGTTTGAGAAATTGAAGTAATAGGATTTTTAAGGTTTTGAAAATCGCGCCACAGGCTGCAAGTGGCTGTTACGTAGGTGGGACGAATTCGTCCCGCCTAGCCCAGAGAGGTTAATAAAGGGAATTGGCAAGAGAATGGTCGTGGACAGGCAAAAGGTCATAACCAGATCAGAGTCCAGGAGGTACAGAGCGGCAGGCAGGCTCGAGGTCAGGGCATGCAAAATGGTCAGGCAGGAGGGTAAAGAGTCCAGAACAGGCAAGGGTCAAAATCGGAAGGACTAGAAAAGGAGAAAATGCAAAGCAGGGAAACAGGAAAAATGCTGGTAGGCTTGGACGTACAAGACGAACTGGCACAGACAGACAGGAAACAGGGATAAATACACTGGAGGAAACAAGCAACACCTGGAAGACAATAATGAGGACAGGTGAACCAGATCAGGGTGTGACAATACCTCCCCCCCTAGGGGCGCCACCTGGCATCCTACCTGTGTGCAAACCTGGTTGACCGGGGTGTCAGCAGTGGAAGTCGGCGATGAGGGCTGGATCCAGGATGTCTCTAGCGGGAACCCAGCACCTCTCCTCCGGGCCATAACCCTCCCAGTCAACCAGGTACTGGAAACCCCTGCCCCGTGGTCGAACACCCAGGAGACGTCTCACCGTGTATGCCGGATGGCCATCAATGACATGGGGAGGGGGGGATGGGCCTGGAGACAGAAGACAAAGAACTGTGAGACACGAGTTTAATTCTAGACACATGGAACGTAGGGTGAATACGGAGGGCACGAGGTAACAAGAGACGAACAGCAGTGGAACTCAGGACTCTGGAGATGGGAAAGGGACCAATGAAATGAGGGGACAGTTTGCGGGACTCTACCTAATGCGGTAGTGGGAGCTGGGGTCCGGCGACAGTCCGCTTTTCGGCGATACCTGGAGTTGGTCTTGAGAATAGCCGCCCTGGCTCTTCTCCAGGTACGTTGAGAGTGGCGGACAAACATCTGGGCCGAGGGTACGCTGACCTCCTGCTTTTGTTCAGGGAAGAGTGGAGGCTGATACCCCATGGAGCACTCGAAAGGGGAGTGTCCCATGGCAGAACTGGGAAGGGTGTTCCGGGCATACTCCACCCAGACCAGTTGATGGCTCCAGGCAGTGGGGTTGGTTGAGACCAAGCACCTTAGGGTGGTCTCCAGGTCTTGGTTGACTCGTTCCGACTGACCGTTAGTTTGGGGATGGAATCCGGATGACAGGCATTGCCGACGACCCAATAAGGGTGTAGAATGGCTTCCAGAACTGACACGAGAACTGAGGACCCTGATCGGAGACCATGTCTACCGGGAGTCCATGGATCCGGAAGACATGCTGCACCATAAGCTGGGCCGTCTCCTTGGAAGAAGGTAGTTTGGGGAGAGGGATGAAATGGGCAACCTTGGAGAACCGGTCGACAACCGTCAGAATGACAGTGTTGCCATCAGATGAAGGGAGCCCAGTGACAAAGTCCAGAGATATATGAGACCAGGGACAATGGGGAACCGGTAGTGGCTGCAGGATACCAGAAGGAGCTTGCCGTGGAGTCTTGTTTTGAGCACACACAGTGCATGCGGTGATGAATGCAGAGAGGTCAGGGACCATTGTGGGCCACGAGAAACATTGTCGAAGGAAGGCTAGTGTACGACTGGACCCTGGATGACAGGTCAGCCTGGAGGAGTGAGCCCATTCCAGGAACTGGGACCGGACTGGATTAGGGACAAACAGCCGGTTATCCAGGCCCCCTTCAGGTCCAGGCTGGGAGTGTTGTGCCTCGCAGACCAGGTTCTCAATACCCCATTCCACAGTGGCAGCAAGGCATGAGGTAGTGAGAATGGTTTCAGAGGTCAAGGGTATGGCAGAGGAACTGTATAGGCGGGAGAGGGCATCAGGCTTCACATTCTTAGACCCTGGGCGGTAGGAGATGGTGAAGTTAAATCTGGTGAACAGGAGGGCCGACTGGGCCTGCCTGGAGTTGAGGCGCTTGGCTGTATGGAGATATTCAATTTTTTTATGGTCGGTCCAGACCAGGAATGGCTGTTCTGCTCCTTCCAACCTCCACTCTTCCAATGTCATCTTCACCACCAGGAGTTCTCGGTTGCCAACATAGTAGTTCCTTTCAGCAGGATTGAGACGATGGGACAGGAAGGCACAGGGATGACGCTTCTGGTCCTGGGCAGATGGGTGCTGTTGGGTGCTGAGGATGGGTGCTGTTGTGAATCGATGCTTTGGTCTACAAAAGTTTTGTCGACAGCTGGAGACCATTTGAATGGTAGCTTGGGAGAGGTGAGTGCCGAGAGGGGAGCCGCCAGGGTGCTGTTGTCCCGAATGAAACGGCGGGAGAAGTTTTCAAAACCAAGAAACCGTTGCAACTGCACCCTGGACATTGGCTGAGGCCACTGCTTTCACCTTTCCAGGATCCATCTGAACATTGCCCTCAGCAATGACATATCCCAGAAAGGTGATAGTAGAGCAGTGGAACTCACACTTCTCGGCTTTCACGAACAGTTGGTTCTCCAGGAGGCGCTGAAGAACCCATCTGACATGAAGAATATGTTCTTGTGCAGATCGGGAAAAAAACAGGATGTCGTCAAGGTACACGAACACAAACTGGTTTAGCATGTCCCAAAGCACATCATTGACCAAAGCCTGTGTTGGTCAGTCCAAATGGCATGACCTGGTACTCATAATGTCCACTGGCTGTGTTGAAGGCTGTCTTCCACTCATCCCCCTCGCGTATCCAAACCAGGTTGTAGACATTTCGAAGGTCCAACTTGGAGAATATGGTGGCCCCCTGGAGAGGTTCAAACACCGAGGAGAGGAGAGGTAGGGGGTAACGATTCTTGACTTAATGTCATTAAGTCCCCAGTAGTCAATGCATGGACGCAGGGTCTTTTCATTCTTCTCCACAAAGAAAAACCCTGCGCTGGCAGGAGATGCAGACGGACGGCCCCAGTGGCCAGAGACTCCTCTATGTACTCCTCCATAGCTTTGGTCTCTAGTCCGGACAGAGAATAAAATCGACGCCGAGGTGGTGTTTTGACTGGGAGAAGATCAATGGCACAATCATAAGGACGGTGCGGGGGAAGTAGCACGTGCCTTACTGAACACTTCCAGGAGGTCATGGTATTCTGTGGGGATAGCAGAGACATCCACAGTCTTGCTAACATCCTGAGGAAGGTGACTTGAGGAAGGCTGTGCTGCTTGAAGGCAGTGGAAAAGGCAAAATAGTCTCCAAACCAGGATGGAGCTGGTGGTCCAGTCAATCACAGGATTGTGTTTTTGTAGCCAGGAAAATCCCAACACAACCGGAACATGGGGAGATGTAATGAAGAGGAACTTTATTGTCTCACTGTGGTTACCAGAAACCCGTAATTGAACGGGCACAGTACATTTGGTGATTTCCCCTATAGAGCGGCTCTCCAGTGCCTTGGCATCCATGGGCACAGAGAGAGGCTGAGTGGGAAAACCAAGCTCCGAAGCTATCATGGCATCCATAAGATTTTTATCAGCCCCAGAGTCAATGAGCACTCGGAGAGACTTAGATTGGTCTCCCCACAGCACAAGAGCAAAAAGGGGTGTGCGGGTGATGGGAATTAGGGAACGCCCAGTCTGACTCACCATGGTACTGGTACCCACTAAAGACAAGTGTTTCCTAATGGGGCAGGTAGCTATAAAATGTCCTGCCCCTCCACAGTACAGACAACAGTTACTGTTCATCCTCCGTGAGCGCTCCCAAACTGATAGCCTAGTTCTTCCCAACTGCAAAGGCTCAGGAGTATCCAACTCAGCCGTCGTAGATTCACAGAGCTCGGGTAGCTTCGATTCCTCTTGGAAGAGCTGCCTTCGGAAACTTCCGGATTCCATAGGAGGTGAACGTTCCATATCGCGTGCACGAATGTGCCCGAGACCAGACTCACTCTTGCGTTCCTTTAGGCATCCGTCAATTTTAATGGTTAAAGCGATAAGGGAGTCGAGGTCCACCGGTAATTCCCGGGCAGCTAGCTCATCCTTATCGCCCTCAGATAATCCGTGCAGACAAGTATCGAAAAGAGACTCCGGATTCCAGGCACCCTCGGCGGCCAACGTGTGAAAGTTCACCTCGTACTCTGCCACACTACGGGAGTTTTGACATAAGTCAAGCAGTTTGCTGGCCGCCTTTCTCCCGGATACTGGAGACTCAAAAACTTGTCTCACCTCAGCTATGAATTCCTCCAAATGACCGCAACTGGCAGATTGTTGTTCCCAAACTGCCGTAGCCCAGGAAAGCGCCCTTCCCGACATTAGCGTAATTATATACGCTATCTTCAATCGGTCTGAAGAAAGCGAAGATGGCTGTAGCTCAAAAATAAGCGAGCACTGAGAAAGAAAACCCTGGCAGGTACAAGGATTCCCCGAATATCGCTCTGGAGGAGGTAAGCGGGGCTGTACAAACTCACCACAGATAGGGAAATAATTACTGGGTGATTGGGTTTTTCAGAGGTAGCAGACAGTCTCTGAGCTAACTGCCTGATTTGCTCCATAATAGCCTTTAACCCATGGTCGTGGCGTTCCGTCAAGGAATTGAGCCCTTCCAAAGGCCCTGTAGCAACTCCTGATGTCTCCCATTGGTGGTTCCCTGTAGGGAGACAGGGTAGTGGAGCTTGTCCAAGGCAAAAGGGTGTCACATTAAGAGGGAAAGAAATTCCACAAATTAACTTTTAACACGGCACACCTGTTAATTGAAATGCATTCCAGGTGAATACCTCATGAAGCTGGTTGAGAGAATGCCAAGAGTATGCAAAGCTGTCATCAAGTAAAGGGTGGCTACTTTGAAGAATTTAAAATATATTTTGATTTGTTTTAAACCTTTTTGCTTCCTACATGATTCCATATGTGCTACTTCATAGTTTTTATAACTTCACTATTATTCTACAATGTAGGAAATAGTAAAAATAAAGAAAGACCCTTGAATGTCCAAACTTTTGACTGGTACTGTACGTATCAAAAGTAAATGAAATTGCTAAAATATACTTAAGTATCAAAAGTAAAAGTATAAATAATTTCACATTCCTTATATTAAGCCAACCAGACGGCACCGTTTTCTTGTTTTATTATTTTACGGATAGCCAGGGGCACTATCCAACACTCAGACATCATTTACACATGAAGCATGTGTTTAATGAGTCAGCCAGTAGTTCAAATCCCCAAATGCATTCTGATTAGGCACCAAGCCATGCAATGTCATATGGTACCGGAATTCATTACCTTGTTTAGGAAGCTCATTGCGGGGATTTGTTTCTAACAGAGAGGGGAAAAGTTGTTAACTTTTGCGTACAGCTACAGCTAATAATAGGCTTAGGCTAGGTAGTAGCTACTTGTTTCGTTAAGTTTTGGTAGCGGCAAGGTGAATAATTATAGCTAGTTGGTTAAGCTTTGATCAACATGGACATCCAAAATGGCTGGGCACTGCCAAGAGCAAAAAAACTGAGGACCACCATGTCGAGAGCAATGCCAAGTTCACCGACCAGCCTGCAGGCCTGACCACTGAGGCTGAGGAGCCTAGCATCAAATGTAATACCTGCCCACCCCCCCACGCCACCAGCTGACCAATAAGATGGAGAAGACACAGCAGCACCAGGGTAACATCACAACATGCGCCTGCACCTCCGTTATCCCAGCCACTAGCATCTGACGACCTGTTGAATCTATCCAAAACTGAACCGGTGGAGGAAGAGTTTATTGTGGCTCGCACATTCTTGCAAAGTCAGATCGCAACCACAGCCAGCAACAACAAATGGACCCCACTCAGTGTTCTTCAAAGATACGGCAGGCCTTTGTCACCAATGCCGACTGTGCTGTTGGCATTGAAACACGATTAAACATTTTGGGGTTACTCAGCAATGTGTGAAAAAGTGTTCTTCACCCAGAAGAACCTATTCAGTGAAACCAGATTCTAAAAACAGAGCATGTTACATCAAAGAAGAGAGAGACCTGACAGTACAATTAGCCAGGAAGGAGAATGGAATCAAAAACTTCTCATGAGTTTCAACAAAGCATCAGGGAGTCTGCAGCTCTTCTAAATGGTAAGCTACAACCTTTATAGCCCTGGCCACCATGCCAGAATTATTCATTTATTGGTTTTCCTTCATGTAGGCCTAAGCCTACTGTTTGTTTTGTTCCTTTTTGAATGTAGTGTAGGCTATAGTTTAGTCCTTTGCTTTTTACTTCAATGCATATTTTAGATTAACTGTGATTCTTAATGCCATTGCTTGCATTTGTGGGTCTAATTGCTATTGATAGATATACAGCTTTGCATTATTTGAAGGGTATAGGGACAATTACCAATGTACAATTACCAATGTAGTCTAATTGGTTGTGCTCTGAGGTGAGATCTGGCTCAGTGCTCCTGTTGTCCTGGCTGTCCTTTCATCTTGTTGACTGGCGGTAGCCTTCTGTCCATGGTCCTGAATCGATTGTTACGGTGTATGCTGTTTTAATGAGAGCATCTTGGGTTACCAGTCTTCGTGGGGCTTCTCTTCAATGACACACAGACACATTTTTCGCGTCTTCCCTACTCTCTTGCTATAGCAGTTGTGTATGAAACTCCCACACGGAAAATATTGCGCGCCTGGATAAGATATCTGCTTGGCTTACTGTTGGTTCTGACTGTAGGTTCTTACTGTAGGTTCTTACTGTATGTTACTCTCATTGTGTAGTGTCACAAATTCTACATTGATGTAGCCTATAGTTGTAATGACTGAAGGCTGTAAGAATCTTTGCCAGCACAGGAATGCTCATCCTGTACATCTGATCTGTGCGTGTTGCTAGGCATAAATTTATGTGTAGCCCTACAGCAGCTACAGCTGCATTTCAGATACACTTGTATGTAGTAGTGGGGAGCATCTCTTTCTTGTGTTATTCTATAAAACAATGGTTATTGATGTGTATGGCTGCATTTCAGATACATTTGTACGTCGTAGTGGGGAGCATATCTTTGTTATGTTATTATATAAAACAACGGTTATTGATGTGTATGGCTACATTTCAGTAGTAGGACCAATCTACCTTTTATTAGGGCTCTAAAGCAATACTAGTTGTGTCCCCCATGGATTTAAAATGCCCCCTCGGGCAAGTCTTCCTGGAGCCGGGCATGGTCGAGTTAATACAGTACTGGCCCAGTAACTTTAGAGTTTTTCAATCAAACACTTTTGCTGATTCTTTTTAATCATCTGTAGGCTATATTTTGTAAATAACATCTGGATTCTATCATCACCAGGACTGGTAAATAAATAGGCCCAATACAACCTACTTTAGTTGATCTTCTATTAACCAGGTTGCCAGTCCTCTATCTTTACCCCCATTTACTCAACATGAAAATAGAGATAGCAACAGAACTTGCAACATACGTCCTAGCGACACTAGAACTTTGTGACGGCAAACCTCCCATTCAGACATTGGATGCAAATTAACGTGCATTTCAATGTATTCACAATTTACAGTACAATACTGTAAAATCTTCCCCAAGAAGGTGTGAGAGAGATACAGTAATGAGTCAAAGTGCATGAGTTCAGTTGATTTTGTATTCTCCCCAGACAGCCAGTCAGCCAGACCTCTGGCCCCAGGACCCTGCTCTGCTCTGAGGGTCACATGAATAACAGGCTGGGTTCTGCATAGCAAAAGAGGGAAATTACGCACTGTTCTCTTCTCAGAAAGAGAGAGACCAAAAGGAGAGTTGAACTATTATTGCATATCTCTTCTCCTGCACCTTCAGTATGCTCAGCTGAGCAGCGCTCTATTGAACTTTAGGGACATTAGTCAGTGGTATAGAATTGAGAATGCATGAGGCTGAATTGATCGCTGCACGGTAAGCATATTGACACTCCCTGATCTGTTTCACCTGTCTTTGTGCTTGTCTCCACCCCCCTCCAGGTGTCGCCAATCTTCCCCATTATCCCCAGTGTATGTATACCTGTGTTCTCTGTTTGTCTGTTCCCAGTTTGTTTTGTTTCGTGAAACCTACCAGCGTTTCTCCCCTTGTTCAAGTTCCTGTTTTCTAGTTTTCCCGGTTTTGACCATTCTGCCAACCCTGACCCTTTCTGCCGTTCTGTACCTTGCCACACCACACTGGATTATTGTCCCCTGCCTGCTCTGACTTGTCGTTCTGTCTGCCCCTGTACTAGTAATAAACTTTTGTTACTTTGACACTGTCTGCATCTGGGTCTTACCTGAAACGTGATACATATGTCATGCTAAATGGATCAAAATGGGGTCTGAATAAGTAGAACCTAGTCTGGGGTTAAAATCAGTATACGGGAAAATAGAGATAAATGGCAAATATTAAACATGTATGCTGACTATATTCCTTGTATTTGATATAAGTCAACACCTAAATATTAAATATTTTTACATAAATTGTTATGGTTGTATTGTTTTAAAACCTGTTTGGGAAAGGCGTGCCGCTAGCGGGACACCTCGACAACATCCTGTGAAATTGCAGAGCGCCAAATTCAAATTAAATTACTATAAATATTGAACTTTCATAAAATCACAAGTGTAATACATCAAAATAAAGCTTAACTTCTTGTTAATCCAGCCGCCATGTCAGATTTCAAAAAGGCTTTACGGCGAAAGCAAACCATGCGATTATCTGAGGACAGCACCCCGAATACAAACACATGAAAACATATTTCAACCAGGAAGGTGCGACACAAAAGTCAGAAATAGCGATATTAGAAATGCCTTACCTTTGAGGATCTTCTTCTGTTGGCACTCCAAAAGGTCCCAGTTACATCACAAATGGTCCTTTTGTTCGATAATGTCCTTCTTTATATCCATAAAAACTCAGTTTAGCTGGCGCGCTTCAGTCAATAATCTATCCAGTTTCCCTCCAAAATACATACAAAATGAATCCCAAACATTACTAATAAACTTTTCCAAACAAGTCAAACAACATTTATAATCAAACCTTAGGTATCCTAATACGCAAATAAACAATCAAATTTAAGACGGAGAATAGTATGTTCATTACCGGAGATAAATAAGAAAGAACGCACTTTTCTCCACGTGCTTGTAAACACTAGAGCCAAAATGGGAGCCACCTAGAGAAACTTCAATTTCTTGGTCATTTTTCCAAAAAACAGCCTGAAACTGTTTCTAAAGACTGTTGACATCTAGTGGAAGCCCTAGGAACTGCAATCTGGGAGGACTTGGCCTTATAATTAAAGTACTAGCCATTGAAAATAGTGGTAAGCTGAAATTTCTTTTTTTTGGGATGGTTTGTCCTTTGGGTTTCGCCTGCCCTATCAGTTCTGTTATACTCACAGACATTATTTTAACAGTTTTAGAAACTTTAGAGTGTTTTCTATACACATCTACCAATTATATGCATATCCTAGCTTCTGGGCCTGAGTAACAGGCAGTTTACTTTGGGCATGCTTTTCATCCGGATGTCAAAATACTGCCCCCTATCCCAAAGAAGATTTATTAAAAACCTGATAATGTTGATCTGCGAACATTGCGTGAATAACAAAAACATGAACACCACACAAGGGTTAAATGCTGTATTTTAAGTGTTTGCTAGAGCCCATTGGTTCCACTGCACCAGACAAATGCTATTTGAACCCAGGTCTGGTTTACTAGGTGTTCATGCAGCCCTGTTGGTGGCAGGCAGGCAGGCAGCAACAGTGAACGATATGATAGTGTAAACTCCCCACTGACACTATTAGGCTGGACTACATAGTGTCATTTAGACTGTTTATGACTCTGCCTTGGGTGCCCACTAACCTCTAAATAACCTGTCATCAAAAAGATATTCTCCATGAGAGGCTTTTAGAGATGGCCCAGTGTTGCAGTTGGCCTATTGACTGGTTTAGCTGAACTAGTCCTTCTCACTTCCTCATCCCTCATCATACTGCAATTTATAGAAGACCTGTTAACCTGCCCTCTACCTCCTCTCCCTGTGCGTCCTCTCCCCTGCACGGTAGTGCTTCCTATCCTATCCACACTATGTATTTACTATATTAAAACATAATCTTGCAGGTGCAATGACTGTTTAATCAATATTGGCATATTTTACTGCTTGGTTTCCATTGAATAATTGATGTCGCACACACTCTTTGGTCTAAGATTGAAATAAGATGTAGAGGCATTCAAATAACTTATCTGAGATAAAAAGAAAATGGATTAAAAAAAGGATAGCAGAAATTAAAGAGGAGGGGAGGGACCCTGCGGGGCGTGCTTAGCATATAAATGGATAGGAAAATAGGAAACTTCAGCAAAAGTTATTGTTCCAATTATTTAGCTCCATTCTTTAGGGTTTAGTGTGTAGCAGTATTTATTGAAGTAATCAGACGTTTTATCACTGGCACAGACCAGTCCGTCACATTTTAAACAAGCCAGAGTCATTAAAGCCTGGTAACATATTTCCTCTAATGAAATAATGATTAGAAGACTGGAGGAGGAGAACAGCACAGTGGGTTTATTTGGTGTTGAGTGATACTCACGCCCCCTGCTGCAGCCCCTGCAGCACTGTAGCTGAGACTACAAGAAAGTTAAGTGAGTTAATTTACATCATTAGAGGTGCTGCTTGTTTCCCTGGCTTGGTTTGCAGTAGACCCAGGCCCAGTAGTCCATCCCCAATACAGGATAACTAAGACTGAAGACTAAAAGGGACACCCAGAAAGAAAGGTATGTAGTAATGTACCTCAGCTCAGCTGGCTAAATAACCAATTCCAAACATCATCACCATCCTCCTTGTAGGCCATTTGAAGGAGAGAGGCCCTGTCCCTCCCAGCACCAATCACTCCTGAGGCGTAATGCAGTGTGATGGTGGAAACACTCAGAGGACAAAACTCACTGCTGCTTGCCACCAACATGTCAGCAACAGGGGCACTGCTTCCTCTCCTTAGCCAGGCAGGTGTCATTTGAATTCCAGGGACATACAGGGGAGAGAGCAGAGAACAGTAGGGCACACAGGTTATTCCTAATAATGGTTCTACTGTACCTTCACCCTCCCTGCGAAGGTGAACGTGGCCCTTTCCCTGGGTGGGACACGGACCGGGACCAGGAAAACACACACCCTGCACCACATGGCCGCACTGTTTTTTAATATTTTATTTAACCTTTATTTGACTAGGCAAGTCAGTTAAGAACAAATTCTTATTTTACCCTGGCCAAACCCTCCCCTAACCCAGACGAAGCTGGGCCAATTTTGCACAGCCCTATGGGACTCCCGATTGCAGCCAGTTGTGATACAGCCCGGGATCAAACCAGGGTCTGTAGTGACACCTCTAGCACTGAGATGCAGTGCCTTAGACCGCTGCGCCAGTCGGGAGGGTCCGATGGTGACTGAAGAAAGCACAACAACAACAAGCACCAGGGGCTGATGGATGACTCCTGGCATGGGAAGGGGGAGCGAAGGGATTGATCCGAGGCCCCGGTATCTGCAGTGTTTTTACCCACTGTCAAACATGTGCCGAGGGGAGATGGATGCTGTCTGCTCGGGCAGTGGATTAATGGCTGTCTGATACTGAGACGGGTCCCCACCCCACCATCCCTCACCCCTAACTCAGCCAGCTGAGAGGTAGGCTCCTCTCGGCAGAGTTGGAGAGGTATTGACAGGGGCTCAAGGCACCAGGAGATTGGAGACTGCCTAATATCCCCTGCCCAACTTCCCAACCTCCACACCCTGCAGGAGAAAGCAAGGATGGAGGGACAGAGAGAGCATGGCCTGGCTCTCCAGACTAGGGCCACCACTTCTAACCAGACAGACAGACTGATTGTTAGAGGGCTTGGCCTCTCTCTCTCATCCACCTTCCTTTGGATTCTTTGCTCTTTGCGTTGGCCAGACGTTCTGTAATGAATGTGCATGTGTTGCTGGATGACGGTCACTTCACACCAACAAAGAGCATATAGATTTCCAATTGCTCTCCGTTAATGACCAAAACATAACCTCTCGTGCAATTGCCAGTGAAATAGCTACTGTGCTCCAAAATAAATGTGTGTCATGGAATTACAATTAATGTTGTCTATGCATGCATGGTGATGTATTCAGTAAGCAAATATTCCATTAGTGTAATTGAGATGGGGAAAAAACATGCTGCATCTATTTCAACATCAACCCAACCCCTTTGCAGACAGAATGATGTTTAAATTATGGTGTGATGAACATGTTATCTAGTGAGGGAAGGACACACAAATAATCGATATACAAAGAATCAATAGTACTGAAATAGTATAATCGTGTGTGTGTGTAAACAATGTGAAATGGCTCGCTAGTTAGCAATGCGTGCTAGTAGCGTTTCAATCGGTGATGTCACTCGTTCTGAGACCTTGAAGTTAGTTGTTTCACTTGCTCTGAAAGGGCTGTGGTTTTTGTGGAGAGATAGGTAACGTTGCTTCATGGGTGACTGTTGTTGATGTGTGCAGAGGGTCCTTGGTTTGAGCCCAGGTTGGGGCAAGGAGAAGAGACAGAAGTAAGGTTGAAAAGGGAGGGTATTTTATTGGAAACTTTTGAAGTTTACCAGTGAACTAACAGAATGTTTGTATCTTTCAAGGATTTTATGTAATCTATCACAAGACATAGTGGCCCTTTAAGGTACTTCAAATGAACACAGGTGTCTGTAATAATCTCTGGCTCTATGTGTGGCCTTGTCACATCTAAAACATGAATTCATTGAATAAGATTATTTAATTACAAAAAATAGAATGCCAAAGCTGTAAAACATTATCCTAAATATAAACCATCAATTTAGTGAATACCATTCGTGTTTAATAAATATGAGGGTTTCAGCATGAAATATCCTTTATATATTTTACTATGTCAATATGTTTTTGTTGTCAATGTTTTGGTGTCAAACTGGTGGTAGTTGTAAAAAAAAAAGTTAATCATTTGAAGAGGTGCAGAGTTAATTTAAAATAATGCCACAGTTGATTAGATGCTTTTTTCAACGATTAGGCTATTTTGTCTTGAACCATTTGGTCTATCTACTAGAAACTGGACAATATGGACACAGAAATAATATACAGTTAAAAAAGTAATTTAAGTATAAATGACCAAAATTACAATATATTGCCATAGATTTTTTGCTAATTAACAAAAATCCTGAAGATTCCGGTAACTTTGGTAAATTACCATTAGCTTTGCTACCCTAGATGGAAGTAATACTGTTTCAGGAGTTTGTGTTACATGTGTGCGAAACATGAATTGGAAATTATTGTACTTAAAAATATATATAATGCATAATAATGTATATACAGTGCCTTCGGAAAGTATTCAGACCCCTTGACTTTTCCACATTTTGTTACATTACTCCCTTATACTAAAATTGATTAATTTTAAAAAAAGAGACACAATAATAAAAAATATATATATTTAAAAAAAAAACCTTCATAAGTATTCGGACCCTTTGCTATGAGACTCGAAGTTGAGCTCAGGTGCATCCTGTTTCCATTGATCATCCTTGAGATGTTTCTATAACTTGATTAGAGTCCACCTGTGGTAAATTCAATTAATTGGACATGGTTTGGAAAGGCACACACCAGTCTATATAAGGTCCCACAGTTGACAGTGCATGTCAGAGCAAAAACCAAGCCATGAGGTCGAAGGAATTGTCCGTAGAGCTCCGAGACAGGATTGTGTTGAGGCACAGATCTGGGGAGGGTCCGAAAAAATTTCTGCAGTATTGAAGGTCCCCAAGAACACAGTGGCCTCCATCATTCTTAAATGGAAGAAGTTTAGAACCCCAAGAATCTTCCTAGAGTAGGGCCTTGGTCAGGGAGCTGACCAAGAACCCGATGGTCACTCTGACAGAGCTCTAGAGTTCCTCTGTGGAGATGGGAGAACCTTCTAGAAGGACAACCATCTATGCAGGACTCCACCAATCAGGCCTTTATGGTAGAGTGGTCAGACGGAAGCCACTCTTCAGTAAAGGGCACATGACAGCCCGCTTGGAGTTTGTCAAAAGGCACCTAAAGACTCTCAGACCATGAGAAACAAGCTTCTCTGGTCTGACAAAACCAAGATTGAACTCTTTGGCCTGAATGCCAAGCGTCACATCTGGAGGAAACCTGGCACCATCCCTAGGACCTCAGACTGGGGCGAAGGTTCACCTTCCAACAGGACAACGATCCTAAGCACACAGCCAAGACAACGCAGGAGTGGCTTCGGGACAAGTCTATGAATGTCCTTGAGTGGCCCAGCCAGAGCCTGGACTTGAACCCAATCGAACATCTCGGAGAGACCTGAAAATAGCTGTGCAGCAACGCTCCCCATCCAACCTGACAGAGCTTGAGAGGATATGCAGAGAAGAATGGGAGAAACTCCCCAAATACAGGTGTGCCAAGTTTGTAGTGTCATACCCAAGCAGACTCAATGCTGTAATCGCTGCCAAAGGTGCTTCACCAAAGTACTGGGTAAAGGGTCTGAATACTTATGTAAATGTAATATTTCTGTATTTTTATACATTTGTATTTATTTCTAAAAACGTGTTTTTGCTTTGTCATTATGGGGTATTGTCAAGGGGTATGAATACTTTCTGAAGGCACTGTATATATATATATATATATGTTCTCTGACTGTCTTCCCAGAAATTGGCCCATTCTTTAGCTTTGGATTTTTAAAGAAAGTTATATGACCTCAAACTATATGAGTTGTAATGATGAACTGGCACAACCTCATTGGTATTCATATACTGTAGGACACATTGAAGGTCACAGTCCAAAAACAAGAACTCAAAAATTGTATGGATTTCTTTTAGGTTTGGGCATGTTGTGTGGAGTGAGAGCAGGACTTCAGTATGCTGTTAGTGTTCTCTCTCTCTCTCTCTCTCTCTCTCTCTCTCTCTCTCTCTCTCTCTCTCTCTCTCGCTCACTCTCCGCACAGCTCTGCCTCCAAATTTCTTAACTCTGCCTGCAGAAAATGCTACGGCTAGTTTTCACAAAAGATGCTCAGTAAGACAACAGGGTGTGTTCTGTTTCAGATTAATGAGCAGTTAAATGCAGGCGGACAGCAACGGAATTAACAAGAGCCCTCAATCCCCCCTCCTCTCTTGTTTTCACAAGATCTTCCTCAACTTATATCTAATTAAAAAACTGCACCATGAAATATGCACTTCACACTTTTCTCCTCAGGATTGTTCCTTTATAACCAAAATATGTATGAAAGGTATGAAAAGAGGACACTGGTGTTTAATCAAGCCAGGCTCTATATTAGAAAGTATGGTTCAATAGATAGCTGGTTGTATAATATACCTGTTCCTTTACTTATCAAGAAGACACAACACTGCACACACTTCCCACTGAAATGACCAATTATTTTCATTGGATTAAGGTTTAAAGTAGAGTAAAAAAAAGACGAAATTCCCTTAGATTGATGATTTTTCCAAATCCAATACATTTTCCATGTTTATTCAACATCATTACGTTAAATTTTTTGGTTGAAATGACATGGAAACCACGTTGATTCAACCAGTTTTTGGGTTGCACTGGGTTGTAGGACAAGCTCCATCACCCTATGCACCCCCCCCCCCCCCCCCAGCAAAAAAAGAAAAAAAAGAGAACCATTTCATTTCCAGTGAAATGGTTCTATCCCAGTAGAAGAGATGGCATCGTAGTGTGATCAAACACCAGCCAAAGTTTAGATACAGCAGGGCAGAACTAAGCTCTCTGGAGGGGGACCCTCAGAGAAGAATTACACACAGGTTGGGTTTGTGTGTCTAAAAGGAACCAGCAGTCATGGGAGCGTATGATCAATCAGTCCACAAGAAAATGGGAATGTGGAATCAAGATTGGGAATCAAGTGATTTGCAGACAGGACAGAGAGAGGCCCAGGGTTGGGGGGTTAGTGATGGATTGTTTTCTGTGAAGGGGAGAGAGGACTTGGAGTACTTTTTCTGCTGTCCCCAATCGTCCCATTTATCTGTGTCACAGAGCAGCTAAACACAGATGTGTGAATCTGGGCGTGGAAGAGAGGAGTTATTTTAAAAAGAGGACTTTATTGGGAAAGAACAACTCGGCAATCATCAATTCATCCTGTTATCCATTTCCAACCAAAGCCGTTCAAAGAGGTTCATACTGCTCCTGGGTCATATCAAACGATAACTTTGGCCAAAACTGAACGAATTCAGAAAAATTACATTTGGCCAAATGATAAATACTTTCAACACACTTGGAAGTGGATCTATACTTCTCCCAACTGTTCTATTATCTATGCTTTTCATATGGGCACCGGCGCAGAGGAAGGCTCCGGCCTTGGAGCTGGACTGGACACCATGCCTGGACTGGGCACCGGCACAAAGGAGGCCTGTGGACCGTCGCCGGAAACTCTGGACTGGGGACTGTTGCCGGAAACTCTGGACTGGGGACCGTCGCCGGAAACTCTGGACTGGGGACCGTCGCCGGAAACTCTGGACTGGGGACCGTCGCCGGAAACTCTGGACTGGGGACCGTCGCCGGCAACTCTGGACTGGGAACCGTCGCCGGAAATTCTGGACTGTTGATGCGCACTGGAGGCCTAGTGCGGGGAGCCGGTACAGGTGGCACCGGACTGGTGACACGCTCTTCAGGGTGAGTGCGAGGAGCAGGCACAGGACATGCCGGACTGGGGGGGGCGTACTGGAGGCCTGATGCGTGGGACCGGCACAGGTTGCACCGGACTGGTGACACGCTCTTCAGGGCGACAGAGAGGAGCTGCCACAGGACGTACTGGGCTGTGAAGGCGTACTGGAGACTTGGTGCGTAGAGCCGGCACACATGGTACCGGACAAATGATACGCTCCTCAAGCCGAGTGCGGAGAGCTGGCACAGGACGTACAGGGCTGTGGAGGGGTACTGGAGACCTGGTGGGTGGAGCTGGCACAGTTTTTACCAGACTGCTAGCACGCTCCTCAGGACGAGTACAGAGAGCTGACTCAGGTGGCATCAAACAGATAACACGCTCCTTAGGGCGAATGTCGTGCATCATACACCAACACAACAACTCTCTCATTTCTCTCTCCTCCAATTTCTCCATCAATTCACTGACGGTCTCTGACTCTCTCCGTTCACTCTCCTCCAATTTCTCCCTCTTCTGGTTCGCTCCTCGGCTCCGCCGACCACCCCGTGTGCCCCTGCTCCCCAATTTTTTTGGGGGGGGTGTCCTTTAGGCTTTCCTTGAGGCCGCGAACCCCGGCGTCATTGCTGTCCTCCCTTACCTCCTTGCATCTGCTTACAAGGAAGGCTTTCGTGTCCCTCCATGATTTCCTCCCATGTCCAGGATATCTTATCCTCCTTGATCTCCTCCCAAGCCCAGGATACCTTCTCCTCCTGGGCACGCTGCTTGGTCCTGTTGTGGTGGGATCTTCTGTCACAGTCGTCGTAAGAACTGGACCAAGGCGCAGCGTACGTAGCATTCCACATCTTTATTATAAAGTGAAACTTCAGCACAAACAAAACAATAAAGAACAAACGAAACATGACGTTCTGGAGTGCTCTCAGGCAACTACACATAAACAAAACAAGATCCCACAAAACACAGTGGGGAAATGGCTGCCTAAATATGATCCCCAATCAGAGACAACGATAAACAGCTGCCTCTGATTGGGAACCATACCAGGCCAACATAGAAATAGAACAACCTAGATTACCCACCCTAGTCACACCCCGACCTAACCAAAATAGAGAATAAAAGGCTCTCTATGGTCAGGGCGTGACAACATGCAACAATTTCAAAGACTTTACTGAATTACAGTTCATATAAGGAAGTCAGTCAATTGAAATAAATTGATTAGGCCCTAATCTATGGATTTCACGACTGGGAATACAGATATGCATCTGTTGGTCACAGACACCTTTAAAAAGTAGGGGTGTGGATCAGAAAACCAGTCAATTTCTGGGGTGACCACCATTTGCCTCATGCAGAGCGACACATCTCAATTGCATAGAGTTGATCAGGCTGTTGATTGTGGCCTGTGGAATGTTCACCCGCTCCTCTACAATGGCTGTGCGAAGTTGCCAGATATTGGCAGGAACTGGAACACGCTGTTGTTCACGTCGATCCAGAGCATCCCAAACTGGCTCAATGGGTAACATGTCTGATGAGTATGCAGGCCATGGAAGAACTGGGTAATTTTCAGCTTCGAGGAATTGTGTACAGATCCTTGCGACATGGTGCTGTGTATTAATATGCTGAAAGATGAGGTGATGGCGGCGGATGAATGGCACAACAATGGGCCACAGGATCTTGTCACGGTATCTCTGTGCATTCAAATTGCCATCACGAAAATGCAATTGTGTTCAATGTCCGTATCTTATGCCTGCTCATACCATTACCCCACCGCCAGCATGGGGCACTCTGTTCAGAACGTTGACATCTGCAAACCGCTCGCCCACACGACACCATACACGCTGTCTGCCATCTGCCTGGTACAGTTGAAACCGGAATTCATCTGTGAAGAGCACACCTCTCCAGCGTGCCAGTGGCCATCAAAGGTGAGCATTTGCCCACTGAAGTCGGTTACAACGTCAAACTGCAATCAGGTCAAGACCCTGGTGAGGAGCACGCAGATGAGCTTCACTGAGACGGTTTCTGACAGTTTGTGAGAAATTCTTCGGTGGTGCAAACCCAATCTCATCAGCTGTCCGGGTGGCTCATCTCAGAACATCCCGCCAGTGAAGAAGCCAGATGTGGAGATCCTGGGCTGGTGTGGTTACGAGTGGTCTGCGGTTGTGAGGCATGTTGGACGTACAGCCAAATTCAACGTTGGAGGCTGCTTGTGGTAGAGAAATGAACATACAATTCTCTGGCAACAGTTCTGGTGAACATTCCTGTAGTCAGCATGTCAAGTGCACACCCCCTCAAAACTTGAGACATCTGTGGCATTGTGTTGTGTTACAAAACTGCATATTTCAGAGTGGCCTTTTATTGTCCTCAGCCAGTGGTGACCCGTCATTCAGGGCAGGTGGGGCATATTTTTTATTTTTTTATTTCACCTTTATTTAATCAGGTAGGCCAGTTGAGAACAAGTTCTCATTTACAACTGCGACCTGGCCTAGATAAAGCAAAGCGGTGTGACACAAACAACAACACATGGGATAAACAAACGTACAGTCAATTACACAATAGAAAAATCTATATTCAGTGTGTGCAAATGTAGTAAGATTAGGGAGGTAAGGCAATAAATAGGCCATAGTGGCGAAATAATTACAATTTAGCAATTAAACACTGGAGTGATAGATGTGCAGGAGATGAATGTGCAAGTAGAGATATTGGAGTGCAAAGGAGCAGAAAAATAAATAAAAATAAGGGGATGAGGAAGTTGGGTGGGCTATTTACAGATGGGCTGTGTACAGGTGCAATGATCAGTAAGCTGATCTGACAGCTGATGCTTAAAGTTGGTGATGGAGATATAAGACTCCAGCTTCAGTGAATTTTGCAATTTGTTCCAGTCACTGGCAGCAGAGAACTGGAAGGAAAGGCTGCCAAAGGAGGAGTTTGCTTTGGGGATGACCAGTGAAATATACCTGCTGGAGCGCGTGCTACGGGTGGGTGCTGCTATGGTGACCAGTGAGCTGAGATAAGGCGGGGCTTTACCTAGCAAAGACTTATAGATGACCTGGAGCCAGTGGGTTTGGTGACGAACATGAAGCGAGGGTCAGCCAACAAGAGCATACAGGTCACAGTGCTGGGTAGTATATGGGGCTTTGGTGACAAAACCGATGGCACAGTGATAGACTACATCCAATTTTCTGAGTAGAGTGTTGGAGGCTACTTTAAATGACATCGCTGAAGTCAAGGATCGGTAGGATAGTCAGTTTTACGAGGGTATGTTTGGCAGCATGAGAGAAGGATGCTTTGATGCGAAATAGGAGGCCGAATCTTGATTTAATTTTGGATTGAAGATGCTTAATCTTAGTCTGGAAGGAGAGTTTACAGTCTAACCAGACACCTAGGTATTTGTAGTTGTCGGCATAGTCTAAGTCATAACTCTCCAGAGTAGTAATGGTAGACGGGCGGGCAGGTGCGAGCAGCAATGGTTTTAAGAGCATGCATTTAGTTTTACTTGCATTTAAGAGCAGTTGGAGGCCACGGAAGGAGTGTTGTGTGTCATTGAAGCTTGTCTGGAGGTTTGTTAACACAGTGTCCAAAGAAGGGGCAGAAGTATACAGAATGGTAGAGGTGGAACAGAGAATCAGCAGCAGCAAGAGTGACATCATTGATGTATACAGAGAAAAGAGTCGGCCCAAGAATTGAACCCTGTGGCAACCACTTATAGTTTGATAGAGGTCCGGACAACATGCCCTCTGATTTGACACACTGAACTCTATCTGAGAAGTAGTTGGTGAACAAGGCGAACCAGTCATTTGCGAAACCAAGGCTGTTGAGTCTGCCGATAAGAATGCTGTAATTGACCGAGGCGAAAGCCTTGGCCAGGTCAATGAAGATTTCTACACAGTATTGTCTTTTATCGATGGCGGTTATGATGTCGTTTAGGACCTTGAGCGTGGCTGAGGTGCACCCATGACCAGCTCGGAAACCAGATTGCATAACTGAGAAGGTACGGTGGGATTCGAAATTGTCAGTGATCTGTTTGTTAACTTGGCTTTCGAAGACTTTATAAAGGCTGGCTAGGATAGATATAGGTCTGTAACAGTTTGGGTCTAGATTGTCTCCCCCTTTGAAGAGGGGGATGACCGCAGCAGCTTTCCAATCTTTGGGGATCTCAGACGATACGAAAGAGAGGTTGAACAGGCTAGTAAAAGGGGTTGAAACAATTTCGGAGGATAATTTTACAAAGAGAGGGTCCAGATTGTCTTGCCCAGCTGATTTGTAGGGGTCCAGATTTTGCAGCTCTTTCAGAACATCAGCTATCTGGATTTGGGTGAAGGAGAAATGGGGGAGGCTTGGGCAAGTTGCTGTGGGGGGTGCAGAGCTGTTGACCTGGGTAGGGGTAGCCAGGTAGAAAGCATGGCCAGCCGTAGAAAAACGTTTATTGAAATTCTCGATTATCGTAGATTTATCGGTGGTGACAGTGTTTCCTAGCCTCAGTACAGTGGGAAGCTGGGAGGAGGTGCTCTTATTCTCCATGGATTTTACAGTGTCCCAGAAATTTGGGGAGTTTGTACTACAGAATGCAAATTTCTGTTTGAAAAAGCTAGTCTTTGCTTTCCTAACTGCCTGCGTATATTGGTTCCTAACTTCCCTGAAAGTTGCATATCATGGGGGCTTGTTGCAAATGCAATACGCCACAGGATGTTTTTGTGCTGGTCAAGGGCAGTCAAGTCTGGAGTGAACCTAGCGCTATATCTGTTCATAGTTCTACATTTGAATGGGGCATGCTTATTTAAGATGGTGAGGAAAGCACTTTTAAAGAATAACCAGGCATCCTTTTTTAAATTAGAAGCTCGAACTGTTTGGGCACAGACCTGGATAGCATGATAGAACTCTGCAGGCTATCTCTGCAGTAGCTTGCAACTCCACCCCCTTTGGCAGTTCTATCTTGGCGGAAAATGTTGTAATTGGGGATGAAAATGTCAGAATTTTTGGTGGCCTTCCTAAACCACGATTCAGAGCATGGCTAGGACATCAGGGTTGGCGTAGTGTGCTAAAGCAGTGAATAAAACAAACTTAGGGAGGAGGCTTCTGATGTTAACATGCATGAAACCAAGGCTTTTACGGTTACAAAAGTCAACAAATGATAGCGCCTGGGGAATAGGAATGGAACTGGGGGCTACAGGGCCTGGGTTAACCTCTACATCACCAGAGGACCAGAGGAGGAGTAGGATAAGGGTGCGGCTAAAGGCTAAAGGCTATAAGAACTGGTCGTCTAGTGCATTGGGGACAGAGAATAAAAGGAGCAGATTTCTGGTCATGCTAGAATAGATTCAGGGCATAATGTATGGTAGGATGTGAGTACAGTGGAAGTAAACCTAGGTGTTGAGTGACGATGAGAGAGGTTTCGTCTCTGGAGGCACCAGTTAAGCGAGATGAGGTCTCCGCATGTGTGTGGGGTGGGACAAAAGAGCTATTAAAGGCATTTTGAGCAGGACTGAGGCCTCTACAGTGAAATAAAGCAATAAGAACTAGCCAAGACAGCAGTAGACAAGGCATATTGACATTAGAGAGAGGCATAAAGCAATCAAAGGTGTTGATCAGGAGAGCTAAGACAACAACGGCGATGGAAGGCAGAGCGTGTCAGTTAGGTACATACAAGACCTGAGTTCGAGGCTGGGGCCGACAGGTAAACAAAATTAGGTACCGTGTTATTAAAACAGTCCAGGGGGCATCGGCTGTGTAGCCGAGTGATCATAGGGTCAAAAGAGCAGCAATAGATGAGTCAGGGTGCCGTTCGGTAGCCACTCTTCGGCGACATCGTAACAGAATAGCCTGTTGAGACCACATTGGGCGATCACGCCGGCAGTCCAGTTGTGATGGATTGTCGGGGCTCCTTGTCAACAATAAAGGGTCCAGACCAATTGGCAAAGGAGGTATTGTAGCCCTAGAATTAGCTGGTATATGGGCCTAGCTCGAGGCTAGCTCAAGGCTAGCTGGTGCTTGCTTCGGGACAGAAGTGTTAGCTAACAGTAGCCACTCGTTTGCAGCTAGCTAGCTGCGATGAACCGGTGTAATGATCCAGAACGACAGGAATCCGGTGATATGGTAGAGAGAAGCAGTCCGATATGCTCTGGGTTGATATCGTGCTGTGCAGACTGGCAGGTGTTGTCCGGACTAAGGCTGGCTGGTGACTGAGAAAAAGGTGAAGAGCGCTAGCCGTGGCTAACAAAGACTAGTAGCTAGTTAGGTGGCTAGCTCCTGATGGAAGTTCCAGTTATAAGGAATAAAAATAGCAGATCCGTACCACATTGGGTGAGGCGGGTTGCAGGAAAGTATATTTAGTTCGTAGATAGAAAGTGAGATTAAGACATATACGAAAAAGACAGGCTATTTACACGGGATAAGACACACATCCTACTGCTACGGCATTTTGAATTTAAAAAAAACGTTTATATATAGTACCAGTCAAATGTTTGGACACACCTAGTCATTCCAGGGTTTTCTTTATTTTTACTATCTTCTACATTGTAAAATAATAGTGAAGACATCAAAACTATGAAATTAAACATATGGAATCATGTAGTAACCCAAAAAATGTTAAACAAACCAAATATATGTTATATTTGAGATATTTCAAAGTAGCCACCCTTTGCCTTGATGACAGCATTGCACACTCTTGGCATTCTCTCAACCAGCTTCATAAGGTAGTGTCGTGTCTTTGGCTATGCCGGATTAACTGATATGACATGCTAACCTATAAAATTCTTTCTCTAATTAATATTACCTGATTAAGCTAATCATGTAAATGTAATTAACTAGAAAGTCGGGGCACCACGGAAGAACGTTTATAGAGCCGTTATCTTCCGAATAAACTCTTAAAATACTTAGTAATACTTTACATCGCTAGCAGTCAATATTAACCCTTATCTTATTTTCAGTCTCATAATGAAAGTTGTAAATTCTTGGCTATCTTCACGAACCCTGGCTAACAAGTTGAATCAGCAATACCAAATTGGGTTTAATTATTTATTTACTAAATACCTAAACTAATCACACAGAATTACATATACACAGAATACAAATGATGTCATACAGAAAACGTCCTGGTGGACGGAACCTGTATGATGGCTGGTTACACAAAGGAAAGGGGGTTGGGCTTGAATGAAAGAGCGGGAAGACTTAGGAACGAAGAAACAGCAGCTATGCTATCGTAAATACATAATCTTATGCATTCTAAATTACCGCCCATTTGGAAAAGGAAAATGCAATAAATATTTACTCTGAGCTGCGCTTCGGTAGATTGGTCGTAGATGCTGGCCGGGTTGGCCAACAGATCTTCCTGTCCTCGGAAGAATGTCTCTGGTGGTAAATTGGATACGTGGTGGTATCTTTGTCTGTCTGTTAGACTGGATCCGTCGCCCGTCCTTTCCTAGCCCCCGTCTACAGTGGCCGCTGCTAACTCAACGGCTAGGAAGTATCACTTCTGTAGTGAATAAGCTCAAAGTTCATACCATTCGCCACCAAAGCTCACGCCGAGGTTGGCTTAGTTCTGTACTTGACATGTGTCCTTCTAACGTAGAGGCTGCAGACCTCACGTACTGGAACATGTGGTTATCTTTTCGTCAAAGGCTTATATAGTGGAGAGGGGGAAGGATGTGTTTCGTCGTTTATAACCCCTGTCTCTTCACAGGGGTGGGCCACAGATCAAGCAGGGCACTTTCCTTATGAAAACCCAATTCTCTCATTTGGAAGCTAAAATTACATTTAATCTCTAACAAACAATTTCAATATCAAACATTTCAATTGCATAACAATTCCATGTTACTCTGATAACTAGAGGGTGTATACTTTCTCAGGTACAGTTTATGTCGTCCTGTCATCAGTCATAATGTCTCAGATGACAACCGAACTGACATCCATACTCATTACGTTCCCAAGCTTATTTCCAACTGGTTTTATTACCAAAATATGGTTCCTTTTCCCCATTTGTTTGATGTTCCCAGACTCTCTATATTTAACACAGGCTATTCAAGTCCTTCAGTAGGGTCAGAAAGAGAGGGGAAGGGAGAAAGGTATTTATGGGGGGTCATAAACCTTACCCACAGGCCAACGTCATGACAGTAGTCACCTGGAATGCTTTTCAATTAACCTCCCTGGGCAAGTTGCTTGCATCCCACCTAGTCAACAGCCAGTGGAATCGCGTTGCGTGAAATACAAATACCTCATAAATGCTATAACTTAAATTTCTCAAACATATGACTATTTTACACCATTTTAAAGACAAGACTCTCGTTAATCTAACCACATTGTCCGATTTCAAAAAGGCTTTAGAGCGAAAGCAAAACATTAGATTATGTCAGGAGAGTACCCTGCCAAAAATAATCACACAGCCATTTTCAAAGCAAGCATATATGTCACAAAAACCAAAACCACAGCTAAATGCAGCACTAACCTTTGATGATCTTCATCAGATGACACTCCTATGACATTATGTTATACAATACATGCATGTTTTGATCAATCAAGTTCATATTTATATCCAAAACCAGCTTTTTACATTAGCATGTGATGTTCTAGCATACCCACCGCAAACTTCCGGTGAATTTACTAAATTACTCACAATTACCGTTCACAAAATACATAACAATTATTTTAAGAATTATAGATACAGAACTCCTTTATGCAATCGCGGTGTTAGATTTTAAAATAGCTTTTCGGCGAAAGCACATTTTGCAATATTCTGAGTAGATAGCCCGGCCATCACGGCTAGCTAATTTGACACCCACCAAGTTTGGCCCTCACCAAACTCAGATTTACTATAAGAAAAAATGGATTACCTTTGCTGTTCTTCGTCAGAATGCACTCCCGGGACTTCTACTTCAACAACAAATGTTGTTTTGGTTCCAAATCCATAGTTATATTCAAATAGCTCCGTTTTGTTTGTGCGTTCAGGTCAGTATCCAAAGGCTGACGCGCGAGACATTTCGTGAGAAGAAAATTCAAAATATTCCATTACCGTACTTCGAAGCACGTCAAACGCTGTTTAAAATCTATTTTTATGCTATTTTTCTCGTAAAATTGCGATAATATTCCAACCGGGCGATGTTGTATTCATTCAAAGACTGAAAGAAAAACATGGAGTCGTCTCGTGGACACGCATCTCCAGTGTCATTGTTCCCTGCCTGACCACTCACAAAAACTCCTGCTGTTTTTCGCCCAGAGACTGCAGAGACGTCATTCCACTTTCTGGCGCCTTCTGAGGGCCTATGGAAGCCTTAGAAAATGTCACGTTACAGCAGAGATGCTGTATTTTTGATAGAGATGCCACAGACGGAGAACAAATTGTCAGACAGGGCTCTTCCTGTATGGAATCTTCTCAGGTTTTGGCCTGCCATATGAGTTCTGTTATACTCACAGACACCATTCAAACAGTTTTAGAAACTTTAGAGTGTTTTCTATCCAAATCTACTAATTATATGCATATTCTCGTTTCTGGGCAAGAGTAGTAACCAGTTTAAATCGGGTACGTTTTTTATCCGGCCGTGCAAATACTGCACCCTAGCCCCAACAGGTTAACAGGTGTGCCTTGTTAAAAGTGAATTTGTGGAATTTATTTCCTTCTTAATGCGTTTGAGCCAATCAGTTGTGTTGTGACAAGGTAGGGGTGGTATACAGAAGATATCCCTATTTGGAAAAGACCACGTCCATATTATGGGAAGAACAGCTCAAATAAGCAAAGAGAAACGACAGTCCATCATTACTTTAAGACATGAAGGTCTGTCAATCCGGAAAATGTTACGAACTTTGAAAGTTTCTTCAAGTGCAGTCGCAAACACTATCAAGCGCTATGATGAAACTGGCTCTCATGAGGACCACCACAGGAAAGGAAGAACCAGAGTTACCTTTGCTGCAGAGAATAAGTTCATTAGAGTTAGGTGGTCCTAACTGAGCCACAAGGTGGTCCCGTGTGGCTCAGTTGGTAGGGCATGGTGTTTGCAACAACAGGGTTGTGGGTTCGATTCCCACAGGGGACCAGTACGGAGAAAAATTTATGAAATGTATGCATTCACTACTGTAAGTTGCTCTGGATAAGAGCGTCTGCTAAATGACTAAAATGTAAATGAGGAGATGTGAATAAGCCTTCATGGTCAAATTACTGCAAAGAAACCGCTACAAAAGAACACAAATAATTACAAGAGACTTGCTTGGGCCAAGAAACACGAGCAATGGACATTAGACCAGTGGAAATCTGTCCTTTGGCATGATGAGTCCAAATTTGAGATTTTTGGTTCAAACCGCCGTGTCTTTGTGAGACGCAGAGTAGGTGAATGGGTGATCTCTGCATGTGTGGTTCCCACCGTGAAGCACGGAGTAGGTGTGATGGTGTGGGGGTGCTTTGCTGATTACACTGTCTGTGATGTATTCACAATTCAAGGCACAGTTAACCAGCATGGCTACCACAGCATTCTGCAGCAATATGCCATCCAATCTGGTTTGCGCTTGGTGGGACTATCATTTATTTTTCACCCAGACAATGACCCAAAACACACCTCCAGTCTGCTATTTGACCAAGAAGGAGAGTGATGGAGTGCTGCATCAGATGACCTGGCCTCCACAATTACCCGACCTCAACCCAATTAAGATGGTTTGGGATGAATTGGACTGCAGAGTGAAGGAAAAGCAGCCAACATGTGCTCAGCATATGTGGGAAGACTGTTGTAAAAGCATTCCTCGTGAAACTAGCTGAGATAATGTGTGCAAAGCTGTAATCAAGACAAAGGGTGGCTATTTTGAAGAATCTAAAATGTTAAATATATTTTGGTTTGTTTAACACTTTTTTGGTTAGTACATGATTTGACATGTGTTCTTTCATTGTTTTGATGTCTTCACTATTATTCTACAAACCCTTGAATGAGTAGGTGTGTCCAAACTTTTGACTGGTACTGTATATATGTTTGTATTGCTTGTTTTGCATGTTATTTTGAAGGCTCACGGTAATTGGACACAGATAAAATGACGTCAAATCAAGTTATATCTACCATAGCTTTGATTGGACTAATGATGTCTACATCATACTTTCAAAATCTTAGCTAGCAGGCAAGATGAGCAGTCATTATCATGAATCAAGTCAACAATCTACTGGCAAATCCTTTTCAATTGTTGTCATATGAAGAAAAGATATAGATAAAACGTATCACTGCTCATTGGCCATTAGACATAAACAATACACAACAAGTTGGAAATCGCAAATTCAATGAGTGGTTTGGAATGAATCAGTGGCTAACTTCAAGCATTGCAAAGCAATCACTAGCCTGCTATTCAGTGGAGTGGGTGTGTGGACCAAGTCTGGGTTTAAAGGTCTCTTTTCCAAGCTTAAAAAGGATACACATTCACATACAACACCATTGGCCAGAAAAGGTTGAATACATTGGCCATGTTGTCAATCCTGCATAACTTCTGCCGCCTTCAAAACAACTGGAAACTTGGAACTGGGAAATCTCAGACTTCAGTGAGTTCAAGACAACTGGGAACTCGGAAAAGAACAAGCTCCGACTGGGATAATACGTTTTGAACAGTCATCCAACTTGGAATTCCAAGTCAGGAACTCTGGCGTCTTTCTAGACCTCCAACCTGAAGATCACTGACGTCATCATTCAACCTTGTTTTTTTTAAATTCCCAGTAGTCTTGAAAGCACCATAAATCCAGAAAGTGGCAGACTTTGATGACAAAGTTTGATGAGAAAATTTGCAAGGACCGCCGCGCCACATTACTGTTCAAGTGAGCCCAGAACAAAAAGTGGAGTCCAAAAATGTATTGTATGCTGCTGCATAATGATGTATTATGCCAGGGAGCTATGTATGCTTTAGCTAAGAAAGTAATACTAAGTGTATGTTGTGTAGTAAACTGTTAGTAGCCCATGTGCCTCACCCTAACAATTTGGTCCCTATCCCCATCTTAACTTAGCCTACTGTTCTAAATTGGTGGTGCTCATGTAGCCTATAGAGCTTTCATTGTAAGAGCTTTCATTGTCTGCTTATTTGCCCCCTTTACTTATCCTACGGTTCTGACTTTGTGTACAGGAAGAATACTGTAAGAGCGGCCCATGTTCTGAATTCTGTCGCTGTACATTTCAAAAGTGCTAAACAAATAGGTAAATTCACTACGTCTGTCCTAGCTCGCTTATTAATGTCTTATTCGAAATTACAGATTGCTTCTTATCTGCTCGTCATTCCCTTTTACCATAGTTTATACGTACATCTCAATTATCAATAGAAACCACATTTGTTTAAGCAAGTCAGCCATATCAGCTATGTTTTTTTTAAATGGCAGTAAGAGGCTGAATGAACTGTTTCGCTGCCTGACAAGGCTCTGCTGATAGCCAGGTGTAGCGGTGGTAAGGAGTCACTCCATGGTGCTGAATAGAAAGCTCTTATGTAGGGACAGCTTTATGGAGGCCCTAACAGTTTGTCAGCACCATTTGTTACCATTATAGTGCAATTAATGTATTGTTTAGTGTTGTGTTGGGTTGTGTAGTGGAGTGGCTTTGCTGGCATGCATCTAAAAAAACATTTCTGAGTTTGCCCCATCAAGATTTACATGCTACAATCGCCACCGTCCCCAGCACAAGCTGCACCTGTGTAATGATCATGCTGTTTAATAAGCTTCTTGATATGCCACACCTATCAGGTGGATGGATTATCTTGGCAATGGAGAAATGCTCACTAGTGGAGATGTAACACATTTGTGCATAACATTTTAGAGAAATAAGCGTTTTGTGCGCATGGAACATTTCTGTGATCTTTTATTTCAGCTCATGAAACATGGGAACAACACTTTAAATGTTGCGTTTATATTTTTTGTTCAGTATAAATAACATTAGTGAATATTTTTCAACTATTACTATTTGTAGAATACGTTTATTCTTTCTCTCTCTCTCTCTCTCTCTTCTCTCTCTCCCTCTCTCTCTCTACATATACACTGCTCAAAAAAATAAAGGGAACACTAAAATAACACATCCTAGATCTGAATGAATGAAATAATCTTATTAAATACTTTTTTCTTTACATAGTTGAATGTGCTGACAACAAAATCACACAAAAATATTCAATGGAAATCCAATTTATAAACCCATGGAGGTCTGGATTTGGAGTCACACTCAAAATTAAAGTGGAAAACCACACTACAGGCTGATCCAACTTTGATGTAATGTCCTTAAAACAAGTCAAAATGAGGCTCAGTAGTGTGTGTGGCCTCCACGTGCCTGTATGACCTCCCTACAATGCCTGGGCATGCTCCTGATGAGGTGGCGGATGGTCTCCTGAGGGATCGCCTCCCAGACCTAGACTAAAGCATCCGCCAACTCCTGGACAGTCTGTGGTGCAACGTGGCGTTGGTGGATGGAGCGAGACATGATGTCCCAGATGTGCTCAATTGGATTCAGGTCTGGGGAACGGGCGGGCCAGTCCATAGCATCAATGCCTTCCTCTTGCAGGAACTGCTGACACACTCCAGCCACATGAGGTCTAGCATTGTCTTGCATTAGGAGGAACCCAGGGCCAACCGCACCAGCATATGGTCTCACAAGGGGTCTGAGGATCTCATCTCGGTACCTAATGGCAGTCAGGCTACCTCTGGCGAGCACATGGAGGGCTGTTCGGCCCCCCAAAGAAATGCCACCCCACACCATGACTGACCCACCGCCAAACCAGTCATGCTGGAGGATGTTGCAGGCAGCAGAACGTTCTCCACGGCGTCTCCAGACTCTGTCACGTCTGTCACATGTGCTCAGTGTGAACCTGCTTTCATCTGTGAAGAGCACAGGGCGCCAGTGGCGAATTTGCCAATCTTGGTGTTCTCTGGCAAATGCCAAACGTCCTGCATGGTGTTGGGCTGTAAGCCCAACCCCCACCTGTGGACGTCGGGCCCTCATACCACCCTCATGGAGTCTGTTTCTGACCATTTGAGCAGACACATGCACATTTGTGGCCTGCTGGAGGTCATTTTGCAGGGCTCTGGCAGTGCTCCTCCTGCTCCTCCTTGCACAAAGGCGGAGGTAGCGGTCCTGCTGCTAGGTTGTTGCCCTCCTACAGCCTCCTCCACGTCTCCTGATGTACTGGCCTGTCTCCTGGTAGCGCCTCCATGCTCTGGGCACTACGCTGACAGACACAGCAAACCTTCTTGCCACAGCTCGCATTGATGTGCCATCCTGGATGAGATGCACTACCTGAGCCACTTGTGTGGGTTGTAGACTCCGTCTCATGCTACCACTAGAGTGAAAGCACCGCCAGCATTCAAAAGTGACCAAAACATCAGCCAGGAAGCATAGGAACTGAGAAGTGGTCTGTGGTCCCCACCTGTAGAACCACTCCTTTATTGGGGGTGTCTTGCTAATTGCCTATAATTTCCACCTGTTGTCTATTCCATTTGCACAACAGCATGTGAAATTTATTGTCAATCAGTGTTGCTTCCTAAGTGGACAGTTTGATTTCACAGAAGTGTGATTGACTTGGAGTTACATTGTGTTGTTTAAGTGTTCCCTTTATTTTTTTGAGCAGTATATATATATGTATACAAACAGTATACTGTGTACTGTATATTCCAAACAGGGATGGAATGTTCACTCAGTAAGTATCAAAGACCCAAATATGATAATTCACAAATGTATGTTGCGAAACCACTAACAATCCAAAGCTACCACTTCACTGCCTGAAGGCTGTGCCTAAGTCAAACCCATGTGACGTGGATGATATAAGAATAGTAATGATGATTGACACCATCCATATTTCTATTTTCATAGCCTATACTCTATTAATGAATCATTGCTGTGGCTATATTAGGCTGTGAAGGACAAACACAGAGATCTTAAAAGGAAAGTGCAATCACTTGTTTAATGAGATAAGTGAAAAATAACAGTGCTATGCCGAGAACACTGAACAAAGGTAAACATTCTAGAACCGAGAGGATCGCACTTGGACTTTAACGAAAGACAACTCATGCATAGCGTAACACCCAAACCTTCTGTTGGGATGAATTCTGAAACTAGCACCCAAACCTTCTGTTGGGATGTATTCTGAAACTCTAGCACCCAAACCTTCTGTTGGGATGCATTCTGAAACTCTAGCACCCAAACCTTCTGTTAGGATGCATTCTGAAACTCTAGCACGCAAACCTTCTGTTAGGATATGCATTCTGAAACTCTAGCACGCAAACCTTCTGTTGGGATGCATTCTGAAACTCTAGCACCCAAACCTTCTGTTGGGATGCATTCTGAAACTCTAGCACGCAAACCTTCTGTTAGGATATGCATTCTGAAACTCTAGCACGCAAACCTTCTGTTGGGATGTATTCTGAAACTCCAGCACCCAAACCTTCTGTTGGGATGCATTCTGAAACTCTAGCACCCAAACCTTCTGTTGGGATGCATTCTGAAACTCTAGCACGCAAACCTTCTGTTGGGATGTATTCTGAAACTCTAGCACGCAAACCTTCTGTTGGGATGTATTCTGAAACTCTAGCACGCAAACCTTCTGTTGGGATGTATTCTGAAACTCTAGCACGCAAACCTTCTGTTGGGATGTATTCTGAAACTCTAGCACACAAACCTTCTGTTGATGTGTTCTGAAACTATAGTGTAGAATTGCACCATACTGTATGAGTGTTCTTCTCTCTCTCTCTCTCTCTCTCTCTCGCTCTCTCTCTCTCTCTCTCTCTCTCTCTTTCTCTCTCTCTCTTTCTCTCTCTCTCCCTTTCTCTCTCTCTTAAATGTTATTGTAATACATTGTCAACTTGTATCTACTGTAGCTCTTTTCATTACATGTGTTTCTTTTGCCAACACAGATACAGTAGATGGTAGTCTGCCTTCTGTGCATTCACATTACCACACACACACACACGTGTCAATATCATTAGTCCCTAACGTAACCATCTGTTCTTCTGTAAATTTCTTATGCATAAACTGCTAACCAATTCTTGGCAAAAAGCCTTCACTCTGAGCTTCACATGCATCACAGCTAATTAATGACTTACCTGGGAGAGAACTTGAATTTAGAACTTGAATCTAATGGGAAATTAAAAAATGCCTAACAACCCTAACTCACACCAAGTGGAGAGTGCTACCATTGCCTTTCTGGACATTGACATGACACCGCAGACAGTACTGCCAGTGTACATACTAATTGTCACAGGAGGAAGTTGCCACTACGCCACCTTGTTTAATGAGGTGAGGTCTTTGAATAAATAACTAAATACAATTAAACATTAAATAACAAAAACACAAGTTCTTCACATCAGGGCTGGAGCATGAAAAGTACAAGACATATTGCTATAGAAATATTTTATTTACTGCAAGGTAATGAGAAGCAGACAAGCAGCAATGTGATCAATGAATTATCAATAAATAATAGGAGCGCTCCTCACATCTCAAACATCCTCACATCTCAAACATCATCACATCTCAAACATCCTCACATCTCAAACATCATCACGTCTCAAACATCCTCACGTCTCAAACATCCTCACATCTCAAACATCATCACATCTCAAACATCCTCACATCTCATAAGTCATCACATCTCAAACATCCTCACATCTCAAACATCATCACATCTCAAACATCCTCACATCTCATAAGTCATCACATCTCAAACATCCTCACGTCTCAAACATCATCACATCTCAAACATCCTCACATCTCATAAGTCATCACATCTCATAAGTCATCACGTCTCAAACATCCTCACATCTCAAACATCCTCAAATCTCAAACATCCTCACATCTCAAACATCCTCACATCTCAACCATCATCACATCTCATAAGTCATCACATCTCAAACGTCATCACATCTCAAACGTCATCACATCTCAACGTCATCACATCTCAATTGTTATCACATCTCAAACGTCATCACATCTCAAACATCATCACATCTCATAAGTCATCTCATCTCAATTGTCATCACATCTGAAACGTCATCACATCTCAAACATCAACACATCTCAATTGTTATCACATCTCAATTGTCATCACACCTCAATTGTCATCACACCTCAATTGTCATCACATCTCATAAGTCATCACATCTCAAACATCCTCACATCTCAAACGTCATCACATCTCAAACATCCTCACATCTCAAACATCCTCACATCTCATAAGTCATCACATCTCAAAAGTCATCACATCTCAAACATCCTAAAATCTCAAACATCATCACATCTCAAACATCATCACGTCTCAAACATCCTCACAACGCAAACATCATCACATCTCATAAGTCATCACATCGCAAACATCCTCACATCTCAAACATCCTCACATCTCATAAGTCATCACATCTCAAACGTCATCACATCTCAAACATCAACACATCTCAAACGTCATCACATCTCGATTGTCATCACATCTCAATCGTCATCAAATCTCAAACATCATCACATCTCATAAGTCATCACATCTCAATTGTCATCACATCTCAAACGTCATCACTTCTCAAACATCAACACACTCAATTGTTATCACATCTCAATTGTAATCACGTCTCAATTGTCATCACATCTCAATTGTCATCACATCTCAAACGTCATCACATCTCAAACGTCATCACATCTCGATTGTCATCACATCTCAATCGTCATCACATCTCAAACATCATCACATCTCATAAGTCATCACATCTCAATTGTCATCACATCTCAAACGTCATCACTTCTCAAACATCAACACACTCAATTGTTATCACATCTCAATTGTCATCACATCTCAATTGTCATCACGTCAATTGCCATCACACCTCAATTGTCATCACATCTCAAACGTCATCACATCTCAAACGTCATCACATCTCAAACGTCATCACATCTCATAAGTCATCACATCTCATAAGTCATCACATCTCATAAGACATCACACCTCTTAAGTCATCACAACTCAATTGTTATCACATCTCAATTGTCATCACATCTCAATTGTCATCACACCTCAAATGCCGTCACATCTCAAACGTCATCACATCTCAATTGTCATCACATCTCAAACGTCATCACATCTCAAACGTCATCACATCTCTAAAGTCATCACATCTCAAACATCAACACATCTCAATTGTCATCACATCTCAATTGTTATCGCATCTCAATTGTCATCACATCTCAATTGTCATCACATCTCAATTGTCATCACATCTTAAACATCATCACATCTCAAACATAATCTTCATACAACAAGCTATCCAATAAACATATTCAATATTAGTTTCAGCACTAAACACTAAACAGTCAATCAGTATTCACAATAAGTGCACACAATTAAGGAGAGCGTGCCCTGGGAGAAGGAGATCGGATCTGGAGGGAGATGGGCACTCACGCACACCCACAAATTCTGGTTCCACTGAATTTGGACTATGACACAGTCCCCACTCTCATCCTTCCAGCACACGCAAACCTGTAAACACATAACAGAGATCTGCTGGACACAGGGGAAAAACTGGGTATTCAAAAGGAAAACCCCACCCCCCTACTAACAGGTAGCACCTGGAGATAATCACAATTGATAAATCAAAACACCCCTCTACATAAACACACACCCCGAACCACATAAAACAAATACCCCCTGCCACGTCCTGACCAAATAAACACAAAATAAACTCCCCAAACAAAAGGGAGGGAAGGGAGGGTGGCTGCCGTCTCCGACGGTTCCCGTGCTACACCCCCCCCCCCCCCCCCCCCAAACCTCCTACTGTGGAAGTGACTCAGGCTCTGGCCTTTGTCCCCCACCTAACCAGTCCACCCCTGCTGAATACCTCGGCCTGAAGCGCGTCACCCTAGACCTTGGACTGTAGGCCGACTCTGAGAGCTCCGGACTGTAGGCCGACTCTGAGAGCTCCGGACTGTAGGCCAACTCTGAGAGCTCCGGACTGTAAGCCGTCTCACTCGGTTCCGGACTGTTGGCCATCTCACTCGGTTCCGGACTGTAGGCCGTCTCACTCGGTTCTGGACTGTGGGTCGTCTCACTCGGTTCCGGACTGTGGGTCGTCTCACTCAGTTCCGGACTGTGGGCTGTCTCTCTTGGTTCCGGACTGTGGGCCGTCTCTACGGGGCACTGTCGCCGGAAGCTCTGGACGAGGCACTGTTGCCGGACACTCTGGGCGAGGCACTGTTGCCGGACACTCTGGACGGGCCACTGTTGCCGGAAGGCCTGATGCGTGGGGCTGGCTTAGGACACGCGCCACAGGGCTAGTATGAGGAGCAGGGACAGGACGAGCTGGACTGGGCTGACGCACTGGAAGCCTGGTGCGTGGGGCTGGTACTGGAGGTACCAGACTGGAGACACGCACCTCAGGGCTAGTGCGAGGAGCAGGAACAGGATGAGTTGGACTGGGCTGACGCACTGGAAGCCTGGTGCGTGGGGCTGGTACTGGAGGTACCAGACTGGAGACACGCACCCCAAGGCTAGTGCGAGGAGCGGGAACAGGACGTACTGGACTGGGCTGATGCACTGGAAGCCTAGTGCGTGGGGCTGGTACTGGTACTGGATACAATTGCGACCTGGTGTAACGGCCGTCGTAGTAAGTGGACCAAGGCGCAGCGGGTTGAGTGCTCATTTTAATTTTATTACAACACTTATTAAACAAAACAAGAAAAAAACAAACAGACGACAAACAGTCTTGCAGGCAACACACAGCTATGCAAAAAAAAAAAACTCCCACAATTCCCATAACAAACACACTCCTAATTATAGGACACTCAATCAGAGGCAACGATAAACAGCTGCCTCCAATTGAAGGCCCCAATCCCAATTACCTAAACATAGAAATAGAATGACTAGACGGAACATAGAAGTACACTAACATAGAACATAGACCAAAACCCCGGAATACATAAATCAAACACCCCTCTACATAAACACACACCCCGAACCACATAAAACAAATACCCCCTGCCACGTCCTGACCAAACTACAATACCCAATAACCCCTATTACTGGTCAGGATGTGACACCTGGCCAAGATAAAGCAAGCAGTTTGACACATACAACAACACAGAGTTACACATGGAGTAAAACAAACATACAGTCAATAATATAGTAGAAAAATAAGTCTATATACAAAGTGAGCAAATGAGGTGAGATAAGGGAGGTAAAGGCAAAAAAGGCCATGATGGCGAAGTAAATACAATATAGCAAGTAAAACACTGGAATGGTAGATTTGCAGTGGAAGAAAGTGCAAAGTAGAAATAATGGGGTGCAAAGGAGCAAAATAAATAAATACAGTAGGGGAAGAGGGTAGTTGTTTGGGCTAAATTATAGATGGGCTATGTACAGGTGCAGTAATCTGTGAGCTGCTCTGACAGCTGGAGCTTGAATCAAATCAAATCAAATGTATTTATATAGCCCTTCTTACATCACCTGATATCTCAAAGTGCTGTACAGAAAACCCAGCCTAAAACCCCAAACAGCAAGCAATGCAGGTGTAGAAGCACGGTGGCTAGGAAAAAATCCCTAGAAAGGCCAAAACCTAGGAAGAAACCTAGAGAGGAACCAGGCTATGAGGGGTGGCCAGTCCTCTTCTGGCTGTGCCGGGTGGAGATTGTAACAGCACATGGCCTAGATGTTCAAATGTTCATAAATGACCAGCATGGTCAAATAATAATAATCATAGTAGTTGTCGAGGGAGCAACAAGTCAGTAACACAAGAGGTAGTGTCAGTTGGCTTTTTCATAGCCGACCTTTGAGAGTATCTCTACCGCTCCTGCTGTCTCTAGAGAGTGGAAAACAGCAGGTCTGGGACAGGTAGCACGTCCGGTGAATAGAGCAGGGTTCCAGCAGGTCTGGGACAGCAGGTCTGGGACAGGTAGCACATCCGGTGAACAGGTCAGGGTTCCATAGCTGCAGGCAGAACAGTTGGGACTGGAGCAGCAGCACGGCCAGGTGAACTGGGGACAGCAAGGAGTCATCAAGCCAGGTAGTCCTGAGGCATGGTCCTAGGGCTCAGGTCCTCCGAGAGAGAGAAAGAAAGAAAGAGAAAGAGAGAATTAGAGAGAGCATATTTAAATTCACACAGGACACCGGAAAAGACAAGCGAAATACTCCAGATGTGACAGACTGACACTAGCTCCCCGACACATAAACTACTGCAGAATAAATACTGGAGGCTGAGACAGGGGTCAGGAGACACTGTGGCCCCATCCAATGAAACCCCCAGACAGGGCCAAACAGGTAGGATATAACCCCACCCACTTTGCCAAAGCACAGCCTCCACACCACTGGAGGGATATCTCCAACCACCAACATACCATCCCGGGACAAGGCCGAGTATAGCCCACAAAGATCTCCGCCACGGCACAGCCCAAGGGGGGGCGCCAACCCAGACAGGAAGACCACGTCAGTGACTTAACCCACTCAAGTGACGCACCCCTCCCAGGGACAACATGGAAGAACACCAGTAAGCCAGTGACTCAGCCCCCGTAATAGGGGTAGAGGCAGAGAATCCCAGTGGAAAGAGGGGAAACCGGCCAGGCAGAGACAGCAAGGGCGGTTCGTTGCTCCAGCCTTTCCGTTCACCTTCACACCCCTGGGCCAGACTACACTTAATCATAGGACCTACTGAAGACATGTGTCTTCAGTAAAGACTTAAAGGTTGAGACTGAGTCTGCGTCTCTCACATGGGTAGGCAGACTATTCCATAAAAATTTAGCTCTATAGGAGAAAGCCCTGCCTCCAGCTGTTTGCTTAGAAATTGTAGGAACAATTAGGAGGCCCACGTCTTATGACCGTAGCGTACGTGTAGGTATGTACGGCACGACCAAATCGGAAAGATAGGTAGGAGCAAGCCCATGTAATGCTTTGTAGGTTAGCAGTAAAACCTTGAAATCAGCCCTTGCCTTAACAGGAAGCCAGTGTAGGGAGGCTAGCACTGGAGTAACATGATCAAATGTTTGGTTTCTAGTCAGGATTCTAGCAGCCGTATTTAGCACTAACTGAAGTTTATTTAGTGCTTTATCCGGGTAGCCGGAAAGTAGAGCATTGCTGTAGTCCAACCTAGAAGTAACAAAAGGCATGGATACATTTTTCTGCGTCATTTTTGGACAGAAAGTTTCTTATTTTGGCAATGTTACGTAGATGGAAAAAAGCTGTCCTTGAAACAGTCTTGATATGTTCTTCAAAAGAGAGATCAGGGTCCAGAGTAACGCCGAGGTCCTCCACAGTTTTATTTGAGACGACTGTACAACCATCCAGATTAATTGTCAGATTCAACAGAAGATCTCTTTGTTTCTTGGGACCTAGAACAAGCATCTCTGTTTTGTCCGAGTTTAAGAGTACAAAGTTTGCAGCCATCAACTTCCTTATGTCTGAGACACAGGCTTGTAGCGAGGGCAATTTTGGGACTTCACCATGTTTCATTGAAATGTACAGCTGTGTGTCATCCGCATAGCAGTGAAATTTAACATTATGTTTTCGAATGACATCCCCAAGAGGTAAAATATATAGTGAAAACAATAGTGGTCCTAAAACGGAACCTTGAGGAACACCAAAATGTACAGTTGATTTGTCAGAGGACAAACCATTCACAGAGACAAACTGATATCTTTCCGACAGATAAGGCCTAAACCAGGCCAGAACTTGTCCATGTAGACCAATTTGGGTTTCCAATCTCTCCAAAAGAATGTGGTGATCGATGGTATCAAAAGTAGCACTAAGATCTGGGAGCACGAGGACAGACGCAGCACCTCAGTCTGACGTCATTAAAATGTCACTTACCACCTTCACAAGTGCAGTCTCAGTGCTATGATGGGGTCTAAATCCAGACTGAAGCGTTTCGTATACATTGTCTTCAGGAAGGCAGTGAGTTGCTGCGCAACAGCTTTTTCTAAAATTTTTTGAGAGGAATGGAACATTCGATATAGGCCGATAGTTTTTTATAATTTCTGGGTCAAGATTTGGCTTTTTCAAGAGAGGCTTTATTACTGCCACTTTTAGTGAGTTTGGTACACATCCGGTGGATAGAGAGCCGTTTATTATGTTCAACATAAGAGTGCCAAGCACAGAAAGCAGCTCTTTCAGTAGTTTAGTTGGAATAGGGTCCAGTATGCAGCTTGAAGGTTTAGAGGCCATGATTATTTTCATCATTGTGTCAAGAGATATAGTACTAAAACACTTTAGTGTCTCCCTTGATCCTAGGTCCTGGCAGGGTTGTGCAGACTCAGGACAACGGAGCTTTGGAGGAATACGCAGATTTAAAGAGGAGTCCGTAATTTGCTTTCTAATGATCATGATCTTTTCCTCAAAGAAGTTCATGAATTCATCGCTGCTGAAGTGAGAGCCATCCTCTCTTGGGGAATGCTGCTTTTTAGTTAACTTTGCGACAGTATCAAAAATAAATTTTGGATTGTTCTTATTTTCCTCAATTAAGTTGGAAAAATAGGATGATCGAGCAGCAGTGAGGGCTCTTCGATACTGCACGGTACTGTCTTTCCAAGCTAGTCGGAAGACTTCCAGTTTGGTGTGGCGCCATTTCCGTTCCAATTTTCTGGAAGCTTGCTTCAGAGCTTGTGTATTTTCTGTATACCAGGGAGCTAGTTTCTTATGACAAATGTTTTTAGTTTTTAGGGGTGCAACTGCATCTAGTGTATTGCGCAAGGTTAAATTGAGTTCCTCGGTTAGGTGGTTAACTGATTTTTATCCTCTGACGTCCTTGGGTAGGCAGAGGGAGTCTGGAAGGGCATCAAGGAATCTTTGGGTTGTCTGAGAATTTATAGCACGACTTTTAATGCTCCTTGGTTGGGGTCTGAGCAGATTATTTGTTGCGATTGCGAACGTAATAAAATGGTGGTCCGATAGTCCAGGGTTATGAGGAAAAACATTAAGATCCACAACATTTATTCCATGGGACAAAACTAGGTCCAGAGTATGACTGTGGCAGTGAGTAGGTCCAGAGACATGTTGGACAAAACCCACTGAGTCGATGATGGCTCCAAAAGCCTTTTGGAGTGGGTCTGTGGACTTTTCCATGTGAATATTAAAGTCACCAAAATTTAGAATATTATCTGCGATGACTACAAGGTCCGATAGGAATTCAGGAAACTCAGTGAGGAACGCTGCATATGGCCCAGGAGGCCTGTAAACGGTAGCTATAAAAAGTGATTGAGTAGGCTGCCTAGATTTCATGACTAGAAGCTCAAAAGACTAAAACGTCGTTGTTGTTTAAAGCTAATGAGGGAGATAAGTGTTTCCAGTTTTAGAGACTTTTGTAGTTCGTTCCAGTCATTGGCAGCAGAGAACATGAAGGAGAGACGGCCGAAGCAGGAATTGGCTTTGGGGGTGACCAGAGAGATATACCTGCTGGAGCGCGTGCTACAGGTGGGTGCTGCTATGGTGACCAGCGAGCTGAGATAAGGGGGAACTTTACCTAGCAGGGTCTTGTAGATGACCTGGAGCCAATAGGTTTGGCGACGAGAATGAAGCGAGGGCCAGCCAACGAGAGCGTACAGGTCGCAGTGGTGGGTAGTATATGGGGCTTTGGTGACAAAACGGATGGCACTGTTAATTTATTGAGTAGGGTATTGGAGTAAGGTATTGGAGGCTTTTGTAAATGACATCACCGAAGTCGAGGATCGGTAGGATGGTCAAATTTATGAGGTTATGTTTGGCAGCATGTGTGAAAGATGCTTTGTTGCGAAATAGGAAGCCACTTCTAGATTTAATTTTGGATTGGAGATGCTTAATGTGAGTCTGGAAAAAGACTTCACAATATAACCAGACACTTAGGTATTTTTAGTTGTCCACATATTCCAAGTCAGAACCGTCCAGAGTAGTGATGCTGGACGGGCGGGCAGGTGCAGGCAGCGGTCGGTTGAAGAGCATAAATTTAGTTTTACTTGTATTTAAGAGCAGTTGGAGGCCACGGAAGGAGAGTTGTATGGCATTGAAGCTCGTCTGGAGGGTAGTTAACACAGTGTCCAACGAAGGGCCAGAAGTATACAGAATGGTGTCGTCTGCGTAGAGGTGGATCAGAGACTTATCAGCAGCAAGAGCGACATCATTGATGTATACAGAGAAAAGAGTCGGCCCAAGAATTGAACCCTGTGGCACCCCCATAGAGACTGCCAGAGGGCCGGTCAACAGGCCCTCCGATTTGACACACTGAACTCTATCAGAGAAGTAAGTAGTTGGTGAGCCAGGCGAGGCAATCATTTGAGAAACCAAGGCTGTTGAGTCTGCCGATGAGGATGTGGTGATTGACGGAGTCGAAAGCCTTGGCCAGGTCAATGAATACGGCTGCACAGCATTGTTTCATATCGATGGCAGTTAAGATATCGTTTAGGACCTTGAGCGTGGCTGAGGTGCACCCATGACCAGCTCGGAAACCAGATTGCATAGCGGAGAAGGTGTGGTGGGATTCGAAATGGTCGGTAATCTGTTTGTTGACTTGGCTTTCGAGGACTTTAGAGAGGCAGGGTAGGATAGATATAGGTCTGTAGCAGTTTGGGTCAAGAGTGTGTGTCCCCTTTGAAGAGGGGGATGACCGCAGCTGCTTTCCAATCTTTGGGAGTCTCAGACGACATGAAAGAGAGGTTGAACAGGCTAGTAATTGGGGTTGCAACAATTTCAGCAGATAATTTTAGTAAGAGAGGGTCCAGATTGTCTAGCCCGACTGATTTGTAGGGGTCCAGATTTTGCAGCTCTTTCAGAACATCAGCTGAGTCAATTTTGGGGGAAGGAGAAATGAGGAAGGCTTGGGCGAGTTGCTGTGGGGGATACGGTGCTGTTGACCGGGTTAGGGGTAGCCAGGTGGAAAGCATGGCCAGCCATAGAAAAATGCTTCTTGAAATTCTCAATTATGGTGGATTTATCGTGGTGACAGAGTTTCCTATCCTCAGTGCAGTGGGCAGCTGCAGTGGGCAGCTTTGATCCTCAGGGATCAAATCAAATTTTATTTGTCACATGAGCCACATACAACATGTGTAGACCTTAGAGTGAAATGCTTGCAGTTCAAGAAATAGAGTTAAGAAAATATTTATTGACCACAGCTTTTTTTCCCCCTCTGGTTGTAAATGAGGTAAAACGGATTTAAGTTTGCCTGCATGAAAGTCCCCGACCACTGAGTGCCGCTTCTGGATGAGGATTTTTTTGTTTGCTTATGGCCTCATACAGCTAATTTAGTGCAGTCTTAGTGCCAGCATCGGTTTGTGGTAGTAAATAGACGTACAGTAGCTGTTCTGTCCTACAGAACGATATTGATTGTCATATAGGATACATATTTTAGGAAACCATTTGTTCGTAGAAAATATTTTGCTCTGCATATCATTCAGAAATAGTACTGTAGTAATGTAAAGTTCTTGATATGTCTGAACAACCTGGACTTGGGTAGACGTAACATAGTGAATGTAAATCCGGGACACTCCAATTAGTATTATATATTACCTCCATGGATGTATTGCTGCCATAGTGCGGTGGAGCGGCGCTCCCTCACTTTTTTCAATTTGAGAATTGTAACGCCCTGGCCATAGAGGGGTGTTTTTGTTCTTTATTTTGGTTAGGCCAGGGTGTTACATTGGGTGGGCGTTCTATGTTCCTTTTTCTATGTTTTTGTATTTCTTTGTTTTGGGCCGTGTGTGGCTCCCAATCAGGCACAGCTGAAGCTTGTTGTTGCTGATTGGGAGTCACACATAAGGAGCATGTTTTTCCTTTGGGTTTTGTGGGTAAATGTTTTCTGTTTCTGTTAGTGTTTGGACCTGAAAGGACTGTTTGGCTGTCGGTTTCTTGTTTTTTGTCTAACGTGTTCTTTCTTTAATAAATTCCTGAAGATGAACACATCCTCCGCTGCACCTTGGTCTAATTCTAACGACGGCCGTTACAGAATTACCCACCACAAGAAGACCAAGCAGCGGAGGAAGGAGCAGCACAAGGAGGACTATAGGAAGCAGTGCGTTCGGGAAGTCATGGCATCCTAGTCGCTGGAGGTGTTGGAGTCCAGGATTGACTGGACATGGGATCAATTATTTGACCACTGCAACAACCTGCCTAGGGAGAGTGACGGACACGGGAGGCAGCCCCAATAATTTCTTTGGGGGGGGCACACGGGGAGTGTGGCGGAACCAGGAAGGAATTCTGGGCCAACTCCCCATGCTTACGGCAGGCAGCGCAGTACTGGTCAGGCACCGTGTTATGCGGTAAAGCGCACGGTGTCCCCAGTACGCGTGCATAGCCCGGTGCGCTATAGGCCAGCCCCCCGCAAGTGCCATGCGAGGGCAGGCATCGAGCCAGGACGGGTTGTGCCAGCTCAGCGCGTCTGGTCTCCAGTGCGCCTTTTTGGGCCAGGGTATCCTGCACCGGCTCTGCGCACTGTGTCTCCAGGGCGCTGGGAGGGTCCAGTTTGCCCAATGCCTGCTCTCCGCCCGTGCCGGCACCAAAGTGGGCATTCAGCCTGGAGTATGGGTAAAGAGCGTCAAGTCTAGAACTCCAGTGCTCCCCCACAGCCCGGTTTATCCTGTGCCTCCTCCTCGGACCAGGCCTCCAGTGGATCTCTCCAGCCTGGTCCGTCCTGTGCCACCTCCCAGGACCAGGCCTCCAGGGGGTCTCCCCATCCTGGTTAAGCCTGTGCCTCCTCCTCGGACCAGGCCTCCAGTGGGTCTCCCCATCCTGGTCAGTCCTGTGCCTGCTCCACGGACCAGGTCCCAGTGGGTCTCCCCATCCTGGTCCGTCCTGTGCCTCCTCCCAGGACTAGGCCTCCAGTGGGTCTCCCCATCCTGGTCCGTCCTGTGCCACCTCCCAGGACTAGGCCTCCAGTGGGTCTCTCCATCCTGGTCCGTCCTGTACCACCTCCCAGGACTAGGCCTCCAGTGGGTCTTGCCAGTCCAGAGCCGCCAGAGCTGCCCGCCAGTCCGGAGCCGCCAGAGCCGCCCGCCAGTCAGGAGCCGCCAGAGCCGCCCGCCAGTCAGGAGCCGCCAGAGCCGCCCGCCAGTCAGGAGCCGCCAGAGCCGCCCACCTGTCCGGAGCCGCCAGAGCCGCCGGAGCCGCCAGAGCCGCCCGCCAGACTGGTGAGTCCTGTGCCTGCGCCCAGGGCCTCCTTCATATCTCCCCAGCCTGGTGAATCCTGGGTCAGTGCCACCGGAGCCGCCAGGGACGCCCGCCAGCCGGGCGCAGCCAGGGACGCCCGCCAGCCGGGCGCAGCCATCGCCCCCCGCCAGCCGAGCGCAACCAGGGCCGCCCGCCAGCCGGGCGCAGTCAGGGTCGCCCACCAGACATTCGGCGCGCCGTAAGAAGGCCCACCCGGACCCTCCCTTCAGTGTCAGGTTTTGCGGCCGGAGTCCGCACCTTGGGGGGGGGGGGGGGGGGGTACTGTAACGCCCTGGCCATAGAGGGGGGGTTTTGTTCTTTATTTTGGTTAGGCCAGGGTGTTACATTGGGTGGGCGTTCTATGTTCCTTTTTCTATGTTTTTGTATTTCTTTGTTTTGGGCCGTGTGTGGCTCCCAATCAGGCACAGCTGAAGCTCGTTGTTGCTGATTGGGAGTCACACATAAGGAGCATGTTTTTCCTTTGGGTTTTGTGTGTAAATGTTTTCTGTTTCTGTTAGTGTTTGCACCTGACAGGACTGTTTGGCTGTCGGTTTCTTGTTTTTTGTCTAACGTGTTCTTTCTTTAATAAATTCCTGAAGATGAACACATCCTCCGCTGCACCTTGGTCTAATTCTAACGACGGCCATTACAAGAATACACAGAGCTTGTAAAAATATTTCAGGAAAAGTTATTCTGGTAAATTCGAAATGAAGTATATTTCATTACCATTCCACGAAAACGATAGAATGACAAACTTAATAAATATGTAGGCTATAGCAGCCTATAGGTGGGTAAATGTTGGTTTCTTCCCTGTCTTCTCTCTCTCTGAAGGTGGCACAAATGATGAGTAACTGTAGACGTGTGTGCAGAGCCCCGTCGGTCGGAGGCTTGACCACTTTGAGCAGGCCAAATCAGACAGAACAGCCACAGACAGAAAACTCTACCAGGGGTTGCTAAAACGGCTGTCCTCAAAACATTTTGTTATGTACTTGGGGCTCATGTAAGGCTACGACGCATTTGAACTCGGACTACTGTCTGAGTGCTTAGCTTACAGAAACGTACCACCTCTATTGCATATACAGACAAACTGATCCACTGCATGAACCTTATCATCACACTAACAAGATCTAGGATCCAAATTCCCTGCTTGTCTGCCTTGGTGTTCACAAACCTCCACGGGACCCCTCTTGGGCAGTGGAACCCATATATCATGATTTAAAGGGCGCTCATATCGCATAAAATAACCCTCATCAAGATCTGTTGCCTTCACCTAATAGTCCTACTCTTCACTTATTATTACAATACGTGGTGCGTAATCACAAATAGAAGATTCACTTCTCACAGTGGTGCCAGTTTAGTGAAGTTACATCAAAGCTGAATTAATGGCTTGCAAGATCACAATGATGAATTAGTATTTTACATATCAGAACCAAATATGAAAGTGTAAAGGCTACTGTAGCAGTAAGCCTATAATACAGTATGTTACACCAAAAACACCTCAGTACATTTTTTATCTGAAGCTGAATAGTGACATTTATTTCCTCATGCCGCCAAAATGTCACGCCTGCTCCCGGTCCCCAGCATTACGCACTCCTGTCACCATCAGTACGCATACCTCCCCGTCACGCGCATCAGCGTATTATTGGACTCACCTGGACTCAATCACCTGTTTATTACCTCCCCTATATTTGTCAGTTCCCCATCTCTGTTCGCCGCTGCTGCATTGATTGTTGATTGTCATTGTGTATCCATGTGCTGACGGTGTTCCTGCCTTGTTTCTGTATCTGTTCCAATTAAATGTCAACTCCCCGTACCTGGTTCTCGACTCCAGCATCGGTCTTTACAGTAACAGCGCGTGCAATTAGGCAGGATAGGCTTTGATTGAAACTAAATAGGCCTACAAGAAAGGCTAATAGTTTGTTAACACCATCTGCTTCAATTCGCCCACGAAACAGTCATTCAAGAAGATCTAAATGCATCTTTCCATGAAACTGATTGAGATCAGGTGATTGGCATGCGGACAGAGTTTGGATATTTCACTGGTAAAATGTGAAGAGTTATCATTCACGATTGACTGTGATTGATAGCCTCTTTTAAATTAGTTATGCCTAACTTTGTTTTGTGGGTATTAAAAATAGAAAAACGTGTGGGCATAGGAAGACGTTGCAATTGGAGAATACATTTTATCCATAGGCCTATTCTACAACGATATTCAATAGTCTACAACTCTCTGTACAAACTTTGATTGAGAAATGATAACATCATGAACAAAATAGCACTACACCACTGGTAACGTAATTAGCAACTTTGCAACGACTTATTTACGTTTACTATGTTACGTCTAGTCTAGGAGACCAGGCTGGACTGAATGGTAATGACTATTCTAGATTTTGGCTTCGGGATCCAAATGAACCATATGTGACTGAAGGGTGAGCTGTTAGACACCAACTGTGTTTCACTGTAAACACCGAACAAGGGAATGTTTCATATCTATTCTAACCAATTTTTCTGAATCATCACCAATTATTATCCAATTATCCAGTTATTATAAAATGTTTTAATTCAAATGATTCTGAATCTTAATGTAGTCAGGAGAGATGGGAGTCAGGTGGGGAGGGTTGGGAGTCAGAAGGAACGGTAGTGTTACAGTAGAGCTATTATGTTTGGGAACGTCTTTCTAACATGTTACATGAGCATCCTCCTGTGGGATTTAGTGTAGCCAGATGACCATGAATTAAAGACAGCAACACCAGCCAGTCAGCACATAACCCTCTTCCACCTCCCTTATCCTCACCTCCTCTCTCTACCAACAATACAGCATTATCTAAAACACAGCCCCAGGGGGTTGCAGAAGTCACTCTACATCCATATCATGACAATGCTGCTTCCTTTTTCCCAGTGGCAGTGACCTTACGGATTCCCTGTGATCTGTAGAGAAAAGACAGCCACCCCAACGCTAACATTGACAGGACTGCAAAGTCAGCCAACCATAGATTAATCCATTCTAGCTGTCGTCACATGGTCTGGCTGAGTAGGTTATTTTAGATGTTGAACCTCCCTCTACTACCGTTTGTTTTATCATTCAGCCTATTAGCACACTAGGTACTGTAGCGTCCGTGGGTTTGTAGACAACTGGCATAACCAGAAATGTTCGGTCATTCTGTGTTATGAAGCTAAAAACACTCTTATTTCCACTGACCTTCACCTTCTGAAACGTTCAGATGGTGTTTGCGAAAGTTTTGTGCGCTGTTTTAATTTGATCCTCTTGTAAATACTTCTTTGTTAAATTATTAATTTACGTAAATGTGCTAACATGCTCATCGCAGGCTGTACTGTTAAGTTAAGAGCAGAGAACTTGATTACAATGTTCAGATCCTAAATTCCTTTTGGAAAGGATTCACACAAGATTAGGAGTTATAGTTGACTCAAATCGCTTGGGCTTGCATTTCTCACAAATTATTGAATTTAATAATGTAAAGTTTATTGTGTAGTTCTGAAATGTCTCATAGGTCATAGATGAATTGATTGCTAATTAGTCATGTTAGGGCTAGCCATCACTGTGTGGTTAGATACTTGATCACATCTATTTAAAAAAGGTATGTTCCCATAACAGTCCAGTCTAGCATAAACCACACATTTATGTATAGCTATTGTGAAATCTTGCTATTGTGAAATCTTTCCTTGAGTTTTTGTATGGTTGAGAAGCACTAAATATACACACAGTCAAAACTTGGTGTGCAATGACTTTATTCTAAGCCATGTAGAGTAGGACAGTTATCCAGTAGGCGTACAGTGTCATCAGAAAGTATTCATACCCCTTGACTTATTACACATTTTGTTGTGTTACAGCCTGAATTCAAAATTGATTAACTAGATCTTTTTCTCAGCCATCTACACACGATACTTCATAATTAAAAAGTGAAAACATGTTTTTCAACATTTTTGCAAATGTATTGAAAATGAAATATCTAATTTACAAAAGTATTCGCACCTGTCATGTCCTGACCAGTTAAGGGGTTGTTTGTTATTGTAGTTTGGTCAGGGCGTGGCAGGGGGTGTTTGTTTAGTGTGTTTCAGGGTTTTTGGTTTATGTTCTATATTTTCTATTTCTATGTGTTTATCTCGTTTTTCTATTTCTAGGTTGGGGTTTTGGAATGATCTCCAATTAGAGGCAGCTGGTTGTCATTGCCTCTAATTGGAGGCCATATTTAAGTGGGTTAGTTTTCTCTTGTGTTTGTGGGTGGCTGATTCCTGTTTAGTCTGTGCACCTTATGGGACTGTTTTCGTCGTTTGTTTTGTGTAAGTGTTTTATTTTCCTTCGAATAAAGAAGATGTTAAATATATCCGCTGCAGTTCGGTTCATTCCATACGACGAATGTTACAGCACCCCTGAGTCAATACATTGTAGTAGAACCTTTGGCAGCAATTACAGCTGTGAGTCTTTCTGTGTAAGTCTCTAACACCATGCCCAGACCGGACGGCGCGTGGGCCATCGTGCACAAATTGATTTTGTCCCCCCACACCAAACGAGATCACGACATGCAGGTTGAAATCTCAAAACAAACTCTGAACCAATTATATTAATTTGGGAACAGGTCGAAAAGCATTAAACATTTATGGCAATTTAGCTAGCTAGCTTGCAGTTGCTAGCTAATTTGTCCTATTTAGCTAGCTTGCTGTTGCTAGCTAATTTGTCCTGGGATATAAATGTTCAGTTGTTATTTTACCTGAAATGCACAAGGTCCTCTACTCTGATAATTAATCCACACATAAAACGGTTAACCGGATCGTTTCTAGTCATCTCTCCTCCTTCCAGGCTATTTCTTCTTTGGACTTTATATGGTGATTGGCATCTAACTTTCGTAGTATTACCACGACCGACCGACCTCACTTCATCTTTCAATCAGCCACGTAGGTATAACCAATGAGGAGATGGCACGTGGGTATCTGCTTCTATGAACCAATAAGGAGAGGCAGGACTTGCACCGCCTTCATTGTCACAAATAGAACTGACTTCTATTTTAGCTTTTGGTAACGCAGACACTCGTTGGCACGCGTGAGCAGTGTGGGTGCAATGATTGAATAACATGTATGTACATTTATTTTGCAACGCTCACTCACATGACGCGAGCGGTGTGGTCAGCATGTAAGAGCTTTCCACACCTGGATTGTGCAACATTTACCCATTATTATTTTCAAAATCTGTCAACCTTTCACTTTTACTTTTCTATGAAGGTATCTTTATTTTTACTTTTACTCAATTGGGTACTTTTTCCACCACTGTGGCTGTGATAGGATAAAACTGAGGATGGATCAACAACATTGTAGTTACTCCACAATACTATCTTCATTGACAGTGTGCAAAGAAGGAAGCCTGTACAGAATAAAGATATTCCAAAATATGCATCTTGTTTGCAACAAGGAACTATAGTAATACCGCAAGAAATGTGGCAATTAACTGTTTGTCCTGAATACAAAGTGTTATGTTTTTGGGCAAATCCAATACTACTTGAGTAAAAGTATTTGGTTTTATACTTTTATTTATTTTTATTTAAGGATAGACAGGGGCCTGTTCCAGATAAGAGGCTGTAGGGATGACCAGGGATGTTCTTTTGATAAGTGTGTGAATTAGACCACTTTATTGTCCTGGTAATCATTCAAAATGTAATGAGTACTTTTGAGTGTCAGGGAAAATGTATGGAGTAAAAAGTACATAATATAAATAGTAAAGTAAAGTACAGATACCCCAAAAACGACTTAAGTAGTACTTTCAAGTACTTTTACTTAAGTACTTTACACCACTGCACAGCCATTAAACTCTGTAACTGTTTTTAAGCCAACTTTGGCCTCATGGTGAAATCCCTGAGCTGTTTCCTTCCTCTCAAGAAATTGAGTTAGGAAGGACGCCTGTATCTTTGTAGTGACTGGGTTTATTGATACACCATCCAAAGTATAATTAATAACTTCACCATGCTCAAATGGATAGTCAATGTCTGCATTTTTTTTATTTTAACCATCTACCAATAGGTGCCCTTCTTTGTGAGGCATTAGAGAACCTTGTGGTTGAATATGTGTTTGAAATTCACCGCTCGACTCAGGGACCTACAGATCATTTTATGTGCGGGGTACAGAGATGAGGGGGTCATTCAAAACTCATGTTAAACACTATTATTATGTGAATTGTTAAGCACATTTTTACTCCTTAACTCATTTAGACTTGAATACTTATTGACTCAAGACATTTCGTCTTTTAATTTATTACTAATTTGTAAAAGAAAATCTAAAAAAAAATCTACATTTTATAAATTTTAAATGCAGGCTGTAACACAATTTTCTTTGGAAAAAGTCAAGGGGTGTGAGTACTTTCTGAAGGCACTGTATATAGTAGACTGCAGGTAGCTGAGTGTGTTGCTGGTAGGCTAGACTCAGTGCTTCTGGTTCCCTTGTACAGATGGAGGGGAGTGCCCCAGGTAACAGGAGAACCGGAGACAGAGCCAAGGATATGAAACACAGATGACCAGCCTCCCACAGGATGGGATTCAGGGATATGTGAGATCTGCGCTACAATAGATCATTCGTTTGGAACATCTGTTAGAGGAGGTTCCCCAGTACCTCAGTTGGAAAATAATCTTAAATCACTCTATGGCGGTGGAAACCATGGTGAGCTTTTCTTATTTACTTTAATTAATTGTTTGTGCTCATCATCAAGGTCCACTTGTTTACATGTACAGTAATGCCATATGGTTATGATAGGGTGGCAAGTTGCCTCAAATGTTTTACAAGTAGTTCAAGAAGTTCAATGTCATTAAAAAATATATATCTGACGAAGAATCAAACAAGATAGAAACAAATTAAACATTCTACAAGCCCCAATTTTCCTCCAGACCTTATCTTCCCTTAAAAGCATCTCTCGTTTCACCCCTCTAATAAAACAGCATTTTTAAAATGAACTGTGGAGAGGTGATATAATCTTCTACCAGAGTCGATTTTGTTTGAAATGTGGACACATGCTATCTCTGCAAATTACATCAAAAGCAAGAACAGATATCTTCTCAGATCCCTGCCAAGCTTATGTAAGGAGAGCCTGGCCGTCTGTATTGGAGGGAAGACGCTGTGCACACTGCAGTGTTCAGTCGGGGAGAACCAGCATGGAGCTATAGCTTCAAGTTGCACTACTTCCCTGTGATTTCAGTCTCCAATTTAATAGCTACACATCAGCATGACTGACCATGCCAGTGATGATAACAAACGAAAACAACCCGTCTATGACTGAAACAGGTGAGAGAACATTTGATGAGATACATTTTCAGTTTGTTCTAATCGTCATCAATCTTTTGCCATCTTCTAAATGATGGGCCATTGACCTCATCGAAGGGTAACTTTGGAAATTAATCTTTAATTTCCCCAGAATCGTTAACTGCCTCATTGGACCCAACCCAAATCATGCTACGGTAACTTGTCCAAATGCACATGCATCAAGAAATGGGGCCAAGGATGGAAAAAATACAGAAATACATCAGAATGTCAATTCGTGCCTCTCTCCCTCTCCCTCCTTCTCTCTCTCGCCCTCCCTCTCTCTCTCCCTCTCCCTTGCTCTCTCATCCCCTCTCTCCCTCTCCCTTGCTCTCTCTTTCCCTCTCCCTCCCTCTCTCTTTCCCGCTCTCTCTCTCCCTCTCTTTCCCGCTCTCTCGTTCCCTCTCTCTCTCCCTCTCCTTCCCTCTCTTTTACTCTCTCCCCCCCTCTCTCCCTCCCTCTCTCTTTCATTCTCTCCCCCTCTTTCTCCCCTCCCTCTCTCTTTCCCTTTCCCTCTCTCTCTCTTTCCCTCCTCTCTCTCTCCCTCTCTCCCTCCCTGTCTCGTTCCCCCTCTCTCTCCCTCCCTTTCTCTTTCACTCTCTCTCCCTCTCTCTCCCCCTCCCTCTCTCTTTTCCTTCCCCTCCTCTCTCTCTCTCCCGCTCCCACTCTCTTTCCCTCTCTCTCTCCTCTCTCTGATTCTCTCTCTTTCCCTCTCTCCCTCTCTCTCTTTCCCTCTCTTCCTCTTGCCCCGTCCTGATAGGCATTAGCTCTTTCCAAGTCTCACTCCCATTAACCTGTTCACAGGTTGCAAGGAGAGGAGTGTTACTTTCTTATTTTCTGTCCTCCTCCCCTATCTCTCTCTGTTCTCTCCCACTTTCCATCTGTCTCAGTAACTATCACAAAAGATAATTTCCTTTTTAAATTACAGCAGGCCCTTTGTTATGATCCCTGGGCATTGTGATAATGCAGTGTGGGAGTGGAGAGAGTCTATGATGAGGGTTCCTAACAGAAACAGACGCGCTGGCCAGCACTAATGCCAGACTGACAGACAACAGTATATTCGGACACAAGGATACGGGACCTCTACAGTAACACAATGGGAGGGAAGGGCTCCATCGAACCTAGTTGGACAGATTCATACATTCATTATGTGTCATGGAGAGGGCAAAATCGATGAGTGAGGGCCTGTATAATCAGCTGTCACCTACTTCCTCCTGAATCCATCATTAGTGTACGCAAGGAGAGGAGTTGTCCAGAGCAGGTAGAGAAAATCCTTTGAAAGGGGGGAACATACAGTGTGAATGACTGACTGGATGTAGAAGCTTGAGGGCCATGTTGTGTGATACACACGATGAATAGCCTCAGTCCAGGCAAGCGTGAGGAACATGAAGAGGAGGAAGTGTCAGGTACAGGAATAGTTTGATATTAAAATGCTAGCCGCTATGCCTTGGCCCCGAGCACAATAATCTCATTGTGCTGCAGGTCACAGCAGAGAGAGAAGTGGAGCTGCCTCACTTCAAACTAAATTGCTTCTTCTGATGAGAAGAACACAAAACAACCATCAGAATAACATCAAATTCCCACCTAAAGTGAATTAGGGAAAACATCCAATTTAGATGATATGGGGAAGACATGGTGAGATATTGAGAACGGAGAGAGGCCAAACAATTAGATCAACATGTAGGAGGAACTTCACAGGCAGACTTCTACAGTTCATCTCAAGTGTTTTCAAGATCCAATGGTTTTTCATTACACTCAGTCAGATTTCATTACGAGGTGAGAAAATCTAATTTTGTTCCATGTATCTGACAGTTTTTCAGACTAATTCATCCTGTCAAGGTGCAGCCTCAACAAACTCACCATATGGTGTTTATGTGTGTTGGAGCTTGTGTTTCTTGTTCATGTGTCTCTTAAAGTCAAGTGCGGTACTTAGCTACTAGCTACTTAGCTACTAGTTACTTAGCTACTAGTTGCTTAGCTACTAGTTACTTAGCTATTCGTTTTTCTGTTTATAAATTAGGTCTTCTCCTTCATAGACCTATTTAATCAGCAGAGCTTCCTCTGTTCCTGTTCTGAAATTCAATCATATATGTTTTTGGAGATCTCCATGCGTATTGGGGCTGATGAACATACACGAAAGGTACCGCTATAATAGTGATAGTACTGCAATCATATTCAGACAGGCCTAAGAAAGTGCACAGTATTTCGCTACACTCGCATTAACATCTGCTAACCATGTGTATGTGACAAATAAAATTAGATTTGATTTAGTAAGCCTAAGCCTAACCTCAACTATCCAGCTGTGCACTGGACTATGCTGTTAACTACATAGTAAGCCTTATCTCCCTAAATCTAGGATCTCTTAAACATATGACACATTTGACCATTTACACATCCTTGCAGACAAAGGACATCCAATCATAGCAAAAGCTCAGCAAATACTGCAGTGAATATGGCACAAACAAAAAACTCCACTCCCCTAGTCAGATTAGTTTTTTCTGTGATAAGCTCACAAGGTTACCGGCTTGAGAACTCTGAGTGTCTTTTCGAAATGTCAATTACATTCTTAGATTCAAGCTGTGGTTTTCAAAACACACTGAAATTATTTCTTGCTCTCAAGCTTTCGTTGAAAGCCTTTTATGCCTTGATATGCAAAACCCAGAGGATTTATTTGTGAAAAAGCTTTCCAGTGTTAATAGAATATTAGAGCACATAAAGGTAAATCACTGAAGGATTGTGTTTTAATACGTCCGGGACGTCATAGTGCAGAACAGGTTCATTCTCCTATCCAAGGGTAGATTCAAATCATTGTTAGTAGATTGAAAGGGCCTTTCTCTGGGACCGGCTTCATGTGTCCTCTTTCTCTTCTACAAAACGCCACAGTGGGTTGCCGTCTGATTAATCTTAATGAGTTATGGAAATTGCCTTTATCTCAAATAATTTAGGAATGTTTCTGTATTGTTTTATTAATGCACTTTTTCACCCTGTATAATCTCGAAGCTCTTCTCTGAGCCGTTTTATGAGAGAGGCAGTGTTTGTTCTTCATTGCGAGCTCTTTATAAAATCCTTGGTGGTCTCTGGCGTATTGCATGCAGGAACAAGAAATTAGTCATTACTGTAATTTAATGATTTCTAACCAAACAAGAGTCAACCTGGATCACTAAACGTATCACCCCGTATCGCTCTATTCCCTGCGGTCTGGTCTTTGAGAGCATGTCTCGCCTAAATGTATACTTAATTAATTGTGTTCATCATCCGGAGAATCCTGTGGTGAATGTACTGTTTCAATTGACAGACAAAATATTAAATGCCCTGACTGAAGCCCCGGCCTGAAGAGAGTCTGGAAACGCTGTATTGTGTTGCATTATGATAAAGGGCTTTTTGGTTCACATAAATACCAGTAGGTCTACTGGAAAAGGTAACGTGACGTAAGATAAAAATACACTGTGAGTTTCTCTTCACACTGACTAAATTAATTTGATGGAGCTACTTTTAGCAACAGATGAGCTGCATTCTCACACATACAGTAATTCATGAATGTAAATAAAAATGTGTTACTGAAACATTGAATGGCAAATAGAGATTAAGCCATTGAATGGCAAATAGAGTACAAATAGAGATTAAGCATCTGCTCTAAAGTATAGTTATATAAACGCAACATGCAACAATTTCAAAGATTTTTGCTGAGTTACAGTTCATATAAGAAAAATCTGTCAATTTAAATAAATGTATTAGACCCTAATCTATGGTTTTCACATGACTCGGCAAGGGCGCATTGGGGAGCCAGGCCCAGCTAATCAGAATTAGTTTTTCCCCACAAAAATCTTTATTACAGAAAAAAATACTCCTCAGCACCGCACTCCACCCCCTCAGATGATCCCGCAGGTGAAGAAGCCGGATGTGGAGGTCCTGGGCTGGCGTGCCAAATTCTCTAAAACGACGTTGGAGGCGGCTTATGGTAGAGAAATGAACATTAAATCTCTGACAACAGCTCTGGTGGACATTCTTGCAGTCAGCATGACAAGTACATGCTCCCTCAACACTTGAGACATCTGTGGCATTGTGTTGTGTGATAAAACTGCATATTTATTGTCCACACCACAAATTGCACCCAGTAATAATCATGCTGTTTAATCAGATTCTTGATATGCCACACCTGTCAGGTGGATGGACTATTTAGACAAAGGATAAAATGCTCACAAACAGGGATGTTAGCAAATTTGTGCACAACATTGTTCAGTATATTTTCCAAGTTTATATTCTCTAAGAGTTATTCCTTTCCACTAAACATTTACTGAACTGACATCTCCAAATGCACCATCCAACCACTCCCACACCAAGACTTACAGCTGTTACACAAGTACCTTTATGCTTCATCAAATCTGTCACTGATGTATCAGACTTTACCATCAGAGCGGCATCACAGACATACAGGAATTTCCATACATATTGTCACCAATTTATACCCAGGAACCATATCTATGTATCTACATGTCCCAATCATCCTTATCATACCAGTAGAAGCAGAACCCCACATTATAAGGTTACATATCATAACATTACGGGGTGTGCTGGGGTTAGGAAAGCCATAGGGGCAAAATCAACACAGCTCCACCTGTGTCCGCCGTATCTCTGTGCTTCCTGTGAGCAGCCTGCCTGCCTCTAACCTGTATTTGGTTTCCACAGGGAGGGGAATAGAGCTGCATGTTGATAAGAACATCAAAAATTACAATGGCCGCAGTATATATCGGTGTGGAAATGGAAGTGTGCCATTCGCCCTTGGCCCCCCACAGATTAAGGCTGCAACACAAACAGTCAGAAGGTTCAGCAGGCAGGACTAAGCCTTCTCTTCTCTATTGCTGCTAGGCCCTCTCTCTCACTCTTTCTCTGCGCTCCATCCAGTTCTACCCCTGCTCGAGACTGTATGTCTTGAATTCCGGTTTATTTTCTGTAAGCTTTTAATGACATGCACTAACAACGTTTTTGGGATTTCTCGGAGGTGGCTTCCAAACAGGAAATCGTTCAGAAGGAAAGAGCAGCTTTGTGCAAAAGGGCTTTCGTTGAACAACTTTGGTAGAAGGCAGGGTAATGGGGTACTCACTAAACAGGGTACTCGCTAAATGGCAAAAAAACGCCAGCAGTTGGTTTAAGAAACTAACCCGAATGGTCCATTTTACAGTATTTGTTTTGGTTACCCTTAAAACATGTCTTTATTTAATTTATTTGGTGTTCTTATACCACTCCACTGTGGGTTAATCAACGTCTACTATTATATTTTTATGTATTTTTCTTCGCTGTGTGAATTTCTTCATAAAAAGCACAAACACAGTCTTCAGAAGGGGGGTGAAGACCAGAGGAAAAACAGTGTGCCATGTATACAACTTTGAATTAACACAACTCTGAATTAACACAACTCTAAATTAATACAACTCTGAATTAATGATCAGCGCTCTTCCACTTCAATTAGTCCACTATTTGCAGGACTGGCTAATTGTAAATGAGTTCCAGTGTGGATACTGGAAAATGATAGTATGCTAACATCATTACCCTTGCACAAGACAAGTCCCACAGAGGTTGTCTGGGACTGTGACATACAGGGACTTTTTTCATGTAATCTAAGTTCATGCATATGCCAACTCTGTGACAGTTGATGGTTTCTGAGAGAATGCAATGAAAAAAGGGGATACCTTTAGGTTACTGGCCCAACACTCTTAACTGCTAGGCTACCTGTGGGAGAGGTGCTATATGACGTCAGTGCAGTAGGTTGCCTCCTATCCAGGTTGCCTCCTTTTCACGCAGTTCATGGTTTCCCATTCTGACCTCTGTTTCATAATGCGTCATCAATCCCCATGACAGGACCATGTCAGAATTACCACTTTTAGTGTTGTTGATATCCTGCCTCACAGTAACGTTAACATTCAGTATTGCGCTACTGTGATATAGCACAAACAAGTGCATGGAAAGATTTTTTTTAAATTACATTTTGTGCTTGTATTGTGGGGGTTTATATGCACAATAGGGGTGTTGAAATTCTTGGCTTTTTATTTTTTATTTACAGTATTTGATGGTCTTGTGATGGTGGCCTCGGCAATGTTGTAAAATCTATTGTGTTGTAGAGACGTTTGAAACTATGATACAAAACCAAACCATTTTTCATCCAGTGGTATCCTTTTGAAATAGGTTTATTGAGATAATACTGACACTTTTACTCAATGTTGGTCACCAGGCTTTTAAAAACAGATAGTAAAACAGTTATTAAAACAGTTGGAGCTCAGCTTATGTCATTTTAATTGGTTTGGTGAAACCATCCTACTGGGAACACACTGGTTAAATCAACATTGTTTACACGTCCAATCAATGAAATGACGTTGAACCGACATGGAATAGACGTTGAATTGATGTCTGTGCCCAGTGGGATGGTGTCTTTTCATTCAAAACACTGAAACGTAGTAGTTAGAACTGTTTTTCTACTGTGCCATCTCCTTTGATGTCTCAAATTTTCAAAAACACTTAATATTTTTTTTCCAAATCAAAAACCTTAAAAAGAAGAGACATCTGCTTCATAAGGCTAAAAATGAATGGAAATGCTTATGATCTAAAATCGATCTTGAACACAGACACATTGTTTTGGAGTCACTGAGCTCTCAGTGACAAAAAAGAGGAAAAAGATTTGAAAATGTCACGTCACATGTTTCGAATTAAGGTTTATCTTGCTTGCGTAATCCACAGTTTGTCTTTTTAATGAATAAATACCTTGCAGGTTGGATCTCCTACTGTAGTAGTCCGTTGAAGGAAAAAACACAAACAGGAATTTGGTGGGTGATACAATAACGGCTAGGAATTGGATGTAATCGGTAGTCCAGTAGTCTGGATAGGTGGTTCTATGTTATTTCCAGGTCAAGTCTTTACTCTGCATCCGTTCAGTAGAATTTCAGGAGTTTTCCATGTTCCCTTACTGGTCCCTGGTTCCTTCCCAAAATCATTCAATACATAGTTCTCACATCCAAGAAGACCCAGTGGTTTCTGTCAAGGAAGAAACGACTGACGACACCAAGTCTTCAGATCCAGGACAGACAGCACTATCGCGTGACCTGTAAACAGGGGAGATAGCAAGGTGTTAGTTCATATTAATGGACACTACAGATTAAACTAGGATTTGCAGCTATTTATGACACAGGCAGTGTGTAAAAACCTCAGTCAGTCTGACCTGGCTGCTGGGCTACAAAACCAGAAGAAGATTGAGTGATTAATTACACAACATAGATAGAACGTTGTTTATTCCAAAAGATCCATCTCAAAGTAAGACCCACACCACACTGCCTGTTACTGTGTAAATCTATATTCTATATCTGTCATACAGTGTAGATCTATCTGTCAAACGGGCTGCATACACCAGGCTGAGTTTGAATCCCCAGCTGCTATGTCCATCACTCACCTGTCCTAGGGTGTCAGAGTCAAACACATTGTACTGTAGTATTAGGAATTAGAACTCTATTGCTATGCATTCCAATTAGACTAGTTTGGATTCCTGCTTCACCAAAACAGCTGCCATCATCAGCAAATTCTGGAACTATGAAGGTCTATGACATCAGCCCCTGCTTGGTGGTACAGTACGTATGGTACAGCATATGTAATTTCAAAACATACTGCACATGATTCATTTTGACACCCTATTACGCCAAGTATTTCACTGAACATTAACCCAAAGGGCCCTCACAAAGAAGCAGGTTGACGTTTATTGTCATGAGTCTTGCCCAAGAGGCAGAACTAAGTGGTTTCCGCTAGATGGCCCAGCTGCAAAGTCAACATTGGCAATAGGCCTATCGTAAAAAAATATATATTTTGTTCTTCATCTTAGGCTAGGATTAGCCATTAGAGTTAGCAATGTGGTTAAGGTTAGTGTTAAGGTTAGGTTTAAAATCAGATTTGATGACTACCCTGCAGAGCTACCTACAATAAATGCCAACCTGTGAATATTAATCCAAAGGGCCTTTACAAAGTACAGTATGACATGTGCCATATTTGCTGTTAACATGGTCATAATAACAGTGCTGTTACCGAGTACGCGAAAAATTCCTCCCGCTTGCTATTTTCTGCTTTCCCTACGGCCAAAACTATAATTTCCTACTACCAGCGGGCGAGGGGAATTTGCCATTCAAGACATGATTTGCATCTCTGGTGGGTAGCCTCCACTCATACAGTAGGTCCGGTATAATCCCTTGGCAGGCCACTTTTGCATCTCTGGCGTTTATCCTCCACTCAGAGGACAGCTATAAGCCCTAGGCAAGCCATCTAGACATGAGTTAAGTTGAAAGACAATAGCAAGGAATTTCTCTAACCTCAAATTCGGCCTGCCACCTTCCAGCTAATCACAGCCAGCCAGAGGCTGCAAGCTGTTTTAGTTGTTTCTATAAATACCTTACATTTGTTGTGATTTTAATATGATTCGATTTTTTTGCCAATTTAAAAACACAATACAACCACATGTGGCCATACTGCATCTAAAATCATAGAGGATGACACAAAAAGTGATACACCTAATAATTTACAGTAGATTCATGATATCATGATTATGACCAAAAATAGCCTACATTTTTGCCATTGAGTTAATATACTATATTTGAAGCAATACAAACAGTTCCTTTCTAGCAATAAATGCCATTCCCTAAACCGCCTCACACACTTGAAGAAAAGTGTTGATCACTACGTACAATATTGGTGGTGGCACCTCTTAAACACCACAGAAGAAGCCAAAAAACCTTCACCAGGAAGTTATCCTTGTTACCTCCTTTCTTTTATCGAGTTTTCAGACCCGTCTTTGACGCCTTGATAGTAGCCAGTAACTAGCTTTCATAAAATAAAAAGGAACACTGGAACTAAAGATCGGTTGAATTGTTTGTATTTATCACCACCGAACGTTTTGTGTGAGGAAAACGGCAAGTGAATGGCAGGAGAACGGCTGCCAATTTACAAAGCGGCATATCGGGGGTGAATGAAGAAGATGGGCAAAAAAGCTGTCGCACGTCGCTCGACCACTCTGGAGGGACGCCGGCCTCCGGAGTGCTCACTGCTAACTGGGTAGTTGTCCTCTCTTTACTGTTAACATGGTCATAGTAACAGTGCTGTTAATTGTCCTCTCTTTACTGTTAACATGGTCATAGTAACAGTTATGTTAGTTGTCCTCTCTTTACTGTTAACATGGTCATAGTAACAGTGTGGTTAGTTGTCCTCTCTTTACTGTTAACATGGTCATAGTAACAGTTCTGTTAGTTGTCCTCTCTTTACTGTTAACATGGTCATAGTAACAGTGCTGTTAGTTGTCCTCTCTTTACTGTTAACATGGTCATAGTAACAGTGCTGTTAGTTATCCTCTCTTTACTGTTAACATGGTCATAGTAACAGTGCTGTTAGTTGTCCTCTCTTTACTGTTAACATGGTCATAGTAACAGTGCTGTTAGTTGTCCTCTCTTTACTGATAACATGGTCATAGTAACAGTTCTGTTAGTTGTCCTCTCTTTACTGTTAACATGGTCATAGTAACAGTGCTGTTAGTTGTCCTCTCTTTACTGTTAACATGGTCATAGTAACAGTGCTGTTAGTTGTCCTCTCTTTACTGATAACATGGTCATAGTAACAGTTCTGTTAGTTGTCCTCTCTTTACTGTTAACATGGTCATAGTAACAGTGCTGTTAGTTGTCCTCTCTTTACTGTTAACATGGTCATAGTAACAGTGCTGTTAGTTGTCCTCTCTTTACTGTTAACATGGTTATAGTAACAGTGCTGTTAGTTGTCCTCTCTTTACTGTTAACATGGTCATAGTAACAGTGCTGTTAGTTGCCCTCTCTTTACTGTTAACATGGTCATAGTAACAGTTCTGTTAGTTGTTCTCTCTTTACTGTTAACATGGTCATAGTAACAGTGCTGTTAGTTGTCCTCTCTTTACTGTTAACATGGTCATAGTAACAGTGCTGTTAGTTGTCCTCTCTTTACTGTTAACATGGTTATAGTAACAGTGCTGTTAGTTGTCCTCTCTTTACTGTTAACATGGTCATAGTAACAGTGCTGTTAGTTGTCCTCTCTTTACTGTTAACATGGTCATAGTAACAGTTCTGTTAGTTGTCCTCTCTTTACTGTTAACATGGTCATAGTAACAGTGCTGTTAGTTGTCCTCTCTTTACTGTTAACATGGTCATAGTAACAGTTCTGTTAGTTGTCCTCTCTTTACTGTTAACATGGTCATAGTAACAGTGCTGTTAGTTGTCCTCTCTTTACTGTTAACATGGTCATAGTAACAGTGCTGTTAGTTGTCCTCTCTTTACTGTTAACATGGTCATAGTAACAGTTCTGTTAGTTGTCCTCTCTTTACTGTTAACATGGTCATAGTAACAGTGCTGTTAGTTGTCCTCTCTTTACTGTTAACATGGTCATAGTAACAGTGCTGTTAGTTGTCCTCTCTTTACTGTTAACATGGTCATAGTAACAGTGCTGTTAGTTGTCCTCTCTTTACTGTTAACATGGTCATAGTAACAGTTCTGTTAGTTGTCCTCTCTTTACTGTTAACATGGTCATAGTAACAGTTCTGTTAGTTGTCCTCTCTTTACTGTTAACATGGTCATAGTAACAGTGCTTTTAGTTGTCCTCTCTTTACTGTTAACATGGTCATAGTAACAGTTCTGTTAGTTGTCCTCTCTTTACTGTTAACATGGTCATAGTAACAGTGCTGTTAGTTGTCCTCTCTTTACTGTTAACATGGTCATAGTAACAGTTCTGTTAGTTGTCCTCTCTTTACTGTTAACATGGTCATAGTAACAGTGCTGTTAGTTGTCCTCTCTTTACTGTTAACATGGTCATAGTAACAGTGCTGTTAGTTGTCCTCTCTTTACTGTTAACATGGTCATAGTAACAGTGCTGTTAGTTGTCCTCTCTTTACTGTTAACATGGTCATAGTAACAGTGCTGTTAGTTGTCCTCTCTTTACTGTTAACATGGTCATAGTAACAGTTCTGTTAGTTGTCCTCTCTTTACTGTTAACATGGTCATAGTAACAGTGCTGTTAGTTGTCCTCTCTTTACTGTTAACATGATCATAGTAACAGTGCTGTTAGTTGTCCTCTCTTTACTGTTAACATGGTCATAGTAACAGTGCTGTTAGTTGTCCTCTCTTTACTGTTAACATGGTCATAGTAACAGTGCTGTTAGTTGTCCTCTCTTTACTGTTAACATGATCATAGTAACAGTGCTGTTAGTTGTCCTCTCTTTACTGTTAACATGGTCATAGTAACAGTGCTGTTAGTTGTCCTCTATTTACTGTTAACATGGTCATAGTAACAGTTCTGTTAGTTGTCCTCTCTTTACTGTTAACATGGTCATAGTAACAGTTATGTTAGTTGTCCTCTCTTTACTGTTAACATGGTCATAGTAACAATCCCCTTTAAGTACAACATGCTAACATATTTAGTGTGAAGAAGTATAAGTGGGTCTCGTTATCACACACATTCATAGGTGTTCCTATTTGTGTATTGGCACATATTAGTGTCATTCAATTAGTGAGTGGCGGAGGCTCCATGCTCTTGGCCTGAAAAGCAGCACGGAGCGTAGGGCTCGGAGCCAGGCGACAGGATGTGTCAGTACACCAATGCACACTGTTCCAAGATATGCCTTAATCCAAATCAAATCAAATGTTATTGGTCACATACACGTGTTTAGCAGATGTTAATACGGGTGTAGCGAAATGCTTGTGCTTCTAGTTCCGACAGTGCAGCAATATCTAACAAGTATTATCTAACAATTTCACAACAAATACCTAATACACACACATCTAAGTAAAGGAATGGAATTAAGAATATGTAAATATATGGACGAGCAATGTCAGAGCTGCATAGACTGAGATACATGTAGAGTCTCACTTTCTAACAGACCTCACACACCAACATCTAACATCTAAAAATACATTAGGCTGTAATTTTCTGTTCGCGGGTGCTGGAAAAGGGGAACATAAGATTCACCCATCGCTGTTTCGGGAGGTACAGTTTAATCTTCACATGTCAGTGAGACTCATCAGGAAGCTGGGATAAAAGACCACCTTTGGTCAGGCTCAAACTAAGCCCTGATTCAAAGCTTCATGGACAAACAAACAAAAAACAAACACACAAACAAACAATTGCCTACCCCTGATAAAGAAACTAAATGATGTTGTTATTTCAATTTTGTTCTTTGCTTGTCACCAATAGGGATTGAATGACACAGTAGGATTGACATAGTAGCTGCACTAGCATTGAAGGCTCAATCATATAATATCACGTGTGGCAAGGCTTACAATGAGTAAGAACGTCCATAACAGTGGACCTACAGTACAGAAAATCAACATGGGTCCCAAGCACCCTGCTTCATTATCTTAGTCCAAACTAGGGGTGTGAACAGTTTAAACATTACAATATTTAAACAAAGTTGGTATCCTTAGTATTAAGAAAAAACCCTAAATGAAAAAACAATTAAAATCACAGTAAAGTTATCACAAAACATTATTTTCCATGTTATAGCCTAACCAGATTATATGGCTATAAAGGCCTGGGGAAAGTTGTGTAATTTAAATCAAGCCAGAGAGGAAGAGGCAAACTTTAGGCTACTTTGGTGAATATGTGAGGCACGCAAGACAATTAAGACATTGCAAGATGCAGATTAGCAAGACATATCCACATGGTTCTGCCTGCCCCTCCTCTCTCTCCCTCCAGCTGGCCTGCCTGCCTGCTCTTTCTCTTAGCTAATGACACAGGTGTGTATTCAGTCTTCAGTCTGTATTCGGTCTGATGCATGCAGAATATCCTAGTTTAGACTATTCATGTGACTGATGTCTCCATAGTACAGAAGTATCTTCGGGCCAGTCTTGCGAGCACAGAGTAGGCTCCTCTTCGTTTCTGAATGGGTGAGGCGTTTTTCGCTCATGACATGAAATTACAGTAGGCAACCGGTATAGCCTATATCGATTACCCTATAATATAATGGTAGGTGGCCCCTTGAAAGCGCCTCGGCTACTGCGTGTTTGTTTGGCTGTTAAAGGCTCTGCATGGTCAATCTGACATCTGCAGTGGCCGTATATAGCATTTACTGTGCCTCCGCAGAAGTCAGAGCAGAGCTGTTGAGTAGAAAGTTGTCAAGGAAGTGAGTGTTTATACAGGACCTCTCGTCCCAACCTACCGTCAACCAATCATGTCAATGCAGAGCTATACAGAGCTTTACAGAGCCCTCCACATTGTTAAAACATTTGGGAGAAGCACAGCGATGCAGTATGGAGCTCGATTTGGCCTCCGCAAGCTCTGTGATTGTGTCAAACCCTCCGTGATTGTGTCAAACCCTCCGTAAGGAGCCTCCTGATCGCATTTCCAGAGCAAGCATCCCAGCTAGCAATGAGGAGCAGCCAGAAGCGGCCCGCTTCCCGGGGCCGGAACTGATTGCATCGGCCCGGAATCGGGTGTCGGACTCGGCCCGGAATCAAAATGAATGACTGCTCAGAATCGGCCCAATACATCTGGCCGTTTCCGTCTACCAGAATTCAGCCTACTTTGCCGGCATCTTACCAGAATCCTCCCAGAAGTGGGCAGATGCAAATGTAAATAAATGTATACAAAATTACCCGATTTAGTCATTTTAAATATTACTATTATACATTTTACACATGCAAATTATACCCATCCACAAAGAAACATGTCTCGGAGGAAACACCATACACCTGTACACCTGGTGACCGTGTCACTGTGCATCCGCCTAGCCTGCCACAGGAGTCACTTCAGCACGATGGGACAAGCACATACCAGCCGGCCAAACCCTCCCCTAACTCGGATGACACTGGGACAATTGTGTGTCGCCTCATGGGTCTCGAACCAGCATCTGTAGAAATGCAGTTTGCATGGTTACACAGTGTCTTAGACCGCTGCGCCACTCGGGAAGTTCCTTCCACAAAGTTTTTAATGCTTATCAAGTGCCTTGACAAAGTATCAAAATACTGAAATACTACACAGGACTCTTAAAGAATTTCACTTAAATGTTAATAGAATTTTTTTTATCACAGAAACAATGAGAAAATATGGAAAAATAAATCATGAAATGTTAATTATATAAAGCAGCCGTGTAATCATCTGCCAGAGAGTAGCCCCAATCGGACCGAGCCCTAAGTAATACATTTGGACCAGATAACTCACACCAGAATCATCCCGAGCTCAATCCCCGCATCCTAGCCATAAGTAATACTGCCGAAGGCGACCCAGACTCGGGCCAAATGACGTTGGCCGAGTCTGACTCTCACATGCTGACCAGACCGGACACGTCGCGTACGCGAGCGTCGCAAAATACTTTTAGAAATCCATGTTATTCAATTATTGCACCCACACTGCTCGCGAGCGTCTGCGATGCCAAAGGCTAAAATAGAAGTCATTCCTATTTCTGAAGCAGATCGCGCTGAAAGTCCTGCCTCTCCCATCTCCTCATTGGTTTATAGAAGCAGGTACCCATGTGCCATCTCCTCATTGGTTATACCCACGTGGGTAATTGAAAGACGAACTGTGTTGCCGGTTGTCGTGGTAATAGTATGAAAGTTTAGATGCCAATCACCATATAAGTTCAAAGATGAAATAGCCTGGAAGGAGGAGAGATAACTAGAAACAATTCGGTTGGCCGTTTTATGTGTGTGCATTTCAGGTAAAATAACAACTCAATGTTTATATCCCAGGACAAATTAGCTAGCAACAGCAAGCTAGCTAAATAGGACAAATTAGCTAGCAAGTGCAAGCTAACTAGCTAAATTGCCATACATGTTTAATGCTTTTCAACCTTGTTTTGATATTTTAACCTGTGTGTCGTGATCACGTTTGGTGTAGGGGGACAAAATAAATATATGCACGATGGCGCACGCGCACAGCCGGTTTGGGTTCCGTGTCAGCCGAGTGCCACTACTATCAGCCGGAATCGGGCCAGTTCCACTGTGCGAGCTGGGATGATTTGGCTTTTAGGGTAGACTACAGCTTTTTCAACGCAGACACGAAACCGTCTCTGGAGACATGAATGAGATTTTACTTGTCTGTAAAGTAATTCCTAACTTCCATCACTTGGCGACTGAACTCGCAATCCTAGCGTGCCTGCTGCCTGAGCGCAGACCACTCTTTCCTAAAAAAGTAATTTCAAGTTAGTTAAATATCGCTACTTATCAAGACATTTAATAGAACGAAAGCACATCTAGCTATCCTACATAAAAAACTGCTTAAACAACACAGCAGCACATCAATCAGCAATGTTTATTGTTGTCAGGGAAACAATAGAACATCATGCCGGAGCAGAATTCTACTGTCTGAAAAGAGACCGACGCTTCTAATGCTACACTTTTTTTAGTTGTCTGAAAAGTTAAATTATCCACGTTACTGTAGCTGCGTTCTGTGTCTGTAAAGGGTCGCGGTAGATAGAACTTCAGTGGTCATATAGCCTTAATAGGAACATTATTCTGCAATGTGAATTGACGTGGAATTTTATGATTTTTATTATCGTTTTAAAAGAAAACCGTAAAAAAAATGGCAGTTTAACAGTTAAGAAATGTTTTCCATTTGTCACATCCTTAGTCCAAACACAGTAAGCCCTTTGTAGGCCTGTTATTTTGCAAACTTATCCAGCTTCTCATCACAGACATCCAACTAATTCTCTCTTACATCACAACACTTGTCCTGTGAAATTGCTCTGTGACGCTTGTTATGTGTGATGTGTGTTGATTGATATGATGTGAAAGCAGAGGTGAGGGCATGACTGGTGACATTACCGGAAGGATTCTAACCCCTGGTCTGGTCTTGCCTGGCCAGTGTGAGGCTCTGTGTCTGCTCTTTGACATGGGGAGAATGGAGAGCTGCTAAGGTCGTTCGAGAGATGCCCTGGGGGCTTTGTGGAGGTGATTTGTTATTGTGAATCTGTCAGTGATGTGAAGTGACACCGTCATTTGTATCAGCCATAAATAGGACTTGGATCAATATGGAGAGATGGTGAGCCACTGATAGTCTATTGATAGTTTGTTGATTTATAGGGGGACTCTATTTATTACAAAATAATGTATTACCACTTTAACATCGTAAAAACACACATTAGCACATATAGAAAACAAATAATTCAATGAATGCTACTACCCACGCACACTTCTTATTCTGAAAACTGTAAGTATCTATCTTTTTAGGAGCTTACCATGTTGTAGGTTTTTACAGAACCCCCAAAAAATCAGAGTTTTATTAGACCATTGAACAAAAACCTACTGCTTAAAAACAAACTTCTAATTTAGAAAACAGCCTATGTGGCATCGATATGATGCTACAAAGATTAATAGGATAATTTTTGTAATAAAGTCAAGTCACCCAATATTGTTTTGTGAGACTTGTGTTCTTGACTGCGTCACAAAGTCAATTAAGGTTTGTTTCAATCCTGCCCACATCTGGCAGCACACAAGTAATTATCAATTCGAAGTGAAGCTGCACGCGAACCAATCGTAATGCCTGTGGTAAATTGGGTTGACTTTGGATATCCCTATGGGGCTAGTTAGGGACCATCTGTAAATTACACAATGTACAGGAGACAATATGTTAAATTCCAATGGCTCAAATTTCAATGACTTAAAAACCTCAAACCAACTATAAATTGTAGAAATTCAAATAATGATATTGAATGGGAAAACTAAAAGGTGTGCGATATGAAAATATTGTCTCATTTACATTGTGTAATTTATTGACGGTCCCTAACTAGCCCTGGAGATGGTCTACCCAAAGTTAAACCAACTTTGCCATGTTCGCACACTAGCTGAAGATAATTGGCTAAATAATTTGCCAAACTCTTCCCACCTGTGAACACACACAGGAGACACCTACATCAACACACAGCCCCAAACCAACTGATGTTTGAATTCAGCCATGGCCGCTACCTTTTCTTAATGAACCAAAACTTAAATGAGGCCAAATCAAGAAGTGCAGTCGCCCTTTAAATACCACAATGCAGGTTCCATTCAATTGAGCCCATAATCATTTTTCACAGATGTCACCTGTTTACAGAACCATGTAGCTAAGTCCTTGGCGAAAACATGTCACTGAGCCCCCTAATCTAGTGTATGGTGTCCCTCTCCCACTGTCTCTCCGTGGGGGGTGGTGGTGGTTGTCAACATGGAGGGAAGCCCTCAGGGTCCCCAAATCAAACAAACTGAGCTCCTGTCTAGCCCAACAGTAATGTAGCAGTCACCTGCACACCAGGCTGCCTGCATCTCTGCCTGCATCTCTGCCTGCATCTCTGCCTGCATCTCCGCCTGCATCTCTGCCTACATCTCTGCCTGCCTGTCTGCCTGCCTGTCTGCCTGTCTGCCTGCCTGTCTGCCTGCCTGTCTGCCTGCCTGCCTGTCTGCCTGTCTGTCTGTCTGTCTGCCTGTCTGCCTGTCTGCCTGCCTGTGTGAGAGAGAGGAGGTATACATTATTAACCTGGCTAAAATAAAAAAAGTCTGCCTCACCCAGGCCCTCCACACAATGAATAATGGAGAATGCAGCTCAAGTACAGGCGTTTGGTGAGTCAAACACCAGGCCGTGATAGATGGCTCTTGGCCCACTGTGTCACACACCCCCTTCCTCCCTCACCCCCAACCCCACCCCAAACACAGACACACATAACCTCTGGAATCACCCTATCCCGCTCTGAACATCCACCTCCACGGCTCAGTTTTTCTTCACAGGCTGTTTGTTTGTTTCTTTGTTGTTTTTTGCCTGTTTTGTTTCCTTGCTGACGTTTGAAGTTACATCCAAGACTACTCAGATTTTTTCAAAGGCAGGCCCCGACCCAAGCCTGTTCTCTTATCCCATTGCCAAATGCAAGTGGGTCAGATGGAAGCGTCAGAGTTCTCTGTATACCGATAGGCAGGCAGGCAGGCAGGCTGGCAGGCAGAGATGTTTAAAGGCCCAATGCAGCCATTTTTATGTACATTTCTAATAATTTCTGGGTAAAAATTAGGTACCTTACTATAAAATATTTCCATTAAAATCTCAAGCAAGAATTTTGCTAGGACTGCTGGATCTGAGTGGGAAGAGGAAAACTGAAAATTAGCTGTTATTGGCAAAGATGTTTGGAACTCTCTTTTTTATTAGTCTATTTACCAATTTACAGCATGGTGATGTCACCATGGAAATCGGAAACTCCAGCCCATGCAAACCTGCTGATTAGAAGGTGCTGTGTAGATTGTATTTTCAACCAGCAACTATCATAAATTAACACCGATAAAATGTTTTCAGAATTGTACAGTGTTAGTTTCAACAGATGTTGTATAATATGATATAAAACACTGAAAAAATGAATGTTGACTGCACTGGGCCTTTAAGGATAATGTTGGCTTTCCAAGGTGGGCATGTTTTCAGCCGCTGTAGGAGCTGGGATATACAGTCATTTTAGCCATAGACTTGCATTTTCTATTTCAAGGTGATTCTTTTTCATATTTATCACCAGAGTCTGCTGTCAAACTGTACTTCAAATATGTACTTCAGAATTACACTTTTCATATGAAAAGAATGTACAAAATGGGTGAATATAATATTTATTTATTTTACCTTTATCTGAATGGGAGTCACTATTCAGACAAAGGTCTCTTTTACAAGGGAGCCCTGCATATACACAATTTACAAAATAAAGTCAAATGCAATTGTCACATCTGATCCTCACCTCCTGCGTTCGACGTCTCCAGTTTACAACCACCGGCCCTGGCTACCCATCATTACGCACACCTGCGCCTCATCATCAGTTACATCTGGACTCTATCACCTTCCTGATTACTCCCCATATATATAGCACTCTGTTGTTATTTCCCATCAGCCATTATAGACTGTTCCTATGTCCCAACGCTACTCCTGTTTTTGTATTGTTTATTGTTCGTGTTCTATTAAACTCTCCAAATGCACCTGACTCCCAGCGTCTATGTTACAAAATAACGCCTCAATATTATGGAAGCAGCAGTTGATCAAGGCTTCTCCCAGATGGTCAGCGAACAGGGAAACCTACTTCGCCAACACCACAACCAGCTGGCTCAACTGGGAATGGCTATGGAAGAGGTCCTCCTCGTTCTGCAGCGTCTCGACGTTATCCAAGGGGCATCACCTCCCTCGGGTGGAGGATTATCAAATCAATTCTTATTTATCACATGCGCCGTGAAACGCTTACTTACAAGCCCTTAACTAACAATGCAGTTCAAGAAAGAGTTAAGAAAATATGCCCTAAATAAACTAAAGTAAAAAATTATAAAAACACAATAACAATAACGAGGCTATATACAGGGGGTACCAGTACCGAGTCAAAGTGCAGGGGTACAGGTTAATCAAGTTAATTTGTACATGTATGCAGGGGTAAAGTGACTATGCATAGTCACTTCACCCCCAGAGAAAACAGTCTATGATTTGGGTGACAGGAGTCTTTGACAATTTTTTGGTGTTTCCTCTGACACTGCCTAGTATATAGGTCCTGGATGGCAGGAAGGTTGGCCCCAGTGATGTACTGGGCTGTACACACTACCCTCTATATGGTCAGATGCCGAGCAGTTACCATATCAGGCGGTGATGCAACCGGTCAGGATGCTCTTGATGGTACAGCTGTATAACTTTTTGAGGATGTGGGGACCCGTGCCAAATCTTTTCAGTCTCCGCAGGATACCTTCACATTCTTGGGCAAAGGGACTAGGTTGAAAATGTCAGTTAAGACACTTGCCAGTTGGTCCTCGCATGCTATGAGTACACGCCCTGGTAATCCTTCTGGCCCCGCAGCCTTGTGAATGTTGACCTGTTTAAAGGTCTTGCTCATATTGGCTACGGAGAGCGTGATTACACAATCATCCAGGACAGCTGGTGCTCTCATGAAAGCTTCAGTGTTGCATGCCTCGAAGCTAGCATAAAAGGCATTTGCACCTTAGCCAAATACATTTAAACTCAGTTTTTCACAATTCCTGACATTTAATCCTAGTAGAAATTCCCTGTTTTAGGTCAGTTAGGATCACCACTTTATTTTAAGAATGTGAAATGTCAGAATAGTAGTAGAGAGAATGATTTATTTCAGCTTTTATTTCTTTCATCACATTCCCAGTGGGTCAGAAGTTTACATATGCTCAATTAGTATTTGGTAGCATTGCCTTTAAATTGTTTAACTTGGGTCAAACGTTTCAGGTAGCCTTCCACCAGCTTCCCACAATAAGTTGGGTGAATTTTGGCCCATTCCTCATGACAGAGCTGGTGTAAATGAGTCAGGTTTGTAGGCCTCCTTGCTCGCACAAGCTTTTTCAGTTCTGCCCACAAATTCTCTATAGGATTGAGGTCAGGGCTTTGTGATGGCCACTCCAATGCCTTGACATTGTTGTCCTTAAGCCATTTTGCCACAACTTTGGAAGTATGCTTGGGGTCATTGTCCATTTGGAAGACCCATTTGTGACCAAGCTTGAACTTCCTGACTGATGTCTCAGAGATGTTGTTTCAATATATCCACATAATTTTCCTGCCTCATGATGCCATCTATTTTGTGAAGTGCACCAGTCCCTCCTGTAGCAAAGCACCTCTACAACATGATGCTGCCACCCCCGTGCTTCACGGTTGTGATAGTGTTCTTCGGCTTGCAAGCCTCCCCCTTTTTCCTCCAAACATAACAATGGTCATCATGGCCAAACAGTTCTATTTTTGTTTCATCGGAACAGAGGACATTTCTCCAAAAACTACGATCTTTGTCCCCATGTGCAGATGCAAAACGTAGTCTGTTTTTTTATGGCGGTTTTGGAGCAGTGGCTTCTTCCTTGCTTAGTGGCCTTTCAGGTTATGTCAACATACAGTGAGGGAAAAAGGTATTTGATCCCCTGTTGATTTTGTACGTTTTCCCACTGACAAAAAAATTATCGGTCTATAATTTTAATGGTAGGTTTATTTGAACAGTGAGAGACAGAATAACAAAAAATCCAGAAAAACGCATGTAAAAAATGTTATAAATTGATTTGCATTTTAATGAGGGAAATAAGTATTTGACCCCCTCTCAATCAGAAAGATTTCTGGCTCCCAGGGGTCTTTTATACAGGTAACAAACTGAGATTAGGAGCACACTCTTAAAGGGAGTGCTCCTAATCTCAGCATGTTACCTGTATAAAAGACACCTGTCCACAGAAGCAATCAATCAGATTCCAAACTCTCCACCGTGGCCAAGACCAAAGAGCTCTCCAAGGATGTCAGGGACAAGATTGTAGACCTACACAAGGCTGGAATGGGCTACAAGACCATTGCCAAGCAGCTTGGTGAGAAGGTGACAACAGTTGGTGCGATTATTCGCAAATGGAAGAAACACAAAAGAACTGTCAATCTCCCTCGGCCTGGGGCTCCATGCAAGATCTCACCTCGTGGAGTTGCAATGATCATGAGAACGGTGAGGAATCAGCCCAGAACTACACGGGAGGATCTTGTCAATGATCTCAAGGCAGCTATGACCATAGTCACCAAGAAAACAATTGGTAACACACTACGCCATGAAGGACTGAAATCCTGCAGTGCCCGCAAGGTCCCCCTGCTCAAGAATACATATACATGCCCGTCTGAAGTTTGCCAATGAACATCTGAATGATTCAGAGGACAACTGGGTGAAAGTGTTGTGGTCAGATGAGACCAAAATGGAGCTCTTTGGCATCAACTCAACTCGCCGTGTTCGGAGGAGGAGGAATGCTGCCTATGACCCCAAGAACACCATCTCCACCGTCAAACATGGAGGTGGAAACATTATGCTTTGAGGGTGTTTTTTGCTAAGGGGACAGGACAACTTCACCGCATCAAAGGGACGATGGACGGGGCCATGTACCGTCAAATCTTGGGTGAGAACCTCCTTCCCTCAGCCAGGGCATTGAAAATGGGTCGTGGATGGGTATTCCAGCATGACAATGACCCAAAACACACGGCCAAGGCAACAAAGGAGTGGCTCAAGAAGAAGCACATTAAGGTCCTGGAGTGGCCTATCCAGTCTCCAGACCTTAATCCCATAGGAAATCTGTGGAGGGAGCTGAAGGTTCGAGTTGCCAAACGTCAGCCTCGAAACCTTAATGACTTGGAGAAGATCTGCAAAGAGGAGTGGGACAAAATCCCTCCTGAGATGTGTGCAAACCTGGTGGCCAACTACAAGATACGTCTGACCTCTGTGTTTGCCAACAAAGGTTTTGCCACCAAGTACTAAGTCATGTTTTGCAGAGGGGTCAAATACTTATTTCCCTCATTAAAATGCATTTTGCACTGCGGGAGACCCCATCCACTCCAAAGCGCTCATCCACAAAGTATCAAAATACAGAGTGGCGTTGATGAAGGTATACTGTCCTGCTAATCGGCCTACAAGTGTTTGAAAACCTGTTTTCAAAATGCCACCAGCTGTCCATCAATACTGTAAATAAAAACACAGCATCTTGTTCACATCTTGTTTACATTCTTTATTATAACCACAATGTCACAAATAATTTGTATCTACCTTTCCAATTACTTTTAGAGTTTGGGATTAATTTGATTAATATTATGTTGTTTCTATTCAAAGAAAAACGAAAAACCCTCTGGGTTTCCATTAGGATGGGATGGAAAATATGGCGCTTTACAATGTGACGGTCAGGAGTAGGCTACGGTACTGGGCTATTTAGCTAAAGAATCCCCATGTTGTGCGGGCACGTGGGAGACCAAGGTCCAATTCCCCAACAGGGAGGAAGGAGTAGGCTGTCCTTGTAAATAAGAATGTGTTTTTAACTGACTTGCCTTGTTAAATAAAGGTTACACTAAGAGTATAACATTTCTACACCATAATTGAAGTCCAACCAATACCCAAATGGAGATTCAGTCAAAATAAAAATCTAATTGATTTATAAGACCAGTCCCCATGCTTGTCTCAGAGCAGAGCCAAATGGTGCTAAAATAGTTGTAGGCTATTGCTTCAAATCCTATTGCTTCTAACATCAATATGCTCTTTAAATAAATAAAACCTACACCACTTTTAATAGCATATTACTCAACCCTAGTGAGACTCATGTCGCCTACGGTAGGCCTACAGGATATCGAAAAATATGACTCTCCATCAATAATTACATATAGAGGATTGAAGGATTCTAAATGAAAACCAAAAGCCGCCTCATGGGTCTCCCGATGGCAGCCGGCACGGGTTTCAAAATGCGGTGATTTAGACAGCTGGTGACTTAGACAGCTTGTGACTTAGACAGCTTCGCCACTGGGGAGGTACCATCCACCAAGTATCAAAATACAGAGAGGTGTTGGTAAAGGTATATTGTCCTGCTAATAGCCCATCATTTTGATCCAAAGCCATGAATGAGTGAGTCACACAGATTTATGTAGGTACCTCTATATGTCAGTCCCATCAACTTGATAATATATAATAATATTTTGGAGGATATTTCTTTTTTTTTTTAATTAAAGTGAGCGATTGTAATCTGAATAAAGGCGAAAACATTTATTTCTGTTTTTAGAGGGAGGGAAACGCTGGGTCAATTGTGTGCCACCCTATGTGACTCCCAATCACGGTCGGATATGATACATAATAATACTTCTTGTGGTATTATTTGTTTATTTTTTTCTGATGGATTAAACTGAAATTGCAACCAATCACGGCCGGTTGTGATGCAGCCAACCTAACTTAGAAATACATTTGACGATAGAATTCTCCCCCTACCCTCCTTCTAGACAAGTCTATTGTCCAGCTACCTGCTAATAGCCATAATGGCACTGTACAATGTGTGTTTGAAAGAGCATTTCCCAGTAAGCAACAATTTGTTAACCTTCATTAGACAACTTTGTTCCAATATTTCTGTAATTCAGTGATATTTATTCCCATATTAATTCGTTATGGATCCAATAACTAAATAAACATTGGCATTTTGCAATTATGTTAGCACAGCTGAAAACTGTTGTTCTGATTAAAGAAACCATAAAACTGGCCTTCTTTAGACTAGTTGAGTATCTGGAGCATCAGCATTTGTGGGTTCGATTACAGGCTCAAAATGGCCAGAAACAAAGAACTTTCTTCTGAAACTCATCAGTCTATTCTTGTTCTGAGAAATGAAGGCTATTCCATGCGAGAAATTGCCAAGAAACTGAAGATCTTGTACAACGCTGTGTACTACTCCCTTCACAGAACAGCACAAACTGGCTATAACCAGAATAGAAAGAGGTGTGGGAGGCCCCAGTGCACAACTAAGCAAGAGGACAGGTACATTAGAGTGTCTAGTTTGAGAAACAGATGCCTCACAAGTTCTCAACTGGCAGCTTCATAAAATACTACCCGCAAAACACTAGTCTCAACGTCAACAGTGCAGAGGCAACTCCGGGATGCTGGCCTTCTAGGCAGAGTTGCAAAGAAAAAGCCATATCGCAGACTGGCCAATAAAAAGAAAAGATTAAGATATGGGCAAAAGAACACAGACACTTGACAAAGGAACTCTGCCTAGAAGGCCAGCATCCCGGAGTCACCTCTTCACTGTTGACGTTGAGACTGGTATTTTGCGGGTACTATTTAACCCTTGTGTAGTCTTAACATTCTGTATACCCCCCTTTTCCTAATGGTAAAAAATGTCCCGCCTTCACTAAACCCCTAAAATAAAGCAGCTTAATTGAATTTTAAACCCCAAATCTATTTTGCATGAAGAAACAACCTGTCATTTGGCAATATATTCTTATATACTGTACAATGAGGAATTAAACTACAAAATACTAGTCTTCTCCCATTTTTTAACCATTGCCCCCACCCACAATGTGTATAAACAACAACAATAAATAAGAATAAAATAAGATAATAGATACAAAACAAAAATGTGAAGAACATAAATCAATCAACTCCAATTAGCACAGTACGCAAGTATGTGTGCATGGACTTTGCAGATGTATTTCTTACATGTGCAGCACATAGTATTTATTTTACAGTACTTCTTTTGCGAGCAGAATTGGCATCTCCTCCTCTTGCCTGCCCCAGCTGCAGCCTTGGGTGGATCAGGACAAGATTCTGCCCCCTGAACAGCTGCACAAGCGCTGCAGAGGCTGCTGTGCGGGGGAGGCGCTCCCTTCTTTGAATGTGTGGGGTTACAAGTCCCTTTCTCAGCTGCTCCAGGAACACCCTCTTGTTCTGCTTATCAGGCATCCAGGTAGGGTTGATCTTGTTCCATATCACGAAGGCATTGTATGAGGACACATCAATGATGTTATGGAAGATGACCAGGGGTCAGCGGGCAGTCATCCTCCTGCAGCTGTAAGTTCCAATCACCTTGTCCAGGTTGTCCAAGCCTTCTTTGTTGTGGTTGTAGTCCAGGATGATGGCTGGCTTCCTGTCCTCCCAATCACTGATCTCAGCCATTTTGTGCAGTGTGCTCAGGAGGACCACATTCTTGTTCCTCTTTGGGAGGTAAGAAACTAGAGTGGTGGGGGTGAAGGCAAACTTTGATGAGAAGGCCTCTCTCCCCATTGTTGTGAGGAGTGCAGTGGGGAGCTCAGGCTTGTTCTTTCTAACTGTGCCACAACCATGCCAATCGTCCTCTTCAGGAGCTTCTGGCTGAGTTCATAAGAAGTGAAGAAATTGTCACACGTGACATTGTGCCCCCTCAGTCCATCTGTCACATCAAGCACAACCCGCATACCCTGGTTCTTCTCTGGGCCTCCACTGGTCAGCTTCCCTGTGTAGACTTGCATCTTCCAAGCATAGCTGGATTGTGCGTCACAGACCACCCACATCTTGATGCCATACTTTGCTGGCATGCTGGGCATATACTACCAGAAAGGACAGCAACCTTTTGAATAAAGAGATTACTATCAGTAATTAGTATCAGTGTCACAGAAAACAATCACATAAATCAATGATATTACAAATCAAATCAGATGTTATTAGTCACATGAGCCAAATACAACAGGTGTAGACCTTACAGTGAAATGCTTACTTGCGAGCCCCTAACCAACAGTGCAGTTTCAAAAATATGGATAAGAATAAGAGATAAAAGTAACAAGTAATTAAAGAGCAGCAGTAAAAAATAACAATATATACAGGGGGGTGCCGGTACAGAGTCAATGTGTGGGGGCACTAGTTAGTTGAGGTAGTATGTACATGTAGGTAGAGTTAATAAAGTGACTATGCATAGATGCCAACAGAGAGTGGCAGTGGTGTGGAGAGGGGAGGGAGGGAGGGGAGCAATGCAAATAGTCTGGGTAGCCATTTGACTAAATGTTCAGGAGTCTTATGGCTTGCGGGGAGAAGCTGTTTAGAAGCCTCTTGGACCTAGACTTGGCGCTCCAGTACCGAATAGGTTTTGTCGTGCCCGCTTCATGACAGTCTTGGTGTGCTTGGACCATGTTAGTATGTTGGTGATGTGGACACCAAAGAACTTGAAGCTCTCAACCTGCTCCACTACAGTCTCGTCGATGAGAATGGGGGCGTGCTCGGTCCTCTTTTTCCTGTAGTCCACCATCATCTCATTTGTCTTGATCACGTTGAGGGAGAGGTTGTTGTCCTGGCACCACACGGCCAGGTCTCTGACCTCCTCCCTATAGGCTATCTCGTTGTTGTCGGTGATCACAACGCTGTTGTGTCATTGGCAAATTTAATGATGGTGTTGGAGTCGTGCCTGGCCGTGCAGTCATGAGTGAACAGGGAGTACAGGAGGGGGCTGAGCACGCACCCCTGATTAATTAACAGTGAAAATCACTTACATTACAGGTATGAAAATAAAAATGTAACTATGAATGGAACCAGTTGCTCATCCACTGTTAATTCGGGCCCAGGTTTGTAGAAGTACGGCAGACGCTCCACCCACTTCTCCCAAACCTCTCTTATGGCCGCCAGTTTGTCTCTCACTCGTCTTGCAGGTCTTGACTCATGGTTATCAAATTGTAGCCTTCTTGAGAAAGTGTGAAAGACTTTCAGTGGCATCGTGGCACGGACAATCGCCCTTCCACTCCTTGCATCCCAGAGGCTACGTGTAGTCTCGCCTCGGGACCTATACACACCCACTAAGATTAGCAGCCCTATGTAGGCACGCAGGTCAATCTCATCCATCCTTTTCCAGTTGTCTCCATATTTACTCCAGGATGATTTTTTTTATGGCTGGTGTGATGAACATGTAGAATGTTCAGGTGATGTCCTGGGCATGGGCAACTGCATGTCTTGTGGGCCCTGTGGTCATCATTATGACATTTTGTGCTGCCATCCTGCCCTGGTTGTCATATGGTGACAAGGACCATGTTATTTTGCTGTTCTTTGACAAAAATGTCTCTCTCTCAGCTTGGGGGATTTCTTCTTCATCTAAAGATGATGCATTGTGCTCTGGGGTGTATTCTTCCCCATCTTCTTCTTCAGATACTTCCTCCTCTTCTAAATCATTGTTCTCTAGTTCCTCCTGGACATCTGAAAAAATCTGATCCACGACCTGTTGGGCACAGAAACGTGCACTCATGGCTTCAGCAAAGAGAGAACTGGGGGGACTGTCATCTGCAGCACCTTTATAACCTCTGACTGCATTCCCCATTAGTAAACAATGCTTTCAATAAATGTTTATTTTGTCTGAAATGTTGTTTATTTTGTCTGAAGTTGTTTTTATTGTCTGTGAACTTGAGTCATGTGTGGGGTCGTGGAGGGGAGATGCTGCACAAGCACAAGGACGTTTAAGTTTTGTCTGAGTTCAATCAGTAGCACACATCATCTCAATTTATCATTGTGTGTGTGTGTGTGTGTGTGTGTGTGTGCATATGTGTGTGTCTGGTTTTTGTGGTGTGTAAATGATTTTATAACTGCAGGGTCAAAAATGACTTTAAGACAATCTTTGTACCCAGTGGTGTACAGCTTTCATGGGAATGTGAACAAAGGCGATGTTTCACTTTTTCAAATGTTGGGGTCACTCTAGGAAAAGTCATACAATTTCAAGTTGAAAATATATCATTTAGGGGGTTTCTCTGCTGTTAAACATAGTGGTGGGTCATTTTTGACCATTAAGACAACAGAAGGGTTAATGAAGCTGCCAGTTGAGGACTTGTGAGGCATCTGTTTCTCAAACTAACGTACCTGTCCTCTTGCTCAGTTGTACACTGGGGCCTCCCACTCCTCTTTCTATTCTGGTTAGGGTCAGTTTGTGCTGTTCTGTGAAGGGAGTAGTACACAACGTTGTACAAGATCTTCAGTTTCTTGGCAATTTCTCGCATGGAATAGCCTTCATTTCTCAGAACAAGAATAGACTGACAAGTTTCAGAAGAAAGTTCTTTGTTTCTGGTCATTTTGAGCCTGTAATCGAACCCACAAATGCTGATGCTCCAGATACTCAACTAGTCTAAAGAAGGCCAGTTTTATGGCTTCTTTAATCAGGACAACAGTTTTCAGCTGTGCTAACATAATTGCAAAAGGGTTTTCTAATGATCAGCCTTTTAAAATGATAAACTTGGATTAGCTAACACAACGTGCCTTTGGAACACAGAAGAATGGTTCCTGATAAGGGCCACTGTACGCCTATGTAGATATTCCATAACAAAATCAGCCGTTTCCAGCTACAATAGTCATTTACAACATTAACAATGTCTACACTGTATTTCTGATCAATTTGATGTTGTTTTAATGGACAAAAAATGTCATTTCTTTAAAAAACAAGGGCATTTCTAAGTGACCCCAAACTTTTGAACGGTAGTGTATATTGTCTAGCGAATAACAAGGTTAATAATATATCTGTGAGAATATCCAAGGGGCTTTTATATCATTCTAAATTAATACGAATAATTGCTTTGTTTAAAAAAGAACATTATTTTGGAGATGATTTTTATCTTGTAGCTCTAACTCCTACAGTGTCCTGTTTCGGGACACTGTAAAGTCCATGGAGAATAAGAGCACCTCCTCCCAGCTGCCAACTGCACTGAGGCTAGGTAACACTGTCACCACCGATAAATCCATAATAATCGAGAATTTCAACAAGCATTTTTCTACGGCTGGCCATGCTTTCCTCCTGGCTACCCCAACCCCGGCCAACAGCTCCGCACCCACGCAGCTACTTGTCCAATCCTCCCCAGCTTCTCCTTCACCCAAATCCAGATAGCAGATGTTCTGAAAGAGCTGCAAAACCTGGACCCATACAAATCAGCTGGGCTAGACAATCTGGACCCTCACTTTCTATAATTATCCGCCGTCATTGTTGCAACCCCTATTACCAGTCTGTTCAACCTCTCTTTCGTATCGTCCGAGATCCCTAAAGATTGGTATGCTGCCGCGGTCATCCCCCTCTTCAAAGGGGGTGACACTCCAGACCCAAACTGTTACAGACCTATATCCATCCTGCCCTGCCTTTCTAAAGTCTTCGAAAGCCAAGTCAATAAACAGATCACTGACCATTTCGAAATCCCAGCGTACCTTCTCCGCTGTGCAATCCGGTTTCCGAGCTGGTCACGGGTGCACCTCAGACATGCTCAAGGTACTAAACGATATCATAACCGCCATCGATAAAAGACAGTACTGTGCAGCCATCTTCATCGACCTGGCCAAGGCTTTCGACTCTGTCAATCACCACATTCTTATCGGCAGACTCAACAGCCTTGGTTTCTCAAATGACTGCCTCGCCTGGTTCACCAACTACTTCTCAGACAGACTTCAGTGTGTCAAATTGGAGAGCCTGTTGTCCGGACCTCTGGCAGTCTCTATGGGGGTACCACAGGGTTCAATTCTCGGGCTGACTCTTTTCTCTGTATATATCAACAATGTCACTCTTGCTGCAGGTGATTCCCTGATCCACCGCTACGCAGACGATACCATTCTGTATAGATCTGGCCCTTCTTTGGACACTGTGTTAACAAACCTCCAAACGAGCATCAATGACATACAACACTCCTTCCATGGCCTCCAACTGCTCTTAAATGCTAGTAAAATTAAATGCATGCCTTTCAACCGCTCGCTGCCCGCACCCAACCACCCGACTAGCATCACTACTCTGGACGGTTCCGACTGAGAATATGAGGACAACTACAAATACCTAGGTGTCTGGCTAGACTGTAAACTCTTCTTCCAGACTCATATTAAACATCTCCAATCCAAAATTAAATCTAGAATCTGCTTCCTATTTCGTAACAAAGCCTCCTTCTCTTACGCCGCCAAACATACCCTCGTAAAACTGACTATCCTACCGATCCTCAACTTCGGCGATGTCATCTACAAATTAGCCTCCAACACTCTACTCTGCAAACTGGATGCAGTCTATCACAGTGCCATCCGTTTTGTCACCAAAGCCCCATATACCACCCACCACTGCGACCTGTATACTCTCGTCGGCTGGCCCTTGCTACATATTCGTCGCCAGACCCACTGGCTCCAGGTCATCTATAAGTCTATGCTAGGTAAAGCTCCGCCTTATCTCAGCTCACTGGTCACGATAACAACACCCACCCATAGCACACGCTCCAGCAGATATATCTCACTGGTCATCCCCAAAGCCAACACCTCATTTGGTCACCTTTCCTTCCAGTTCTCTGCTGCCAATGACTGGAACGAACTGCAAAAATCGCTGAAACTTTTAACATCAGATATCTGAGCAGCTAACCGACCGCTGCAGCTGTACACAGCCCATCTGTAAATAGCCCATCCAATCTACCTACCTCATCCCCATATTATTTTTATTTACTTTTCTGCTCTTTTGCACAGCAGTATATCTACTTGCACATCATCATCTGCACATCTATCACTCCAGTGTTAAGTTGCTAAATTGTAATTACTTCGCTACTATGGCCTATTTATTGCCTTACCTCCTCATGCCATTTGCACACACTGTATATAGACTATCTTTTTTTCTATTGTGTTATTGACTCTACGCTTATTTATTCCCTGTGGCTCAGTTGGTAGAGCATGCTGTTTGCCATGCCAGCATGGTGTGTGCAACGCCAGGGTTGTGGGTTCGATTCCCACGGGGGGCCAGTACAAAAAAATTAATGAAATGAAATGTATGCATTCACTACTGTAAGTTGCTCTGGATAAGAGCGTCTGTTAAATGACTAAAATGTGAATGTAACTCTGTGTTGTTGTTTGTGTCGCACTGCTTTTCTTTATCTTGGCCAGGTCGCAGTTGTAAACGAGAACTTGTTCTCAACTTGCCTACCTGGTTAAATAAAGGTGAAATAAAAACATTGGTGCAAAGAAACTAAAAGCAGATTTACCCAACTCTGAGGAGACCGAAGGGATTTCCACAGGTCGCCGTCCCTGAATTAAGGCCATTCCCTTAATTATGTGAGGCACTGGTTCCCAACCAGGGGTACTTGGACCCCTGGGGGTACTTGGCCTATCCACAGGCATTACATTAGAAGGTAAATCAGGGGTATTCTGGGCAGTGCACATTTCAGTTGGTGGTACAGTAACCGAAAAAGGTTGGGAATCACTGATGTGAGGTACGGCTGGAGTTTTTGTAAGAGCTTTACAGATAAAATAAATCATTGAATTGACCTACATAACTTCAAAGAGGGCCAGCCTACTTTCTGTAAAGTATGCAGTGACGAGTACTGCACCTATCACCCTTAATAAAACGTTGTGTTACGTAATACGTGATAAGTGGCTAAGTTTGCGTGTGTGGGTCTCTCACTGCAACCTCTAGATACTCCTCCTTCAATATACACATATTTGACTGTATCTCAGCAGAATTGAGCCTTTTTGATCATATGAACTTTGAATGTATTCGTCCTGACAGGTACAGACACACAACCAGTAGGTGACTACAGTTGGCTATGTAGAGGACCAATCAACACCTTAACTTACTGAAGATTCTACATCATGGTGGAATTTAGAAGAAACAAAATGGTGTGTGTGTGTGTGTGGTGTGTGTGTGTGTGTGTGTGTACGTTTGTGTGTGTGTGTACGTTTCTCTGTGTGTGTGTGTGTGTGTGTGTGTATGTGTGTGTAACAGTACATGTGATGCATTTGCTTACATTATGCACCCACCTTCGTCGTCTTCACTTTGTTTCCCGTACTGCAGCTCCAGCCTTTCAGATCAGGCAAAACTTTACACTCCTCCCCATCCATACATGGATGCATCTGACACCACCACTTCTGGGCAACTATGGATGCTGCAAGAGGCAACAAGACAGGGACACAAACGGTTAATGTGTGCCCTTTACAAGGCAGTGAAAAGATACATCCACTAGTAGACTGCAGTAACAACTGAACCAACAAAAATATGACTGTTTCTACAAACATGTCAATGAAAGTGAATGGAAGGCATTTTGATCCACCCTGACAGTAGAGTAGTGAGATCCTCCACGACTGACAGTAGAGTAGAGAGATCCTCCATGACTGACAATAGAGTAGTGAGATCCTCCATGACTGACAATAGAGTAGTGAGATCCTCCATGACTGACAGTAGAGTAGTGAGATCCTCCATGACTGACAGTAGAGTAGTGAGATCCTCCATGACTGACAGTAGAGTAGTGAGATCCTCCATGACTGACAGTAGAGTAGTGAGATCCTCCATGACTGACAGTAGAGTAGTGAGATCCTCCATGACTGACAGTAGAGTAGTGAGATCCTCCATGACTGACAGTACAGTAGTGAGAGATACCCCATGTCTGACAGTAGAATAGTGAGAGATCCTCCACGACTGACAGTAGAGTAGTGAGATCCTCCATGACTGACAGTGCAGTAGTGAGATCCTCCACGACTGACAGTAGAGTAGAGAGATCCTCCATGACTGACAGTAGAGTAGTGAGAGATCCTCCATGACTGACAGTAGTGAGAGATCCTCCATGACTGACAGTAGAGTAGTGAGAGATCCTCCATGACTGACAGTACAGTAGTGAGATCCCCCATGAACGACAGCAGAGTCATGAGATCCTCCATGACTGACAGTAGAGTAGTGAGATCCTCCATGACTGACTGTAGAGTAGTGAGATCCTCCATGACTGACTGTAGAGTAGTGAGATCATCCATGACTGACTGTAGAGTAGAGAGATCCTCCATGACTGACAGTAGAGTAGTGAGAGATCCTCCATGACTGACAGTAGTGAGAGATCCTCCATGACTGACAGTAGAGTAGTGAGAGATCCTCCATGACTGACAGTACAGTAGTGAGATCCCCCATGAACGACAGCAGAGTCATGAGATCCTCCATGACTGACAGTAGAGTAGTGAGATCCTCCATGACTGACTGTAGAGTAGTGAGATCCTCCATGACTGACTGTAGAGTAGTGAGATCATCCATGACTGACTGTAGAGTAGTGAGATCCTCCATGACTGACAGTAGAGTAGTGAGATCCTCCATGACTGACTGTAGAGTAGTGAGATCCTCCATGACTGACTGTATAGTAGTGAGATCCTCCATGACTGACTGTAGAGTAGTGAGATCTTCCATGACTGACAGTAGAGTAGTGAGATCCTCCATGACTGACAGTAGAGTAGTGAGATCCTCCATGACTGACAGTATAGTGAGAGATCCTCCATGACTGACAGTAGTGAGAGATCCTCCATGACTGACTGTAGAGTAGTGAGATCCTCCATGACTGACAGTAGAGTAGTGAGAGATCATCCATGACTGACAGTAGTGAGAGATCCTCCATGACTGACAGTAGAGTAGTGAGATCTTCCATGACTGACAGTAGAGTAGTGAGATCCTCCATGACTGACAGTAGAGTAGTGAGATCCTCCATGACTGACAGTAGAGTAGTGAGATCCTCCATGACTGACTGTAGAGTAGTGAGATCCTCCATGACTGACTGTAGAGTAGTGAGATCCTCCATGACTGACAGTAGAGTAGAGAGATCCTCCACGACTGACATTACAGTAGTGAGATCCTCCACGACTGACATTACAGTAGTGAGAGATCCTCCACGACTGACAGTAGAGTAGAGAGATCCTCCACGACTGACAGTAGAGTAGTGAGAGATCCTCCACTACTGACAGTAGAGTAGTGAGAGATCCTCCACAACTGACTGTAGAGTAGTGAGAGATCCTCCACGACTGACTGTAGAGTAGTGAGAGATCCTCCACGACTGACTGTAGAGTAGTGAGCGATCCTCCATGACTGACTGTAGAGTAGTGAGAGATCCTCCACGACTGACAGTAGAGAAGTGAGATCCTCCATGAATGATAGTACAGTTTATTTTATTATTATTTTTTATTTCACCTTTATTTAACCAGGTAGGCTAGTTGAGAACAAGTTCTCATTTACAACTGCGACCTGGTCAAGATAAAGCAAAGCAGTGCGACACAAACAACAACACAGAGTTACACATGGAATAAACAAGCGTACAGTCAATAACACAATAGGAAAAAAAGATAGTCTATATACAGTGTGTGCAAATGGCATGAGGAGGTAAGGCAATAAATAGGCCATAGTAGTGAAGTAATTACAATTTAGCAACTTAACACTGGAGTGATAGATGTGCAGATGATCATGTGCAAGTAGATATACTGCTGTGCAAAAGAGCAGAAAAGTAAATAAAAACAATATGGGGATGAGGTAGGTAGATTGGATGGGCTATTTACAGATGGGCTATGTACAGCTGCAGCGGTCGGTTAACTGCTCAGATATTTGATGTTAAAAGTTAGTGAGGGAAATATTAGTCTCCAGCTTCAGCGATTTTTGCAGTTCGTTCCAGTCACTGGCAGCAGAGAACTGGAAGGAAAGGCGGCCAAAGGAGGAATAGGCTTTGGGGATGACCAGTGAAATATACCTGCTGGAGTGCTTGCTACGGGTGGGTGCTGCTATGGTGACCAGTGAACTGAGATAAGGCGGGGCTTTACCTAGCAAAGACTTATAGATGACAGTAGTGAGAGATCCTCCATGACTGCGAGCTGACTGGCTGCCTGGCTGCCTGGCAGGGCTGTGTGTTTCCAGAAGTGAATTACAGGCCGTGGGTCAATGTCAAGCCGATGAACACAGTGGCAGGAGCGGAATAAACAGAGCGGCACAGTGGAGGTGGGGGAGGAGCAGAGCTCCAAGGTCTACAGCTGCCTCTAAGGAGGCCTGTAGGGGGTAAGGCTTCCCTTGAGATTTCTAATGCTTCAGCAAGCAGTGTCAAGACGCGAGGAAGCCCCTGTCAGAGCCATTACAGTACAGAACACAAGACAGGGATCGATTCACCTGTCGGAGGGGCCACTGAGGACATGATATTAAATGACCGGTCCCCCTCTCTACTTCAGCGAGCCAGCGCAGCAGCTCCCCAGGTCTTAGTGTCTCATAATCCAGCAGACAGACTGCAGACAGACAGCATATAGCTGGCTGGCTCAGTAAGAAGTTGACTGGGTCGGTTTGATCCCAAACAGATCACATACAGAATGCTCTAAGACAAGTACTCTAAAGAGCTCTTAACCAATTAAATGGTTAGATTGATCAGTAGATTGATCAGTAGAAGAAAATATCTTACCCTAAATGTGACCCACCACCTGGATTCGGTCCTATGTAGCAACATTTGAAATGGTATTTTCTACATTGGATAAAAGTAGACTCAGAGCTAGAAATGTGTATATCATACACTGCAGTTGAGGAACAACGGGAAAGTGAGTCTGCATTGAAAGTTAATAAACTTGTAACCCCACTTTTTAGAAAATGACCCATTATATTTTTGGTACACCTACTGGAGAGCTCTTCTTTGTCTACAACCATTCAGCATTGTTCACACCCTCTTAAGCCTTAGCCCCACCCATTACTTTAAGGTTTCACATGTGAGGCCATGTGCTAAACAGAGTGAATACGTAGAGTAGTAAACAACCGAAGATTTCAAGACTAAAAGTGGTGAAAGTAGAGGCAAAAGGTAGTAGTATATTGGCCTATATCCTAATCTGATTTTGGTGCAGGTCATGTTGTACTTTACATTACGGTCTCTGGTAAACACACACTCTATCAAATAAAATCAAACTTTATTTGTCACATGCACAGGATACAAAAGGTATAAACGGTACAGTGAAATGGTTACTTGCACAGTGGAGTCTTGCATAGTGGTGTTAGCTAAACAATTAATCATCATCCCAACTCATAATACCACGCACCATGCATGAATCTGCAGGTAACTAAAGCTAACCAACTAGGTTCAATGTTTGCCAGCTAATATTAGGCTATAACTAGCAATACAAATGGCTTTCTGAGATACAAATAATATTACTAAACAGATCATACACATAACGTTAGCTAGCGAGCTAGCTAACAGTACGCTTTAACTTGCAATGAAAAACAAGTTTCTGAAAAAATTTGAAACGTATAATATCTGAAAATGTAGCTAAACTCTTACCCATATACATTGATGAACACTTCTCCCTCTGTCATAGATGCCATGGTTGCCCTTAATTTGAAGATGTAATCCAGAGACAGGTGTTTTATACAACAGCCTCCTCTGTTCTCTTTTTGACTCTCTCCGTATTTGGCAATCATCTCTCTGCTTCCACCGGGCATTCCACTGATTACTAATATCAGTCAACTTCTTCCATGACAACAACACTGTTGATCGTTGTTTCTTCCCCTATCACGGTCATCAGAAGACTCTACAATTTCTAGTTCAATGAAAATGTTTTTTTACCTAAATCAGGTATTTCCTCATCGTCTGATTTAGTCAGGGAGAGTCAACATGGCACAATCATCCTCCAGAAAGTAGTCCATCACAACCTTTTCCCACTGATCTTTGTCAATAGCGCAATTAACTTCAGGGCAGCAATGCAACACCTTTTCAGTTATTCATGATATCTTAAAAAAGAATGCTGCGGTAGAAAGGATTATCCACACATATTGAGCAGCTCATGTTGTAGACAGAAGCATGTTACATGGCAGACCAATCCGAACTCATCTCTCGACATGTCCAGCTTATCCATTTTCTCAGCCAATAATGGATAGCAGGAAGGTTCCTGTATTTTTCCGTGGCTAAACCAACTAGGCTCAGAATTTAAAAATTGTATTCAAATTTACAGATGGCATACAAGTTTGCTATTAAGGCACATGAAAGTTCACATGTTCCAGAAGGCATTTCGGCCAAAAAACGCATATATTAAAAAAAGTCTTTAAAAAAAACGTTAAAATGTCTTTCCTGTGAAGTAGTGGCGTGCACATACTCCTGGCATCTTAAACGGGTAACACATTTAGAAAATTTGAAAAAAGCATTTGAAACAACACTATTTCTAAGTGATACATGAGTGAAACTAGACCAATGTTGGTACAATATACAGCCTCTTACTGTGGTGTTAATCCTGTCAATAAAAATTCAAAAATACGAGAGAAAAAACAACGACCGTACCGTCCACACAAGATGGGGCCGCTCTTGTTGTCCCGGCAACCTGTCCGGGGAAGCAGGAACATTTCACCGTCTGGGATCTCTCTTCGATCTTGTTCTTGTTGCAGCAGCGGTGGGCGGCGGTCACTTCACAGGTCCCTGCTTTGACATGCACTGCAAACACAGAGGTGGTTCCATGTTAGAATCATGTTCAACACTCCAGCTCCTGCAGAACAAATACTGTAAGCTACAGCTGTGTCTGCAAGGACAGATCTCAAATGACCCTATTCTCATTAGTGCACTTTGTATGTTTGGCCCAGGTTTGAACAGTCACATAGGGCTGCCACATTGGGCTCTGGTCAGAATAGGGCAGAGCATGAAAAAAGCAGTGTAACTGGCTTTGAGGTCCATATCTGAATTTGAGGGATACAGGAAGACAAAGACTGTACCCTACAGAGGCTTTGAAACACATACTCTTTGTATGTACCCTACAGAGTCTATCAGACACATCTTTGTTTGTACCCTACAGAGTCTATAAGAAATCTTTCTACAGTATGTACACTTCAGAGTCTAATCCCACTAAAGCAATGAGTATATTGATTGGGAATATCCCTCCTGATCTTAAATGGCCTTTAAAAAATCCAGAAAAGAGTGGGGAGGAGGAAGTGTATTAGAACCTACCAGGCAGGGACCTCTATATAGCTGACCTGCAGCTCACTGCAAAGATACATCTCTCGTGTACTTTCATGCTTAAATTGTTCTCCACGTAGGGGGCCTTTTCTTTCCTGCAACTGATGAATTATGCATAGGGAAAATCCTTCTTTAAAAGCTGAGAGGGCCACAATTTCAGTGGTGAGAACACGGACAATATAGTCATTGCTTCTTGAAGTAAGGGATATAAAAATACCCCTTATAGATTGGTGCTGAATTATTAATTCCAAGTATAAAATGTAGACTTTTTTTTGTGGAGATGTTTGAACTAGCAAAGCATCAATCCACAGCAACGTTAACAGAAATAGGTTGTCAATGATGTGTTTTTAAATGCCTCCTTTGATGTAAGTAATCGTGGACTGAAAGATCACAGAATTATTGTGTCAATTGAGTTTACATCTATAACAGTATGACCTGTGTTATACCATTTAAAGAATGAGCTTTTTAATATTTAGAATAATAATTTACTGCGGGTGATGATATCCTTCATGTACACAGTTGTCTTTTTAGATAATAAAAAAAAAAATCTATTTGTGTCTATTTTATATTCATTACCTTCCTTCTTAGTAGGCCTACGTGAAAGTCTTTCGTTTTTTACACATCATTGTCAAGGGGGAAAACGATTAAAAGTTTCAGTGTTATTTTCAGATCAGCCTTAATTACGCCTGTAAAGATTTTCAATTTGGGACCTGAATTGAAAATAGATTGAAAATGGGCCTCCATCTTGTCATTAGTGAGCAATCCAAAAATCTAATCTACAACATTAAAAACATTTTGCTTCCAATCAATAAGGGGCAATTCAAATTCCAACAAAAGGCCAGTTAACAATTGGTGATTGAGTGCTTTCCAGCCAACACAACCTTACTGATGCAAACACAGGTGAGGGTCTTCGCCTGTGATGTGATTATCTTTAAGCCACAGGCATACCCCTGGGTCATAGTTTCAATTGCTCAAATTGAGTATTCCAACTTTTTTGAAGAGGGGGAGATAGCTGTGTGTGACTGATACGGAATCAATAACGGTCCAGTAAAGCTCTGTGACACTCAGTCACTCTGTTACACTGGGAGATAAACAGAACAATCGAATGTCAGAGTTGAGAATTTGAGAACACACAATAGATTCAGAGAACTGTGAAATGTCATAACAATAGCTACCTGTGATTTCGCCATAATAATTTGATCAACTTGTTCACTAAAAAGTACTGAGCACTCCACAGCAGAGAACTTACTGCTTCAGCGCTTCAACCTCCAAACCGAGCAGCCATGTCTGCTAGCCCTGCATGGCTAGCTTTGCCAAGTCACCCGGTTCATCGGCTGCGCCTCCACCCCCAGCACGCCCACCAGGCTATTTGTGGTCTGAGAGAAGGAGAGCCAGCGCAACAGAGCTACCGTACAGGGTTGGGTCTGGGCTGGATAGCTGGAAGACTGGAAGGGTTTACTCATTAAGGTGCAGCTGGCAGCATGCAGCCAGAGCTGTGAGGAGAGGAACCTGTGAAAACTACTGATTAAACCTCAGGCCTCAGCAGCCCTCTACGGGTCAAGGTCACTGACTCAGGAGTCAAACCCCACACCAAGCAGTGTGCACGGTAGGGAGGGGGTAGGGGGCAAGGTGAGGGAGATTAGGGTGTGGGTTACAGGGGTGAGGTGAGGGGTGAGGCGAGCCTTGGCTGGTAACTACATACAACAAAGAAAAGGCCATAAGCTGGCTGACTGCTGATCCTATACCCTCAGACTACACCCTCAGCATATTGGGAGAAGGTGGAAGTGAAGTGTGAGAAATATGATGGTCCTGGTGCCCATACTGTAGATGGGCAGGATGCCCATACTGTAGATGGGCTAGATTCCCTGTTAAACAGTGCATTTGGAAAAGTACTTAGAACCCTTGACATTTTCCACATTTTGTTACATTACAGCCTTATTCTAAAATGGATTCAGTTGTTTTTTTCCCTCATCAATCTACACACAAATACCCCATAATGACAAAGCAAAAACAGGTATTTAGACATTTTTGCAAAGGTATACAAAAACAATTACGGAAATATTACATTTACATACGTATTCAAACCCTTTACTCAGTATATTGCTGAAGCACATTTAGCAGCTATTACAGCCTTGAATCTTCTTGGGTAAGACGCTACAAGCTTGGCACACCTGTATTTGAGGAGAGTCTCCCATTCTTCTCTGCAGATCCTCTCAAGCTCTGTCAGGTTGGATGGAGAGCGTCGCTGCACTGGCTGTCCCAAAGCCACTTCTGCATTGTCTTGGCTGTGTTCTTAGGGTCGCTGTCCTGTTGGAAGATGAACCTTTGCCCCAGTCTGAGGTCCTGAGCGCTCTGGAGCAGGTTTTCGTCAAGGATTTCTCTGTACTTTGCTCTGTTTATCTTTCCCTTGATCCTGATTAGTCTCCCAGTCCCTGCCAATGAAAAACATTGCCACAGCATGATGCTGCCACCACCATGCTTCACATTAGGGATAGTGCCAGGTTTCCTCCAGATATGACACTTGGCATTCATGCCAAAGAGATCAATCTCAGTTTCATCAGACAGATAATTTTTTTTCTCATGGTCTGAGAGAGCTTTAGGTGCATTTTGGCAACATCCAAGTGGGCTGTCATGTGTCTTTTACAGAGGAGTGGATTCTGTCTTGCCACTCTACCATAAAGGCCTGATTGGTGGAGAGCTGCAGAGATGGTTGTCCTTCTGGAAGGTTCTCCCATCTCCACAGAGGAACTCTGGAGCTCTGTCAGAGTGACATTCAGGTTTTTGGTCACCTCCCTGACCAAGGCCCTTCTCTCCCAATTGCTCAGGTTGACCGGGCGGCCAGGTCTAGGAACAGTCTTGGTGGTTCCAAAATTCTTCAATTTAAGAATGATGGAGGCCACTGGGGACATTTTCTGGTACCCTTCCCCAGATCTGTGCCTCGACACAATCCTGTCTCGGAGCTTTACAGACAATTTCTTTGACCTCATGGCTTGGTTTTTGTTCTGACATGCACTGTCAACTGTGGGACCTTATATAGACAGGCATGTGCCTTCCCAAATCATGTCCAAACAAATGAATTTACCACAGGTCGACTCCAAATAAGTTGTAAAAACATATTTTTTTACACATTTGCAAAAATAACTAAAAAACTGTTTTCGCTTTGTCATTATGGTGTATTGTGTGTAGGTTGATGAGATTTGTATTTATTTTATCAATTTTAGAAAAGGCTGTAACATAACAAAATGTGGAAAAAGGTAAGGGGTCTGTACTTTCCGAATGCACAGTGTATACATGACCAAAAATATGTGTACACCTGCTCGTTGAACATCTCCTTCCAAAATCATGGGCATTAATGTGGAGTTGGTTCCCCATTTGCTGCTATAACAGCCTCCACTCTTCTGGGAAGGCTTTCCACTTAGATGTTGGAAAATTACTGCGGCTTCCATTCAGCCACAAGAGCATTAGTAAGGTTCGGTACTGATGTTGGGCGATTAGGCCTGGCTCACAGTCAGCGTTCCAATTCATCCCAAAGGTGTTCTATGGGTTTGAGGTCAGTGCTCTGTGCAGGCTAGTGAAGTTCTTTCACACCGATCTGGTGGCGGCAAGTTTTACACCACTCCAGCCTATGCTTGGTATTCAAGCCTACGCTTGGTATACTTGGTATACAGTTAACCGGGGTGGTGATCTTAGGCTTGTTTGCGGCTGCTCGGTCATGGAAACCCATTTTATGAAGGTCCCAAGGAACAGCTGTTGTGCTGATGTTGCTTCCAGAGGCAGTTTGGAACTCGGTAGTGAGTGTTGCAACCGAGGACAGACAATTTTCACGCGCTACGCTCTTCAGCACTCGGTGGTCCCATTCTGTGAGCTTGTGTGTCCCACCACTTCGCGGCAAAGCCGGTGTTGCTCCTAGATGTTTCCACTTCAGAACTTACAGTTAACCGGGGCAGCTCTAGCAGGGCAGAAATCTGATGAACTGACTTGTTGGAAAGGTGGCATTCTATGACGGTGCCACATTGAATGTCACTGAGCTCTTCAGTGAAGCCATTCTACTGCCAATTTTTGTCAGCAACGGGTGTTGCTGAAATAGCCAAATCCACTGGCTCATTCATCCCTCCTCTTTTCCTCTGTAACTATTCCCCAGATTAGGGTTCCAATGGTTCCAAAAAATATACAGTACCAGTTGAAAGTTTGGACGCACCTACTCATTCAAGGTTTTTCATTCTCTACTAAATTGTAGAATAATAGTAAAGACATCAAAACTATGAAATAACACATATGGAATCATGTAGTAACCAACAAAAGTGTTAAACCAAAAAAATATATATTAAAAAAGTAGCCACCCTTTGCATTGATGACAACTTTGCACACGCTTGGCATTCTCTCAACCAGCTTCACCTGGAATGCTTTTCCAACAATCTTGAAGGAGTGCTGAGCACATGCTGAGCATATGTTGGCTGTTTTTCCTTCACTCTGTGGTCCAACTCATCCCAAACCATCTCAATTGGGTTGCGGTCGGGGGATTGTGGAGGCCAGGTCATCTGATGCTGCACTCCATCACTCTCCTTCTTGGTCAAAAAGCCCTTACACAGCCTGGAGGTGTGTTTTGGGTCATTGTCATGATAGTCCCACTAAGCGCAAAACAGATGGGATGGCGTATCACTGCAGAATGCTGTTGTAGCCATGCTGGTTAAGTGTGCCTTGAATTCTGAATAAATCACTGACAGTGTCATCAGCAAAGCACCCCCACACCGGCACATCTCCTCCTCCATGCTTCACGGTGGGAACCACACACACGGAGATCATCTGTGCACCTACTCTGCGTCTCACAAAGACACGGCGGTTGGAACCAAAAATTGCACATTTGACTCATCAGACCAAAGGACAGATTTCCACCGGTCTAATGTCCATTGCTTATGTTTCTTGGCCCAAGCAAGTCTCTTCTTATTACTGGTATCTTTTAGTAGTGGTTTCTTTGCAGCAATTCGACCACCAAAGCCTGATTCATGTAGTCTCCTCTGAACAGTTGATGTTGAGATGTTTCTGTGACTTGAACTCTGTGAGGCATTTATTTGGGCTGCAATCTAAGGTGCAGTTAACTCTAATGAAGGTAACTCTGGGTCTCCCTTTCCTGTGGCAGTCTTCATGAGAGCCAGTTTAATCATAGTGCTTGATGGTTTTTGCGACTGCACTTGAAGAAACTTTGAAAGCTCTTGAAATTTTCCGGATTGACTGATGTTCATGTAATAAAGTAATGATGGGCTGTCGTTTCTCTTTGCTTATTTGAGCTGTTCTTCCCATAATATGGACTTGGTCTTTTACCAAATAAGGCTATGTTCTGTACCACCCCTACCTTATCACAACACAACTGATTGGCTCAAACGTATTAAGAAGGAAAGAAATTCCACAAATGAACTTTTAAGCACACCTGTTAATTTAAATGCATTCCAGGTGACTACCTCATGAAGCTGTCATCAAGGCAAAGGATGGCTACTTAGAAGAATCTCAAATATAAAATATATTTTGATTTGTTTAACACTTTTTTGGTTACTACATTACTCCATTTGTGTTATTTCATAGTTTTGATGTCACTATTATTCTACAATATAGAAAATAGTAAAAATAAATAGAAACCCTGGAATGAGTAGGTGTGTCCAAAGTTTTGACTAGTACTGTATATATTCTAATAATAATAATAATAATAATAATAATTTGAAGTGGTGTCCACATACTTTTGTATATATAGTGTACCATCAGGCTCATTAGGATCTCTTTGAGATCAGTGGAGAGGATGCAAAGTATTAATAGTATAGTCAGGATAATGTCTCAATGTGCCAGCTAGATAGAAGCTTCTCCTCTTTCTCTTGCAGTGTTGCCCTGCTGTGCTGGTCCAGACAGCTGGACCAAATGGCTCCCAACACCTGTGATCAATACGTTTCACTTAAACAATGTATATTAGGATTGTCATCAGTTAGAATCCCCCAGCACCCACGTCAGCAGGAAGGAGAGACTAATGAGGACTGGCGTGAGGTCCGGACCTCCGGGCAATCAATAGCACTTTAAGCACAGTGCTCCTCTCTGCAATCATATTAATTGATCCCTGAATGATAAGTGCCAACATGCATCCAGAAGTTATTTAGAGCTTTGATGAGTCACAGAAGAGAGAAACACTGATAAATCTAGTGGAGGCAAGAAGCAGCTAACGAGTATGTTTTCAGATTGTCTCATAGTATTATGGCATGGGGAGCTTTGCTTTTAAAGGCACAGCTTGAATTAATGAATTCTGTTGCAATAAATTCGGAATATTTTCTTATTGAACTGACAAGTATAGCACACACACAATTATATTTTATATATTTGTTTACAATAATCTACCCAGTGGACCTGTAGTTTGCAAATGTTCTTTACTGTCATACACATGTTATGTCATAAATAACTGCAAACTGTATTGCTGAACGCTTGTTAATTAAATTCATCCTGTACAAAAAGTAGACAAAAAACAGCACATTATAGTATGTGTGGCTAGTTTTGTGGTAAAAAAAATAATATTAAAATGTTCTGTAATATATTCAAACAGCTGTAACAAAATGTAAATGACGCTGAAGGATTTATGTTGACAAGCAATTCCAGACACAAGGCAATTTTAAGGTTTGGAGACTAACACTTGTCGAAAGCTATTTTCTTCTCAGGAATATGTTTGTTTTCAATTAATGTATGAGAATGATTGGTGGAAACGTCTAAAATCGAAAAATAGAAATGTGACCTATGAGCCATTTAAAAATAAAACTGTGCATAGTCAGTCTGCATGTAGCCTCAAACAAAAAAGGAATATTTGATGGATGTGCTCTCCTTTCAATTTCCCTGCTCAAAGATATTCTTTTTGAGTTGCTGTCATATTTTTCATCAATTGTTTGCTAACATGATGACAAATAATAAACAAAAACAAATGGAAAAGAATAGCCACATTTCCTGTGAGTTTATTTATGATATATGTTCATGGGGGAAATTAGCATTGCAGTGTGGCAGTCACTTGTCTTGATACACCCTGTATTCTCCAGAAAGTGTCTCAGGCGTTTGTTTTGTGCAGCATACAAAACACTGACAAAGAGGTTGAGAAAGTCAAGCCGCAGCAGAAAATAAAGAGAATTCCGCATTGAACCAAATAGCAATGAAAACTGCATCGCTGTGAATATTAGAATTTCAGTTCATACAACATCCTAGATAAAAGAAATGTACCTTTTAACTTGTCAGTCATACTAAGTGAAAATAACGCAGAAAAATGGCACACACGCATCATAAAATTATGGTGATTGTGGAAAATCTTCAGTGAAACCTTCGAAGCAAACATCTGCTTTTGGTCAACATTTACCATGGGTCCATGCTATCTGGGATCCTTGGGACATCCCTACCCAATTGAAGTATACATTTTATGGTTAAGGTAAGGGTTAGGGTTAGGTAAGGGTTATGGTTAAGTTTAGGGTTAAGGTAGGAGTTGGGTTTAGAATAGGGATGTCTCAACGATCTTGAATAGTACTAACCATTTACCATGCCTCCTCTCCGTGAACAAGTTTCAATCAGGAGGTGAATAAATGACTGTCCAGTATGTAGGCGGCAGGTAGCTTAGTGGTTAGAGTGTTGGGCCAGTAACCGAAAAGTTGCTGGATTGAATCCCCGAGCTGACAAGGTAATAATCTGTCATTCTGCCCCTGAGCAAGGCAGATAACCCACTGTTAACCGGGGGTCGAAGACATGGGTGTCCATTATGGCAGCCCCCGAACCTCTCTGACTCGGGTTGGGTTAAATGCGGAAGATACATTTCAGTTGTACAACTGACTAGGTATCCCCCTTTCCCTACTCTGGCTAAATTAACTCCAGAGCTGACTTGTTTCCCAGGCCCTTACTAGAATGGGCTCTAAGGTGGCAAAATTCTGCTAGCTTTTCTCAAAATTCTCAGGTTCCCAGAAAGCTTGATTGGAAGATTCCCAGAATCAGGAGGCAATAAGCAGGAAATCTGGTATCCTCCAACCATGACTTTTGTAAAACTTGGGAATTTTGCAACACTAAGGGGTTCAAAAGCATTCTAAAGGAATGTTCTTCAACGGTCATCTACTTCAAATGCACCTCAGACAGAGAGTAAGACTGCCTTCTAACTGTACCCTTCTGACAGTGTGCATCAGACTCAGCAGTTCAGTCTAGCACAAGGAGGAGAAGGAGAGGACACCGTGTTCCGCCATCACATCAGCCTTCACCACTGCAACAACCTTGAAGAGAAGTCTAACTAACTACCTCATTCTGGTCAATGTGCAGCAATCGTTGAGGGTTGTTTTAAGCACAGTTCTGTATATCATATCTATTGGCTCACTGACACAGACATAGGGCTTATAATACGGCAACATGAGAGAGGGGCGTTTTAAATGCCTGTAGGCTTTTAAAGCATCCACTGGCTTTTTACTGCAGAAATCGTCAATATATACAAAGGCTTAACTGAAACCAGGTTAAAGAGGGTTAGAGCACTGTAGAAGCTACAGTATAAGATCAAACAAGACACATTCAGTTAGGACTACTGTGTTTTGCACAGTTTGATCTAATACTGTAGCCAGCACATCCTCATGGTTATTATTACTCACTCACAGACACTGCTGAGGGCATTAAAAGCTTTTTGGATAGATAGATAGATAGATAGATAGATAGATAGATAGATAGATAGATAGATAGATAGATAGATAGATAGATAGATAGATAGATAGATAGATAGATAGATAGATAGATAGATAGATAGATAGATAGATAGATAGATAGATAGATAGATAGATAGATAGATAGATAGATAGATAGATAGATAGATAGATAGATAGATAGATAGATAGATAGATAGATAGATAGATAGATAGATAGATAGATAGATAGATAGATAGATAGATAGATAGATAGATAGATAGATAGATAGATAGATAGATAGATAGATAGATAGATAGATAGATAGAACCCAATTACCTAGTCACCGCCACAGCAATTTACAGCCAGTCACTTATGAAACGGGTATGAACTAATGAGAGAACCAAGCTGACCATCTGGGCTGCGCAGGAACAGAGCTCAAACACACTCGCACGACAGGACCCAGGCTGGGTCACACTATCAGGGAGGCTGAGTTAGTAGGCTGATCTAAAATGTTCAAGTTGAATTAATGTCACAAATGTAAACGTTGTTTCCTGACCGTGTTGTTGACAGCAATAGTCTGTGTTTGCATCTTCCTGACAGACAGGAAACTAACTTCTCTGTCCACTGAGGCACAAACGGAACCAAGCCTCTGGTTTAGCTTCACTGACTCCTTTTTTTAACCAGAAAAGGAAGAAAACAAAATGTCCTTAACCGCATTTCCTGTTTGTGCTGCTCTCCCTTTTCAACCCACGGAATAGGGATGCTAAATCACAACACTGTCAACAGAGTCACAGGCCAGCGTGGGCCCAGACCACAGCAGCCAGCAAAACAGGTAGACAATAGAAACACCATGAATAAATGATGACTAGATTTTATGCTCAAGCTGCTCATGAAGCATTTAAGACTAAGGAGAGATGGTACTGTACAGTACAGCCACAAAATGCTGAGTATATGACTGTCTGTCTGCTACATTTTGTATTGTCAAAAGTCTAAGCAGTGATGTAATACCTGGGATCAATCCTAAGGTCCTCATAACGGCAGTTAAACATTTGCAAAAAGAGAAACAAAGAGAGGACAGAGCGAGGAGGGAGAGATGTATGGACTAGGTGAAAGAGGTATATGAAAAAGAGATAGTGGAGATAGTTTTTTTCCACCTCTATCATGTTATAGCATTTAAAGCAGGCATAGAAATATTGGTTCCCTGAGACATTCATCCCTCAAGCTTCCTGAGCAATGGGAGTACGTCTCAGAAGACTTATGCTTAATTGGCTTACGGTATTCTGAAGAGATTGACTCATATCTCTCCTGCTGTAAACCTGCTGAGCTCGACAATCACACTTGGTTGTGCCCAGGAAATAAGCCCACATCACAGAGACAGGCTAGAGAAAGCTCCACAGATGCCAAAGTGTCTCTGAGTATACTTTTGCAGTAGGCCTAACTGACGCTTTTCAATAGTTTTACCTGTGCAACAAAACAAAACTATAGAAGACTGTAAAAAGTCAACCAAACCAAATGTTTGGATGACTTTATACAGGCTTCCACAGTTTTCCCATGGTTTTGTTTTGTTGCACAGGTATAGTACTAAACTATAGTTAGCATAAGGCCTACTGAGAAATATAAGGTGCTCTATAAGGTGCTCTTAAAGCAACAAGGAGCAAATATAGAGGACATAATATGATACTATACATAAGCCATAAACTATGGACTTCAGACAGATGAGTACGCCTTACTTGACCATCACTACAACATCAACTGTATCTTGACACCCTCAGTCACAAGCCAGACTCTTGACAGTCGTTGTAAATGCAGGACTGGAGGAGAACATTATTCAACTTTGGCTCAGAGAGCATCGTATGCCTCGAAATCCACTGTGTTGATGAGTAGAGGTGTTTCTGATTGTGAAGCTCCTTTTCCTTGGTAGAATCAATAACTACTGTGTAAACCTGGGAACTCCAGAACACACCGCTATGCGTTATTGTGTTAACATAAAGAGCTATTCTGCAGTACATGCACATTCTACCAGGGTTTGTTTAGAGTCTGCATTGCAGCATTGCACAGACACTTGCTATTTGGCTAATCTACTCTATCACACATTGGCATTGTAGTTCCATTCACCAAAGCGTATTATCTGTATATAACATGTTAAACTGTATCATTAACCATTATTAATCCTCTCTGGTTCATTACCATAAAACAGATACGCTTTCTCTCAAAATATCCCCAACAGCAATGGCCTCAGTTGTCCTTCTCACCCTTGTCGTCTGCAGTGTGGTGACAACCCTCCAAGAGGCCATAGCAGGAGAGAGTTCATAGTGTATAGTGTAGCAGCATGTGAATCTTGTTCATTTCTATATTCTCTCATCTCACACGCTACACATACTCGTTATCTGTCAGAGAGCCGTCATGTCACCTCTAAATGGGTTGCAGACTCCTCTCTCAGAGTGTAAACCGATTGTGCTAACGCTCCACTCTCGGGGTTGATTGACAGGCAGAATGTCAGGAGACATCCAGAATGTCAGGAGACACCCAGAATGTCAGCAGACACCCAGAGCTGTGGAGCAACAAAGGGGGGATAAGGCCCTTGTTCGCCGCGTGAGAGTGGCACATATTTCCAGTTCTATCTCCAGTCGGCTACAATAAGGGAATCATGATTTGAATACTGAGAGGTGTCTTTATCTCTCTGAGTTTTGCTACTGTAGATATAATCAGTTGAACAGGCTGCATATACAGTGCCTTCGGAAAGTATTCAGACCCCTTGACTTTTTCCACATTTTGTTACTTTACAGCCTTATTCTCAAATTTATTTTTTAAAAATGTCCTCAGCAATCTAGACACACTACCCCATAATGACAAAGCGACAACAGGTTTTTAGATTTTTTTTGCAAAATAAAATGTTTTTACATAAGTATTCAGACCCTTTGCAATGAGACTCAAAATTGAGCAATGGAACAACATTGATCATCCTTGAGAAGTTTCTACAACTTGATTGGAGTCCATTGTGGTAAATTCAATTGATAGAACATGATTTGGAAAGGCACACACCTGTCTATATAAGGTGCCACAGTTGACAGTGCATGTCAGAGCAAAAACCAAGCCATGAGGTCGAAGGAATTGTCCGTAGAGCTCCGAGACAGGATTGTGTCGAGGCACAGATCTGGGGAAGGGTACTAAAAAAAATCTGCTGCATTGAAAGTCCCCAAGAACACAGTGGCCTCCATCATTCTTAAATTAAAGAAATTCGTAACCACCAAGACTCTTCCTACAACTAGCCGCCTGGCCAAACTGCGCAATCGGGGGAGAAGGGCCATGGTCTGGGATGTGACCAAAAACCTGATTTTCACTCTGACAGAGTTCCTTTGTGGAGATGGGAGAACCTTCCAGAAGGACAACCATCTCTGTAGCACTCCACCAATCAGGCCTTTATGGTAGAGTGGCCAGATGAAAGCCACATGACAGCCTGCTTGCAGTTTGCCAAAAGGCATCTAAAGATTCTCAGACCATGAGAAACAAGATTCTCTGGTCTGATGAAACCAAGATTGAACTCTTTGGCCTGAATGCCAAGCGTCACATCTTGAGGAAACCTGGCACCATCACTACGGTGAAGCATGGTGGTGGCAGCATCATGCTGTGGGGATGTTTTTCAGCGGCAAGGACTGGGAGACTAATCAGGATTGAGGCAAAGATGAATGGCGCAAAGTACAGAGAGATCCTTGATGAAAACCTGTTACAGAGCGCTCAGGACCTCAAACTGCGGCGAAGATTCATCTTCCAACAGGACAGCGACCCTAAGCACACAGCTAAGACAACGCAGGAGTGGCTTCGGAACAAGTCTCTGAATGTCCTTGAGTGGCCCAGCCAGAGCCCGGACTTGAACCCAATCAAACATCTCTGGAGATACCTGAAAATAGCTGTGCAGCGACGCTCCCCATCCAACCTGACAGAACTTGAGAGGATCTGCATAGAAGAATAGAAGAATGGGAGAAACAAATACAAGTGTTGCCAAGCTTGTAGCGTCATACCTAAGAAGACTCAAGGCTGTAATTGCTGAAAAAATTGCTTCAACAAAGTACAGATTAAAGGGTCTGAATACAGTACTTAGGTAAATGTGATATTTCAGTTTTTTAAATATAAATTAGCAAAAATGTATAAAAATCTGTTTTTTCTTTGTCATTATGGGTTATTGTGTGTCGAGTGATTAGGGAAAATACGATTTCATACATTTTTGAATAAGACTGTAACCTAACAAATTTGGAAAAAGTAAAGGTGTCTGAATACTTTCCATAGGCACTGTATATGTTTAGAAATCCACTTATGACCAAAGGTGGAATATTACCTATACTATTTGCAGTAATATCCGTTCTCATTCTAAATAGTGGATTGCCTTGGAGAACAATAGATTTGAGTATTCACCAACCAACCTGTAGTGCCCAGCTGCTGAGTTGCTATAGTCACCCCCAGGTCAAGGTGAATATGACCTGACAATTTTCTCTCAACTCACAATATGTGCCTTTCCCTAATAGGCCACACTGCAGAACAATGTCAAGAGACCTTTAAAAAAAAGCAATTTCCAGAATCTCTCCAGCAGTCCCACCCATTATATTTTATGCTCCATTCACATAAAACGTGCTGCTCAGCCTTGGTTGTTTTTTATGGGTTCGATGTGGACACTGTGCTGTGCTGTGCTGTACTTCATTCCAGCAGAGAGATGCAAGCCGGGGGGTAAAGGAGACATCGAGCACAGCTGAGAGATGGAGAGGCGATTGATAGACTGAATTTTAGAAGCTTACATTTCCATCGTTGCATGGCTGGAAAGAAAGGAGTGGAAGAAGAGACTACCCATGGCTCTGTGATTGCTGCTGGGGTGGGGTTCTCCCACTGAAAACCCTGTTCAATGTTGCTTGGCTGGGAATGAGCACTGGTAAATGTCTGGAAGGATTTATATTATCTAACTGCACTTCAAAGGACAGTTATTAAAGCACATTTCTTTAATTAACGATCAGGGGCCGTCAATCTGCAACAGTAATAACAGCATGGGAATTAGTGTTTAGAAGAGGACATTAAACTTGCCTGACTTATTGTCAGCAATGTTGGGATAGCACTGTGACAAAACACTCCGATGGTAGGCTATTTGAAACATTCAGTCAGATGCTACGCTATTTGAAACATTCAGTCAGATGCTAAGCTATTTGAAACATTCAGTCAGATGCTAAGCTATTTGAAACATTCAGTCATATGCTACGCTATTTGAAACATTCAGTCAGATGCTAAGCTATTTGAAACATGCAGTCAGATGCTAAGCTATTTGAAACATTCAGTCAGATGCTACGCTATTTGAAACATTCAGTCAGATGCTAAGCTATTTGAAACATGCAGTCAGATGCTAAGCTATTTGAAACATTCAGTCAGATGCTACGCTATTTGAAACATTCAGTCAGATGCTAAGCTATTTGAAACATTCAGTCAGATGCTACGCTATTTGAAACATTCAGTCAGATGCTAAGCTATTTGAAACATTCAGTCAGATGCTAAGCTATGCCTCGGCTGTGGGAGGGAAATAAAGCATAATCACAATAAAGAGCCCACAAACATATTACCCAGAGGGAATGGAAGAGATATGTTGTACGATGGTGTATATATTTGGATCCCCATTAGCTTCTACTTTAAACTGAATAGGCCTTAGAAAATAAAATGTATTCTAGGAAGTGGTATGAGCCAATTATAGCTCACCATGAAGCGAACCAATCATCACTCACCACATTTGATTAGAATCATGACGTCAAGGATAACAGAAATATCCATGGTCTTCTGCCAATGGCATACTTCCTCCAAAATGCTAATATCCCTCGCTGTAGAAATATAATAATCTTAATGAGCACTTGAAGAAATGTTTTCAATCACCAAGAGAAAATTAGAAAAATATATTGAACTGACACAAATCATTATCTTTACCCATGTACTAAACCTGCTCCCTGTAAATAGCACATAGGCCTACATATATAGACTACATGGGCTGAATATTTCAGCTCAATCACGAGCTAATCACACACAACCAAGAGGAACATGTTCTGAACCATAATCCTGACTTTGACACATTACCACCATATAATCTTTATAGTATATAATGCCCATCATTGGCATATTTATTGCTCTAAATTATTCAAGGCATTAGAAATTCAACAGAGAGTGTTAAAATCCGAGTGCAAAAGAATGGGACGGTGGCCAATTTGGAAGGTGATATCCTCAGCCTCAACCAAGCGTTTCCAGTTAACAACAACACAATTGACTGAACTTAAAAGGGGTTCCAATTGCCAGGTAAGGGCAAGGCTCTCAGTGTAGAACCAATTACTGCTACGCTGTTAGCACTTCTCCGCTAATTGCATTCATCATCACTGCAAATTCATTATCATCGAGTCGAAGATCGAGGATCTCATCCCCGTCCCTCATTTCTATCAAAATCTAAAAACCACCAGGTTTCTTTTGAGTTACAGGGTAGTTAGAGGTAGGTAACTAGCTTCCAATGTGGTGTGGGATAATGGCTTTCTATTGGAACTCTAATTGGAGAAGGACAGGAGAGAGTGATCACTGCAGAGATGTGTGAACCGCTGGGCCACAGCAGGGGGTTCAGTAGTACAATGAAAGATCATTTGAGATCATTTAGAGACACTCAACTAATGACTTGTCTAATTCAACCACTATTGACCTGACAACTACAGAAGTAACGACTCTTAACCTGATAACTACCATAGTAACCACTCTTGACCTGATAACTACAGTAGTAACCACTCTTAACCTGATAACTACAGTAGTAACCACTCTTAACCTGATAACTACAGTAGTAACCACTCTTGACCTGATAACTACAGTAGTAACCACTCTTGACCTGATAACTACAGTAGTAACCACTCTTCACCTGATAACTACATTAGTAACCACTCTTAACCTGATAACTACATTAGTAACCACTCTTGACCTGATAACTACAGAAGTAACCACTCTTAAACTGAAAACTACCGTAGTAACCACTCTTGACCTGAACTACAGTAGTAACCACTCTTGACCTGGTAACTACAGTAGTAACCACTCTTAACCTGATAACTACAGTAGTAACCACTCTTCACCTGATAACTACATTAGTAACCACTCTTGACCTGATAACTACAGTAGTAACCACTCTTAACCTGATAACTACAGTAGTAACCACTCTTAACCTGATAACTACAGTAGTAACCACTGTTGACCTGATAACTACAGTAGTAATCACTCTTAACCTGATAACTACAGTAGTAACCACTCTTTACCTGATAACTACAGTAGTAACCACTCTTGACCTGATAACTACAGTAGTAACCACTCTTAACCTGATAACTACAGTAGTAATACCTCGTAACCTAATAACTACAGTAGTAACCACTCGTAACCTGATAACTATAGTAGTAACCACTCTTGTCCTGATAACTATAGTAGTAACCACTCTTGACCTGATAACTATAGTAGTAACCACTCTTAACCTGATAACTACCATAGTAACCACTCTTAACCTGATAACTACCGTAGTAACCACTGTTGACCTGATAACTACAGTCGTAACCACTCAACCTGATAACTACAGTGGACCCCGCCTGAACCAGGCCCTCTTAACCTGATAACTACAGTCGTAACCACTCTTAACCTGATAACTACAGTGGTAACCACTCTTGACCTGATAACTACCGTAGTAACCACTCTTAACCTGATAACTACCGTAGCAACCACTCTTGACCTGATAACTACCGTAGTAACCACTCTTAACCTGATAACTACCGTAGCAACCACTCTTGACCTGATAACTACAGTAGTAACCACTCTTAACCTGATAACTACCGTAGTAACCACTGTTGACCTGATAACTACAGTAGTAACCACTCTTGACCTGATAACTACAGTAGTAACCACTCTTAACCTGATAACTAGTCGTAACCACTCTTAACCTGATAACTACAGTGGTAACCACTCTTGACCTGATAACTACAGTAGTAACCACTCTTAACCTGATAACTACAGTCATAACCACTCTTAACCTGATAACTACAGTGGTAACCACTCTTGACCTGATAACTACCTTAGTAACCACTCTTAACCTGATAACTACAGTAGTAACTACTCTTGACCTGATAACTACAGTACAGTAGTAACCACTCTTAACCTGATAACTACCGTAGCAACCACTCTTGACCTGATAACTACAGTAGTAACCACTCTTAACCTGATAACTACCGTAGTAACCACTGTTGACCTGAACTACAGTAGTAACCACTCTTAACCTGATAACTACAGTAGTAACCACTCTTGACCTGATAACTACAGTAGTAACCACTCTTGTGTGATAGTTGTTGTTATTCATACTAACCCAACAATGCTTGTAAGGTATTGTTAACTTTCAAGCAAATCAACTCATATGTCTTTCTGTTATGACTCAACCTTTTACACGATAAATAATTCACCTAATGTGGCAACGTTCCTAAACACCTCACAAAGCACAGAAGAAGAACAACAACAACATACTGCAGTCTGCATATGAAAGATTCAAATCTCTAAGCGTTTACTATCCACTTCTTAAACAAATGGTATTTCTATATCAAATGTCTTCCTCCAGAACCTCAGTCCTTCATGGATAAACACTGCATCAAACCTCACATCCTCCCAGCTCATATAACCAGCTGCCATTCAGAGAGGTCTATAGCATAGGACTAATCTCAATGGTCTGCCACTAGGAAACAGAGCCACCTGACCTGACCCCCTCCCCTGTCTGTCACCAACAGCGCATTTCAAACAGGCCCCACATCTCCATCATTTCCGTTTCCTCATCTTTATCTCCTCATCCCGATACATTGACATGGGCCACACACACGCTCTGTCTTCTACACCACGTTCAGCTCTGTCCCTAGGGAGGCCATGACCTGCTCTGCCGCCACTGCCTGCCTGCTGCCCAGCAGAATGACAGCACTAGTCCCAGAGCTATGCTGTTCTCTCTGCCCTATTTTGGCTGTAGGCTACTTGATGTACACCATTACAAATCTCCAAGGCTCCCTAAAGACACACATGGCATTCAGAGTACAGAGTACAGACATCAGTCAGCCAGTCAGAACCAGTCTGATGTCATTATCTCACTGTTAGAAGACGGTATACTATATCTTTCAGAGGGGGGATACGGAAGCAGGAAATGCATTACAGTGACTGTTTGATTTCAAATCAAATTTTATTTGTCATATGCGCCGAATACAACAGGTGTAGACCTTACAGTGAAATGCTTAATTACAAGCCCTTAATCAACAATGCAGTTTTAAGAAAAATAAGAAATAAAAGTAACAAATAATTAAAGAGCATCAGTAAAATAATAATAGTGAGACTATATACAGTCGTGGCCAAAAGTTTTGAGAATGACACAAATATTAATTTTCACAAAGGCTGCTGCCTCAGTTTGTATGATGGCAATTTGCATATACTCCAGAATATTATGAAGAGTGATCAGATGAATTGCAATTAATTGCAAAGTCTCTCTTTGCCATGCAAATGAACTGAATCCCCAAAAAACATTTCCACTGCATTTCAGCCCTGCCACAAAAGGACCAGCTGACATCATGTCAGTGATTCTCTCATTAACACAGGTGTGAGTATTGACGAGGACAAGGGTGGAGATCACTCTGTCATGCTGATTGAGTTCGAATAACAGACTGGAAGCTTCAAAAGGAGTGTGGTGCTTGGAATCATTGTTCTTCCTCTGTCAGCCATGATTACCTGCAAGGAAACACGTGCCGTCATCATTGCTTTGCACAAAAAGGGCTTCACAGGCAAGGATATTGCTGCCAGTAAGATTGCACCTAAATCAACCATTTATCGGATCATCAAGAACTTCAAGGAGAGCGGTTCAATTGTTGTGAAGAAGGCTTCAGGGTGCCCATGAAAATCCAGCAAGTGCCAGGACCGTCTCCTAAAGTTGATTCAGCTGCGGGATCGGGGCACCACCAGTACAGAGCTTGCTCAGGAATGGCAGCAGGCAGGTGTGAGTGCATCTGCACGCCCCAGTGAGGCGAAGACTTTTGGAGGATGGCCTGGTGTCAAGAAGGGCAGCAAAGAAGCCACTTCTCTCCAGGAAAAACATCAGGGACAGACTGATATTCTGCAAAAGGTACAGGGATTGGACTGCTGAGGACTGGGGTAAAGTCATTTTCTCTGATGAATCCCTATTCCGATTGTTTTGGGCATCTGGAAAAAAGGTGAGCGCTACCATCAGTCCTGTGTCATGCCAACAGTAAGGCATCCTGAGACCATTTATGTGTGAGGTTACTTCTCAGCCAAGGGAGTGGGCTCACTCACAATGTTGCCTAAGAACACAGCCATGAATAAAGAATGGTACCAACACATCCTCTGAGAGCAACTTCTCCCAACCATCCAGGAACAGTTTGGTGATGAAAAATGCCTTTTTTCCAGCATGATGGAGCACCTTGCCATAAGGCAAAAGTGATAACTAAGTGGCTCAGGGAACAAAACATCAATATTTTTGGAAACTTCCCAGACCTTAATCCCATTGAGAATTGTGGTCAATCCTCAAGAGGCGGGTGGACAAACAAAAACCCACAAATTCTGACAAACTCCAAGCATTGATTATGCAAGAATGGGCTGCCATCAGTCAGGATATGGCCCAGAAGTTAATTGACAGCATGCCAGGGTGGATTGCAAAGCTCTTGAAAAAGAACGGTCAACACTGCAAATATTGACTCTGCATCAACTTCATGTAATTGTCAATAAAAGCCTTTGACACTTATGAAATGCTTGTAATTATACTTCAGTATTCCATAGTAACATCTGACAAAAATATCTAAAGACACTGAGGCAGCAAACTTTGTGGAAATTAATATTTGTGTCATTCTCAAAACTCTTGGCCATGACTGTACAGGGGGTACCGGTACAGAGTCAATGTGATTTGATTATTAAAATGGAAAAGCTGAAGGCAGGAACAGGTTATGGGTTGTTTCAACACAGAACAAAATAGTAAATATCGGTAGGCTGACTTAAATATTTGGTTTCTATTCTAAACATACAAGAGATTAGACAGCCAAGTCATGGCTGGTTCACATAATGCTAGTCATACGAATTACCTCTGCACCCTGTGATTGGTCGACATCTCTGTCGATCTGACCTTTCTCATTGAAACATCTATGGTGCGCATTATATGGTTGTTAGATTCTCGTTAATTACTCATTGGTCACACAAGACCTGTGTGGTTGGGTGTCAGGTGATATCACTGCGACTGACAGTAGCTCACTGTAGAAATTCAAAAATGAAAATCTCAAATAAGACATAAGTATCCAAACTACCATGATATGCTGTTGTGATGATGAACAAACCAAGATCAGTTTTAAATATCCATTCTGATTTGTAAAGGAACTGTCTCCTCATGATATGAAAGAATGGTGGCGCAGCAGTCTAAGGCACTGTATCTCAGTTCAATAGGTGTCACTACAGTCCTTGGTTTGAATCACCTCCGGCTGTGATTGGGAGTCCCATAGGGAGGCGCACAATTGGCCCAGCGTCGTCTGGGTTTGGCTGGGGTAGGCTGTCATTGTAAATAAGAATTTGTTCTTAACTGTACTTGCCTGGTTAAATAAAAAAAACATGTTTTTGACTAAAATGCTAATTCATATTTGCATATAAAAACAAGAATCTCATGGAGCATAAGAACCAGTGTGAGAATGATCCATTAGAGTGCATTACACAGTTTTAGAAAGTATTCACCATAAGCAAATATGCAAATATGGCGCTGGAATGCAAATGAGGGGGAATGACTGCACAATTTCAACTCATAAGCATATCTGCACAGTCTCATGTGATGTTAGTTAAACCTTAAACCCAACATAAACCAACAAAATAAATAAAAAATTTGAATACATTTTGGGATTCAGAGTTTTACAGCATATATGAGCAGTAAGGTTTAATCCCTTACACTGTGAGATGTAACAGAGTGTGAGCATTTCATCTCCAGAAAAGCAGAGCTGTCACACCGCATCACACAATCAGCTTGGCCAATGTGTTTTTCACGCCCGCTTTACTTTCCACTGCATTTCAGCATCTGGCCATCCGGCTGCTGACTGACTAACAAATCAGAGAGAGCCTGATTGCTGTTTTCAAAATGAGATAAAAAATGGATCTGCTCGTAGTAATGTTTTTTATTTGAATGAAATAAAGCCATTGAAAGATATCCACACGATTGATGTGTTGTGTGTGATTCAGGCGCACTTTTGATCTAGCGATTTCATGGATCTAAGTTGTACACTGTAGATCACACCAGCAAAAAGAAAAACTGGTTTCTCTGTCTCTCCCCCCCCCCCCCCCCCCGTCTCCCTCTCATGACTATAACTAATGAATGTGGATGGTGCTTTGGGGGCTTGCAGTCTTATTAATGTGCTCGGCTGTGCTCTCGTCAGGTTACGGTGAAAGGTTCAATTGCTCTGGCGAGGCCCCCACCTCAATAAACAGCGGTGCTAAAGAGGTTTGTTTATTGGGCAGACCTTGGCTTGACCTCTGAAGCTGCGGAACCTGCCTTGTGATTACCTCAGTGTTGGCCCTGCCCTCAGAGACCAGTGGCTGGCAACTAGTCCACTTCCCAGGGCTGTCGAGTGGCTGTGTGGTCTGGCCATCTCTTCAAAATCAATCACACTCACTCCGCATAGTGGTGCACCCACCTCTATGGAAACGAACATGGCTTGTGGCCATACTACAGGCGCTTGGATACTAGTAGATTTTTGGAAGACTAATAATGTACTCAAGTGAGTTTATCATGAGAACATTTGAAACTTTAGGTCTTTTCCCTGTCTCTAGTAGCCTGGGGTTTCATTTAATCTGTGATCACAGTGTTGCTGTTCCAGTGTTGTTGTTTTGTCTAATGCAGAGATGTCTCTCCAGTCGGCTGTCGTTATGACCTCATTATTTCAATGTGATGTCACAGTTTCTACCTTTTCGCCCTGGGGAGCACTCACTCTCTCCCAATCACTAAAATCACTCTGAACTTCACAACGGTTCTCCTAAAGCTTCAAATGTCTGTTGATTTGTTATATTGGCTTTTTGTTCGAAGCCAAAAAAACTCCAAATCAATACGTGACCCCAGAGCACCGTACATTCCTATCTACATCAGCCTCTCCTCATTTCACTGTCACACAACTAATACGTGTCCATTCATTATTTACAGTGAGATCTGTTGGAGTGAAGAACTGATCCATATGACTGCTTTTACAGTGAGATCTGTTGGAGCGAAAAACTGATCCATATGACTGCTTTTACAGTAGGCTACATTATCCTAGCACCTGACCATTGTAAACAACCTCACCTCTTCACTGTGATAGCTGATAGCAATGTGTTGTGGTGAGCTTTCTGGCCCAAAATGTCTGCCTGACATCGACTAGTTGGAAGCTACTAAAGCCATACAATGTCAAGTGCTTTGAAGACCTGGTGGAAGAGATATGTTAAGCCATGTAAATCAAATCCATCATACTGTATAGGAAATATTTTACATTAAGTACTGTGTTATAACATGTTGTTACATAGTAGGTGCTTTGCATTTACCCCGTAATAGTTGAACAGTTTACGTTATTGCACATATTGATTAAGTTATTACACAATTTGCTGACAGTAATTACACACGTCATTATGATGAGGATGTGTTCGACGTGCCCATAGAGATGCATACAGTATCTACTGTAATTGTGTTGACATACCTATGTGACTTCTGTGTGACGAAGCGAGGGTCAGCTGTCCCCAGAGAGACACGAGACAAACGGCCAGCAGCAGCACCCTTCTGCACACGCTCCGTAGGTCTCTCTCCCGCATTCTGAAAAGACGGTGGGGAAAACTTGGTCAGTCACATATCAGTCATTAGGGCATTTTTGGGGTGTCATACAGGAGTGGCGTAGCGACAACACTCAATATACAGCACTACAGTACAACTCCACACATTTCACTGTTGTATTCGGCGCATGTGACAAATACAATTTGATTTGAATAAGAGTAGGTTCCATGTCAGCTCTGCCCTGCACAGAGACAGCAAGACAGAATCACCATGGAGAAAGCAACTGGCTTTGTGCGTTGGACCCCTTATGAGCACTAGTGATCAGCATCATCTGTCCCATCCTGCTGATACAGTACAATGTGGCTTCCTTCCCACAAACCAGAATAACAGATTCAGGATATTAATTTGATTACATTTACATTTACATTTTATGACCACTGTGAATTCCAGTTTACCGTTTGATCGACTGCAAGGATTCGTGTTTCGCATAGCTTTCTTCACAGAGACGAACACACCCATATTGATTCAGTGTAAACTGACTTAGGTAAATAACTTGTTAGTATTCACGTGTAAACATACAGTAGACAGGTGCTTTTCATTTCTTCAAAAATTGTGTTGTATTATCTTACCAAAACATAGCTACAGGAACGCTGCAGCAACCACAAACCCACCACAACCTCCAGTACTGTACTTCTCTATAGTCCAAGAAGATCTACAAATAGAATGTCTGACTGTCCCTTATTCCCCAGTTTCCCTCTTTATAAATGACGCTTGACTGTCCCTTTCCCCCCGTTTCCCTCTTTATAAACGACGTCTGACTGTCCCTTATTCCCCAGTTTCCCTCTTTATAAATGACGCTTGACTGTCCCTTTCCCCCCGTTTCCCTCTTTATAAATGACGTCTGACTGTCCCTTATTCCCCCGTTTCCCTCTTTATAAATGACGTCTGACTGTCCCTTATTCCCCCGTTTCCCTCTTTATAAATGACGTCTGACTGTCCCTTATTCCCCCGTGTCCCTCTTTATAAATGACGTCTGACTGTCCCTTATTCCCCCGTTTCCCTCTTTATAAATGACGTCTGACTGTCCCTTATTCCCCCGTTTCCCTCTTTATAAATGACGTCTGACTTATTCCTTATTCCCCCGTTTCCCTCTTTATAAATGACGTCTGACTGTCCCTTATTCCCCCGTGTCCCTCTTTATAAATGACGTCTGACTGTCCCTTATTCCCCCGTTTCCCTCTTTATAAATGACGTCTGACTGTCCCTTATTCCCCCGTGTCCCTCTTTATAAATGACGTCTGACTGTCCCTTATTCCCCCGTTTCCCTCTTTATAAATGACGTCTGACTGTCCCTTATTTCCCAGTTTCCCTCTTTATAAATGACGCTTGACTGTCCCTTTCCCCCCGTTTCCCTCTTTATAAATGACGTCTGACTGTCCCTTATTCCCCCGTTTCCCTCTTTATAAATGACGTCTGACTGTCCCTTATTCCCCCGTTTCCCTCTTTATAAATGACGTCTGACTGTCCCTTATTCCCCCGTGTCCCTCTTTATAAATGACGTCTGACTGTCCCTTATTCCCCCGTTTCCCTCTTTATAAATGACGTCTGACTGTCCCTTATTCCCCCGTTTCCCTCTTTATAAATGCCGTCTGACTGTCCCTTATTCCCCCGTGTCCCTCTTTATAAATGACGTCTGACTGTCCCTTATTCCCCCGTTTCCCTCTTTATAAATGACGTCTGACTGTCCCTTATTCCCCCGTGTCCCTCTTTATAAATGACGTCTGACTGTCCCTTATTCCCCCGTTTCCCTCTTTATAAATGACGTCTGACTGTCCCTTATTCCCCCGTTTCCCTCTTTATAAATGACGTCTGACTGTCCCTTATCCCATTTCCCTCTTTATAAATGACGTCTGTCTTTCACTCATTCCCTTGTTTCCTCTCCCCCTCCTCCCCCTCCTCTCCCTAGAACCGGGAGGGAGGTTACTAGGTAATAGTGTTTGGGTGGTCTGTCTTGCCTAGCATTTCCCAGTTCACTAATCTTCATGTAGTGTTCAGGGTCTGTTGTCCAGTAATACAGTGTGGCTGTGTAAGAGGTCCTGGGAGAGGACTACAAACAATGCAATCAGAGGCTCATCTTATTGCCAACAGAGCATGCTCCTCTCACAGAAAAAAACTGTCACAAATCACAGGCATCCTTTCAACGCCTTGCCAGTGTATCCACTTGAATTAGTGAAAATATTGTTTTCAAGCAAAGAGCTTAACTCTTGCTTATTTGGCAGTGGCTGGTGAAGAGAGTAGAGAGGGAGACATCTACAGTTGTAGAGCTGGGTGGCATCTAATGGGAGGTTCTATCTACTGTAGCCTATGTAGAGGAGGCTTCTTTGATGGCTTCTGTCAAGTACAACCAGACCTGGATTCGGATAGTATTTTTTTTCCCTTTCTTTGAGCGTTTCATTCAGCCAGCCTTGAGTGCCAGATGGGTGGGTTTTTTAACCGTTTTGGAGCAATTCCATTTTGACACCTGGTTATATTGCGCCACCAGGTAAGCTGAACTAAGCACCGTAAGAATGTGAAATAAAACAAATACTATTTGAACCCAAGTCTGGGCACAACCTCCATCTACCTAACCAGACCAGACCAGACCACTGTGTTCAGGTGGCTGAAAGGACTTGGAAAACAGTGAAGATGGGACCAGGTGGCGTATCAGAACGGTTGGGAGAGGAATGGAAAACCAGCTGAACAGGTGAAAATATCGCTTGGTGACTACTGGTCCTAGACCTGTATGTGCTTTATTTAGCCAACTCTGACTATTGTTGTCACACCATGCATGTATGGCATGACAACGATTGTCAGACGAGTTGGCTCAACTCCTTGCATGTGGCATGCATGGTAACACATGCATGGCATGACAATTATAGAGGAGTTGGCTCAGGCACATACAGGTCTGGGACATGACACCACCAGGTTAGTTGAGGGAGGCTGAGGGATGGTCTTTCTGCATACATGCCATACATACTGTATACAAACTGTATAATACACGTCTCCTTCTCAAAACCCATTGGAGGAGAAGGTCAGAGGCGAGGGACCTCTGGCTTTCTCATCCAATGGGTTTTTGAGAAGGAAACGAGGAGAGAGGACGTGAGGAGTATGCAATTGAGATTTTTCCACAGTACATCTCCAAAGGTTAATGACAGAGATGAGTCTTTGGGACCAATCGGGCAGCTGGGTGGACAAAGCTGACGTGTCGTGGTTGGAGGGCAAAACAAACCGGTGTTGTTGTTGTTGAGGATTGTTTTTTCTGTGTGATGCAGCTGGCTGTGTGCCACTTGTCATGCCCCCGAGCCAAGCCAAGCCATGACTACTCTCTCGCAACAGAACCTAGATAAACATGCATCCTTCTAATGAATTAGATAGAGAACATCTGGGCATAATAAATAGCATACCAAACCGGCTTCATTGAATTGTATTTATAAGGGTCGATCATTAAATGTTTTCTGGTTATGAAATGAATCATATTGCACAGAAATCAGACGTTATTCACAAATGACTCTCCCCAATGTGTTGTGCCTACCAAAGGCAATACATTATGTATAGCAGCTCTCAATTCCTAAAAATTAAACCACAACATGGAACTTCAATACATTTTTCATACGATATATTGTAAATAAAAGCATACTGTACAGTGATTTGACCAAACCTACATACAGTATCAACATTGAATCTCCTTATCAAGTTTGTTTTGAAGGAAAGTTAAAAGGCAAACAAATTAAATACAAAGTGAAATGCTACTTTAACCGAGGTAAGAAGAATTCTCCCAACAAACACTCCAACATACTGGACCGAGTGAGTCAGCAATGCAGGCTTGGGTTGCACTCTGCACCTGATTTTCTAGAAGAGTGGTATGGTTTCAGATGAGTGGCTCAGCTGGCTTATTTTCTCTAATTAGTCCCTTTGGAATTCTTCCCTACATGTGGGAAGATGCCTGACATATTTATTTTTGTTCCTGCTTCTAAACTCTCTCTCATTCCTCCATGAAGGGATGTACTGTAGCCAAACTGTAGAGATGTCCAGGATGGAACAGGATGTACTGTAGCCAAACTGTAGAGATGTTCGGGATGGAACAGGATATACTGTAGCAAAACTGTGGAGATGTTCAGGATGGAACAGGATATACTGTAGCCAAACTGTAGAGATGTTCAGGATGGAACAGGATGTACTGTAACCACGCTGTAGAGATGTTCAGGATGGAACAGGATGTTATGTAACCACACTGTAGAGATGTTCAGGATGGAACAGGATATACTGTAGCAAAACTGTAGAGATGTTCAGGATGGAACAGGATGTCCTGCAGCCAAACTGTAGAGATGTTCAGGATGGAACAGGATGTCCTGCAGCCAAACTGTAGATGTGACTCAGGATGGAACAGGATTGAGCTGGTGAGAATGTGGGTTGACTCTATGGTGGCATCACTAGCAGCCCTGAACCAGGCAGCCATCCTTCTAACTTCCTTCCTGTGTGTAGTGGTGGGTGTGTGATGGTATGATGGTGGGTGAGGTGTGTCTGTGCTCCGCTGAGCTCCTACCCGCTGGGCTCTCTGCCTGGACACGCTAAACTAGGCTGTAGTACAGTTTGGGTCTGGACCAGCTTTGGATTTAGACCCAGACATCTGCTACAGTATAGTACACAGAGGGATGAGATGTAAAGAGGAAATGACTGGAATGGTTTCATGGCAGGAAGCCAGATAGCAAAACAGGAGGGCATGCTAATCCAGGCCTCAGGTGGTTTACAGGTTCATGGTTCATGACCCAAAGACCAGTATATAATCAGTAGATTGCCAGTATATCAACCTGTAGATAATCAGTACATGACCAGTATGTCACCAGTAGATTACCAGTATATCACTAGTAGATTACCAGTATATCACCAGTAGATTACCAGTATATCATCAGTAGATTACCAGTATATCACCAGTAGAGAATCAGTAGATTACCAGTATTTCACCAGTAGATAACCAGTAGATTACCAGTATATCACCAGCATGTTACCAGCTGAAAACCAGTATATCACCAGGTTATCACCAGTATATTACCAGTATATCACCAGCCTATCCCCAGTATATCAGCAGTGTATTACCAGTAGATAATCAGTATATCACCAGGTTATCACCAGTATATTACCAGTATATCACCAGCATATCCCCAGTATATCAGTAGTATATTACCAGTAGATAACCAGTATATCCCCAGTATATCACCAGTATATCACCAATATTTCACCAGTATATCATCAGTAGTTAACAAGTATATCACCAGTATATCACCAGTAGATAATCAGTAGATTACCAGTATATCATCAGTAGATAACCAGTATATCCCCAGGTTATCACCAGTATATCACCAGTATATAATCAGTATTTCATCCTGTTCTGTCCAGTATATCACCAGTATATCACCTGTATATCACCAGTAGATAATCAGTAAATCATCAGTATATCACCAGTATATCACCTGTATATCACCAGTAAATCACAAGCATATCACCAGTAGATCACCAGTATATCACCAGTTGAAAACCAGTATATCACCAGTATATCACCAGTTGAAAACCAGTATATCACCAGTAGAGAATCAGTAGATTACCAGTATATCCCCAGGTTAGCAGCAGTAGATTACCAGTATATCACCTGTATATCACCAGTATATCACCAGTATATCATCAGTATATAACCAGTTGAAAACCAGTATATCACCAGTATATTTCCAGTATATCACTAGTAGATAATCAGTAGATGACCAGTATATCACCATTATATCTCCAGTAGATAATTAGTAGATAATCAGTATATCACCAGGTTATCACCAGTATATCATCAGTAGATTACCAGTATATCATCAGTATATCACCAGTATATCACCAGTAGATCATCCTTAGTTAACCAGTATATTACCAGTATATTACTAGTATGTCACCAGTAGATTACCAGTAGATCACCAGTATATCACCAGTTGAAAACCAGTATATCACCAGTAGATCATCAGTAGTTAAACAGTATATCATTAGTATATCATTAGTATATCACCAGTATATCACTAGTATATCACCTGTATATAACCAGTATATCACCAGTATATCACTGGTATATCACCAGTATATCACAAGAAGATAATCAGTATATCACCAGTAAATCACCAGTAAATCACCAGTTTATCACCAGTAGATCACCGGTAGATAATCAGTAGATGTCCTTGTAGCACCCTACTGAACCCTATGGATAACCCAGACTCAAAATGTAGCACACAGGTGAGTACATCATTAGCATGTAATGTACTTGCCAATGGTGGAGATGGTCATTCTCAATACCACTAGGCATGAAGGTGTGCCAGCCCTCGCCTTTGCTCCACACTGAGTAACTGACACATTTACAGATTCTTCGAGAATACTTAAGCATGGTCTGTGGCATGCAATCAAGGAAACAAAACCCAAACATTCTGGAACTTAAATGCAATTAACATTGGAGCATATGGCTAGATTGGCAGTGGAATGCAGAGTTGAGTGGATTTCTATTTATGGCATCACCCTACTTTGGTAAGAGCCAAAGACTTAAGAACCAAAAGCATAACCCACAGAGATGGGAATTTCAATGCTTTTAAGAAAATATGTAGATCTATTTCAGATTGATTTGAAGTGATGCATAGTCAATGATGCATCCACCCTTGATCCGTCTTGTCTAAAAGTTAAGGTTACAACCAGTAAAGAACATCATGGGAAGACTTCAGTTGGGTCTTTAACCATGACCCAGGGGTAGCTTGTTGACACCCAATTGTATACATCCCAAGAAATCATTTTGAAAACAGAAACACTATGGGCGATGTTCTAAACTCAGACTTTCACATACAACTCGTGAATTTATGTCAATGGGAGACTTTGTGAGAGTTCAACTTCCAGTTTAAGTGCACGGATCTCAAGTCAAAACACTGCCTTATAATGTATAACAGATTGGTTTAAATCTTGGATCAATTCTGCACACACAAAAAGTATTTGTCTACCAGTTGGAATGGGTGAAGATTAACTCAGCTCTGTTGCCCTCGGTCTTGGAAGTATGGATTTAGAAAACATATTTGGGGTGAGGCTTATGAGTCCAAGGCACCCACCCAGTGCTAGTCTGTGGTGCGTAGAAAACTCCTGCCATGCTCCCACGGTTCTGTTTCTGAACCAATCAATTAGAACTAGCGCCATTGTGCTTCCAGGGAAATAGCAACAGCATTCTTAGAGCTATTAGTTTGCACTATTTAACAATGGCTCCAAGATATCTGCTCCCCTTTACAGAGACAGACACTCTCTCCCCTGGTTCTCTCTCTCTCTCTCCCCTCTTTCCCCCTTCAATATCCCCCTCTTTCTCCCCATCTCTCTCCCATCTCTCTCTCCCTTCTCTATCCCGGCCCTCTCTCTCCCCCCTCTCTCTCTCTACCCCCTCTCTCCTCGCTAAACCCCACTGATTTGCATACTTCTTTCTGGTTCAATAACCCACCACAAACACACTGAGAGCGACTGGCAACCTTTAGCTCGTCTTAAGCTGACAACCAAATTGGGGTTAGAAGTTGAATGAAGCCCCAACAGAATTCAGCAAACCAGAGTAGATAAATGCGGCTGAATCTCAGAGTTCACTCCCCACTGGGTTCTCAGAGTTGGCAACATTAGTTCCAGTACAGGAAGAGGCTGACAAAGCCCTGTTGGCCCTGTTAACGGAGCTAAATTTGGGAAGGCTGACCTGGCTGAAAAGATCCCCTCCAGTTTCTAATATGGCAGAGGTCATCTCAATAATGTTGGAGCTCCCCTGCCTGCCACGGTTAGTCCATAATGCCTGGCTGCACTCTCGGAGTTCTCTGGGTTTATATGGTCCCGCACACACACTCCTGACTCATCCACTCTCCTCCCAGCGTGTTTTGGGCAGTGCAGTCAGGGTGGATAACCTAGGGAAGAGGTGAGGGCTCAGATAACTATTGTGTTGCTACAGAATACACCCAAGACCACAAGGCTGGCAACAGAGCAGCAAGAGGAACTGCCCCTCCCTACCTTCAGGCTATGCTCAAACCCTACACTCTAACCTAAGTACTCTGTTCTGACACCTCTGGTCTCTTGGCCCTCCCACCCTTATGAGAGCACAGCTCCCACTCTGCCCAGTCCAAGTTCTCCTCTGTCCTGGCACCCCAATGGTGGAACCAGCTTCCCCCTGAAGCTAGGACAGCAGAGTCCCTGACCATCTTCCAAAAATATCTGGAACCCCACCTCTTCAAAGAGTATTGTAAATAATCCCACAGCACCCCTCCCTTGGGACTGATAAAATGCCTGGCTACAGTTAGGCCTACCCAGTGGTTCTGACCGACAGCATGCCTGTCTACAATTGGACTACCCAGTGATTCTGACAAACAGCATATCTGGCTACAGCTGGACTACCCAGTGGTTCTGACAAACAGCATATCTGGCTACAGTGGGACTACCTAGTGATTCTGACTGACAGTATGCCAGGCTACAGCTGGACTACCCAGTGGGCAAAATTAGTTGCATTGATGTCAGGATGACATCTTATATAACGTCATTGTCAGGTATTTGCTGTAAAAAGACGCTTTCTACACTGACAAAACATGACTTCTTTCCCAGACACCTTGATATCATCATGCATGTTTTTTTTCCTATTCTGGTTTACCTGATTGTATAATGTATTTTCAAACGTCTTTTAAAAGGTATTTTCAAATATTTGGAAGAAAGAATCCACTCCTTAGAACCGCATGCTAACTACCCTACTCTCAGTTACGTTGCCATTATTTCCACGACTGGATTAAAGATTTTGCGGATATATGGCAGAGTTATTAGCATTTTAGTGGAATTAACTCCCAATAAGCTTTGCTCGTTGGTTCTATGCGGGGGGCTTTTCGTCAAAGCAGTTGTCACTTCTGATATAGACTCACACATCAAATGACATTTTTGGACTGTGTGTTCCATTCCCCTAAATGAATATTCAAAACCGTGAAGAGAACACATAAATTGAATGCATGAGCTGTAATAAGATCAAAGTCATGCTAAGTGGATCTTCAAGCTTTATTTCCACATTTCATCCAACAATGTGTCTGCTGAAGCAGAAAATTATACTGCTGCTTTAAAGCAATATAAGTCACTCTAGAATAAACACAATAAACTGTGATGCTCATACTCATATGATTAAACTCCAATACGACTGAATGCCCAGATCTGAATTATCAGGAAACTGATCTCATAGAAAGTGACTGACTATGGGGCTAACCAGCCATGCCAAGCACCAGCCTCTTACACCGTGGACCTGTCTCTTACATCTCTCCTTCAATGATCCTCAATGATTTACTGGCATAATATTCTAACTCTAGAGTCACATGATGTGGAACGTGATGAAGTCCACTGGTTGCTGTGCCCGACCAGGCTGGCAATTACAAAGTAATGGGAGGACTTTCTGCTGACCCCAATACCACCTCCAAATGAAATGTTGCATGAGGTAACCTTTCATCCCTCTTAGAGGAATGACAGAATCTTGATGCTACTTCTCCTTTAGCAAGCACTTTTTTTTCCCACAGTGAAGCCCTACATTGAGTCTTAAATAGGTTAAACTTGAAAGCATTCAAGATTTAGCAAAAACTTTTCAAACTGACATTGCATCTTCAGAGTAAAACTATATTCATGTGATAAAGAGTATCTTAAATAATCCCACAGCACCCCCTCTCGCACCGTGAACCCCCCCAGCCACCCACCCAGAAATGTATAAATAAAGCCTTTTATGAACTAACACTTGCACTTTACTTTAGCGGTTTTCATAAGAATCTCAAAGTGTTTCAAAAGAAAAAACAAACAACCAATACGTCATCATGAGTAACCTAGCTATAGTTAGCTAGGTTAACCAATAAAGGCCAAGTATTTGAGTGTATGCTTCATCTAAAGTTGGAGAGGACAGTTCATGGCTTGATCAGAGGAAGGTGGTCAGGGATATGGTTGTTGAAGAGTCTGGTGACGATCATGTAGAGGGCTACTCTGGGAACCAGCGTGAGTCATGTAGCTACTGAACTTCTCTTTCACTCTGTGTAGCAGCCAATTGGGTGATGTCTCAGCAGCTCTGGCCGCCTGAAAGCTCACCACCACAAAGTTCAGAGTAGTAGCCAGTCGTCCTCACCATGAGTCCTCTGCCTCAGCACTGCGTTCCTCTACTGCATCTCCCATTACTTTCAAGCTTCAGGTGACTCCTCAATTGATGTTTTCAAAAGATCAGGAACCTGCATCCAGGTGAAGCAAAAAAGCTGGTACATCGTCCAGATGCATCATTCAAACAAAAACAATGAGCCAGCTATCTAACTAGTTAGCCAAGCCATAGGCCTACAACACTGCTTCCCAACTCCTGGCCTCCAGTACCCCCAACTCATTGAGGGCTTGATGATTAGTTGACAAGTTGAATCAGGTGTGTTTGTCCGAGGCTACAATAAACTGTACTGTTGGGGGTACTCGAGGACCGGAGTTGGGAACCACTGCCCTACAGTATGATGACATTAGCCTTATGGGCACTTGCAATGCAGCCCTTGACATTGTGCATCTGAAGCAGAAAATAGCTTAACTCACACATTGTTTACATATTGCTCAGCTATATGTTCTCAATTTAAAAACCATTCCAGTAGACAATGTATATGAGGCTAATCATTATATTGGATTTTGTACATGCCTTGTGCTGACATGAAATTGTTTAGTGTAAATCCAACCCTTGTAATCTAGGTGGTGAAATGTCTGGAGGCAGGAGAGGATGGGATCCTTACCTTCAAACACATGACTACTACCACCAAGTTTAATGCCAGATACTTTTCTCCCAGAAGGTCTGAGAGGCACTTGGAGGTGCCACTGTGATAATGAAGATGGTTTGCGTAAGACTACTACTACAATTACATTGTCTATGATAAATGTGTTTAAATTGTAAAATAAATCAAACCGTTTGAGCTATAAGAAATACATTTTATTCAACGGGGCAAGGCAAAGCAGAGATGATCAAATACATTTAATTTCACCCATACAACAATATAACCTATTATTAAAGTACAGTACTGTATGTTTACAATATCATAAACAATCTTTTACACATTCCAAATTACATTTTATATATTCATATGGTTTAAGGGGCACTTTTGTTGTGACGACAAGGTGAAGGTGCTCTCTACTCAAATGGCACAACAGAATCATTCAGATAGTCCAAAGCACAGCAAATGACACCCATCTCATATAATTCATATCTGGAAAAGGCCGAAGTAAAAGTAGAAACGGATGCTGCTGCAGCATTGCTCATCTTCACAGTGGGAATCCAGTCGACATGGGTGTCTTGATAGAGGTCAGCTGGTGAACCTACAGTTGTACATAAACAAATGAAAAGCACTCCTGATGTTTGAACATCACTTCCGCAGGTCACCTATACGATCAGGTGTCACGTCCTGACCATAGAGAGCTCTTATTTTCTATGGTAGAGTAGGTCAGGGTGTGACTGGGGTTGATCTAGTTTATTTATTTCTATGTGGGATTCTAGGTTTGATTTTCTATGTTGGTGATTTGTATGATTCCCAATTAGAGGCAGCTGGTAATCGTTGTCTCTAATTGGGGATCATATTTAAGTAGCTGTTTTTCCTCACCTGTTTATAGGATATTGTGTTTTGAGTTAGTGCACGTAGCATTCGCTGTTAGTCACAGTTCGTTGTTAGTTTATTTGTTTTTGTGTTTGCTTAGTTTCACTTTCTAATAAATCATGTGGAACTCAACATTCGCTGCGCCTTGGTCCGTTTCTACAAACGAACGTGACATCAGGGAACCTAAGTCTTTTAGTGTCATATAAAGATTAAATCTATTGTTGGGCTGGAACAACCAATAGTCGACACAGCAGGTTGTCCTATCCCATTGAGGCCTTTGCCCTATTCTGTAATGTTCATACATTTTCCCTCTTATGAATAAAGTTCTCAAGGAATTACCATTGTGTTATTATATGAATATATGATAACCACTGGAGTTGTCCTCCAGGCTATATGGACATCATATTATGCAATTTATGTCTCCCTTTTTGCCTCTCATTGCAAGAGACGTCACTGCTGTACCTGGTTCGAATCCAGGCTGCATCACATCCGGCCACGATTGGGAGTCCCATAGGGCGGCGCACAATTGGCCCAGCGTCGTCCGGGTTTGGCCGGGGTAGGCCGTCATTGTAAATAACAATTTGTTCTTAACTGAATTGCCTAGTTAAATAAAGGTTAAATATATATATATATTTTTAAATGATGGTCATGGCTATAAGGGGCTCAGCTTTTGTCAAATTAATGTAATATTTGACATTTCGTAGCAGGTTAGGAGAATTAGGTTAAGGTTAGGAAAAAGTTTAAGGTTAGCTAAAATAAAAATAAAAAATACTTTTGACGTTAATTTGACAAAAGCTGGATCCCTTTTAGCCAGAACCACTTTTCGGCCTAGATTACATGTTGCATTCAAGACAAGGTCGTTTTTATTTATCTGCTGTCAGAGCAGGCCTAGGCTACTATCGTATTAAAAAAAAAAATTCTGCTAATGTTTCCAGTCATACTGTAATGTCTAGTCAGTACTGACATGTCCTGTGTGGCTCAGTTGGAAGAGCATGATGCTTGCAACACCAGGGATGGCTCTAAGGCATGGTTCTAAAGCATGGCTCTAAGGCATGGTTCTAAGGCATGGCTCTAAAGCATGGCTCTAAAGCATGGCTCTAAGGCATGGTCCTAAAGCATGGCTCTAAGGCATGGTTCTAAGGCATGGCTCTAAAGCATTGCTCTAAGGCATGGCTCTAAGGCATGGTTCTAAAGCATGGCTCTAAGGCATGGTTCTAAGGCATGGCTCTAAGGCATGGTTCTAAGGCATGGCTCTAAAGCATGGCTCTAAAGCATGGCTCTAAAGCATGGTTCTAAGGCATGGTTCTAAGGCATGGCTCTTTGTGAGTCACCATAGACCTACAGGTCATAGACACTAATGACGCTTGTGACACACGATAGGCTTCTGTTCTGATTAAACAAATTATACTTTCTAATAATAACCTTTAAATACTGCTCAGCACCCCTTCAGTGTTGCTGTGAGTGCAAACCCGGGTGGATTCATAAATACAAGGGCTGCTCACATTGTGGGCAGTGCCCAAATAATCAGAAAGGACCTCATCAGTGACCCTATGGCAGCAGCTGAGTGCCTCCTTCGACCACCTGATTGGGACAGAGGCCAGGACTCCCAGACCCTAACAAAACAATATGCTCTAGCACCTAAATGTCTACTAATACTTTCCAGTGACTGAGGTTAATTCCTGCTGAATAATTTACAATGGAGGCAGGCAGGTTCTCGTTCCATTTGCTTCCCCAGAAGTAACTTTGCATGCACTCATGTATTATTGACCGGTGACCACGGCCACAGTGCGTGGGAAAAGGGAAAGAGCAATGGCAAAAAAAATGGGCTGCCCAATTGCACAAACATGCATGAGAGTACAGACAGACTGAGGATGAGCAGGCTAATCTGGGCATCTGAAAACAAAGTCTGTGTTAGCCCTAGCCAGTCACGCACAAAGCACTGGTTGATGACAGAGACAAAAAAAACAACAAGGGTGAGGAGGCTGCAAAAGCGAAACAAAAAAACAAGGCCACATTTGGTTGTGCTTCCGTTGTGCTGATGTGATCCAACTGCCGGTCAGGACGACAACTCTTTGGGACTGGGGACTCCTTTTGTGATAATAAATTCATCAGGGACCTCTTCATAATCAAAACACAACTCGAGTAAGATAAAAAAAAATAGCATACTAGGAGTTTATCTATGACTTCGACATTGCATGGCCCGACGAACCAAGTCTCGGGCCCTGGAAGGAACATTTTAAAGAACTGCTTCCTTGGCATCAGAGAAAACATTTAGCAAATTTCCAAAAATTCTATCATGGGGGACAAATATTTTTTGTTGTTGCAGCTTTAAAGCTAATGTCCTGTAATTCTACACACATTGACATAAGGCAGAGAGAAAACTTTGCGGTTTTAAAGCTTAAATAACAGTTGATTTATGTACAAAAAAAGTGGTTCTGGGGAATTTTGTGGAATAGAAGAATTATCAAGTTGAAAAATGCATTGGTGGAGTACCGTGGATACCAATATCAATGTAAGCCTCGTAGGCCCACGTTGCCCAGGGTTAAAAACAGAGTACTGTGGATACCAATATCCCTGTGAGCCTCCCAGACCCATGATGCAGAGGACATATTTGAAGATGAATAATATTACATTGTATTGTATTGTATTACACCTCCGTTGTTAGCAATATTCATCAAAAAAATAAATGTAAAAAATATTAGATATATAAATCAAATCAAATGTTATTTGTCACACGCGTCAAATACTACAGGTGTAGACCTTTCCCTGAAATGCTTACTTACACGCACTTAACCAACAATGCAGATAAGAAAGAGTTAAGAAAATATTTACTCAATAAACAAAATAAAAAAAATATTAAAAAAAAAAATATATATATATATATATATACAGTTGAAGTCGGAAGTTTACATACACCTCAGCCAAATACATTTAAACTCAGTTTTTCACAATTCCTGACATGTAATCTTAGTTAAAACTCCGTCTTAGGTCAGTTAGGATCACCACTTTTTTTTAAAGAATGTGAAATGTCAGAATAATAGTAAGGAGAATGATTTATTTCAACTTTTATTTCTTTCATCACATTCCAAGTGGGTCAGAAGTTTACATGCACTCAATTAGTATTTGGTAGCATTGCCTTTAAATTGCTTAACTTGGGTCAAACGTTTCAGGTAGCCTTCCACAAGCTTCCCACAATAAGTTGGGTGAATTTTGGCCCATTCCTCCTGGTGTAACTGAGTCAGGTTTGTAGGCCTCCTTGCTTGCACACGCTTTTTCAGTTCTGCCCACACATTTTCTGTAGGATTGAGGTCAGGGATTTGTGATGGCCACTCCAATACCTTGACTTTGTTGTCCTTAAGCCATTTTGCCACAACTTTGGAAGTATGCTTGGGGTCATTGTCCATTTGGATGACCCATTTGCGACCAAGCTTTAACTTCCTGACTGATGTCTTGAGATGTTGCTTCAATATATCCACATAATTTTCTTTCCTCATGATGCAATCTGTTTTGTGAAGTGCACTAGTCCCACCAGCAGTAAAGCACCCCCACAACATGATGCTGCCACCCCCGTGCTTCACGGTTGGGATGGTGATCTTTGGCTTGCAAGCCTCCCCCTTTTTCCTCCAAACATAACGATGGTCATTATGGCCGAACAGTTCTATTTTTGTTTCATCAAGCCAGAAGACATTTCTCCAAAAAGTACGATCTTTGTCCCCATGTGCTTTTTTATGGCGGTTTTGGAGCTTCTTCCTTGCTGAGCGGCCTTTCAGGTTATGTCGATATAGGACTTGTTTTACTGTGGATATAGATACTTTTGAACCCGTTTCCTCCAGCATCTTCACAAGGTCCTTTGAGGTTGTTCTGGGATTGATTTGCACTTTTCGCACCAAAGTACATTAATCTCGAGGAGACAGAATGCGTCTCCTTCCTGAGCGGTATGACGGCTGCGTGGTCCCATGGTGTTTATACTTGCATACTATTGTTTGTACAGATGAACATGGTACCGTCAGGCGTTTGGAAATTTCTCCCAAGGATGAACCAGACTTGTGGAGGTCTAAAAAAAATTTTCTGAGGTCTTGGCTGATTTCTTTTGATTTTTCCATGATGTCAAGCAAAGAGGCAACGAGTTTGAATGTAGGCCTTGAAATACATCCACAGGTACACCTAAAATTGACTCAAATGATGTCAATTAGCCTATCAGAAGCTTCTAAAGCCATGACATCATTTTCTGGAATTTTCCAAGCTGTTTAAAGGCACAGTCAACTAAGTGTATGTAAACTTCCACTGGAATTGTGATACAGTGAATTATAAGTGAAATAATCTGTCTGTAAACAATTGTTGGAAAAAATACTTTTGTCATGCACAAAGTAGATGTCCTAACCGAATTTCCAAAACTATAGTTTAAGAAGAAATTTGTGGAGTTGTTGAAAAACTAATTTTAATGACTCTAACCTAAGTGTATGTAAACTTCCCACTTTAAATCTATATATAAAAAAATGTAAAATCAAGAAATGTTTAAAAAAAGGAGCAACAATAAAATAACAATAACGAGGCTATATACAGGGGTACTGAGTCAATGTGCAGGGGTACAGGTTAGTCGAGGTAATTGAGGTAATATGTACAGTGAGGGAAAAAAGTATTTGATCCCCTGCTGATTTTGTACGTTTGCCCACTGACAGCCGTCATCAGTCTATAATTTTAATGGTAGGTTTATTTGAATGGTGAGAAACAGAATAACAACAAAAAAATCCATAAAAACACATGTCAATAATTTTATAAAATGATTTGCATTTTAATGAGGTAGATAAGTATTTGACCCCTCTGCAAAACATGACTTAGTACTTGGTGGCAAAACCCTTGTTGGCAAACACAGAGGTCAGACGTTTCTTGTAGTTGGCCACCAGGTTTGCACACATCTCAGGAGGGATTATTTTCCCACTGCTCTTTGCAGATCTTCTCCAAGTCATTAAGGTTTCTAGGCTGACGTTTGGCAATTCGAACCTTCAGCTCCCTCCACATATTTTCTATGGGATTAAGGTCTGGAGACTGGCTAGGCCACTCCAGGACCTTAATGTGCTTCTTCTTGAGCCAGTCTTTTGTTGCCTTGACCGTGTGTTTTGGGTCATTGTCATGCTGGAATACCCATTCACAACCCATTTTCAATGCCCTGGCTGAGGGAAGGAGGTACTCACCCAAGATTTGACGGTACATGGCCCTGTCCATCGTCCCTTTGATGCGGTGAAGTTGTCCTGTCCCCTTAGCAGAAAAACACCCTCAAAGCATAATGTTTCTACCTCCATGTTTGACGGAGGTGGAATGGTGGGGATGGTGTTCTTGGGGTCATAGGCAGCATTCCTCCTCTTCCAAACACGGTGAGTTGAGTTGATGCCAAAGAGCTCCATTTTGGTCTCATCTGACCACAACACTTTCACCCAGTTGTCCTCTGAATCATTCAGATGTTCATTGGGAAACTTCAGACGGGCATGTATATGTGCTTTCTTGAGCAGGGGGAACTTGCTGGCGCTGCAGGATTTCAGTCCTTCACGGCGTAGTGTGTTACCAATTGTTTTCTTGGTGACTATGGTCCCAGCTGCCTTGAGATCATTGACAAGATCCTCCTGTGTAGTTCTGCGCTGATTCCTCACTGTTCTCATGATCATTGCAACTCCACGAGGTGAGATCTTGCATGGAGCTCCAGGCCGAGGGAGATTGACAGTTCTTTTGTGTTTCGTCCATTTGCGAATAATCGCACCAACTGTTGTCACCTTCTCACCAAGCTGCTTGGCGATGGTCTTGTAGCCCATTCCAGCCTTGTGTAGTTCTACAATCTTGTCCCTGACATCCTTGGAGAGCTCTTTGGTCTTGGCCATGGTGGAGAGTTTGGAATCTGATTGATTGATTGCTTCTGTGGACAGGTGTCTTTTATACAGGTAACAAACTGAGATTAGGAGCACTCCCTTTAAGAGTGTGCTCCTAATCTCAGCTCGTTACCTGTATAACAGACACCGGAGAGTCAGAAATCTTTCTGATTGAGAGGGGGTCAAATACTTATTTCCCTCATTAAAATGCAAATCAATTTGTAACATTTTGACATGCGTTTTTCTGGATTGTTTTGTTGTTATTCTATCTCTCACTGTTCAAATAAACCTACCATTAAAATTATAGACTGATCATTTCTTTGTCAGTGGGCAAACGTACAAAATCAGCAGGGGATCAAATACTTTTTTCCCTCACTGTATATGTAGGTAAGGGTAAAGTGACCATGGCCAAGGCCTTCCTCTGACACCACTTGGTATAGAGGTCCTGGATGGCAGGAAGCTTGGCCCCAGTGATGTACTGGGCCATACCCACTACCCCCTGTAGCGCCTTGCAGTCGGAGGCCGAGCAGTTGCCATACCAGGCGGTGATGCAACCAGTCAGGATCCTCTCGATGGTGCAGCTGTAGAACTTTTTAAAGATCTGAGGACCCAAGCCAAATATTTCCAGTCTCCTGAGGAGAAATAGGCGTTGTCGTGCCCTCTTCATGACTGTCTTTCATCAATGATCTCTCTGTACTTTGCTCCGTTCATCTTTCCCTCGATCCTGACTGGTCTCCCAGTCCCTGCTGCTAAAAACCATCCCTAACGCATGATGCTGCCACCACCATGTTGCACCGTAGGGATGGAATATATATATATATAGTCCCTTTACCCACAGTGCATTCAAAAAGTATTCAGACCCCTTGACTTTTTCCACATTTTGTTACCTTACAGCCTTATTCTAAAATGTATTAAAAACAAAAATTTCACATCAATCTACACACAATATCCCATAATGACAAAGCGAACACAGGTTTTAGAAATGTTTGCAAATGTATTAAATATAAAAAACAGAAATACCTTATTTACATATTCAGACCCTTTTCTATGAGACTCGAAATTGAGCTCAGGTGCATCCTGTTTCCAATGATCATCCCTGAGATGTTTCTACAACTTGATTCGAGTCCACCTATTCAATTGATTGGACATGATTTGGAAAGATACACATCTGTCTATATAAGGTCCCATAGTTGACAGTTCATGTCAGAGCAAAAACCAAGCCATGAGGTCGAGGGAATTGTCCATAGAGCTCCAAGACAGGATTGTGACGAGGCAAAGGTCTGGGGAAGGGTACCAAAACATTCCTGCAGCATTGAATGGTCGCCAATAACACAGTGGCTTCCATCACTCTTAAATGGAAGAAGTTTGGAACCACCAAGACTCTTCCTATAGCTGGCCACCCGGCAAAACTGTGCAATCGGGGTGGAAGGGCCTTGGTCAGGGTGGTGACCAATAACCTGATGGTCATTCTGACAGAGCTCCAGAGTTCCTCTGTGGAGATGTGAGAACCTTCCAGAAGGACAACCATCTCTGCAGCACTCCACCAATCAGGCCTTTATGGTAGAGTAGCCAGACAGAAGCCACTCCTCAGTAAAAGGCACATAACAGCCCTCTTGGAGTTTGCCAAAAGGCACCTGAAGGACTCAGACCATGAGAAACAAGATTCTGAATGCCAAGTGTCACGTCTGGAGAAAACCTGGCACCATCACTACGGTGAAGCATGGTGGTGGCAGCTTCATGCTGTGGGGATGTTTTTCAGCAGCAGGGACTGGAAGACTAGTCAGGGTTGAGGGAAAAATGAATGGAGCAAAGTACAGAGAGATCCTTGATGAAAACCTGCTCCAGAGCGCTCAGGACCTCTGACTGGGGCTGTAATCGCTGCCAAAGGTGCTTCAGCAAAGTACTGAGTAAAGGGTCTGAAAACTTACATAAATGTGATATTTCCATTTTTATTTTGAATACATTTGCAAACATTTCTAAAAAACTGTTTTTACTTTGTCATTGTGGGTTAGTGTGTGTAGATTGATGGGGAAAAACAACAATTTAATCAATTTTAGAATAAGGCAGTAATATAACAAAATATGGAAAAAGTCAAGGTGTCTGAATACTTTCCGAATGCACTGTATATATATATATATATATATATATATATATATATATATATATATATATATATATAATATATATATAGAGAGAGAGAGAGAGAGAGAGAGAGAGAGAGAGAGAGAGAGAGAGAGAGAGAGAGAGAGAGAGAGAGAGAGAGAGAGAGAGATATGTCCAGGACCCCCAGCAGTAGTCCGCGGACCCACTTTGAGAACCCCTACTCTAACTAAATGTAATACTGTGATGGATCATAACTTCTTAGCACAACTGTTGCTGTTCAACATCAACTGACTATTGTTTATATAAAATTCCATTAGAATGAACAAATCAAGAATTTTCAGGTTCAGATTAATTAGAATTCAACAATTAAAGAGGACTAACAAGTCAACCATGTACTGCTGTTGTTTAGTTTAATAATTTTAAATGATATTCATTTGGCTGGTAGTTAATGAAAGTGTTTACAACACCATCCCCTGTGAGAGCAGCTCAACAATAATTGGGTGTCTGCTAATTGACTTGCCTGACATGTTTGGACAAGCTAATTCTCTGAGCAATTTGGAGGTTTAATTTGACTTATTACCAGCTTCGAGTCTTTGTTCTCAACAGCAAGGAGGACCCAATGGGGTCTGGCTTCACAGAGTACAGACATGGCATTTAACCACCCCCAACTTCAGCCTCTCAAGGCCTGCTACAGGTCAGCTAACCAAATCCCTAAAGATTGGTAGAAGTACAACATCATGCAAGGATTTTGTGAAGAAAAAAAAAACACAAGATGAAAAATCTGTTACCAAGACAACAACATCCGAGCAATGAGCTGGGAACCCACTAATTAGATGCGAGAACATCCGTCGGGTAGCTAGCGAGTGTGTTTCCTCATATTATGCGCTAACTAGTGATGCTGTATTCTGTGTGAGGTTGGTTTCTTTGCACAATAGATCTGCAGTGAGCCGCTGTACGTCTGGCTGCTGCCACTTGGCAGCGCCCCATCCATTCTGGGAAAAGGAAAATCAGCGAGGCAGAAGAGGGAAAGCTAAAAGAATCTCTTTTCAACCCAAAGCCAGTTGAATTTTTGGACAGGCCTGCTTAATTCCCTTTTAAAGTCCCTTCAAGAGATTTTGTTCAGTGCTCCTCCGTTGTGTATTTCCTGCAGGGAGTCTTCTGTTGTTTGTGTTTTGAGGACACGCTTCAGCCTATTTATGCGAGATAATTTCCAGCATAAATGAGGGCGTGCTTTTTGGTGAATGTGCACACAATTGCAAGTGGGAATAGAGTTGACTGGTTATTCATTTCGCCTATAGCCGGGTAAATGAGAATGCCGGCTCTCCCTCGACTCCTTAAGGAAATACTGCTGAATATAATCACAGAAAATCTACTGGCCGCATATGGGAAAATCCATAAATTATATATAATAAAGTGGTATTTACAGCATTAAATACAAATATATTTTAATTCTACAACTACACTGCCTTTATTAATCTGAGAAAAGCACAATTTCAAGACAAATTAAGTGCTCACGTCCCAACAATAAACTAAGATGGTAATAGTACACAACAAATTGAGTCTTAATCCGTTGAAAAGAACACTGCAATATATACAGGACATTTAACGCTCTTGCTCCCAGCAGCAAGTCCCCTACACGCAGCTCAGATCAAGAACAAATTTGCTCGCCAGCCAAGCATGGACACTGCTGGGATTGTGTCCTGGCGCTACAGAAGAAAAGTGACAAGATGAGGAGTTGAGGAGTCAAGTGTCGCGTGACTGGAACCTCTGCTGCTCTCCTATCTACACTGTTCGTGAGTTTAGTGAGATAGATTTAATAAAATTTCAATTTCAATTTCAACACACTTTAGGAGTGAGGGAGGATGGGTGATCTCTATAGTTGTTGGAATGCCACAGTAGGCTATGTTCATTAAATGCAAATAGTTGTGCATAAATGTGCCATTGGAAACAGCACCATTGAAGGGGAGAAAGGTAAACCATGACAGAAGTCCTACTCCTACTGTACACGTACATAATTGCCAGTTAGTCCCTTGCAGGTGACCTGGGGCTGAGATGTCACCCCCCAGAACTAATGACTGCTTCATTGAGCATGTCCACATGTCCCTACATTATCAGACCTGTGATAGGTACTACAGGGAACAGCCCAGGGGCTGCCCAGATGGTCTGTGTGTGTGAACAATATAATTGTTTCTGCTTTCCCTCCCTCTATCTCCCTGTCTCTCTACATGGTATCTACATGCCTCTGGCACTCTAGCAGCTCTGAAGATATTCCTCTCAGTTTATTGTCCCTCTCCTCTCCTCTCCTCTCCTCTCCTCTCCTCTCCTCTCCTCTCCTCTCCTCTCCTCTCCTCTCCTCTCCTCTCCTCTCCTCTCCTCTCCTCTCCTCTCCTCTCCTCTCCTCTCCTCTCCTCTCCTCTCAGGGGGATTGATTCATTCCAAGCAGCAGTGAGGTGTTTTTAATTACAGTGTCAAATGATCTGTTAACCAGCACAATGAAATCTATGATATCCTGCACATGCATTTGTGAGCCCCCTATGTATCATCCTGGTCTTCAGTGGCTATAGGGTCATGTTGGATTACTGCAGTGTGAACCACGACATAGAGCAATACTTAACGAGCTGCCACTCCTCTCTCTCTTACCCCCCCTCTCTCTCGCTCTCTCTCTGTCTCTGACCCCATCTCTCTCTCTGTCTCTTACCCTCTCTCTTACCCTCTCTCTCTCTGTCTCTGTCTCTTACCCTCTCTCTGTGTCTCTTACCCTCTCTCTTACCCTCTCTGTCTCTTACCCTCTCTCTCACCCTCTCTGTCTCTTACCCTCGTCTCTTACTCTCTCCCTCTCAGTCTCTTACCCCCTCCCTCTCTGTCTCTTACCCCCTCTGTCTCTCTTACCCCCTCTCTTTCACCCCCTCTGTCTCTCTTACCCCCTCTGTCTCTCTTACCCCCTGTCTCTCTTACCCCCTCTGTTTCTTACCCTCTGTCTCTTACCCCCTCTCTCTGTCTTTTACCCCCTCTCTCTGAGTCTGTTACCCCCCTCTCTCTGGTGTCTGTTACCTCTTCTCTCGGTCTCTGTCTCTCTCTCTCTCTGTCTGTTACCCCCTCTCTCTGTCTCTTACACTCTCTCTCTCTGTCTGTTACCCCCTCTCTCTGTCTCTTACACTCTCTCTCTCTGTCTCCTACCCCCTCTCTCTATCTCTTACCCCCTCTCTCTCTCGCTGTCTCTTAGCCCTCTCTCTCGCTGTCTCTTACCCCTCTCTCTCGCTGTCTCTCACCCCCTCTCTCGCTGTCACTCACCCCCTCTCTCTCGCTGTCACTCACCCCCTCTCTCTCGCTGTCTCTCACCCCCTCTCTCGCTGTCTCTCACCCCCTTTCTCGCTCTCTCTCACCCACTCTCTCTCTCTCTGTCTCTTACCTCTCCCTCTCTGTCTCTTACCCCTCCCTCCCTGACCTCTTACCCCCCCTCTCTCACTGTCTCTTACCCCCTCTCTCTCGCTGTCTCTTACCCCCTCTCTCTCGCTGTCTCTTACCCCCGCTCTATCGCTTTCTTACCCCCTCTCTCTCGCTGTCTCTTACCCCCTCTCTCTCGCTGTCTCTTACCCCCTCTCTCTCGCTGTCTCTTACCCCACTCTCGCTGTCTCTTACCCCACTCTCGCTGTCTCTCAACCCCTCTCTCGCTGTCTCTCACCCCCTCTCTCTCTGTCTCTTTCCCCTTCTCTCTCTCTGTCTCTTACCCCTTCTCTCTCTCTGTCTCTTTCCCCTTCTCTCTCTCTGTCTCTTACCCCTTCTCTCTCTCTGTCTCGTACCCCCTCTCTATCTGCCGCTTACCCCCTCTCTCTCTGTCGCTTACCCCCTCTCTCTCTGTCGCTTACCCCCTCTCTCTGTCACTTACCCCCTCTCTCTCTGTCTCGTACCCCTTCTCTCTCTCTGTCTCTTACCCCTTGTCTGTCTCTTACCCCTTCTCTGTTTCTTACCCCTTCTCTCTGTCTCTGTCTCGTACCCCCTCTCTCTCTGTCTCTTACCCCCTCTCTCTCTCTGTCGCTTACCCCCTCTCTCTCTGTCGCTTACCCCCTCTCTCTCTCTCTCGCTTACCCCCTTCTCTCTCGCTGTCTCTTACCCCTCCTCTCTGTCGCTTACCCCTCCTCTCTGTATCTTACCCCTTCTCTCTGTCTCTTACCCCCTCTCTCTGTCTCTTACCCCCTCTCTCTCACCCCCTCTCTCTGTCTCTCTCACCCCCTCTCTCTCTGTCTCTCTCACCCTCTCGGTCTCTCTCACCCTCTCGGTCTTTCACCCTCTCTCGGTCTCTCACCCTCTCTCGGTCTCTCACCCCCTCTCGGTCTCTTACCCTCTCTCTTACCCTCTCTCTCGCTCTCTCTCTCTCTCTGTCTCTTACCCTCTGTCTCTCTGCTCAATTTCAATGTAAGGGGCTTTATTGGCATGGGAAACATATGTTTACATTGCCAAAGCAAGTGAAATAGATCAACAAAAGTGAAATAAACTTCAAAAAATGAAGAGTAAACATTACACTTACAAAAGTTCCAAAAGAATAAAGACATTTCAGATGTCATATTATGTCTATATATAGTGTTGTAAAGATGTGCAAATAGTTAAAGTACAAAAGGGAAAATAAATAAATATGGGTTGTATTTTCAATGGTGTTTGTTCTTCACTGGTTGCCCTTTTCTTGTGGCAACAGGTCACAAATGTTGCTGCTGTGATGGCACTAGGGTTGCACATTTTGGGTATGATTCAGAGGTGGAAACTTTCACTGGGAATTTACGGGACTATGTGGGAATTAACAGAAATATGCAAATTAATATTAATACCATTTAAATGTAGATGTTTTTTTGCATTGGATATATTTACCATATCATATGGAGCCAGAAACAAACATTTTGCCTTGTCATAAGTAGACATAATTGCAAATGATTAAATCCTTCCAACAGAAATAAAAGTTACGAATTGAACTTTAATTAAATTAGTTGACTCTTCACATGGGATGATTTCACTTAACAACAAAAGAAAGGGAATATTGAATGATCCCCAATGATCCATCGCATCTCAAAAAAAAATACGTTTTCAACATACATCTGTAAAATGATAGTCTAGAAACTAAAGCTTTGGTTGTCTTCCTCTCAGACTTCCATGTCTTCTCCCTGGACCTCCTCAATGTCCACCTCTTGAACATCAGACTCTGAGGCCTCATCTTCACTGTCACTTTCCAACCTTGTTGAGGATGGTTCGCTGTCAGGCTCAAAAAGCCTAAAATTTGCCCGGATGGCCACCAATTTTCCCAAACAAGGACCAGTTGCGCTCTGAGGCGGCTGATGTTGGTGGGATTTGGAGGATGATGGAGGCAACAGGGGAAAGTGCCTCAGATCCACAAAGTCCCTTCCACCAGGTGGCTGATGAGATATGTTGGCACATTTTGACATTTTGACATTTTAGTCATTTAACAGACGCTCTTATCCAGAGCGACTTACGGTAGTGAATGCAAACATTTCATACAGTTCATACATTTTTTTTCTCCGTACTGGTCCCCCGTGGGACTGCCATATTGCATTGCCAGACTGCCAAGAACCTTGCCCTCATCCAGGCCAAGATGGCGAGACACGGTAGTGATGACACCATATGCCTTGTTGATCTCTGCACCAGACAGGATGCTCTTGCCAGCATACTTAGGGTCCAACATGTACGCTGCGGCGTGTATGGGCTTCAGGCTTTTTGATGTATTTCAGAACTGCAGTTTCCTCTGTATAGAGCAACAGTGAAGTGGGCAGAGCAGTACGGATTTATTTTCTTACATCTGCAAGCAGAGTCTGAATATCAGACAGGATGGCATTGTCTCCCTCAATCCGTGCAATGGCTATTGCTATAGGTTTCAGGCTGCTTACCACTCTCTCCAAAAATACATCATCCAGGAAGATCCCCATATCAGCAGACTGTGAAACGGCCATTTCTTGGAGAGACTCCTTCTCCTCCAGGAGACTGTCAAACATGATGACAACACCACCCCCATATGTGTTGCTGGGCAGCTTCAATGTGGTGCTCTTATTCTTCTCACTTTGCTTGGTGAGGTAGATTGCTGCTATAAGTTGATGACCCTTCACATACCTAACCATTTCCTTGGTTCTCTTGTAGAGTGTGTCCATTGTTTTCAGTGCCATGATGTCCTTGAGGAGCAGATTCAATGCATGAGCAGCACAGCCAATGGGTGTGATGTGAGGGTAGGACTCCTCCACTTTAGACCAAGCAGCCTTCATGTTCGCAGCATTGTCTGTCACCAGTGCAAATACCTTCTGTGGTCCAAGGTAATTGATGACTGCCTTCAGCTCATCTGCAATGTAGAGACCGGGGTGTCTGTTGTCCCTTGTGTCTGTGCTCTTGTAGAATACTGGTTGAGGGGTGGAGATGATGTAGTTAATTATTCCTTGCTCACGAACATTCGACCACCCATCAGAGATGATTCTTTCACTTGAACTGTGCTGAACTCTGCATCCAGCAAATGAGTAGATAAAGCATGTCTGGTTGGAGGAGTGTATGCTGGGCGAAGAAAATTCAGAAATCTCTTCCAATACACATTGCCTGTGAGCACTGGAGGTGAACCAGTTACATACACAGCTAGATCAAGATATTCATCAGCATTTCTCTGACTATGTTCCTCCATTGAGTCAAAATAACTTCTGATTCCAGGAGGACAATGAGCTGTTGCTATCGATAAGGTGTCTCATTCATCATTTTCACCTCGATTAGAAGTAGAGGGGACTTTTGTCTGAGGTTGTTTGTTGTGAGAGCTGAGGGAACTTTATGCACTTGGCCAGATGATTCTGCATCTTTGTTGCATTCTTCACATATGATTTGGCACAGTATTTGCAAATGTACACAGCTTTTCCTTCTACATTAGCTGCAGTGAAATGTCTCCACACATCAGAAAGTGACCGTGGCATTTTCCTGTAAAGATTAGAAAAAAATGAGTAAAAAAATAAATAAATACAATTCCATGTACAGATAAATAGTTAAGCAGTTAGATTAAACAACTCCTTTGTAAGATAAATGTTTTAAGAGGAAACATGTATGGAAACAGGTGAATTAATACTTCTCAGTTAGCAGGCTCAAGCAAGCTAAAACCCACATGGTTAGCAAAAACGAACTAGCAGAAATTGTTAACAAGTTACAAATTATTTAAACACACTTTGCTGGAGGCTACTATTTACTTGTTAACAAAAAAATCAAGTATGACATATAAAATATATTCACCCCACCCAGTATTGTAATCAAAACTTACCAGAAAGCATGTAGTCCTTCGCTCAGACAGTGTAGTAGTGTGGGCTCAATAGCATCTCATTAGTGTGCAAGATCTTGAGAATCAGCTGTACATGTGAGGGAAGAGTGCACCGCACATGATTACCGGGAATTTACCGTAAAGTTTCCGACCCTTTGCAACTCTAGATGGCACAGTGTGGTATTTCACCCAATAGATATGGGTTTATCAAAATTGGATTTGTTTTCGAATTATTTGTGGGTCTGTGTAATCCACCTAATTTTGTGGGCGGTGTCTTCTCTTGAGAGCCAGGTATGCCTTCGGCGGCCTTCCTCAATATCAAGGCTATGCTCACTGAGTCTGTACATAGTCAAACATTTCCTTCATTTTGGGTCAGTCAGTGGTCAGGTATTCTGTTTTTTTGTAAATTCTTTCCAATGTGTCAAGTAATTATCTTCTTGTTTTCTCATGATTTGGTTAGGTCTAATTGTGTTTCTGTCCTGGCGCTTGAGAACAGAGCCCCAGGCTTGCTTAGGGGGCTCTTCTCCAGGTTTATTTCTCTGTAGGTGATGGCTTTGTTATCTTCTATGGGCTAGGTGGGACGCTAGCGTCCCACCTGCGGGACACAGCCAGTGAAATATCAGGGCGGAAAATTCAAAAACAACAAAATGTCATAATTCAACTTTCTCAAACATACGACTATTTTACACCATTTTAAAGACACTTCTCCTTAATCTAACCACATTGTCCGATTTCAAAAAGGCTTTACAGTGAAAGCAAAACATTAGATTATGTTAGGAGAGTACATAGACAAAAATAATCACACAGCCATTTTCCAAGCAAGGACATGTGTCAATAAAACCCAAAACACAGCGAAATGAAGCACTAACCTTTGACGATCTTCATCAGATGACACTCCTAGGACATTATGTTACACAATACATGTATGTTTTGTTCGATAAAGATCATATTTATATCCAAAAACAGCATTTTATGTTGGCGCGTGATATTCAGAAAATGTATTCCCACCAAAACGACCGGTGAATGTGCACATCAATTTACAAAAATACTCATCATAAACGTTGACAAAATACATAACAATTATTTTAAGAATTATAGATAGACTACTCCTTTATGCAACCGCTGTGTCAGATTTTAAAATAGCTTTACGGAGAAAGCACAATATTCTGAGTACATAGCTCAGCCATCACGGCGAGCTATTCAGACACCCGCCAAATTCGGGGCAACCTAAACTCAGAATTAGTATTAGAAATATTATATTAACTTTGCTCATCTTCGTCCGAATGCACACCCAGGACTGCTACTTCCACAAGAAATGTTGATTTTGTTCCAAATAATCCATATTTATGTCCAAATACCTCCGTTTTGTTCGTGCGTACAGATCACTTATCCAAAGTCATAACGCGTGAGCGCGGAATGAGAGACGAAAAGTCAAAATGTTCCATTACCGTACTTAGAAGCATGTCAAACGCTGTTTAAAATCAATCTTTATGGTATTTTTTACGTAAAATTGCGATAATATTCCAACCGGACAATCGCATCATCATTCAAGTAGAAAAAGAAGGAGGTGCGCTTGCGGGACCGACCATATCCAATCCCTTTGTTGCCAGGCAGACCACTCAGTAACTGAGCTCCTATACTCTGCCCAGTGACAGGAAAATGCTCAAACCACTTTCTGAAGGCTTTAGACAGCCAATGGAAGCCTTAGGGAGTGCAACGTCACCCCACAGACACTGGAGCTTCGATAGAGAATCAAAAGAAGAACTACATTTCTCAGATCCTACACTTCCTGGTTGACTTTTTCTCTGTTTTTTGCCTGCCATATGAATTCTGTTATAATCACAGACACCATTCAAACAGTTTTAGAAACGTCAGAGTGTTTTCTATCCAAATCTACTAATAATATGCATATTCTAGTTTCTGGGCCAGAGTAGTAACCTGTTTAAATTGGGTACGTTTTATATCCGGCCGTGAAAATACTGCCCCCTAGCCCAGACAGGTTATGGAAGGTTTGTGAGTTGCTTCCATTTAGGTGGATGTAGAATTTAATGGCTCTTTCTGGATTTTGATCATTAGTGGGTATCGGCCTAATTCTGCTCTGCATCCATTATTTGGTGGTTTACGTTGTAGACAGAGGATATTTTTGCAGAATTCTGCAATTTGGTGTCTTAATTTGATGTTTGTCCCATTTTGTGAATTCTTGGTTGGTGACCTCATAACCATAAAGGGCAATGGATTCAAGTATTTTTTGCCAGATCCTAATTGTTATGTCAAATGTTATGGCCCTTTTTGCCTTGTCTCTCAGATCAATCACAGCTTTGTGGAAGTTACCTGTGGCGCTGATGTTTAGGCTAAGGTATGTATTGTTTTTTGTGTGCTCTAGGGCAACGGTGTCTAGATGGAATTTGTATTTATGGTCCTGGGAACTGGACCTTTTTTGGAACACCACTATTTTTGTCTTACTGAGATTTACTGTCAGGGCCCAGGTCTGACAGAATCTGCACAGGTCCACGGGGACCAGTACGGAGAAAAAAAATGTATGAAATGTATACAATGAAATGTATGCATTCACTACTGTAAGTCGCTCTGGATAAGAGCGTCTGCTAAATGACTAAAAATGTAAAAATGTAAGATCTAGGTGCTGCTGTAGGCCCTTCTTGATTGGGGACAGAAGCACCAGATCATCAGCAAACAGTAGACATTTGACTTCAGATTCTAGTAGGGTGAGGCCGGGTGCTGCAGCCTGTTCTAGTGCCCTCGCCAATTCGTTGGTATATATGTTGAAGAGGGTGGGGCTTAAGCTGCATCCCTGTCTCACCCCCGGCCCCGTGTAAAGAAATGTGTGTGTTCTGTCTCGCCCTCTCTGTCAATTCAATTCAATTCAATTCAATAGACTTTATTGACATGGCAAGTTAAATTACTTATATTGTCAAAGAATACATATAACAAAAATGGTGGGAACAACAGCATCTTATCTTTCTGTTTTCTCATGATTTAGTTGGGCCTAACTGTGTGTCTCTCTCTCTCGCCCTGTCAGTCTCTCTCGTCCTGTCAGTCTCTCTCTCTGTCTCTCTCTCTGTCTCTCTCTCTGTCTCTCTCTCTGTCTCTCTCTCTGTCTCTCTCTGTCTCTCTCTCTGTCTCTCTCTGTCTCTCTCTGTCTCTCTCTCTGTCTCTCACTCTGTCTCTCACTCTGTCTCTCACTCTGTCTCTCACTCTGTCTCTCACTCTATCTCACCAGTTAGTGTTGAAATACGGTATAACTCAGACACTCATGATTTCGAAGACGATGCAGTGAGGAAAGCTTAGTAGTAAAAACCTCAACTGAAGAATTGAAAAGTGAGCAACCTTGATGTTGTAGTCAAACACCTGGTGGAGTGTGGTGCCACGCTTCGAGAGGCTCAAGGTAAAAAAAATGCTTTCAGTGCGTTCACTGTGAAATGATAGCACAGCACATATTATAATAACATTACACCTAACGTCAGGTAAATATGGATATGTGCTGTGTTATCAATTTCATAGCCATCCTTTGAAGGCTTTTTCTGCGCTTTTGTTCTTCTTTCTACAAATGAAACGTTTATCTCCCCATCAAGGGTGTGTGACCTTCAATGATTTGTGTTTCAACATCTACTGTTTGGACATAAACAGAAAACATGAAAACACTAAATATGGCCTTCAGTCTCAGGATAATATTCTGGTATTGTTTCTTTACACAAAGCACTACAGTGTATTCTTTCAACGAAATCCTTTCCTGTTATCGTGGTGAACTGAATAACACCATCATATGGGTCAAGGGAAAGGGCTCAACACCAGGAGGAGGAATTTGTTTAAGAGACTCCCGACTCGAGACATCCTCAGACGATTACTTCCAGGGGCAGTCACTGACTAATAAATGTAGCAGAGCTTCTCCTCTAACTGTGGTTTGTTTAGCATCGAGTGCTGGCTTGCAAGAGCTAAGAAAACTCCCTACTCTATCTATCTATCTATCTATCTATCTATCTATCTATCTATCTATCTATCTATCTATCTATCTATCTATCTATCTATCTATCTATCTATCTATCTATCTATCTATCTATCTATCTAGATAGATAGATAGATAGATAGATAGATAGATAGATAGATAGATAGATAGATAGATAGATAGATAGATAGATATAGATAGATATAGATAGATATAGATAGATATAGATAGATAGATAGATAGATAGATAGATAGATAGATAGATAGATAGATAGATAGATAGATAGATAGATAGATAGATAGAACTACTATGCTCACATGTGACAGGCCGAGGGTCATGGTAAGATTAGCACAAGAACTCCACCATCCTCACACAACATCAAATCAATCAAATCAAATGTTATTAGTCACATGCGAGGAATACAACAGGTGTAGACCTTACAGTGAAATGCTTACTTACAAGCCAACAATGCAGATTTAAAAATATGAATAAGAATAAGCCCACTAACACCTCTCTCAGACCACAGTAAAATCACAGTGTATCTGAGAAGAGAGGAACCCAACCATGAAGCATCACGGCCCAATAAATGACATGGTACTAAACAGGCCTATAGATGGAGTGCAAACAGTACAGACATCTACCAAAAAGCAATTAGTAGCCAAAAAATACAATCTCTCCTGGACAACTTTTTAGCATGAACATTCTCCTGCAGCAATGAAAGTATAAATTTGGCCATTTGGAACATACATTTTATATTTGACAAATTAGCATCCTTGGCTAATCTAAAGAAACATAAGGGCAAATAAAAAAGAATAGAGAATGAAAAATGGAAGATTCCAAAAATCTAAAGAAAGTAATTGAGAAATATATTTAATCAAAAACACAGAGAACCAGACAACAAAAATATACGCCTTCAGTATGGAGAAACACTGAAGCAATACAAACACACCTTGAGAATAAAACAGGAATAGCACATTAGAAATCAGCAGGATGTAATTGAGGAATCCGTAGAATCAAACCACCTCTGGGAGAATTGGAATAAATTAAACAAACCTCATGAGGAACTGGCTTTCCAAAATGGGGATATGTGGAGAAATCACTTTGCAAACCTCTCCAGCAATATAACAAAGAGCCCATAACAAAAAGATATACAAGAAAAATTACAAATCCATGAATCAGCAGTCAATGACTATCAGAATCCTGTGGATACCCCAATTACAGAAGAAGAATTATTGGAAAAACGATGCACACTCCAACAAAAAAAGCCTGTGGTGCTGATGGTATTTTAAGTACATTTTAATTGTTTTATTTAACCTTTATTTAACCAGGTAGGCAAGTTGAGAAGAAGTTCTCATTTACAATTGCGACCTGGCCAAGATAAAGCAAAGCAGTTCGACAACATACAAAAACACAGAGTTACACATGGAGTAAAACAACATACAATCAATGATGCAGTAGAAAAAAAATAAGACTATATACAATGTGAGCAAATGATGTGAGATAAGGGAGGTAAAGGCAAAAAAATGCCATGGTGGATGAGCTGAGGGACAAGCAAGAAGAGCATTCTATGCCATTAAAAGGAACATTAATATCGAAATTCCAATTAGTATCTGGTTCAAAATGTTCCAATCAGTTATAGAACCAATTGCTCTATATGGCAGGAAAGTATGGGGTTTGCTCTCTAATAATTAATTTACCAAATGGGACCAACATCCAATCAAAATACTGCATGCAGAGTTTTGCAAGCCTGTATTGCAAGTGCAAAGAAAAACTCCAACTAACGCATGTAGAGCCAATACCCCCTCCTTATTCGAATAGAAAAAAGAGCCATCAAATTTTACAACCATCTAAAAACAAGTGAACCCAAAACATTCCATAACACAGCCCTGATGATAATCCCATTTCCACTACTACTATTATTAATGTTGATCCCACCATTTCCACTACTACTAATATCACTGTTGGTCCCACCATTTCCACTACTACTATTATTAATGTTGATCCCACCATTTCCACTACTACTATTATTAATGTTGATCCCACCATTTCCACTACTACTATTATCACTGTTGATCCCACCATTTCCACTACTACTATTATTAATGTTGATCCCACCATTTCCACTACTACTATTATCACTGTTGGTCCCACCATTTCCACTACTACTATTATTAATGTTGATCCCACCATTTCCACTACTACTAATATCACTGTTGGTCCCACCATTTCCACTACTACTAATATCACTGTTGGTCCCACCATTTCCACTACTACTAATATCACTGTTGGTCCCACCATTTCCACTACTACTAATATCACTGTTGGTCCCACCATTTCCACTACTACTAATATCACTGTTGGTCCCACCATTTCCACTACTACTAATATCACTGTTGGTCCCACCATTTCCACTACTACTATTATTACTGTTGGTCCCACCATTTCCACTACTACTAATATCACTGTTGGTCCCACCATTTCCACTACTACTAATATCACTGTTGGTCCCACCACGTCCACTACTACTAATATCACTATTGGTCCCAACATTTCCACTACTACTAATATCACTGTTGGTCCCACCATGTCCACTACTACTAATATCACTATTGGTCCCAACATTTCCACTACTACAAATATCACTGTTGGTCCCACCATGTCCACTACTACTACTATTAATGTTGATCCCACCATTTCAACTACTACTATCATTGCTGTTGGTCCCACCATGTTTGTTATATGTACAGTTGAAATCGTAAGTTTACATACACTTAGGTTGGAGTCATTAAAACTCATTTTTCAGCCACTCCACAAATTTCATGTTAACAAACTATAGTTTTGACAAGTCGGTTAGGACATCGACTTTGTGCATGACACAAGTACATTTTCCCAACAATTGTTTACAGACAGATTATTTCACTTATAATTCACTGTACCACAATTCCAGTGGAAGTTTACATACACTAAGTTGACTGTGCCTTTAAACAGTTTGGAAAATTCCAGAAAATGTCATGGCTTTAGAAGCTTCTGATAGGCTAATTGACATCATTTGAGTCAATTGGAGGTGTACCTGTGGATATATTTCAAGGCCGACCTTCAAACTCAGTGCCTCTTTGCTTGACATCATGGGAAAATCAAAAGAAATCAGCCAAGACCTCAGAAAATAAATTGTAGACCTCCACAAGTCTGGTTCATCCTTGGGAGCAAGGTACCACGTTCATCTGTACAAACAATAGTACGCAAGTATAAAAAACCATGGGACCACGCAGCCTTCATACTGCTCTGGAAGGAGACACGTTCTGTCTCCTAGAGATGAACGTACTTTGGTGCGAAAAGTGTAAATCAATCCCAGAACAACAACATAGGACCTTGTGAAGATGGAGGAAACAGGTACAAAAGTCTCTATATCCACAGTAAAATGAGTCCTATATTGACATAATCTGAAAGGCCGTACAGCAAGGAAGAAGCCACTGCTCCAAAACCGCCATAAAAAAAGCCAGACTACGGTTTGCAACTGCACATGGGGACATAGATCGTACTTTTTGGAGAAATGTCCTCTGGTCTGATGAAACAAATATAGAACTGCTTTGCTATAATGACCATTGTTATGTTTGGAGGAAAAAGGGGGAGGCTTGCAAGCCAAAGAACACCATCCCAACCGTGAAGCACGGGGGTGGCAGCATCACGTTGTGGGAGTGCTTTGCTGCAGGAGGCTGGTGCACTTCAGAAAATAGATGGCATCAAGAGGGAGGAAATTTATGTGGATATATTGAAGCAATATCTCAAGACATCAGTCAGGAAGTTAAAGCTTGGTCGCAAATGGGTCTTCCAAATAGCAAAGACCGCAGCATACTTCTAAAGTTGTGGCAAAATGGCTTAAGGACAACAAAGTCAAGGTATTGGAGTGGCCATCACAAAGCCCTGACCTCAATCCTATACAAAATTTGTGGGCAGAACTGAAAAAGCGTGTGCGAGCAAGGAGGCCTACAAACCTGACTCAGTTACACCAGCTCTGTCAGGAGGAATGGGCCAAAATTTGGCCAACTTATTGTGGGAAGCTTGTGGAAGGCTACCCGAAACGTTTGACCCAAGTTAAGCAATTTAAAGACAATGCTTTCCAAATAATAATTGAGTGTATGTAAACTTCTGACCCAATGGGAATGTGATGAAAGAAATAAAAGCTGATATAAATCAAATCAAATTGTATTTGTCACATACACACGGTTAGCAGATGTTAATGTGAGTGTAGCGAAATGCTTGTGCTTCTAGTTCCGACCATGCAGTAATATCTAACAAGTAATCTAACCTAAGAATTTCACAACTACCTTATACACACAAGTGTAAAGGAATGAATACGAATATGTATATAAAAATATATGAATGAGTGATGGCCTAACGGCATAGGCAAGATGCAGTAGATGGTATAGAGTACAGTATATACATATGTAATGAGTAATGTAGGGTTTTTAAACATTATATAAAGTGGCATTGTTTAAAGTGGCTGGTGATACATTTATTAAATCAATTTTTCCATTATTAAAGTGGCTAGACTTGAGTTAGTATGTTGGCAGCAGCCACTCAATGTTAGTGATGGCTGTTTCACAGTCTGATGGCCTTAAGATAGAAGCTGTTTTTCAGTCTCTCGGTCCCCGCTTTGATGCACCTGTACTGACCTCGCCTTCTGGATGATAGCGCGATGAACAGGCAGTGGCTCGGGTGGTTGTTGTCCTTGATGATCTTTTTGGCCTTCCTGTGACATCGGGTGCTGTAGGTGTCCTGGAGGGCAGGTAGTTTGCCCCCGGTGATGCGTTGTGCAGACCTCACTACCCTCTGGAGAGCCTTACGGTTATGGGCAGAGCAGCTGCCGTACCAGGCGGTGATACAGCCCAATAGGATGCTCTTGATTGTGCATCTGTAAAAGTTTGTGAGTGTTTTTGGTGACAAGCCGAATTTCTTCAGCCTCCTGAGGTTGAAGAGGCGCTGCTGCGCGTTCTTCACCACGCTGTCTGTGTGGGTGGACCATTTCAGTTTGTCCGTAATGTGTACGCCGAGGAACTTAAAACTTTCCACCCTCTCCACTACTGTCCCGTCAATGTAGATAGGGGGCTGCTCCCTCTGCTGTTTCCTGAAGTCCAAGATCATCTCCTTTGATTTGCTGACATTGAGTGTGAGGTTATTTTCCTGACACCACACTCCGAGGGCCCTCACCTCCTCCCTGTAGGCCTTCTCGTTGTTGTTGGTAATCAAGCCTACCACTGTAGTGTCGTCTGCAAACTTGATGATTGAGTTGGATGCGTGCATGGCCACGCAGTCGTGGGTGAACAGGGAGTACAGGAGAGGGCTGAGAACGCACCCTTGTAGGGACCCAGTGGTGAGGATCAGCGGGGTGGAGATGTTGTTACCTACCCTCACCACCTGGGGGCGGCACGTCAGGAAGTCCAGGACCCAGTTGCACAGGGCGGGGTTGAGGCCCAGGGTCTCGAGCTAATGACGAGTTTGGAGGGTACTATGATGTTAAATGCTGAGCTGTAATTGATGAACAGCATTCTTACATAGGTATTCCTCTTGTCCAGATGGGTTAGGGCAGTGTGCAGTATGATGGCGATTGCGTCATCAGTGGACCTATTGGGGCGGTAAGCAAATTGGAGTGAGTATAGGGTGTCAGATAGGGTGGAGGTGATATGGTCCTTGACTAGTCTCTCAAAGCACTTCATGATGACGGCAGTGAGTGCTACAGGGCGGTAGTCATTTAGCCTCTGTTACCTTAGCTTTCTTGGGAACAGAAACAATAGTGGCGCTCTTGAAGCATGTGGGAACAGCAGACTGGGATAAGGATTGATTGAATATGTCCGTAAACACACCAGCCAGCTGGTCTGTGCATGCTCTGAGGACGGGCCGGGGATGCCGTCTGGGCCTGCAGCCTTGCGAGGGTTAACACGTTTAAATGTTTTACTCACGTTGTCTGCAGTGAAGGAGAGCCCGCAGGTTTTGGTAGCGGGCCGTGTCAGTGGCACTGTATTGTCCTCAAAGCGAGCAAAGAAGTTGTTTAGTCTGTCTGGGAGCAAGACATCGTGGTCCGTGACTGGGCAGGTTTATCTTTTGTAGTCCGTGATTGACTGTAGACCATGCCACATACAGCGGGGGAAAAAAGTATTTGATCCCCTGCTGATTTTGTACGTTTGCCCACTTACAAAGAAATGATCAGTCTATCATTTTAATGGTAGGTTTATTTGAACAGTGAGAGACAGAATAACAACAAAAAAATCCAGAAAAACGCATGTCAAAAATGTTATAAAAGGATTTGCATTTTAATGAGGGAAATAAGTATTTGACCCCTCTGCTCTGCAAAACATGACAGTACTTGGTGGCAAAACCCTTGTTGGCAATCACAGAGGTCAGACGTTTCTTGTAGTTGGCCACCAGGTTTGCACACATCTCAGGAGGGATTTTGCCCCACTCCTCTTTGCAGATCTTCTCCAAGTCATTAAGGTTTCGAGGGTGACGTTTGGCAACTAGAACCTTCAGCTCCCTCCACAGATATTCTATGGGATTAAGGTCTGGAGACTGGCTAGGCCACTCCAGGACCTTAATGTGCTTCTTCCTGAGCCACTCCTTTGTTGCCTTGGCCGTGTGTTTGGGTCATTGTCATGCTGGAATGCCCATCCACGACCCATTTTCAATGCCCTGGATGAGGGAAGGAGGTTCTCACCCAAGATTTGACAGTACATGGCCCCGTCAAATGATGCGGTGAAGTTGTCCTGTCCCCTTAGCAGAAAAACACCCCCAAAGCATAATGTTTCCACCTCCATGTTTGATGGTGGAGATGGTGTACTTGGGGTCATAGGCAGTCTGACCACAACACTTTCACCAGTTGAGTCATTCAGATGTTCATTGGCAGACTTCAGACGGGCATGTATATGTATTCTTGAGCAGGGGGACCTTGCGGGCGCTGCAGGATTTCAGTCCTTCACGGCATAGTGTGTTACCAATTGTTTTCTTGGTGACTATGGTCCCAGCTGCCTTGAGATCATTGACAAGATCCTCCCGTGTAGTTCTGGGCTGATTCCTCACCGTTCTCATGATCATTGCAACTCCACGAGGTGAAATCTTGCATGGAGCCCCAGGCCGAGGGATATTGACAGTTCTTTTGTGTTTCTTCCATTTGCGACTAATCGCACCAAATGTTGTCACCTTCTCACCAGGCTGCTTGGCGATGGTCTTGTAGCCCATTCCAGCCTTGTGTAGGTCTACAATCTAGTCCCTGATATCCTTGGAGAGCTCTTTGGTCTTGGCCATGGTGGAGAGTTTGGAATCTGATTGATTGATTGCTTCTGTGGACAGGTGTCTTTTTTACAGGTAACAAGCTGAGATTAGGAGCACTCCCTTTAAGAGTGTGCTCCTAATCTCAGCTCGTTACCTGTATAAAGGACACCTGGGACCCAGAAATCTTTCTGATTGAGAGGGGGTCAAATACTTATTTCCCTCATTATAGTGCAAATCAATTTATAACATTTTTGACATGCGTTTTTCTGGATATTTTTGTTGTTATTCTGTCTCTCACTGTTCAAATAAACCTACCATTAAAATTATAGGCTGATCCTTTCTTTATCAGTGGGCAAACGTACAAAATCAGCAGGGGATCAAATACTTTTTTCCCCCACTGTACCTCTCGTGTCTGAGCCGTTGAATTGCAACTCCACTTTGTCTCTATACTGACGCTTAGCTTGTTTGATTGCCTTGCGGAGGGAATAGCTACACTGTTTGTATTCGGTCATGTTTCCGGTCACCTTGCCCTGATTAAAAGCAGTGGTTCGCGCTTTCAGTTTTGCGCGAATGCTGCCATCAATCCACGGTTTCTGGTTGGGGAATGTTTTAATAGATGCTGTGGGTACAACATCACCGATGCAGTTGCTAATAAACTCGCTCACTGAATCAGCGTATTCATCAATGTTGTTGTTCGACGTTATGCGGAACATATCCCAGTCCACGTGATCGAAACAATCTTGAAGCGTGGAATCCGATTGGTCGGACCAGCGTTGAACAGACCTGAGCGCGGGTGCTTCCTGTTTTAGTCTGTCTATAGGCTGGGAGCAACAAAATGGAGTCGTGGTCAGCTTTTCCAAAAGAAGGGCGGGGGGAGGGCCTTATATGCGTCGCGGAAGTTAGAATAACAATGATCCAGGGTTTTGCCAGCCCAGGTTGTGCAATCGATATGCTGATAAATGTCACGTCCTGACCATAGTAAGATGTGATTTTCTATGGTAGAGTAGGTCAGGGAGTGACAGGGGGTGTTTTGTGTTTTTCTATGTTTAAGTTCTAGGTTTCTATTTCTATGTTTTTTTGGGGGGGATGATCTCCAATTGGAGGCAGCTGGTCCGCGTTGTCTCTAATTGGAGATCATACTTAAGTAGTTTTTTTTTTTACCTGTGTTTGTGGGCAGTTGTTTTCTGTTTAGTCTCTGTACCTGACAGAACTGTGCGTTGTCATTTTTTCTCTTTGTTATTTTGCTTCAGTATTTTGAGTTATAATAAATTATCATCATGAGCACGCAACACGCTGCGCTTTGGTCCCCTCTATACGACAGCCGTTACAATAAAATTTAGGGAGCCTTGTTTTCAGATTAGCCTTGTTAAAATCCCCAGCTACAATAAATGCAGCCTCAGGATATGTGGTTTCCAGTTTACATAGAGTCGAATGAAGTTCTTTCAGGGCCGTCGATGTGTCTGCTTGAGGGGGAATATACACGACTGTGATTATGATCGAAGAGAATTTTCTTGGTAGATAATGCGGTCGGCATTTGATTGTGAGGAATTCTAAGTCAGGTGAACAAAAGGACTTGAGTTCCTGTATGATGTTATGATCACACCACGTCTCGTTAATCATAAGGCATACACCCCTGCCCTTCTTCTTACCAGAGAGATGCGTGTTTCTGTCAGCGCGATGCGTGAAGAAACCAGGTGGCTGTACCGACTCCGATTGCGTGTCTCGATTGAGCCATGTTTCCGTGAAACAAAGAACGTTACAGTCTCTGATGTCTCTCTGGAAGGCTACCCTTGCTCGGATTTCGTCTACCTTGTTGTCAAGAGACTGGACATTGGCGAGTAGTATGCTCGGGAGCTGTGCGCGATGTGCCCGTCTACGGAGACTGACCGTTGTTTTGGGTCACCGGCTGGGATCTGATCCATTGTCCTGGGTGGTAGGCCAAACAAAGGATCCGCTTCGGGAAAGTCATATTCCTGGTCGTAATGTTGGTGAGTTGACGTTGCTCTTATATCCAATAGTTCCTCCCGACTGTATGTAATAAAACCTAAGATTTCCTGGGATAACATTGTAAGAAATAACACATAAAAAAACTAAATTCTGCTTCCTAGGAATGCGAAGCGAGGCGGCCATCTCTGTCGGCGCCGGAAGAATAAATCATTCTCTCTACTATTATTCTGACAGTTCACATTCTTAAAATAAAGCAGTGATCCTAACTGACCTTAAACAGTGAATTCTTACTAGGGTTAAATGTTAGGAATTGTGAAAAACGGAGTTTATATGTATTTGGCTAAGGTCTATGTAAACTTCCGACTTCAACTGTATACTTCGACAATGTAAGTAATTTAACTTGACATGCCAATAAAGTCTATTGAATTGAAAGAGATCGAGAAAGATCAAACGAGACAAAGATTGAGAATGAAAATGATAGAGAGATAGATAAAGAGAGAGACCGAGACAGATATTTGGCTCTAAACAGGGAGTACACAGTGGCAGAATACCTAACCACCGTGACTGACCAAAAATTAAGGAAAACTTTGATCATGTACAGAATCATGAGCATTGCTATTGAGAAATTCTGCCGAAGGCAGACCTGGCTCTCAAGAGAAGACAGGCTATGTGCACACAAAATGCGGTGTAAACTGAGCTGCACTTCCTAACCTCCTGCCAAATATATGACCATATTAGAGACACTCACTTGCTTTGGTTGGCAATGTAAACATATGTTTCCCATGCCAATAAAGCCCCTTAAATTGAAATTGAATAGATAAATAGATAGTGAGAGAGAGAGAGAGAGAGAGAGAGAGAGAGAGAAAGAGAGAAACAGAGAGCGAACAAAAGATAGAGGTAGAGTGAGAGAGAGGTAGAGTGAGAGGGAGAGCGAGAGAAAGAAAGAGAAACTGAAAGAGAGAATGAGAGAGAGAGCGAGAGGTAGAGTGAGAGAGGGAAATAGAGAGAGAAAGAAAGAGAAACACAGAGAGAGATAGAGAGGAGAGGGCGAGAGAGAATGAGATTGAGAGAGAGTGAACAAAAGATAGAGGGAGAGAGAGTAAGAAAGAGAGAAACAAACTATGACTTATTGTGTTTCTTTAATGAAACATTCTCATTTCATTAAACCTCACCCCCCCCTCAAAAATAAATCACCAAAATATATCCTGTACTGCATACATGTACCATACTCACCTTGCCCTCTAACACATGAAGAGGACTGGCCACCCCTCATAGCCTGGTTCCTCTCTAGGTTTCTTCCTAGGTTTTGGCCTTTCTAGGGAGTTTTTCCTAGCCACCATGCTTCTGCACCTGCATTGCTTGCTGTTTGGGGTTTTAGGCTGGGTTTCTGTACAGCACTTTGAGATATCAGCTGATGTAAGAAGGGCTATATAAATACATTTGATTTGATTTGATTTGATGATACAAAACAACACCACACATCACAATAACCAAAAACCTCACCATTTCTACAACCGTATGTCCAAAACATATTCCCCATCTATACAGACAGCCCCCTAACACACCATATCTCCTGAAACACCTCCACACTTTTTATCAGTTTACAGACGACACAGCCAGTTTATGTCAAAAGGAAGATGCCACCAGGTTGTTGATTATCAGCCCCCTCCCTCTATATGACACATGGGACAGGAGTCACCTCCAACCGGCCAGTCTTGACACCAATGCCTGTGATAGCCCTCCCAATTCTTCCTGACCCACCTCTCCGAACACAGGTACACCCCCAACATTTTAAGCCCTCCAACCCCACTGCAAACCCCCTGGAAGCAGAGGGCCCTATCCCCCATGCACCACATAACAGAACTTTGCTCTTACCCCAGTTTACCTTAGCTGACGAAGCTCCCTCATACACCCTCAGACTAGTCTCTAGTGCCTGCATATCCTGACCATCCCTGACCATCACAGAAACATAATCTGCATATGCTGACACTGCTATGCCTGTCACCACACCCATACCTGTCCAGCACACTCCCTGCAGTCTCCTGCGTAGCAGGCCCAAAAAAGGCTCAATGGCTAGTGTATATAACTGCCCCGATAGAGGGCATCCTTGTCTAATGCCCCGCCTCACCCAAACTGGTCTACTGAGCCCCCCTCCCACCATGACCATACATGACGCCCCAGCATACAACATCTTCACACAGGTCAAAAAACTTTTCCCAAACCCAAAAACAGACATCACATTAACCTGTTAGGGCTAGGGGGCAGTATTGACACTGCTGGATAAACAACGTAACCGATTTAATCTGGTTACTACTCCTGCCCAGTAACTAGAATATGCATATAATTATTAGCTTTGGATAGAAAACACCCTAAAGTTTCTAAAACTGTTTGAATGGTGTCTGTGAGTATAACAGAACTCATATGGCAGGCAAAAACCTGAGAAGATTTCATGCAGGAAGTGGCCTGTCTGACAAGGTGTCGTTCTTCTTGTCTCTGTTTATTGAAGAGTGAGGATCTTAGCTGTACCGTGACACTTCCCACGGCTGCCATAGGCTCTCAGAAGGCGGCAAAATGCTGAATCGTGGCTTTGCAGGCTCTGGCTGAAACAAAGTAGCGCGTTTGGGTAGTGGCTGGTTACAGTACTGTGAGACTCAGGCTCGTGCCCGCGTCGACCGAAAGCTTTGTTTTCTTTCCTCTGTTTAGCTAAATGGACATTCCCGGTCGGAATATTATCGCTTTTTTACGAGAAAAATTGCATAAAAATGGATTTGAAACAGCGGTTGACATGCTTCGAAGTACGGTAATGGAATATTTAGATTTTTTTTGTCACGAATTGCGCCTTGCGCACGACCCTGATTTACCATTTCGGATAGTGTCTGGGACGCACGAACAAAACGCCGCTATTCGGATATAACGATGGATTATTTTGGACCAAACCAACATTTGTTATTGAAGTAGCAGTCCTGGGAGTGCATTCTGACGAAGACAACAAAAGGTAATCAAACTTTTGTAATAGTAAATCTGATATTGGTGAGTGCTAAACTTGCCGGGTGTCTAAATAGCTAGCCCGTGATGGCTGGGCTATGTACTTAGAATATTGCAAAATGTGCTTTCACCAAAAAGCTATTTTAAAATCGGACATATCGAGTGCATAGAGGAGTTCTGTATCTATAATTCTTAAAATAATTGTTATGCTTTTTGTGAACGTTTATCGTGAGTAATTTAGTAAATTGTTAGTGAATTCGCCGGAAGTTTGCAGGGGGTATGCTAGTTCTGAACGTCACATGCTAATGTAAAAAGCTGTTTTTTGATATAAATATGAACTTGATTGAACAAAACATGCATGTATTGTATAACATAATGTCCTAGGGTTGTCATCTGATGAAGATCATCAAAGGTTAGTGCTGCATTTAGCTGTCTTCTGGGTTTTTGTGACATTATATGCTAGCTTGAAAAATGGGTGTCTGATTATTTCTGGCTTGGTACTCTGCTGACATAATCTAATGTTTTGCTTTCGTTGTAAAGCCTTTTTGAAATCGGACAGTGTGGTTAGATGAACAAGAGTCTTGTCTTTAAATAGCTGTAAAATAGTCATATGTTTGAGAAATTGAAGTAATAGCATTTCAAAGGTTTTGAAAATCGCGCCACAGGATTCAACTGGCTGTTACGTAGGTGGGACGAATTCGTCCCGCCTGCCCTAGAGAGGTTAAACAGATACTCATGGTCCACTCTATCAAAATGCTTCTCTTGATCTGAAGAGACCAGTCCAAAGTTCACATTAGAACCTCTCGAAAAGTCCAACATGTCCCTGATTACTAACAAGTTGCTCATCGGCAGCTCTCCTACCCCGACGCATTCACGCAACACGCAAAAGAAGTCCAGTCCACGCAGCACGGCCGAGGGACATCTGGGTTACGGCCTCTGCCAGTTCATGGGACAACAGGGGAATGTTCGTTTCATCTCTCTGTGCCAGAGAGAGCTTAGGGAGTTCTGCAAACAAGACCTGAGCACACATAGGATCACACAGTTCTGCCCTATACAACTCAGTATAAAACTCCACAGTTTGCTCCTGCATCTCCCCCACCACACTGGTCACTTGCCCATCAAACAGCCGTAAACAATGCATACCCTTGGCTTCACCACTCTGTCTTTCCAAACCAAAGAAGGAGCTGGGAGCGTCCATCTCCTAGAGCATGGAGAACCTAGCTCTTACAAGTGCTCCCTTTGCTTTAACCTGGAAAAGATTTCCCAGGTCACTAAGTAATTCAGCTAAATTAGCCTGGAGGCCTACATTTCCTTGCCCCACCATCTCTACCTCCATCTCACTAATACTATGCTCGAGTTCCCCCAATACTCTCCTAGCCTCTGAGGATGAGAGAGCTGTGTACTGTTGACAGAAAAGCAAAATTTGGACTTACCCCACATCCCACCATTGACTCAGAGACTCATACTCCTCTCTTTGCTGCCTCCACCTTTCCCAAAAAATCCGGAAACCTGAGCAAAAAGTAGCATCTTGTAAGAGCTTTACATTAAACTTCCAATAGGATGCATGCCGAGGCCCTGGTGAAGTAGACAGCCGAGCCATGGTTATGTGGTGATCTGAAAAACCCACCGGGAGAATGGTAGCGCCCAACAGCCTATTGATCTGATTCCTGGACATGTGAAAACAATCAAGTCGGGCTGCACTCACCCTAGACCCAAAAACCTTCACCCATGTAGGATGTTTATGTTTGTGTCAGGATGTTTAGTTCTCCAAACATCCACTTGGTTGAACTGATTAATTCTGTCCCTTAACACTCCCACTGACCCTGAATGTGGCTCTTCCCCATTTCTGTCTTTCAGAAAATCCATTTTACAGTTCCAGTCCCCGCCGACCACCAGCGTCTCCTCAGGCGCTACCTGTGAGAGTTCCTGTCTAAGACACCCAAATAGAACCCCTCTCTCTCTCCCTGTGTTAGGCGCATACACATGTATAAAGACAAAACCCACGTTGTTAATTTCTGCTTTTACAACAAGCAGCCTACCCCTACACACCTTTGAGGAGCAAATTTTTACAGACAGACCTGGTACAAAAAGGACTGCCATCCCTGCACTAAAATGTATCCCATGGCTCAGCACACTTGCCCCTTTCCACCAGAGCCCCCAATCGATTTCATTCACCACATCACTATGCGTCTCCTGCAGAAAAAATACCTGTACTTTTTTGGGTTTTACATATTCACCCAAAACACTCCTCTTTCCCGCATCTCTGGTGCCATTTATATTAAGCGAGCCTACCCAAAGAGTCTCCATAAGAAGTGGGAGATAAGCCAGCAAAGAAAGAGACCAATAGCAAAGCTAAAAAAAACACAGTGCCAGAAAGAAACTATTAATCTAAACAGTGTCTGAAGGTAGACCTTTACGAACTGTTGTGACCACTTTCCTCAACCTTCCTGGGTGAGAGGACACCATGCCCCTCATTTTTCATAGCATGTTGTACTGATCTTACAAACTTTCTCGAATCAGAAAAAAACGGCTCAACATGAACTTTTTTCCCCTTGGTCTCATTCAGGAACCTTGTCAGTTCCCTCACCGTATACATTGACCCCTCTGCTTGACTGGCTGTCAGCTCCAGACCCATTAAAGAGGAGTCTGAAAAAAGGCCTCCTCATCATCCTCTTCCTCAGACTCACTTTCCTCCTCCTCATTTTCATCTCCCATCCTGACCACCTGCCCTTCCTCTCTGGTCAGGGCCTCCCCCCAGCACCAGGCAAAGGTTCCTTGGTGCCTTTGACTAGAGGTCGACCGATTAATCGGAATGGCCGATTAATTGGGGCCGATTTCAAGTTTTCATAACAATCGGTAATCGGTATTTTTGGCCACCGATTTGCAGATTATTTTTTTATTTTTTTAAAACCTTTATTTAACTAGGCAAGTCAGTTAAAGAACACATTCTTATTTTCAATGACGGCCTAGGAACGGTGGGTTAACTGCCTTGTTCAGGGGCAGAACGACAGATTTTTACCTTGTCAGCTTGGGGATGCAACCTTACGTTAACTAGCCCAACGCTCTAACCACCTGCTTTACGTTGCCAAGGTAAGTTGCTAGCTAGCATTAAACTTATCTTATAAAAAACTAGCAATCAATCATAAACACTAGTTAACTACACATGGTTGATGATATTACTAGTTTATCTTGCCTGTCCTGCTTTGCATATAATCAATGTGGTGCGCATTCGCGAAAAAGGACTGTCTTTGCTCCGACGTGTACCTAACCATAAACATCAATGTCTTTCTTAAAATCAATACACAAGTATATATTTTTAAACCTGCATATTTAGCTAAAAGAAATCCAGGTTAGCAGGCAATATTAACCAGGTGAAATTGTGTCAGTTCTCTTGCGTTCATTGCACGCAGAATCAGGGTATACAGAATCTGGCTCGTTGCGAACTAATTTGCCAGAATTTTACAGAACTATGAAATAACATTGTAGGTTGTGCGATGTAACAGGAATATTTAGACTTATGGATGCCACCCGTTAGATAAAATACGGAACGGTTCCGTATGTCACTGAAAGAATAATGTTTTCGAGATGATAGTTTCCAGATTTGACCATATTAATGACCTAAGGTTTATTATATTATAGTTAAGTCTATGATTTGATATTTGATAGAGCAGTCTGACTGAGCGGTGGTAGGCAGCAGCAGGCTCGTAATAGTCAAAGGTATATGGTTTAGAGAGAAATAGTCGACGCGTCATAATTCCTGTAATAACTTGCGGCTGAACTTGAAAGGGGTTCCTTCGTTATTTTACCGTTCATGTCTTCCATAGAGAATGTCTTGATCTACTTCAAATAAGGTCTGTGTTTTGTACTTAAACCGCCTCAGCGTTTTGATACCCGTGTAAATCTCACTAGGTAACGTTTGTCAACATATTTTCATAAACCCACTCTACAAAAAAAATTATCTTCGCTTATATTGATCAGAGTTATATCCTATGGATATCTACACAGTTATAAAATTATTTTAAGTTAATCTAAAAATATCCTATGGAATAAATGAAGGAACCGCTTTTCAGATTTTGCTAGAAGGTGTCATGGGAATTATGACTCGCACTTTGGTAGTCAATTCTTACCATGCCCATTATTAAAATAGGATTTCCTCCATATAGAAATTACAGTTTTTGTTTTCAGCATTCATCACAGGTAACTTAAACTCTATTTTTATTATTCAAACAGTTGAGAGTATTTGTCTCCTAAGCAGACTCTTCAGTATCGTTGTCACTTCAGAGCTGTGTGTGTGTGTGTGCATGTGTGTGTATATATATATATACATATAAATAAAAAATCATGATAATAATCGGCTGATTAATCGGCATCGACGTTTTTTGGCCCTCCAATAATCGGTATCGTTAATAGCGGTGAAAAATCATAATCGGTCGACCTCTACCTTTGACCACAGCAGCCTCTCCCCTCCCAACTTCTTTCTTCTCCCCCTTTTTCCTTTTCCGCTTGACACCCTCCTCCTCCCCCCCAGTCTCTTACACTTCCCCACTATACTCTCCTCATCCACTAGCATAACCTGACTAAACCCAGCCTCATCTACACCCCCCTCCAGAACCTGACTAAGCCCAGCCTCATCTACACCCCCATTCATAACCTGACTAGACCCAGCCTCATCTACACCACCATCCATAACCTGACTAAGCCCAGCCTCATCTACACCCCCCTCCAGAACCTGACTAAGCCCAGCCTCATCTACACCCCCATCCATAACCTGACTAGACCCAGCCTCATCTACACCACCCTCCAGAACCTGACTAAGCCCAGCCTCATCTACACCCCCATCCATAACTTGACTAAGCCCAGCCTCATCTACACCACCATCCATAACCTGACTAAGCCCAGCCTCATCTACACCACCATCCATAACCTGACTAGGCCCAGCCTCATCTACACCACCATCCATAGCATGACTAGGCCCAGCCTCAGCTACGCCACCATCTCTAGCCTGACTAGGCCCAGCCTCATCTACACCACCATCACTGGCATGACTAGGCCCAGCCTCTGCTGCCTACGTCTCAATGTCCCCTGCACGTTGACCTCGATTTCCCCCACTGGGGGCGCTTGTACCCTCACCTTGTCTACGGCCTTTCTGTGGGCACGCAAAGCTCTTATGCCCCAAATCCCCACACTCAAAACACAGTAGACTATCTATGCTGGCAAACCCTGCGTAGAACCCTCCCCATGCCTCACTTTAAAATGCACATTTAGCTGTTGCTCATTGTTATTCAGAAACATGAACACTTGCCTTAACGGAGTGGTCATCACAAAGCCCTGACCTCAATCCCATACAGAATTTGTGGGCAGAACTGAAAAAGCAGGTGCGAACAAGGAGGCCGACAAACCTGACTCAGTTACACCAGCTCTGTCAGGTGGAATGGGCCAGAGTTCACCCAACTTATTGTGGGAGACTTGTGGAAGGCTACCCAAAACGTTTGACCCAAGTTAAGCAATTTAAAGGCAATGCTACCAAATACTAATTGAGTGTATGTAAACTTCTGACCCACTGGGAATGTGATGAAAGAAATAAAAGCTGAAATAAATAATTCTCTCTACTATTATTCTGACATTTCACATTCTTAAAATAAAGGGGTGATCCTAACTGTGAATCCTAAAACAGGGCATTTTTACTAGGATTAAATGTCAGGAATTGTGAAAAACTGAGTTTAAATTTATTTGGCTAAGATGTATGTAAACTTCCGACTTCAACTGTACATGTGCATTGCAACATGTGTGCTGTCAACGTGCAGCAGTGAGATAGATATCAAGAGAGGTGTAGCTAATTACTGTGTGTCAATTAACCCCATGCCTGTGAGCCAGATGCATCAAAACCCACTAACAGCGTGCACCATTTCCTCATCTGAGTCCACATGTCATATGCGATTTGGACCTTGAGTAGTAGTGTCTCTACAATGCAGCCGTATGCTCAGCCTGGGAGACTCGGTTGAGTGAGCAGCACTGTGATCTGGTGACCGGTGCTCATTAAAGTATAACTCCACGGTCCTGGAGAGAGAGAGAGAGAGAGAGAGGGGGAGTTTCCTCCTATTCCCTGTCCCCTATCCTCTATCCCCTTTAACCATACTTAACATTCTTCTCTACTAAGCGCTGCCGCTTAATGCCCGACAAAAACAAGTAATGCACATATGTTGGGAATGTGGAGGCTGGGGCTATGAAATACTTCATTCAACAGTTCATTCAGTGAGGGCTGCTGGTGGCTGGTGCGGCTGGCTGAGGCTCTAACCACTGCTTTGAAAGCGGATCCGAATAAGTGCTGTCCTGCTCGTGGCGAGTGAAACTTCACTCCATGCCTGCTCTGTTAATGTAAGCCCCAGGATTAAACACAGCTCAGAGACACAGATTGGGTGATGCAGTGGAAGGGGAGCTGATTGGCCCAACAGATGGCTTTTAGTAAAGAAAGAAGCTTTAATCAATCCAGTTTAGACATTGTTTACAGAGTCCAGCAGCAGGGAGCACATTGTATATAGCACAGAGAAGGAGAGGGAGAGGAGGGGGGGGAGGAGGAGGGGAGGGGAGAGGAGAGGAGAGAGAGAGAGAGGAGAGGAGGAGGGGAGAGAGGAGAGGGAAGAGAGGAGAGGAGAGGAGAGGAGAGGAGAGGAGAGGAGAGGAGAGGAGAGGAGAGGAGAGGAGAGGAGAGGAGAGGAGAGGAGAGGAGAGGAGAGGAGAGGAGAGGAGAGGAGAGGAGAGGAGAGGAGAGGAGAGGAGAGGAGAGGAGAGGAGAGGGAAGAGGGGAGTGGAAAGGAGGGGAGAGGAGATCATAGCCAGTAGCATTTCATTACACAAACAGGTGAGATGAGATGTGAACAAGACTAGTGAACCTGGGTGGTATAGGCCTATGGTTGTTGCTATAGCAATAATGACTGTTCACTGGCAATGACAGGAATTAAAATAATGTCTATACATTGAACAATAAGATCAATATTTTGAAGTATGATGTGTCATGATTCACTTATGAGTTGTTGATTATTGGGTAGACTTTTTTGGGGGTCAAAATGAATATCAGCCGAATCATTGGTGCATGTAAAATAAACATAAAATGAGGGCTGAAACGTATATTAGCCCAAAAGCAATAATCATTGTAAGCTGTCAGAAGAATTAGGCAATCATGACAGATGAGATGAGGTCCATTTCAAGGGAGAATAAAGATAGCCTCATTAGAGTCAAAAGAAAGTCAATGGAAAAAATGGAATATATTTACTGTGCTTTTATCAGTGTTTAACGTCTGACAAGGAGCTGTCATTATCCTACCAGCTTGACTTGAGATGAACATGAGACATTATGAAACATTATAGCTCAGTACTGATAATGGAAGTGAGGCGTGCAAATGAACTTTAGCGACTACGACTGAAAATAGAAGTGTGTGTTGACAGCACTGTTCTTCAGCTGACTGTATCTTGTCTCTATACCATCTGGAGGTATCTAACACATGATTCTTCCTTAAAATAACATTGAAGACTGAAGTTTAGGACTACTGCTGTTATTCCATCACAATATAACTAATTGAATAGGTCTAATAAAATAGCAATCAGCCCTCCTCTGTGTACACATCTAGCGTATGTAGATTTGTATTTATCAGATATAATCTGTAAACAAGGTACAAAGAAGGAATACTAAGGCGGTATACTCCTGCATGGGGCAGTTTGACTGCTGTGGTGGACTGCTTACTGCTGTCTCCCAGGCCTCTCCTCTCCAGCAGTAGTCTGTCTGTCTGTCTGTCTGTCTGTCTGTCTGTCTGTCTGTCTGTCTGTCTGTCTGTCTGTCTGTCTGTCTGTCTGTCTGTCTGTCTGTCTGTCTGTCTGTCTGTCTGTCTGACTATCTGACTATCTGACTATCTGACTATCTGACTATCTGACTATCTGACTGTCTGCCTCAGTCCCAGTATCACCTACACCAGTATCACCTATAGCTGAGAGAAATACCTAAGCCTATTTTCTCATTATTAGTTGGTAGCAGGGTTGAAAGATAAGGCACAGAAAGGTTTATTGTGAGACTGACCTTTTCTCATTTCTCCACAGAAAAAAAAGCAACAGGAAAGCCAGCATTAGCATGGATCAAGGGAATAATCTAACAACAAACATACTAGTGAGGAAATACTGTATGCAGACTGGAGATTATGTGTTTCTTATTCTGTCTGAAAATCTAACCCCCATCTTCTGGTTGGCCATGTTTTGGTAGAGGAAATGTCTAGAACCAAATTAAGTAGAACATGGAAAACAACGTGAAAAATAGCATGTTCCTTCCTATAGCTGGAATAGTGTGTGAACCATGGGTTAGTTTGTTTTAGCCAGCTTCCATCTCCTGTTAATCTAGGATATGATCAAAGTGTTTTTCTCCTGTTTCTCTATGTGCTTTTCTTCCAACTTATTGAATTCCTTTATGATTAAACATTCAATAACAGAATCAAAAGGAAATTCCCACAAGCAATGTCGGAGCATGAAAACAGAACATTTGTGAACATTTCACACCCGCACCTATTTCAAGACATTACCTTCAGAAATGTGGACCACCACCTAAAAAACGTGCCACACAAATGCGATAACATAGGCAGTGAGAATCTAAAGAAAACTAACCACTGGCACCTACAGCAAAAGCAATTCTTTTTACAAAAGTGCTACATTCCGTGACTAGTGGAACATCTTCATAGAGGTTCTTGACTGGGCTTAACGTGGCTTATACCCCAGCTAAAAGCCATACCTAGAACTATTACTACATAATTCAACAACACTGGTTAATCAGGAAGTACAGACGCGTTCCCCTGGGTCGTCCCTCAGAAGAGGCAGCTTAGTGGCAATCTGCTATCGGCATCAGCCTGTAACCTGAGAGCCTTGTCATATTGAACCATGTCCTGTCACAATGCGTGGCACTGCTGAAATGTGTCCTCCACCACACCGAGGCAGACAGACAAGCAGCTCTACAGCTCAGACTGCGCACACGTCACACATTATTCAGGTCCAACGGTAAACATTGAGATTAAACAAACTAGAAGCACTCTGGGGTTTTGACATTTCCGTTGTGTTGCATACCTCGGACAAGGCCGGCTGTAATGTTCATCCTAAAAGGTATTTCATGTCAACATCCCTTAACAGCCTTTAGAGGTAAGAACATAAACAGTAAAAGAGACTGTCCACTGAAGCAGCACAAAATGGGTTTGTGAGCTGACCCCCTCTACTGGTCAATGGCATTGCCTGCACTGATTGATCGATTGAGAGACAAGCGTTGCGGAGGAGTGACGACCATCTGACCTGAGACAATCGGTGAGACAATGGTGATATGGTCAGTAGGGCCCTGAGTTTCTCTTGAGGACCATGTCACCTGACCAGGAATAACGGAGCACTTCCTATAGGCTCCTGAACCAAGTCAGAAGATGGTCTCTCAGGTGTCTGCGGTGGGGTACATCAGGTGTACTGTAGTTACAAACCACAGCAACCTTTTAGACCTACTATATAGAAACTATAAGCATACTACTGGTTTATCACAAACCAAACACAAGACAAAAAAGGCCTGAAAACAACAAGTATTTAGTCAGTGTTAACATGGTGTTCCAAGGATTCTATTTAATGGATTCTAGTTCCACTGCTGTTGTGTAGTGTGTTGTGGTGGTGTGTTGTGGTGTTGTGTGTTGTGGTGTTGTGGTGGTGTGTTGTGGTGTTGTGTGTTGTGGTGTTGTGTGGTGTGGGGGGGCAGTCAGAGGACGACATGACACAGAGTGTCTGTGCTGCCTCCGCATTGTCTTCCTGAGAGAAACGGGAGTGCTTCCAAAACAATCAGCACATGCATCACAAACACGCCCGACAATCTAAAGTTCACTTCAGTTCAGACATGTGATGGGTGGTGATGACATCTAATCTACCTCCCACCTCCTCTCCTCCTCCCTCCATCACACAGACATCCAGAAAGTGACAAGACAAGCAGACAGTGTTTGCTCTGCTAGAGATAGTGTGAAGCCTTCTTGTTGCGCGAACAGAGAAGTTGCTTAATGAATTGGCAGTGTCTCACCACGTCCTCTGCCAAACAGCAGCTATATAGCCCAGGCATCTGTTTCTCAGCCAGGAGGGGCCCATCTCTCCCATCCTCCTATTGTTTCCCTCCCTCTTTCATTTACTCATCCTAATTTCTTCTCAATCGGTTTTCCCTGGATGTACAGCCTCACTACTTTGTGTTCCTAATGACCTCAAGGCTATTCATTACCAGCGACACACTGAACATCTCAGCAGAACAAGACACAAAATGGGGCTCATTACCAGCGACACACTGAACATCTCAGCAGAACAAGACACAAAATGGAGCTTGCCATCATACTGTGATCTGTATTGATACAAAGGGAGATAAATAGAAGCTTTTATATTTTGACAAAATGCTACACAAGGGCGTGAATACAGTATGTTCTTACATTGTAACATGACTATGAAGTACTGAGGGTTAGAAACTGTCAAAGGAGTTGGGCTTGCTTGAGAGAACATAGAGCTGTAAAAGCTGAGAGTTTGATCTAGTCTGAGGTGTAGTGATTGACCTGAAGTAGGCATACTGCACGTCTGACAGGGAGACAGCTCCACAATGCCCCCATTGAAGGATCCTGCTGGGATGTTTCTATTTTGACTTCACAGAGAACACTTAGCTGTCAATGAGCTTCTGCCCTCGTCTTTCAACAAGAAGCTCTGGAAGTTTCACAGCTCTAAGCGTGTCTCTTTTACTGAAAGCACAATTAGTCAAACTGCCAGGTAGCCCGATCTCACCATTGGTTAATCAATGATGGATCTGCTCATTTTGTCCTTTTTTTCTCCCGCCTATACTTGGGGTTTGACCATCTCTTATCACTCAGCCATACACTTTGTTGACTATCCATGCAGTAGAATCCTGCCCTGGCTGTCTACAGCTGAGAATCCAGTGGTCCAGCCAGCCCTGGCCGTCCAGAGAGGCTGAGTGAGGCTGCCGTCTTAAGGGGATTGGACACAGTCACACTCCTCAAGACAAGTTCCACTGATCCATGAATTGAGTCTTAACCACAGATCAGTGGACAACATTAGGACTACAGCAGCTTCCTTTCTATGAACAGGACTGGGCGAGCTGGGGGGGTGGTGGAAAGAGAAAGAGATAGAGAGACAGCCATTCATACAGTACTTCAACTATTGGCACATTGTTAAAACACTGTACATAACTAATAATATAACACTTGGAGACGGCCTTATTCCTTTGAAACTTTTGTGAGTGTAATGTTTTCTGTTAATTTCTGATTATTTTCACGTTTGTTTATTGTTTTTCATTTGCTTTGCAACATAATTTGCTTTGCCAATAAATCCCCTTTCAATTGAATTGAGAGCCGGGGGAATGGGGGACTGCGGGGTGGGGGGCGATTAAGAGCAGTAGGGGTTCAATTATCCCCATTTCCTGCTGATACAGCCGCCACTCCTGATTGGAGAGCTGGAAGATCTCACCTCCTTAAATAAGCTAATGAGTGTTTGTTGGGGGATCATTTCAAACAAGGGATGATTTTGTATTATTACATGGAATGGCAAGCTGTTAGAGAATAGTAAACATTTGATTATGCATAATTACATGGGGAGTGTGAGCAGAGCGAGCTGGCTGCAAAAATAGAATTACATTGAGAAAACCCTCAATCCCAGCAGAAATGTTGTCATTATAAACAAATAATAAGCTCCCTTATATTCTCAGTAGTGTTCAACTCAACTCAATTTCACTATCTCGCTTAAATGTGACGTGTATCTATCTCTCTACTCTCTCTCTACCATCTCTCACTCGTGCTCTCTGTCTGTCTGTCGGTCTCTCTCTCTCTCTCTACCATATCTCACCCATGCTGTCTGTCAGTCTATCTCTCTCTCTCTACTCTCTCTCACCCATGCTGTCTGTCAGTCTATCTCTCTCTCTCTACTCTCTCTCACCCATGCTGTCTGTCTGTCTGTCTCTCTCTCTCTCTACTCTCTCTCACCCATGCTGTCTGTCTGTCTGTCTCTCTCTCTCTCTACTCTCTCTCACCCATGCTGTCTGTCTGTCTCTCTACTCTCTACTCTCTTTTTCTTTATTTATTCTTTCTGAATCATGCTGTCTGTATGTCTGTCT